>NC_077232.1:161624086-162366586 GCF_027887165.1 Monodelphis domestica
GCTCTTTGTGATGGCCAAAAATTGGAAAATGAGGGGATGCCCTTCAATTGGGGAATGGCTGAACAAATTGTGGTATATGTTGGTGATGGAATACTATTGTGCTAAAAGGAATAATAAAGTGGAGGAATTCCATGGAGACTGGAAAAACCTCCAGGAAGTGATGCAGAGTGAAAGGAGCAGAACCAGGAAAACATTATACACAGAGACTGATACATTGTGGTACAATCGAAGGTGATGGACTTCTCCATTAGTATCAATGCAATTTCCCTGAACAATCTGCAGGGATCTAAAAAAAATACTACCCACAAGCAGAGGATAAACTGTGGGAGTAAAAACACCGATGAAAAGCAACTGCTTGACTACAGGGTTGGAGGAGATAAGACTGAGGAGAGACTCTAAATGAACACTATAATGCAAATTCCAACAACAGGGAAATGGGTTCGAGTCAAGAACACATGTGATAACCAGTGGAATCATGCGTTGGCTATGGGAGAGGGAAATGCGGGGGGGGGGGGGAAGGAGAGGGGAGGAAAAGAAAATGATCTTTGTTTCCAGTGAATAATGTATGAAAACGACCAAATAAAATAATGTTTAAAAAAAAAAGATGAAAATTAGTTTACTATCTGTTCTTCCCTTTGTCATTATTGTTGCCTTCTCTGCCAACATCATAACAATTTTCCCTGCAGATGAAAACAATTGAAAAAAAATTTAAATGAAGTCATTAAATGGCTACTATCCTTAATACTGCTTAATTGGTGTTAAGGGTACAGAAACAAAAACTAAACAGTTGCTGCTTTCAAGAACCTTATAGTTTATTTAGATTGAGATAAAGCACTTAAATTATACAATGTAAATGCAATTAAAGGAAGGCTAAGTATATAATAAATTCATCAAAAGCAATTTCAAGAGGTAGAGGATATGAATGACTAGGGAGTCGTGGAACATTTCCCTAAAGAGATATCACTTGAGGTGAACCTTGAAGAAAGATCAGTTTTTCAGGATAGAAATGAGGAATGGATACATGTTAAGTGTTCAGGATGACCTTTGTGCAGGTGGGGAAATTCTATTAAATTTTTGGGAAAAAGAAGGTAGCATCAAAGGAGTAATGAAATAAGATTTAAAATTAAATTTAAAATCAAAATAAGTCTAAATAGGTGAAGGAATCAGATTCCAGAAGACATAAAACACAAGGCTAAAGAGAATAGAACTTTATCCTTAAGGAATGGGAAATCACTGACATTTTTAACAGCATAGTTGCACAATCAGATCTGTACCTCACGAACACTAATTACAATCTTAGCTACATCTGGAATGGGACAATTATGATTTTGTCAGAAGACACGAACATGGAAGTGTGCTTCCTCTTGTGTATATCTTATGGGACTTGTATATTCATACTTCCTGTAGGATGGATGGATTTCTTTCTTTCATGCTAGCATCAGAAGATTGCTGCCCCAGGTACTTGTCCTCATGTTTTGTTTTATTTTTCCTGGTCTGTTACTAGCAATTTACCATTTATTCTTTGCCTATTCCATGTCAATCACCCCAGAGTCTTGTCATTTTGGTGTCCTTCTCTAGAGATCCCTATGCTTTCCCATCCACTGATGGTATCATCTAGATTATCTGTTATAAGTTACCCTCTCCCTTAAGATGACTTTGGAAGGACTATCTCCTGAACAGCTGCCAGCATTTTCTCTTTTCTCTAAATGCTTGTGTCCCATTTGACAGAATTTCTTGATACAGCCCCACAGTTCTAATGAATAGTAACAGGATTTCACCCTCCCTCAGTTTTATCTCTTACTCATTGTTACACTTTTGCTCCTCTAATATATATGGAAAGAAACACTATCTAATGTGACAAGGAAGATTACATATATCTTCCATGATGCTTTTCAATGGAACTCAATCTTTGATCCACTGTGAAACAGAAATAACAAAAACATACACAAAATTTAGGGTTTTTGGCTTCTTAAAAAGCCAGCAAGCAGCTCATATGGTGTCTCAGCCTAACTGGTTCCAGCTACAATATTGACCAAAAATCATGCAGTTTACAATCAGTTATCATTTTTTTTCTTTCCAACTGGATGGGGATATGGGAATGATGTTAGAAAATATCTTTGCCCTCCTCATTATGAAGATTATAAAATAATTTTGGAACTATATAGCTAGGATTACAATCCCATTATCTTGGCCTCATTGCATACCAATCATAAAGGTCAATATATTTTTTTATTTCAAAGCTAATTTCCTTCTCTCATAATGATGGCTTATAATTTTGGGGGGAAATGACTACTTGACTTCAGATTTTTTAAAAAAAATATTAAGTTCATATCCATTTATTTTTCACTTTTTTTCTTTAAAAAGTGTAATGATCTTAATCTGTCAGGTGTGGATTTTATTTGTTTGTTTTAGGAAAGAGGAGGATAGGAGAAAATAACTAAAGGAGAGAAGGAAGGAAAGAATGAATGAACAAAGGAATCCTTTATACCTTTATATCTTATAAATTATGTGCATTGCACTGTGCTGGGTTCTAGGAATTCAAATAGTAAAGATGACCAGGGTTCTCAAAATTATAACATTTTGATGAGGGAGACAATGGAGTCGACATTTTTAGGGGCAAATCGGATTAAATGGTTCCATGATCCTTTGGTTGAAGTGATGAATCAGATTGTAATGCTTATTCCTTAATATCATATCCACTGATATAATCATATAATTTTCTCATCTTGAAGAGTTAACTGTGCCAAGGACTTGAACACAGAATAAGGACCTTCCTCTTCTGGTTCTTCAGCAGCTATGACTAACATCCACAGGAGCATCTCTGCAATATTTGTTTCATACTATCATATCTGTGGACAATAAATTGATAAAATAATTATTCACAAAGCTATTGGATTCAGAGTATTGACCTATCTTTAACAGGGATACAGGGGAAATTGTGGTCAAAGGATTTTGGTGTTTCAACTTTCCTGCCTCATTTCTTTTCCTTAGGTTCCTCAGTTGCTTCAGCATGGCTGTATTGTATGCTCTATGAGTTGCATTTGGTTCATATTTGGTAGGATGGCTGACCTCTTTTCTCCAAGACTTTACTCCCTAGATTATGACTGTAAATTTTGGGCTAGAAGTAGGGCAATGGCTTGGGGATCAATGTTACTAATAACACTCTTAATGATGATTGTGGATATTAAGATGGAAACAGGTCTGGTTGTTTGGAGAACGTTGTTATTCCCAATGATTGAGAGTTCTGTATTATCTCCATTAATGTCCAAAGAAGATGGTGTTCAAGATGGTAGTGGTTTGATTTGGCTAGTTCATTATGGCTACCATCGTCCCATTTACAAAGCAATAATATAGACATGCCTATGAAGGAAGTAAAAGAATAATCTCCAAGCACTTCCTGTTTTTTGTACCTTAGTTTACAATCGCATGACTTTACACTTCAAGTACTACATGTTACTTTTACCTGGTATATTTATCCATAGACTCTCCTCTTAAAATTTCTATTCAACATTAGTCTTCTTATATTAATGATATGAGCCTATTCAACAGTGTTCATTGGTTCCCAATTTCCTAGAAATCAAGTTCAGTCTCTTTAGACTAATTTTAATGACTCTCAACAACATAGCCTGGGTCTCTCATTCATCCATCTTTCACTAGTACAAACACTATGTAAATATATATATATGCTAAACCAGGCAATCTGCTTTCATTCTAGCATATACAATGTCTATTGGTGCCCATATTCATTTGTTTTGGAAATTCCCTTATATTTGTTATCAAAACCCTATCTAGCTTAAAAAGGGCAATTCACATCAAACCACCTCCAAAATAAGTTCAAATGCCATCTATACTCATAATAATTGGCCATGTTTCTTATCACCAAATGTAAATGAACCTCCCTGAGTCAGAATTTCCCCAATGAACACTATACATTGGAGAAAATATCCCTTTAGTCACTACAATGGTTGGGGATATTAGGTCAGGATGCTGAATATATTGTCAAATGTTTTCAGTGGGTCCATTGTTTTTGCTCAACTGTTTTTCTTTGCTACTAGCAAAGTCCAATTTGGGATGAAGGAAAACTGGAATATCTGGAAATGACTGTGGTATAAGAAATAAATAGCAATAATGCAAAATGTTTAAAATAAATAAAATGAGATTAGTTGAATTAAATTATCTCCAACCTCCTATTCAACTTTAAAGACCAGTATCTTGTCCGTTTATTTCTTAATCCTACGCTTTATGTGGAACATTATGCACTTACTGTTTTGATAGTCATTTGAGTATGTCTTTAAAATATTGTGGGGGAGAAGATAATCTCCTGAGGAGAGGAGCAGGGTTTGTATTTTCTATGCTGTTTTATTCCACCCTTTGCCCTAGGCTGGACTCCAGTGTCTTACAAATAACAGGTATTCAATAAATTCTTATGGAATGGTTGGATGAATTTCTCACTTGACTTGATGATAACACAGTTCCCGATAGAGTAAGGAAGAATGTGTCCATGACTTTTTATTTATTATTATCATTATTTCAATCTATAGTAGAATACTATAGTCTCCTTTATCTGTTTCTTCTTCAGTATGGGATAGATTAGGTATAGATCAACATCTCATACTCTACACAAAGATGAATTCAGAATGGTTGAATGACTTGAATATAAAGAAGAACATTATAAGTAAAATAGGTGAACCCAGAATAACATACCTGGCAGATCTTTGGGAAAAGAAAGATTTTAAGACGAAGATAGATTTAGAAAAAAATTACAAAATGTAAAATAATTTTGATTACATTAAATTAAAAAGTTTTTGTACATACAAAACCAATACAACCAGAATTAGAAAGGAAACGACAAATTGGGAATAAATTCTTTATAACAAAAACCTCTGACAAAAGCCTAATTACTAAAACTTATAAGGAGCTAGCTATATCAATTGTACAAAAAAACAAGCCATTCCTCAATCAATATATGAGCAAGGGACATGAATAGGCAATTTTTAGATAAAGAAATCAAAACTTTTAATAAGCACATAAAAAAGGTATTCTAAATCTCTTATAATCAGAGAAATGCAAATGAAAAGAATTCTGAATTACTACCTCACATCTAGAAGATTGGCTAAAATGACAGCAAAGAAAAGTAATAAATGTTGGAGGGGATGTTGCAAAAATAGGACCTTAATGCATTGCTGGTGAAGTGTGAATTGATCCAACCATTCTGGATGACAATTTGGAACTATGCCCAATGGAATTTAAAAGACTGCCTGCTCTTTGATGCAGTCATGCCACTACTAGGTTTATACCCCAAAGAGATCATGAGTAAAAAGGGTTGTACAAAAATATTTATAGTTGAGCTCTTTGTGGTGGAAAAAAAAATTGGAAAATGAAAGGATGCCCTTCAATTGGGGAATGGCTGAACGAATTATGGTATATGTTGGTGATGGAATACTATTGTGATCAAAGGAATAATAAAGTGGAGGAATTCCATGTGAACTGGAATAACCTCCAGGAATTGCAGAATGAAAGAAGCAGAACCAAGAGAACATTATACACAGAGACTGATACACTGTATGAATGTAATGGGCTTCTCTAATAGCAGCAATGCAATGATCCAGGACAATTCTGAGAGACTTATGAGAAAGAACACTATCCACATTCAGAGGAAGAACTGTGGGAATAGAAACACAGAAGAAAAACAACTGCTTGATCACATGGGTTGATAGGGATATGATTGGGGATGTAGACTCTAAACGATTACCATCACCCTAGTACAAATGTCAATAATATGGAAAGGAGCCTTGATCAATGACACATATAAAACCCAGTGGAATTGCATTTCAGCTATGGGAGAGGGGTAGGGTGAATGAAGGGAAAGAACACAAATCTTGTAACCATGGAAATATATTAAAAATTAATTAATTAAATTAAATTCCCAACATTAAAAAATAAAATAAAACAAAAAAGATGTTTCTTCTTAGTTCTTGGAATAAATGCTATATTATTATGTCGAATCATGAAAATATAATCAAGACTTAATGCTAAATGCATTTGGAAACATAGATAAATAAGGACATATAATTTCTGTCATTTTCATGTTCATTTTTATGTTGTGAGATTTTATTGTGTTGTGTGTTTCATGTATTATGTACTGTGCACTATTGCCTAGAGCTTTCCTTATAAAAAACCTTTTTATTTTTCTTTCCACTGATACATTGCAAACTTTCTCCTTATTTAAATAATAAAGATTAAAAATCAGTTTGCAAGGCTTTGTAGCACAAAATAGGTATTCCTTAAAGAAGTAGATATTATAAAGGTAGGAAATAGGAAATTAAGACTACATAAAGACGGAGTAATTTATTTTTAACTTATTACAAAAGGAGTGTCAGGATTAAAGTGGTAAATTATAACTGGGTACCCAAGACAAAAAGAAGCCTTGAACTTAGAGAGATTTTTTTGTTTTGTTTTGTTTTCTGGAAAAAATATAGACTTCCTGTTACAGGCAACTTTTCTATTTGGATATTGATAAAGGGCTCCTTTCCTACTGTGTACTTTATTCTGATACTTTCTTATCTTTCTGATGTTATCTATGTAGCTACCATCTCTAATAGGAAATCTTTCTCATCTTGTAAAATTTAATCCATGTTATTCCACAAATACTCTATTTGAAACTATCCAGAACAATGAAGGCTTTCCTCTCAGGGTTTTTTTCTTTTCCAATCAATTCTGTTGTTGAAGATATTTTCAATTTGACCCTCCCATATTGAGCATTATGCTTCAGTCTCCTTCAACCTACCTTATTTCTATCCATTGTACTCTTCTCCATAGGAGTCTCAGATCATTTGGAAAGTACCTTCTCATATAATAGAGACCAGGAAAATATATAATAATTCTTTTGATAGAAATATGATTTGAATTTTTAACGATTTTTGTGTTGATTGATTGACTGTGACCTGTGATATTCATAAATACATTACATGGAGAGAGAAAATAAAACTGAGAGATTTATAGCTGAAAAGGATTTCTGAGTCAATGAACTTTAACTTCCATATTTTTTTTCAAAGAAGTAAATGAAAGCACAAAATGATCAAGTTATTTGTCCATGGTCACATTACTAATAAATATCTATGGTAGGATTACAACCCACGTGTTCTTGACTCAGTTTTTGGTTCTCTATCTATTGTATTCAGTATTTGAATTTAAATGATATTTTTGAGACCTTTGCTCAAAATTTTGCTTTTTGTAATTATATCTTGTCATTATAATGTATAAAATATTCCAACAGATTAATGAGTGCATCTATATAAGTGAGATGATGGCAACTGCAACATATCCATGACTGGATATTTTGCATGACTATTGTTAATTTTCTTTTATAAGGTTCACACAGTAGTTTATTAATCATATTTCTTGATATCATAAAGTTGCTTGATTTTTCCTCTCAATATTTATGAATCTTCTATATCTTCCTTGCATTCATTTGATAGTGTCTTTTATTCTTTTTTCCCCTTATAATTTATATGATAGTGTAGTCCTCCCTCACCTTCTGCATAAATCAGTCATTCAGAAATCATTTGTTCTATACCATGTTCCTGATACTTCTTGTGTCAGGTGCTAGGAATGGAAAAATAAAAGTGATAGTTACATGCATACACATGATGCTTGCATGGACTATACATTCTATTAGCATGCTAGAACAATTTACAAAATTAAAAATACATTTTGAATACCTTCCTTTGAACCCTCAGGGAGCATTCTTGCCTTTTTTTGAAAAAAAAAAAAAGCCTTTGGATAACATTTGAGATATTTTTGACACTCTATATTTTAAACCTATGATTTGGTGCAGTAAGACAGTTTCAGTTTAATAGGGTAACAAATTTATTATGTAAAAAAAAACTGTAATAGTTATACAAATGGATACTATTTTTGTAAAGAGGAAAAGGCAAATTTAGACTTATTAGTTTATTTAGTATATATACTCCCCTTGATATATACTGACTGTATTATCAAATGGAGGTCATTTTACCTTTCAGTGCCCTTAGTCTACTGTCCAACTCTTTAGTAAGTAGCAGATAAGATGCTCATCTGTATCAATGGGAAAAAAATAACAAAGAGTGGAGATGCATTGTGAGAAGATGGTATGAAACTTCCTCATCCTCCTAATAGCCCCAATGACTAACCAAAAGGAACTCCATAGAATCAATGCTATAATTAGCAAAAACAGATATAAGAATTAAAATTAGAATGCTGGTCCTTAGGATTTTAATATAGTTTATTAAATTTACTTCCATAGGTAAACATCAGAATTAGGTAAAAGGCTAGAAGTAAAATGTCCTAACATGGGTGGTCTTAGCCTGGCCACTTCAGCCACCATTCCCCTAACCTGATCACCAGCAATGGAGAGAGCCTACTTCCTTGTCTCAAACCTTTTAACCTCCCTCTCCATTCTGGGTCAATTTCAATCACATCCAATTCAAACTCAGTCACATAACCTGCCCTAGATGACGTAACTAGGATCAAAGAGATGTAGCTGGGACCCCATGCATGGTCCTGGGAGAGGGTTCCCTTTACACACAGACAAGAATCAAGGTTGAAACCGAACAGCCAGGGGTAGCAAGGGAGGACAATTTCTGACTACCTTAGACTCAGTCCAACAACCATAAGTCCTGAGGACAGAAAGTGAAAAAAAAAACTGAGTGAAATCAATAAGGTAGCCCCTTTGTGCAGGGTTGGCAGCCTCACCTTGTTTACTGAACCCTGGATCTTGTTTCTTGAATAATACCATTGAAATTGACAGGCTAAATGTTTGGGGGCAGGGGGGGTAGCTGTATCTGCTGTGGTCTTGGCCTTGTAAATTAGCACTAGTTCACACCTAGGGACCAAAGGAGGGGACCCCACATAATCTACAGGCACCAGGTACTGAGGGCAGGATCTCACACCTAACTGCCTACAAATGAGGCACTTTGGAGGTCCAAGGAATGCAGAGTAGAAATATGCTCTATCATAGACTATAGCAGTAGGAGCCTTGTCAGCTGTGATCATTCCCAAGAGAGTGGTGTCCCTTGTTACTGCCACTGTGGGAGCTGTACTGTCTATTTGCATTTGCCATGGCAGAACTGCCCAGCAGGCTCTGGTTGGAGTACCTAAGGTGAATCAAAGACCTGGCTTAGACTGGGGAACTGGGAGTATATATTATTGAGAACTAAAAAAAAAAAAAAACTAGAATAAATAAATAGGACCCAGGGGAGAGGCGGAAACACACATACACACACACAACAAAATCCTGAAATCTGAGGTAACATATCCAAATATATTAGGAGATCTGGGACTCCAGCAAAAAAGCTAATATGTAAGTCTATTGGTCTAGGCACAGAAAATTTTATAAATTAATTAATAAATTAAAATGAGCTAGAGTAGGAGAAAAAACCTATTGACATATTATGAAGAAAGAAAAGAACTTGGCTTAAACTCAGAGGATAGTGAAGTGAAAACATTATCTTCAAAAACAGCAAAGAGATGCAATAAATGGACACAAGCTCAAAAAGAGCTTTTGGAAGAGCTTTTAGATTCCTCAAAAACCAAATGAGATGGAATGAGGAAAAAATTAGGAAAAAATACAATAAAATCAGTATAATTATTAAAGAAAAAGTAACCCAAATGGAAGGAGATTCAGACACTCATGGGGAAAAATAATCTAGTTAGAACTAGAATTGGAGAAGGGGAAGTAAATGATCTCTTAGGACAACAAGAAATAAGGAAGCAAAATCAAAATAACAGAATAATAGAGGTATATGAGAAATATCTTATCACAAAAATAAATGATCTTATAAGAAGCACATGAAGAAGAGAATATAAAAATAGTTGAAGTAGAAAATTAGAATTAAAAAGAGAGCTTAAAGGCAATACTTCAAGAAATCAGGAAAGGAAACTGCTAAGACATTTTAGAATCAGAGGGTAAAATGAAAATTGAAAGAATCCACCAATCATCACATCAGAGACCCATAGAGCAAAATATATAAGGACATCATTGCTGAGTTCCATAGCTTCTAAGTAAAGAAGAAATACTACAAACAATAAGAAAAAAATAAGTACTTTGGACAGTTAGACAAAATAATACAACTTTAATCACAACATTAAAAGAATGTAAGACATGAAACAATGTTTTGTAGAGCAAAAAAACTGGGCTTACAACCAAGAATAACATCCAACAAATATGAGCTTAATTAAAAATTTAAAATATATATAATGAACTAAATAAGAGTCAACTATTCCTAGAGAAAAACCCATAAATAAGCAGAAAATTTGATCTATAAGAAACACAGAAAGGTAAAGAAAGGTTAGTCATAAGTTTTCTTAAAGGCCAAAGTGTTTGATGGGATAATGCAATTTATCACCCCTGGAAATGACATCATTTCCTGAGAATTTTGAAGGGACATGTATGGATGGAAATTGAATATAATGGAATGAGCCAAAATAGTAGTAGAATAAAACATGTGGAAGTAGAATAGAATGCCTATTTCATATGAAGGAGGAATTCCCATACAGAAGGGAGGAAGGGGTAGAGAGATTTTAGTACTAGAACACTATTATCATCAGACCTGGCATAAAAAAGAACAATATATACAATTAGAAAGGTAAAAATCATCTTAATATAA
This sequence comes from Monodelphis domestica, assembly GCF_027887165.1. NCBI lineage: Eukaryota > Metazoa > Chordata > Mammalia > Didelphimorphia > Didelphidae > Monodelphis > Monodelphis domestica. Next base: position 161,634,733 of record NC_077232.1, read on the forward strand.
ATAGAATCAGGAGGGAAGAAGGATAGGAAAAGTTAGGAACTGTGAATCCCTAGGGGGGACTGATAGAATAAGAGAAGAAAGGGTGAGTTAAGAGAAAGGATGACAGGGGTTAAGTACATGGAGGGAAGAAAGGAACACCTAAAAGGGAGCATATATCAAGAGGTAACAGGGTAAGTTGAGGGCAAAATAGAGGGACTCTTAAATGACAAAATGAGGTGTTAAGGGAGGATTTGGGGAGAAAGGATGTGGATTTCTGGTGAGATACTGATCAAGGGAAAATGGATATCTGATGAGGGATGCAAAGAAAATAAAGGAAGAGGAAGACAAATATGTGAAAAGAAAGAGTAGATTGGGAAGAAAATGGATAGCTAAAAAACAAGGACTTAAAAGCACATTGAAAATTAGACAAACAGAGTGAAGGTAAAGGACAAAAGCAGAATATACTATAACTCATATTATCTGGAGGAGGCAAGGATAGAAATCATGATCTCTAGCAAATCTGGGGCTGAAATGGATAAAATTAAAATGGATGATCAGGGTAACTATATTATGTTTGGGGCCGGATTCTATGGTTAATGAAGCATTACTGTTATTGGACCTTATTTGCACCAAGAGTTATAACAACCATATATTTAAAGAAAATGCTCAGTGGTATATAGATGTAAACAGATAACAAATGAATGAAATGATTGGGAGAAATGACTGAATTGATTTGATATTTGAATGTAATGGATTGTATTTTGTTATTAGAAATTACATGGGACTACTAGGTGGCTCAGCAGATTGAGCCAGGCTTAGAGATGGAAGATCCTGGATTAAAATTTGTCTTCAAACACTTTCTAGCTGTGTGACCCTGGTCAAGTCACTTAACCTCCGTAGCCTAGCCCTTACCACTCTTCTGCCTTAAAACCAATATTCAGTATTGATTCTCATAGAATGAAAGTATTAAAAAGAAAAAGAAATGAGAAATATTACAAATATAAATAAAATGAAGGAAATATATATGAAGAGATGAAAAGAGAAGAAAAAATAATATTTTAATAATATTTTTAAAAGACAACAAAATCCAGATAAAAATATCAAACAAAAACAAATTCAGATAACTTAAAGCAGAATATGTTTATATTAGCACACATACATAATTGAATGCTGGAGCAGTGGGGGTTGGGTACAGTTTCACCTTCAGAGGCTTTAGGGGTAGATAGAGGGAAAAATAGTCATTCCCATGAGTTAGTCAAAGTAAGTCAGAAGAATCCCTTTTCGCTCTTCATCTTCTCTTTATCCTTCTGCAATAGGAGGCTCTTTGAGGGCAGCCAGGGTTCCCTAGTCCTCTTTAGGGGTCTCTGCCTTGTACAAGTAGATAATTCAATGGACAATTCAATTTAGACCAACAGACTTTTAAAATATATTAATGTGACCCAAGATGTAATGGCAGCCCAACATAGTGGCTAAGAGACCTGACTACTGCCAGAATGGCCGGACTGGTTGCCCCGGGGAGATCATTCCAGTTCTTGAGACTAAGCACAAATAGGCAGCCTGCTTGGGGAGGGATCAGTGGGTGGACAGCAGTCAGTGGTCCCTACAGAGCTGAGAAGGATCGTTGCTCTCCTTCCTCCCCCATTTTAGCTCCGGAGGTGTGACAGGGATGCAAGGGCTGTCTTAACAAACACGCTTTCCAAGTATAGGAGTTGCCATTTATCTTTATTCCATTTTGCTGTTCTGGCTTATGGAGGTCCTTTTAGATATCTCATCCAGTGTTCCATCCTTTTCAGCTTCATTCTTGAGTTTGACAAACTTTCTATTCCAGCAGAATCAGAGATTAAAAATGATGACCACACAAGGCTCAGGGCAGAAGCCTGGATTCACTCCCAAGTACTGTCACTTAGTCAGTTAGGAATCAGTTAATTAACAATCATTTGTTCAGTACAGACCAGGCTTAAAAAACCATCAGCCCTTGTCCTTGGGGAACTTGCATTCTGTTGGAGAAAGCCATGCACTCCTGTGAGTAAATAGAAAATAGGGCCCAAGGAGTGGGTTGGGGAGGGACAGGAGCCTATGGGGGTTATGTGTTCCAGTCTGTCCTCAGCCCTGGGCAAAGATAGATGGCCCGAGAGGAGCAGCACCAAGCTAGTCCTGCTCTCTGTGAAGGGGGGAGTGGGACAATCCAGAGCCAGTGGTAAAGGGGTCAAGCAGAAGAGGCAGATGGAGCCGAAGCTCCTGGAGCACTTGGGCAGGAGGGAGTCAAAGAGTCAGCTGTGCTTTAGGAATATCCCTTTGGTAGCCTGTGGAAGAGAGACTGGAGAGCCTTGAAGTAGGATTGTGGTACAGTCATTTTCACTATCCCATTCTCCGGAAGCCCAATTTGGGATTTTCTTGGCAAAGATCCTGGAGAGTGGTTTGCAATTTCCTTCTCCAGCTCATTTGACAGATGAGGAAACAGGCAGACTGGGTGAAGTGACTTGCTCAGGGTCACACTGCTAGGAAGTGTCAGAGGTCTGAACATGCGTCTTCCTGCTTCCAGACCTGTTGCTTTATCCACTGCACTTAGACCTCTGGTGAACTAAGGCTTTGCTCACCCAGCATGTGAAGACTGTTTTGGCCAAACAGACAGAAGAAACCAATAAGAAGGTTCAATGGCTGAGAAGGCGATGCAGCAAAGCATTGTGGAGTGCTTAGGATGTGTTGGAGCACAAAAGACAACATGGCCATCCAATGCAGCTGAGGAAGTCACCAGGTATAACAATTTTTTGTGCCAATGTACCCAGGCTTCCAACGCCGAGAGAGAGAGTGGGACTGTCTCTGTGCATTGATTTTTCCACTTAAATCTCCTTCATGCACAAGTGTTTTTGTGCACACTCATCTACACCACGGATGAAAGTGCACAAAGACAATCATCATCCTCATTTACCGAGAGACTACTACTACATAATTTCCATATTTTAAACAAATTATTAACAATATGGAGTTTTTATTTTGCATGTAATTTTATAAATTTATTTGAATGTTTTTTGTTGTTGATATAAGTATATAATAAAAACATTGGGGAAAAGAAAAATAATTTCATTATCCATTTAAATGTAAGTATAAATCGCATTTGAATATTAGTTTAGGTTAATGGTTTTTAGACTATAAAATGATAAAATATTTTTAGCTAATATCCATTATTATCTCTATTTTATGAATGAAATCTGATAGTTAGGGTCCTTATGTATTGTGAAAGGGAATTAATCTTTAGAATATCTTATCTTGGTAGTAAAGTATTGTAAGGGGGCAGAATGTGAAGGGTTATTTATAAAAGTTTGGACTGGATTATTTAGGAGTAGGGTTACCAGGGCTTTAGTCAAGTTCCAAAGATATTTATGTTAGTAATTTATTTATACAATAAGGAAAGAGTTAAAGTAAGAAAATCAGAGAGAGGATAGGATAAGATATGTAGGCTACACACTAAGTATTTTACTCCAGCCCCTAGCTCAACCCAGGCTGGGCAAATTAGCCCTTATCTAGAGGTGCCTCAACCTTGATCAGAAGACCTGGGGATGTAGAAAGCCTCTCTTAATAGGGTAGGTCTCTTCTGAGCCTAGTTCCTTCAGAAAATTCAAGAAAGGAGTCAATCTTTTTCACTCACCCCACATGGTAGTTTTAAGGAAAGAAGAAGAAATTTGAGATCCTTAGTCAGAGCTCCTCCAAAGTCAAGTTGAAGATGAAAAACCAAAAAGACCTCTTTCACAGGAAGTTCTTGGTATTTTTAAAGACCATTTCTTTTTGTCACTCCCTGTTCCTTCCTTCCATTTTATGTGTACCAATTACAGCTAAAGTTTTGCTTAGGACTGCCCAGGAGGCAGTCAGTTGATTCTGATTCATCACCCACTATCAAACATGAGGGTCACAGACCACCCCCACTCAAGTGTAAGTTGGGTGCATGTACTTCTAGAGATTAAATTTAAAATTTGTCAGGGAAAAGTTAATTTAATCTTCACAGTGTACACCCAGAATTTACTATTTTTTATTCTAACTGCCTTGTTCCTCTCAGTGCCACAAGCCATTATTATTCAAACAGAAAATATGGGGATTTGTGTTCCCTTCAATAAGAACACATTTTCTATAGAACAGTGTTATAGATGATATTGATCTTGTTATTTATTAGTGATGATAGATGCCTTATTTTAGACTTGAGCTGTTAGGGTCACCTGATGGTAAATGGTATCTGTAGCTGCTGGACACAGTATAATCCAATATCCATTTATTATTCTCTATCAAGAAAATAGGGATAGGAAAAGCAGGTAGAAATAACATAGAAAAACTCTTACCCTCACTTTAAGATTTTTAACAACTCCCAAACCCAACTGCCCCACAAGCGATTTCTTCTTGTTCACCAAAGATGAACCTCCTTAAAAATTATTCAACCACTTTCTACTTAAAACCCAAATCTATCTAACCTTATTCTAATATATAAACTTCAACTATTTTTAACCTCCTTAAATATGTGTAAAAATGAACAAATTGTTTCATTCTCACTGCCAAAATGGCATCTAGAAATTCTTAAGCTCTCAGACTTCTCAGTAGTATGCCTAAAAGCTCTTGTTGTACCAGCTAGAGAAAAACAGTGCCCCCTCTTGGAAGCTGGTTCTCTCTGTTCTCAGAAAAGCCCTCATTCATACCAAATTCTTCTTTAGCTTTTCCAGATGTTTTTTTTTTCAACTCCTTACAGTTCTCTCTAAAAATCACTCTCAGAGAAAAATATCCAGCCAACCAATCTCTCAAGGACCAGTTCAAGAAAACCCTAATTAATTCCTCTCTGGGGGTTCTGGGATGTTTTCTTAAGGGGTCCACATCATCCTTTCCACTGACTCTACCTGAGGAGAACAGATTTAAAAGTGAGAAACCCTTTCTCTGGGCTGACACTTTTGCTTATAACAAGGATCTGCTCTTAATGAAGCTAATTAACTAATTAATAACTAATTAATATAACAACAGGAAACATAAAAAGAAGTTCCCAGAATTAACCTGATGTTTATAAGAGGATGCTTTCGTCCCTCTAAATAGGGTTTTCTACTGTAAATTATTCTGAAATCCTGTCAACCTATCTGATCTCGTTTATCTGCAGGGCAATGCAAATATCTTTGGGACATTTAACAAATTTCAGTTTAAATAACAGAGCTTGTGAGATGTTGACTTCACATACAGCATACTACTAAAAATATTGGCCCATTCCTTGGTAGTTTGGACAATATTACTTGTTACTTACAATTCAGCTTTTAATTTCTCTTCATTTATAAAAGGAAACAATTTATTGTGATTTTATTTTCATAATTAATTTTTATGAAGTTAAAAACTTTATTTTTCTACATTATATTAAATAAATATCCAAAATAAACAAAAATCATTTTTGTTTGTTGACTGCATTAAACATGTCTAATCATTCCCTTTTGTTCTGTTAGCACGAATACAGGATTCCTGTGTATCAGGTGGACAAAATTAGGTTGGAATGTGTTTTGGCTGATATAGGATTTCTTATGACTGTATTATTCCTCTATTGACTCCCCATAGGAAAAAAATAGAAGGCAATACTATCATACTGAAAAGTCTTTCAAAAATAATTTGAAAAAGGACTCTCATATATATCCAAATGCATACTCAGATTTCTCATCTTATGATTTCCACTGAAGTATGAAATTATGAAGTATGAAGTATGAAAATGAAATCATCTCATTGAATTTGTTAATTTTACATATGAGGAAACTGAGAATCAGGGAGAATAACTGTATCAACTGTAATTTTTAAAATAGGAGAGTTGCTTTGGAACACTTAGAAGTTAAGTGAAAGAAAGGAAATTTCTTTTGATTAAGAATTTATGGAACACTAGTGGTGGAAACCTGAAAGCTAAATTATATTATTACTTTGGCCATTTCTTTGATGAGTGAACTAGAGGAAATTATAGCTGGAAAAATATCCTTCCATTATATTTACTATATAAATAAAAGAAAGAAACTAGAATTAAAGGCTTTGACCTCATATGTCTATGCATAAATTGACCAAATATGGATAAAAGAAGATGAGTTAGAAATCTCAAAGTAAATGGGTAAATTTGAACATATAATTAACTCAATGATATATAGGTAGAAGTGAATGGGGCCTAACTCATGCTTCAAGAAGCTTATCAATTATTTATAAGGAGTAGAATATTTTGAATGTAAAGAAAGTTTCTGCAAATATGCACATAAATACATTTATGTACATACATATTTATTTATCTGCAAAATCCTAACAAGCAATGAGGGAAAGATATTGTAGTGTGATAATTGTGATTTTTAAATAATATTATTTGATGATATCATTGTAAGTGATAAGAATCAAATAGGAATTCACTTAGGCTAAGTATTCCTAAAGAACATATGTGTGTGTGTGTGTGTGTGTATATATATATATATATATATATATATATATATATATATATATATATATGAAGACATACAACTTTTCTACTATCTTGACACCTTTTGACCAAATGATAAACATATAAATAATTCCAGGTCCTGACTGGATTAGCTGATAATCAACTAGTAAAATGAAATTGATTTCTATTTGAATGTGTGTTCCTACCAAAATTTTGCCATTGTATATGTCTCAGTCATGTGACTGATCCAAGTTTTGCCTGTCCAAATCTTGTCTGTTCTGCCATTTTATGGTTGTGTGCTTTTAATTTTGTTCCCTTGATGTGATGCCTAAGGTTCCTAAGTAACAATTTTCTCTAAAACCTTAAACTTAAGTCTTTCCTCTAACCTGAGCCATTAGAACAAATAGAGCAGGTGGACAGTAATATCTGATGCATAATAGAAACAATATGGAGATATGACTTGCTGGGGCCATTAAATTGCTCCCCTTCCTTGTACCTGGTTAGCAATAGAGATGATTTTATTTTTCTTTCTTTCTGTCAAAAAATCTTGTACCAAATTTTCTGTATCTATCCATGAAAGATCATATGTCCAATAAATGAGTTCAAGCATTTTAGTAACTACAATAGGCTGATCTTCAAAGAAAGAAGTATTTTTCTTTAATCTATCAATATCCTTGAGGGTAAAGGGTGTTTGGTACCAAGGGTGACTAAATTTCCCCCTTTATTATAAGTGGGTACTTCCTTTAAGGTGGATGTCTTTAACTGAATTATTTGTGATTTCTGCCTCTTGGCTAGATGTTTGGGTTGCTATGGAGCAGGTAACAGGAAGAGGAGGAATAGGTGAGCTAAGAGGGAGGGGTTGGTCTGGGGATGGGGAGACAGGGCAAAAAAATGGAGGCTGGGCTTGGGTGGGACTGGGGGATTGTGGACAGGGGAGGGATGAGTTGTAGGAGCAGAGGCTGTAGATCTGGTAGAGGAAAAAGAGGCTTGGGCAGGGGAGGAAGAAGAAGAGGGAGGGCAAAGGAACATCTGTCATGGACATAAGTGGGGAGGGAGAAGAAGGGGCAGGGGCACAGGAGACAAAGAGAGAAATTGAGTAAGGGGGAGAAGAGTGTGGGGTCTGGCCATGGGCTTTTAAAAGTTGAATAGGATATGATAGTAGGTAATTGGCTTGAGGCATGGGATAGAAAGGCTTATATGGAGAGGAATCTTCCTTCTGAATCTTGAGATTACTCAAATATTTCTCAATGTTGTCTATTTGAGTCTATAGGTTAATTACATATATATATATATATATATATATATATATATATATATATATATTATTGTGTGTTTGAACACACCCAGGAACAGTGCTAAACAATGCCATTCTGAAATTTTGATCTGTTCAAACACAGTAAATTTCTTTGGGAAAAAAAGCTATTTAAAATGGAGAGGAAAGTATTCCCTCATTTTCTGCACCATGATAGGAAACAGCATATTTAGACACTTTTAATTAGTATAAAAATGGAGGACTGATGAAAGGTTTTAGGTAAAGGCTAATTTTGTGAAGGAAAACAAAAGCTTTCTATATTAGAAACAATGTAACACAGTTCCTTGAAGATTAAAAAAATTCACAAAGGCTTCCCTAAGCTGGTCTAGGAGAGGAAAGGGATTTTTATGAGTGTAGAATGCAGGCTTAATTGGTGTGAAAGCTTCCCAGGGTTAGTTTAAATCAGCTTGGAAACTAGACAGGGGTGGAGGATGGGAGAGGACAGCATGGAAGGATCTCCTGCTCACCTCTCATAGATGTTGCACTGCTAGTCTAAAACAATCTCAGCTCCAAGCTGGAATTTTAAGTGTCCAGCACACACTTGAGACCGATGTGGTGGGGTGGGGTTGGATTGTAGCCTCACCATGTGGCAGGAGGGTCAGCCACTCAGCTGTACTCAAGAGGATTAGCTTCTGATCTCACACACAGAAAATTCAGGGAATTGGCAGTGGCAAGGGAGGAGTAAGGATTAATGAAGTGGTGAGAGGGAAGGGTTTGGACTGCCCAAGCATGAGGCTGAATACAATGGGGAGGAGATTATCCATTTCCCCTGCATATTTCTATATCCTAGTACATGGTCAATCTTTGTTAATGTACCATGTGCTACTGAAGAAAGGTGTATTCCTTTTTGACCCTATTTATTTTCTCCATATATTAATTAACTCTATTTTTTCTATGATTTCATTGACATATCTTACCACTTTCTGATTTATTTTTTGATTGATTTATCTATATCTGATAAAGGAAGATTCAGATCTCCCACAAGCATAGTTTTACTATCTATTTCTTCCTTGAACTCCACTAGTTTCTCCTTTAGAAATTTGGATGCTATGTGATTTGGTGCATACATGTTGAGTACTGATATTTCCTCATTGTCAATACTGCCTTTTATCAAGATATAATGACTTTCCCAAACTCTTTTAATCCAATGTATTTTTACTTTTGCTTTGTCAGATATCATGATTGCTTGTGACTCCTGCCTACTTTTTCTCAGTTTAAGCCCAATAGATTTTGTTCCATTCCTTTACCTTTACCCTGTGTGTGTGTCTACTTCATCATGTGTATCATGTGTGTTTCTTGTAGACAACATATGGAAAGATTTTGGTTTCTTATCCTCTCTGATATTTGTTTCTGTTTTATTGGTGACTTCATCCCATTAGCATTCAGAGTTATTATTACCACCTGTGTATTCCCCAAGATTTTGATTTTCTCTTCTAGTTCTTGCCCTTTCTTCTTTTGCTATTTCCTTCTAAAGCAGTGGTTTGCTTTTAATCAGTTCCTCTAATTTCCACTCTTATTTTGCTTCCCTTTCCATCTCCTCCCTTCCTGTTACCCTCTTATTATTTTTAGGGTCTATTAAATCCCCCCCCTTTCCATCCCTTTTTTTTTACTCCTTGCCCCACTCCCTTCCTTGGTTTTTTCCCTTCCCTCTTTCCCTGTAGGGTATCATAAAATTTGATACCCCAATAGATCTTCCCCCTCAGAATTGATTCCACTGAGATTAAGATTTAAGTATTACCTATTAACACTCTCTTCCTCTTTTTTCTTATAATAATATTCTTCCTTTCTCTTTCCTATGTGCCTCTTTGTGTGATATACATTATCCTATTCATCTTATTTCTTCAAATTTCTCTTAATGCCATCTTCTATTCCCCACATTTTCTTTTTTTTTTTGAATATCATCTTAGACCACTTACTACCCCGACCTCTACCTATGGATAATTCTTCTAATTACTATATGGTGAATATAATTTTTGAGTTACAAGTAAAATTTTTCATTATAAGAATATTAACAACTGACCTTATTGAAACCCTTAAAGAAGAAAATTAATTTTTTTTTCTTTTCCTCTCTATTTCTTATTTACCTTTTTATGTTTCTCTTGATTTTTGTGCTTAGATGTGAAACTTTCCTTTTACTTCTGATCTTTTATTTACAAATACTTGGAAATAGTTTATTTGTTGAATGCCCATACTGTCCCCTGGAATTATGAAGTCAATTTTGATGGGTAGGTTATCATTGATTGTAGAACCAATTCTCTTGCTTTTCTGAATATTACTTTCCAAGACTTGTGGTCCTTTAGTGTAGATAATGCCATATTCTGTGTAATCCTGATGGATGTCCCGTGATATGTGACATATCTCTTTCTGGATTCTTGTAATAGTTTCTCCTTAGCTTAGAAGCTGTTGAATTTGGCAATTACATTCTTGGGGGTTATATTTTGAGGATTTAGTGTATATGGTGATCTATGAACTCTTAGTGTCTATTTTGCCCTCTTGTTCAAGAACATCAGGGCAGTTTCTTGGATAATTTCTTGTAGTATGCTGTCCAGGTTTCTGTTTGTTTCTGAGTTTTCAGGTAGACCAATGATTCTTAAATTGTCTCTTCTAGCACACTTTTCCCTCTTTTACAAGAATTTTGGGGCAGTTTTCTTGGATAACTTCCTGTAGAATGATGTCCAGGCTTTTTCTTTTGTCATCTTCCAGGTGTCCTTTAAATATTAAATTGTCTCTTCTGGATCTCTTTTCTCGGTCTATAGTGTTTTTCAGTGAGGTGCTTAAGATGTTCCTCAATTTTTTTCAATCTTTTGATTTTCTTTTATAGACTCTGGCTGCCTTGTAAAGTCATTTGCTTCTAGAGTTATATTCTTATTTTCCACATTTCATCCCAGCCTTTTTGGTCATCCTTATCCTCCTGGTCCATTTTTTCTTTGTAAGTCATCCTTCACTTTCTTTGCCTTGTTTTCATGTTAGTCAAATATGGCTTTCAAGGAAATATTTTCTTGATTTAATTCATGTGCTTCTGTTTGAGATGTCTTATTTTGATTTTTAATTTCTTTTCCTAATTATCTTCAGCCTCTCTTAATTGTTTTCTTTTTGTTTGTTTGTTTTTCAAATGTGTTTTGAGTTATTCCAAAACCTGAGTCCTATTCACTGGAGTTTCGGGAATTTTTCTTTGTGTTGTTTGGTCCTCCTTTGTTCCATTGGCTCTTTGTTCATTGTCTGGATAGAAGCTGTCAATTGTAATTTCTGTTTTTACTTTTTTATTTGTTTACTTTTTTTTCCTTTCCCCCCCACCCCCCTGTTATTGGCTATAATCTCACTCCTTTGATTATTAGCTGGATTTGTAGGTTTGGGCTATTCTGTCTTGAAAGGGATTCTTCTCTGCTCTGCTGATTGACTAGATTAGGCTGACAGAGTATAAATGAGTATTGAGGTCAGATCTCCCCCAGCTGGCAGCAGAAGCTGAAATTGTAGGTGAAGTTGTTAAGGATGAAGGGATCTGTGCTTTGCTCCCTGTTATCAAGGTATTCTGGTGCAGTTGCAGCCTTAGTCCTGGGATCTGAGTCAGTAGGATTCTTAAAGCGGCTCTCAGTATAGTCAGTGTGTTAAAGGTGTTGGAGATTGAGTTTTCCTGCCCTCTGAAGGCTTCTTATCTTCCCTTGTAAGGTGATTTGAGCAGGACAGTCCCCCAGTTGTGTCCTGTTGTCAGACTTGGTTTTCTGTCTCTTGGAAGTATTTTGTTTTTAATTGTTGTGGAATGGTTTTCACAGAGATGTGGATCTTTGCAGCTTCTAAGGAGCCATCTTAGGATTCATTCTTTAAAAGGATAAAAGAGGAGTGATATGTTCTACTAACAGTCTATTAAATATGATTCAGCTACAAAAAAACATATCTTTTTTCTCAGGAATAGGCCAAATGTGTGACAAAAGATATCAGTTAGCTTGGTTGGTTTCTCCTTGTACAGAAAGAGTAGAAAATGACATCTCTATATGAGTCAATATACTGTGTATTAGACTATGACTGATAAGGTCAATATGAGCTTGGAAATGTCTACAAAAAGCAAAAATCATCCTAATAAACATTTGTGATGGAGATGCATCTAAATAGGTGTACATCTTGATCTCTTTGACCTACTGCTATTCAGCTTTGCTCATAAAGCACACCTCCTTCTTTGATTCAGACACACTAGGCCAGAAATAACCTGCAAATCTCCTGCCTCACAATCAATACTAAAGTTTTTTGTTATTGTTTTGTTTATTGGTTTGTTTTCAAAGAAACCTCATGAGTGTCCTTATCTCTCTTCCTTTGGCATTCAAGTGAGTGCTTACTTTGTATGAATTCTCAGTAAAAACATTTTTTTTAGGCAAAGGCATATTTGTCATTCAAAAAATAAGGCCAGCCCATGAGAGTTGTTTTCTCAGTAGGAGAATTTGAATGTTCATCAGTTTAGCTCAAGGAAGAACCTCAGTATTTGGTACATTATCTTGTCAGGTGATATTCAGAATTCCTAAGACAATTCAAATGAAAGTGATTCAATTTTCTGGCATGGCACTAGAGCATATAACAATGTGGTGGACACAATGATTCTATAGGTCATCAGTTTGTTATGTAGCCTAATAATTCTCTCCCACAATTTTATTTGGAACTTTCCAAACAAAGAGCCAGCTCTGGCATTTTTTTTTTAATTTTAGCAATCTTCTTTATTATTCCTTTTGGTATACTCATTTTTATTTCCTTGAACCCAAACTCCCCTAAAGATATTTCAAATGACCAAGTTGACTTTATTTGTAAAATAAAAACACATTGCTCCAGCATGTTCTCTGTAGGACACTACAGGTTGTCATGGAACATTTTTTTAAATTTCTTTTTATTTTTTTAATTTGAATTAATTTATTTAGTCAATTTAGAACATTATTCCTTGGTTACAATAATCACATCATTTCCCTCCCTTCCCTCTAACAATCCTTCCCTCAGCCAATGTGCAGTTTCACTGGGTATTACTTGTGTCCTTGATCAGAACCTATTTCCATGTTATTGGTGTTTGCATTTAGAGTCTACATCCCGAACCATATTCCCTCGACCCATGTATTCAAGCAGTTGTTTTTTCTTCTGTGTTTCTACTCCCACAGTTTTTCCTTTGAATGTGGATAGTGATTTTTCTTGTTGATTCCTCCAAGTTGCTCAGGATGACATCATTGCCACTAATGGAGAAGTCCATTACATTCTACTATACCACATTGTATCTATCAGTCTCTGTGTATAATGTTCTCCTGGTTCTGATCCTCCCACTCTGCATCAATTCCCAAGGGTTGCTCCATTTCCCATGGAATTCCTCCACTTTATTATTCCTTTGAGCACAATCCTATTACTTCACCAACATGTATCCCAATTTGTTTAGCCATTCCCCAACTGAAGGGCATTCCCTTATTTTCTAATTATTTGTCACAACAAAGAGTACAGCTATGAATATTTTTGTGCAAGTATTTTTCCTTATTATCTCCTTGGGGGCAAACCCAGCAGTGCTATGACTAGCCAAAGGGCAGACAGTCTTTTAGTACCCTTTGGGCATAGTTCCAAATTGCCCTCCAGAATGGCTGGATCAATTCACAACCCCACCAGTAATGCTTTAATGTCCCGACTTTGGCAGTTCCTCTCCAGCTTTCATTACTTTCCTTTGTTATCATGTTAGCAAATATGCTAGGTGTGAGGTGATACCTCAGAGTTGTTTTGATTTGTATCTCTCTGATTATAAGACATTTACAACACTTTTTCATGTGTTTATTAATAGTTTTGATTTCCTTAACTGATAGCTTGATTTTTGTACAATTGGTTTAGTTCTTTATACATTTGAATAATTAGACCTTTGTCAGAGGTTTTTGTTATAGAGACTGTTTCCCAATTTGTTGCTTCCTTTCTAATTTTGGATGCATTAATTTTGTTTGTACAAAACCTTTTTAATTTGATGAAATAAAAATAATTTATTTTATATTTTGTGCCTTTTTTCTAGCTCTTGCTTGGTTTTAAAGTGTTTCCTTTCCCAAAGATCTGACATGTATACTATTCTGTGTTCACCTAATTTGCTTATAGTTAATTTTTTTTTTATATTCAGGTCATTCACCCATTCTGAGTATCTTGGTGTAGGGTGTGAGATGTTGATCCAAATCTCATCTCTCCCATACTGTCTTCCAATTTTCCCAGAAGTTTTTATCAAATAGTGAGTTTTGGTCCCCAAAGCTGGGATCTTTGGCCTTATCATAGACTGTCTTGCTGCTGTCATTTACCCCAAGTCTATTCCACTGATCTCCTTTCTGTCTCTTAGCCAGTACCATATTTTTTGATGACACCTACTTTATAGTATAGTTTGAGATCTGGGACTGCAAGGCCTCCTTCTTTCGCATTTTTTTTTTCATTATTTCTCTGGATATCTTTGATCTTTTATTCTTCCAAATGAACTTTGTTATGGTTTATTTTTCTAATTCAGTAAAAAAGTTTTTTGGTAGTTCAATGGGTATGACACTAAATAAGTAAATTAATTTGGGTAGGATTGTCATTTTTATTATGTTAGCTCATCCTACCCATGAGCAATCAATATTTTTCCAATTGTTTAGAACTACTTTTAATTGAGTGGAGAGTGTATTGTAGTTTCGTTCATATCGTTCCTGTGTTTGTCTAGGATTCCTAAGTATGTTTTATTGTCTGGGGTGATTTTAAATGGAATTTCTTTTTTTTAATACTTGCTACTAAGATGGATTGGAGATATATAGAAATGCTGATGACTTATATGGGTTTATTTTGTATCCTGCAATATTGCTAAAGTTGTTGATTATTTCAACTAGCTTTTAGGTTGATTCTCTAGGACTCTTTAAATAGACCATCATATCATCTGCAAAGAGTGATAGCTTTGTCTCCTCATTGCTTTTTTTAATACCTTCAGTTTCTTTTTCTTCTCTAATCATTACAGCTAGTATTTCTAGTACAATGTTAAGTAATAGAGGTGATAATGGGCATCCTTGTTTCACTCTTGATATTATTGGGAAGTCTTCTAGTTTATGCCTACTGCAATTAATATTTGCTGATGGTTTTAGATATATACTGTTTATTATTTTTAGGAAAGACCCTTATATTCCTGTGCTTTCTAGTGTTTTTAATAGGAATGGGTGTGTACTTTATCAAAGGTTTTTTCTGCATCTATTGAGATAATCATGTGATTTTTGTTGGTTTGCCTGTTAATATGGTCAATTATCTGGATAGTTTTCTTAATATTGAACCATTCTTGCATTCCTAGTATGAATCCTACCTGGTCACAATGAATAACCCTTGTGATGACTTGCTGGAGTCTTTTTGCTAGTATCCTATTTAAGATTTTTGCATCTATATTCTTTAAGGAGATTGGTCTATAGTTTTCTTTCTCTGTTTTTGACCTGAATGGCTTTGGAATCAGTATGATATTTGTATCATAAAATGAATTTGGTAGAACTCCTTTGCTTATTCTGTCAAATACTTTGTGTAATATTAGGATTAGTTGTTCTTTGAATATTTGATAGAATTCATTTGTGAATCCATTTGGACCTGGGTATTCATTATTAGGAAGTTCTTTGATGGTTTGTTCAATTTCTTTTTCTGATATGGGGTTGTTTAGGTAATTTATTTCTTCCTCTGTTAATCTAGGCAATTTATATTTTTATAAATATTCATCCATATCACTTAGATTGAGATATTTTGTAATATAGTTGGGCATAATACTTTTTAATGATTGCCTTAATTTCCTCTTCGTTAGAAGTGAGGTCTCGCTTTTCATCTTGGATACTGTCAATTTAGTTTTCTTCTTTTCTTTTTTTAATTAGACTGACTAGTACTTTGTATATTTTATTTTATTCTTTTCAAAGTACCAGCTTCTAACCTTATTTATTAAATCAATAATTCTTTGACTTTCAATTTTATTAATTTCTCCTTTAATTTTTAGGATCTCTAATTTAGTCTTCATCTGAGGATTTTTAATTTCTTCACTTTCTCATTTTTTTTTAAGTTGCATACCCAATTGATTGACATCTACCCTCCCTAATTTGTTTATATATGTACTCAAGGATATAATTTTCCCCCTGAGTACTGCTTTGGCTGTATCCAATAGGTTTTGAAAGGATGTCTATTCATTGTCATTTTCTTCAATGTAATTATTAATTGTTTTTATGATTTATTCTTTGACTAATCAGTTTTGGAGTGTTGTATTTTTAAATTTCCAATTAATTTTTGATTTATCGCCTCGTGTACCCTTACTAATTATTATTTTCATTGTATTGTGATCAGAAAAAGTTGCATTTATTATTTCTGCTCTTTTGCACTTGTTTGCAATGTTTTATGCCCTAATACATGATCAATTTTTGTGAATGTACCATGTGCTGCTGAAAAGAAGGTGTATTCCTTTTTGTCCCTATTTATTTTTCTTGACATATCTACTAACTCAAATTTTTCTAAGATTTCATTCACTTCTCTTACCCCTTTCTTACTTTTTTTTTTGTTCGATTTATCTAGCTCTGATAGAGGAAGGTTCAGGTCTCCCACTAGTATAGTTTTTCTATGTATTTCATCCCTGATCTCCACTAGTTTCTCCTTTAGAAATTTGAGTGCTATGCCATTTGGTGCATACATGTTGAGTACTGATATTTCCTCATTGTCTATACTGCCTTTTATCAGGTTTTAATTTCCTTCCCTTTCTTTTTTAACTATATATATTTCTTCTTTGGCTTTCTCAGATATTATGATTGTAACTCCTCCCTTCTTTTTTTCAGGTGACAACCAATAGATTTGGCTCCATCCTCTTACTGTCACCCTATTTGTATCTACCTTCATCATGTTTGTTTTTTGTAGACAGCATATGGTAGGGTTTTGGATTCTAAACCACTCTGCTATTCGCTTGCTTTTTATGGGTAAATTCATTCCATTCACTTTCAGATTTATGGTTGGTAGCTGTGTTTTTCCCAGCATTTTGGTTTCTACTCCTAGTCCTGGCCTTTCTTCTTTCACTATTTCCTTCTAAAACAATGTTTGTTTTTAGTCAGTCCCCTTAGTTCCCACCCTTATTTTACTTCCCTTTCTACCCCCCCTCCCTTCCTATTTACCCTCTTATTTTCTTTGTAGTTTTTTTTTAAAACTACCTTCCACCTTTGCCCACCCTTGTACCACTTCCCTCCGCACCAGTCCATTTGTTGCCCATCTACTTCCCTTTAGGGTGCAAATATATTCTCTGCCCCAATGGATTGGATTTTTCTTCTCTCTTTGGGTCAATTTCAATGCATTTAAGATTTGAGTATTTCCTATCTCCAAACTCTTTACCCTTACAGTGTGTTAATGTTCTCACCTCTTCCCACCATGAGCTTCTTTGTGACATATAAATTTACCCCCTTTTGTTTCTTTTCCTGTTTCTTTTAGTATTAACCTCATTTTAGCTCTAGGTGTATATATATATATATATATATATATATATATATATATATATATATATATATATACATGTATATGCATTTATGCATACATACATCTATATACATATTTATGTCTTGTGATTTCATCCCATACAATTTTTCACTGTTCACTCTAAGTGTAATCCTTCTAACTGCCCGGGTGATAATAACAATTTTTAAGAGTTACCAATGACCTCTTTTTCTATATGGATACATATCATTTTAACTTATTGGGGGCACTTAAAATGTTTTTGTTTATTTTGTTTTTCTCTTCCCTTTTTAAAATTACCTTTGATGATTCTCTTGAATTCTGTGCTTAGTCATCAAATTTTCTGGTCAGGTCTGGACTTTTCTTTACAAATCCTTGGACTTCTTGTATTTTGTTAAATGACCATACTTTCCCCTGTTAGAATATAGGCAGTTTTGAAGGCTAGTTGATTCTTGGTATTAGAACTAGTTCTCTTGCTTTCCAAATTATCATATTCCATGCCTTTTGCTCCTTCAGTGTAGATGCATCCAGATCCTGTTTTATCCTCACTGTGGTTCCGTGGTATCTGAATGATTTCTTCTTGGCAGCTTTTAATATCTTTTCTTTTGTCTGATAGTTTTTGAATTTGGCAAAACATTCCTGGGTGTTGTCAATTGTGGATTATTTGGAGGAGGTTATCTGTGGATTCTTTCAATCTTCAATTTTCCCTCTTGTTCTAGAATATCGGGACAGTTTTTTTGGATAATTTCCTATATTATGACATCTAGGCTTATTCTTTTGTCCTATTCTTCTGGTAGACAAATGCTTCTTAGGTTTTCTCTTCTGGAATAATTTTCTAAATATTCACTTTTTGTTAATAAGATGCTTAATATTTTTTCATTCTTTTTTTTTAGTGTCCTGCTGCCTTGTGAGGTAAATTAATTCTAGTTGATATATTCTGGTTCATAAAGAGTGGATTTCATCCTTGGCTTTTTGGTCATCCTTCTCCTTCTGGTCTGATTTTCTTTGGAGGTCATCTTTCATCCTCTTTACCTCATCTTTCATCTCCTTTGTCTCCTCTTTCATCTTCTTTGCCTCATTTTTAAGCTGGTTGATTTTGGTTTTCAAGACACTATTTCATCATTTTAGTTCAAGTGCCTCTGTTTCCAGATGACATATCTTAGTTTTTAAGTTCTTATCCCAATTGTTATCAGCCTATCTTAATTGTGTTTTGAATTTTATTTTGAATTCTTCCAAAAGCTGTGTATAATTTGCTGGGTTTTCTATTTTATTGCTTCCCTCCAGCTCTGTTCCATTGCTCTTTGTTCATTGCCTGTACAGAAGCTGTCAATTTTAATTTATTTTTCCTTTTTCTGTTCTTTGCTTATATTTACCTCTTCATTGTTCCCTGCAGTTGTCTGAGCTCTTGTTCCTCTCATTTTGAGGGGTTTTATGGATTTTCTGTCAGTCTCCCCTCTTGGAGCTTTGTTAGGAGATCTCTCAATGCAATCTGTGGGAGAAGGGTGTTGGAGCTTGAGCTTCCCTGACCACTGAAGACTTTTGATGGGATTAAGTTCAGCTGGGTTGAGCTGGATGTGCACTGAAGCCAAAACCTCCTGGAAGGCTGGAGGAATATGGAGGGTCTCTGCTGTTGTGACCAGGCTGCCTGCTCTGTGCTATCTCTCCAGCTCCTCCCATAGTGCCTGTATTTGACACTCTGAGTCTGGCACTGTCCTGGTCACAAGATACTCCCTCCAGACCAGAACTTTTGTTTGCCCAGTGGTTCCCGCTACCACTAGAGGCTTATTACTCTAGGTGGGGGAGGGGTCCTGGTACCTTTCTTCTTCCTTCCCCTTAAACCCAAGTGTTCTAGAATTCTGGATTTTGGTGGTGTACCTTTTGAATTGAGTCAAGTAGGAGGGTTCCTTGGCTCTGTCTCATTGTTAGGTTTGATTTTTAGTCCCCTAGGAGCATTTAGTTTGTAATTGGTAATGAAGAGCTTTCAGAGGTCTGAATTTTTGCTCCCTCTACACCACCATCTTTACTCCACCACTAGCTCTGGCAATTTGTGCGTCAAAATAGTCATCTATATTTCCATCCCTAAAAAAAGTATATTTACTAGGTAAGCTAATTCATCCATAATATTCAAAATTTCTTCATCTACTGTAGCTTATAATTCCCCATTTAGATAATGTGGTGTGAGTTGGTAGAAAATTCTGTTTTGTTATTGTTGTTAATATCAGGGCAAAATGAGCACAAGTGGCAGATAATTTATCTATATACTCTTACAACATCAGTATTGTACAGCAGTTCTTTGATGGCTTGCATGCATTCAATTTGGATAATGGACAATGCTTTTACATTTTCCCATGCATCCAGTGGATTGAAGAAGGGTTGTGTGGTTGCTCCCATACTTTTTAGCATGATGTTTTCAGTAATGTCATCAGACACTTTCAATGAGGACAAAAATACATCAAGATCAACTGAAAAGAAAATGACTACAAACAAAGACTAAAGTAGACAGAGAAAGAGTTGGTGCATGACTTTTTGTTCACAGATAATTGTGCATTGTAAACCTTAAAATTTCTTAGACTTATAAATGTTGGAAATTTCACCATTGGGAAATTTCATACTTGGAAAATTTCTTATTGATAGTCTATTGGAATGTGAACCCCATTGGCATGGGAGGTTCCTCCTCCTCCCTTCTTAAGATTACTTTAGGACAGAAACCTTTTGCTGAACAATGGAAAGGGCTTTGACCTATGCTTAAGCATAGAACAGGAATTTCTTTGAGTCATGATTGATTTTAGAATTGATACAATAGAGATACTTGGAATGGCAGAACCAGGTCTTGGAAATTACAATCTCCACCCTACTCAGTCCTAACAGGATTTAGGAAGGGCTGCAGCATAGATCAAAATTTAATTATTCCAATCTCTACCCTACTCAGGGTAACAGGATTTAGGAAGGGCTGTAGCAAAGGATCAAGATTTAATTATTTGAAAATATGACCTTCAACAGACATATGCAAAGCCACAGACCTCTGGGCTGTCCTGGGTTAAGGTAGAGCCACCATTGGCACAGGGAAGACATGGACAGTGATTGGTAGATGTGAGAACTGAGGGGAGGGAACTTGGATGGTTTCCTTAAAGATAGTGGGGTCTGAGGACTGGGTGAGGGGGTTGGAGAGTTTTGGCTCTGAGTGTTTGGAGAGGTGGTCTGAGAAGCTTGCTCTGAAGGAAGCTGGAGGTGGAGGCCCCTGAGACTGTTTCTCCATTTTGGTCAGGTGAGTAATAGGGACTGATCTCCTTTCTTTGCCCCAGCTATCTAAGGGCTTGGGCCTTTTGGCCCAGCCTAAACAGAGGGGGTATTTAAGCCCTATTCCCTTCTCTCCCCTTTCTCTCTCTCTCTCTCTCTCTCTATCTCTATCTCTAATACCTTTCTTCATCCTGTTTGTAATTAAACTCCATAAAAGGTTGACTGCTGATTTGAGTTTTCATTTAGGAATTACATAGCTGAATTCCTTGGCGACCTTAAATTAATATATATCAGTCTTTTAAAGTGATTTCCTTGTCACCGCATACAATGCAGTTTCAGAGACTGGGATGCCACAGAATATTGATCTATTATCTACCACTATCAGTTATTTAGATGCCACAGTACAACCCTCCATAAACAGCTATACTCATACATGGAAGCACACACAAACACACAACCATAACCAACTTCTGCTTTTATTGATTAAGTATTCAATTTATATTGGGGTGTATGGGGTGCTCAGGGAGGGGTAGTATCTCTGGTATGGAGGTCTTTTCATGCCCTCTTAGGGCAGCTCTCCAGCCTCTGACCCTCACCTGACACCCAGCTCTCACTTGTGGCTCCTAATAGCTGCTAGCATGCTGCAGCGGCCACACCCCAGGCAATGGCTTTGGCAGGCCGGCTAAACCTTGTGAGGGTAGCCATCGGGTCGTCGACCCCTGGTGAACCAGGGCCCTGCTCACCCAGCATGTGAAGACTGCTTTGGCTGAACAGACAGAAGAAACCAATAAGAAGGTTCAACGGCTGAGATGGCGACGCAGCAAAGCACTGTAGAGTGCTCAGGGCATGTTGGAGCACAGAAAACAGCACGGCCATCCAATGCAGCTGAGGTCTCCAGGTGTAATGACTTTTCATGCCACTGGACCCTGGCTTCCAACGCCAAGAGAGTGGGACTGTCTCTATGCATCGACTTTTCCACTTAAATCTCCTTCATACACAAGTGTCTTTGTGCACACTCATCTATACACCATAGATGAAAACGCACAAAGACAATCATTATCCTCGGTTACCGAGAGACTACCACTATTCAATTTACATAAGCAATATGCTAAGTGCATAGAGAAATGGGTTCATAGGAAAAAACAACTGGGTCATTATGATGAATATTACTTTGGATTCTCTCATCATCTTTTTAAAGACAATTTTTCAAAGCACTATATACAAGAAAGCAGCCTAAGTTATGAATATTACTACTAATGATGCAAGATCTTGAATGTTTTGGTCAATTAGAATGATTTTATAGACTGTAGTTGAGAGATGTACTCTCAATTATTTAATCCATTTTACATAATAGAGAGGAAGAGAATTTTCTATTCTTTATTTATTGCCACATAATGCAAAAATTTAAAGCTTCAGAGATGTACAGTAAGCCCTGAGGTATCTAAGTATCTCCTAGAAGCAAGTAAGGGAAGAGAGAAGGAAGGAAAGAAAGAAAGGAAAGAAGGAATGAAAGAAGAAGGAAATGGGAGAAAACAGGGAGAAAGAAAATAAGAATTTGTTAAGCACCTACAATAGACATCCATAGAATATATCATATCATCAGCTGGAGCAATTAGGTGTTGAAATGTGTAGGACACCGGGTCTGGAGTCTGGTTTGAGTCTAAATCTGTTCTCAGCCACTTATTAGCTATGGGACCCTGTGTAAGTCATTAAACCATTTTATCTCAGTTTCTTTCTCTATAAAATGGAGAAAACAATAGCACTACTGTGGAGTGTTTTTGAGGATCAAATGAGATAACTGCAAAGTGCTTAATGTAATGCCTGACACATAGTAAGTGCTATATACATGTATATTATTTTATTGCCATTATGAGTCAAAAGACATTTACAAATACTATTTTGTCACATTTAATTATTACAACAACCCTAAAAGGTAAATGCTATTTCAACTCTCATGTCATAGTTGAAGAAACTGAGGAAGGAATATGTTAAATGACTTGCTATGGTAATACAATGAGTAATTGCCTGAAGCTAGATTTCATCTCATGTCTTTCCAACTCCAAGTCCAGAGCTCCAAGTGTTCAAGTCAATTGAAAAAAGGGAATGAACTCTATAATGCATATTATAATGGTTATTATTACTAGATTAGGGTAATGCCTAAAGTCTTACAGTTAATTTTCATTTTCTAAATAAAAGCTAGATAAATTAAAAACTGAGAAACAAGTATCTTCAGTTTTATTATTTTAAGTGTTGTCATGTAGAGGAAGAATTGGAATAATTTTGTTTTTGCCCAGGAAGTATTAGTAGGAACAATGGATTATGGAGAGGCAAACTTTGAATTTTTGTCAGAACATAAACAAACAAGAAAAAAATACATTTCCTAACAAATAAAGTTAATTTAAAATAGAATGTGTTGCTTTGGGAAGTAGTAGGACTCCTCTCATATGAAGCATCTAAGCAGGCAATCTGTTGGAAGAAATTGATAGAGTTCAGTGGATAGAGCACTGGAGCTGGAGTGAAGAAGAACTGAGTTCAATTTCTGCCTCAGACATTAGATTATGACCCTTGGAAAATTATTCAGCCTGTCCCTACCTGTAAAATTAGGATAATTACAGCACCATCTCTTGATGATTGTGAAGATAAAAAAGTAATATCTATAAATGGCTTAACTCAGGGCCAGGTGTATTTAGTGCTTTTTAGATAATTATTCTCCCCCTACCTTTTTCCTAATTTATTGCTACTTATTCTATATAACAGATTCTTATGTTCCCTGAGATACATTCTAACACAGATTCTTTGATTATAAGGTTATATAAGTATTAGACTTATATAAACACTGCATTTCAAGAGCTTAGTTTTTCCATTACTGGTTATGAATCCAGGCAAATGGTTTTGACTTTTCTTGGCCTCAGTCTCCTCATCTAGAAAATAACTGAAGTAGAATTAATATCCCCTAAGAGCTATTCTAGTCCCAAATTGATAAAACTGTGATTAATAAGTGGACACATCCATCAAGATAAAGGAAGCCAAAAGGTTAATTTTTATTTTGCAATTATTCATTTCATATTATGAGCAAATATCAAAACATATAAATATATAACTGCTATGGAATTAATCAACATTGCAGATAGAATAAATGTGCACCCCAAAAATTATCTGAATTTTTAGCATCATGACAAGTGACCAACTCAGGATAAGATAATTTCATTATTCCTTGATTATATTTCAATCAACAAACATCTATAAATGAAAATAGAATTAACAAAGGATTTTTTATCATCAAAGTTATTAAGTGTTTTGATTTTCCATTGTATTCAGATTTGACTTGAATTTCCCCTAATGGCAGGCCAGAGAGTTAGTTGAGAATGGAGGGAAGATGCACCAGAAACTAAAAACAAATTAAAAAAAAATTAAATAAGAAGAACCCAGAAAATATCATCAAAGTTATTAATGAAAACTAGAAAAATTCACAAAATATTCAAGCCTGCTGTGGGATTCTTAGATTTAGTTTATTTAAAATATGCTTTCATCATCAGGATCATGAGTTACATCAGTAATAATTGTCAAGATGATTATTTGCAGTGACTTTATTTTAAGTGCCAAATGCCTTTGGGAAAATGTTTCCTTTCCTTGTTT
This sequence comes from Monodelphis domestica, assembly GCF_027887165.1. NCBI lineage: Eukaryota > Metazoa > Chordata > Mammalia > Didelphimorphia > Didelphidae > Monodelphis > Monodelphis domestica. Next base: position 161,658,759 of record NC_077232.1, read on the forward strand.
TGGTCCTAATTGGACAATTTTATGTGAGCTAATATTTGTGGTCTGATAAGACTTTCAAGGGAGCCAATTATGTGCTTTTCCCCCATCAGTATTACAGGATTATAGGTTTTTCTGAGGCCTTTTGTACCTTATTTGTTGTAAATATTGAGTTAAGGCTTGCTCTCTGGGATATAGCATTTATAGTCTGGCTATAGCTATCACTGTTACTGCTACTGATTCCTGGAGATTACTGTCAGGAGAAACACAGTTTTAAAGGAAATGTAGAGAAAAAAAGGCTTTGCCCAGTAATTATTTTACTTGATTTCATAATGTATTGAAGTGAGTTTAAGTAGCACTGGAGATTTCTAGATAGAAAAAGATTATATCAGACTTCAAAAGGAAACAGGAGAGAAAAGAAGAAAACATTCACTTTAAATATCTGTAACAAATGAAAACTTGCACCAAATGAGTGTTTAACTAGAGACCCTCAATTGACAAAAAATATTCCCATATTCTTCAATTTGTTCCAGTTTTTTCCAATCAGTCACCGCCTTTCAATACCCGGGTAGTTTGGGAAAATCTTCTCTATAACCAAGAGGGATATTCAGAGGAGGAAGTGAGTCTTGGAGCTGCTACACAAGAGAAGGCTAAGCATATTCCTGTGTTCTGATCCCAAACTCAAGGGAGACTTTGGCTCCCATGGGTCCTTCTCAAAGTGGAAATAGGCCATTGTGTTTCACTTTAATAAAGTTAACTATGAATCTCCAAATGGGAGACTGAAGACTTTTGTCTTGGTCAAAACAAAGTGATAAAAATAAGGATCCAAAATCATAGGATATATTTCATCTTCAAGTTCAAAGATTTTGAGTTTTCTCTTTTTATATTTTAGAAAATTTCTTGTGCCCTTTTCAGAATTCTATTTTTTTCTATAAAAGGGATTATTTTTCTTTCAATGGTTCCAGGTTTTGTGAAAGGAAAATGATAAATGAATGTACTTTGATAGAAAATGATTTCTTTGTTGTAATTTTATACTTTAAAAGTGCTTACATTATGGATTTCCTTTGTGAATGAATATTAAAAGATTTGTTAATGTCAATGTTCTCCTCTAATTTTATGTCACTTTTCTATAAGAATGAAATACTACAATTAGAGATAGGAAAACTGGGTTCAAGTATTGCCTTTGGCACAATAGTGTATAAAAATAGACAAATCCCTTAAGCTATATATGCATCATATTTATCTACTAAGTCATAGATTAAGTTCTTAGTGGAAGAAATTCCAGCAATAGGAGTTTCCCACAGGGATAAATTCAAAATCCTTTTTTTTCTCTCTTACTCAATGCATTCTAGTTCCTTTTCTAAATGTGACTAACTTATCCATTGAAGAGAAGCTGATCAGGAACAGGGTAATCTCAAAGTGACAGTGTAACTCTAATCAGAACACATATTACTTGGGGTATATATTATATTTAGCATATATGTATTTATAAATATATATATACATATACATAAGCTTGAAAAAGAATAGAGATAAAGTGATTCTTAAACTTTTTGAATGATTGCTTTCTCTCTCTGTTGATGTTCCAAAAAAAAAAGAAGTTTGCAAAATGATTATAGTAAGAGTGAACATTCTTTGAAAAATATTAGAAGTATCTATGGAGTTAGGGATGGAGACAGGGATCTTATTGAAATGTCTTCCAACTCTATTTCATTTACAAAATTTCCTTCTCCAGAAGAAGAGAGATGGTGCTTTTTCTGACACTTTCAACTTAAACTCTATTCCACTTTTGGGAGAATTGCGCTACCCTGTAGCCTCTGTGTAGTTGCAATAAACTGTCCAGTTTCAACAAGACTATTTGTATATCTTTCAGTCTTGGGGAAAAAAGTTTCATTAATTGAGTTCTAGTGACTAGTTAGGAACCATATCTTCCCACATTTTGTTTTATGTTATGGGGTTACCCCCAAAGGACACGGGGTACAATTATTTTTCTTTGATATTTGGTTTTATTTTTCCATGGAATCTATGTGTTTTTTTTACTAGTGTAGAGAACACCCAAGGGGACTATTTGCTATTCTAAAGTAAACCCACACCCATTCTTTATTTGTAATCTTAGAACTTTTCCTGGAAGTATTTAGAAATTAACTAGAACTTGATTAGGAGGATATAATTTTTTTTATGTGAGGGAAGACTTGAACTCAGGCTTTACTAATTCTGATGCAGCCTTATTTATTCACTGCATAGCACTAACTCTCTAGGATTCCAATGACAGCATCATAAAATAGTTCATTTTATATAGAAAGAAAACATAAAAATACCCCCCATAGTAATGGAATAGTGCATTTAGGATATTAAATGTATATTTCATATGTTTCTGGCCCATTCCTCATTCTTTGAAAACCTTTCCATAGTCCAAATTGATTACATTGCCCTTTATGGAGCTATTCCATTCCTTTTTAGGAGTTTGAAAATGATCTTCATTAGTTACCTTTCCTATAACATTACATAGTTTACCAATTACTTTATTTATTCACAACAATATTGTGAAGAAAATATGTTGGAAATAGTATTATTCCTATTTTCAAATGACTCCAAAATTTTTCAGAGAAATCCAAAAATAATTGTTTAGCTAAAAATTCTAAAGCCTGTGTGCAAAACTAGACATCATATAACTATATACTTTATATATATATACATATATGTATATATATATATATATATATAATTGGGCTACTTTATTTTATAGGCAACTAAGTGGCATTGTCAATAGAGCACATGGACTGAAGTCAGGAAGACTTTGACCTCAGACACTTACCAACTGTGTAACACCAGACAAGACACTTAAACTTTGCTTGCCTTGGTTTCCTCAAGTATAAAATCAGTATAATAATAACACCTACTTTACAAAATGGTTGAGTGGATCACATGAGAAAATGAATGCAAAGCACAGTGCCTGGTTCAAATTATTTTTTTTAAATAATACTTTCTTTCCAGATTACATGTCAATATAATTTTTTAATACTTGTTTCCTTAAATTTTGTAATTGATGTCTATCCAAGCCTTTTCCCTACCCCCCAAAACCAGGTAATTTGATATAAGATGTACATATATTACCATACAATGAATATTAACATATTTGTAATGTTGTGAATGAAGACACATATTGCTTACTCTAGAGAAAAATTAATGGAATGGTATGTTTCAATCTTCATTTGGACTTTTTCTATTCCTTCTAAAGTGATGGATTTATTTTTTTTTTCTTTGTTTTTGTCATGAATCCTTGCCTTGTTGATAATAGTTAAGCCATTCACAGTTGATAATCATACATTATTTTTTGTTACTACTTTTAACATTCTCCTGGTCCACTTCACTTTGTATTCCTTCATATAAGCACTTTCCTCCCAGTGTTACTAGATTAAGCCAGCTGTGTTCTTTTCCCTTTCCATATGCAATGTATTGTGTCTGAGTATTTCTGAGGCTTGTTTAGTGTTTTTCCTGATGGACCAGTTAGATGAGTCCTAATTAATATCTCTCTATGTTATTCTCAGTGAAAGCACTGATTATTCTTTTGTTTCTGCTGTCCACTACACCACAAAACTATGCTAGGAAACCTGAAAATCCCAGCTATGGTCATTAATTATAATTTTCTGCTTTTTTCTTAAACAACAAAATGATTATTTTTTTTACTCTACAGTTATTTCCCCTCCTCAAATTTGAGTCTCTAATATCTCACAGATTTTTAGATGGGGGGTGTTAATTAAGAGGTAGATAATAGAGGGACCTAATTTGACAACAAATAAAATTACATATTATGTTTATTACCTTTCCACAATAACTATGGGTTATATTATTAGGAAGGAGGAAACTGGTATAAAATGGGGAAGTTAAATAACTTGCCCAGAGTTATCCATCTAGTGTCTGAGATCACATTTAAACTTAGGTCTTCCTGATTCTGAGATTAGTGCTCTACACACTGTACTACCTACCTGCCTAACTGAGGGAAATAGTTTGGTAAATTTAACTTAAGCTTTACTGCTTTAATATTGCCATATCATTGTAACTGATGTGAATATTAAGCTCTTGATTCTGTTTCTTTTGCTGTATACAAATTCAGACTTGCCTTCCCAGGTTTCTTTGCATTTCCCACATATATAAACTTTATACTACAAAAATATTTGGCATTAATACAGTATACTGTTGTTTTACACTTACATCTATGAAAAGCTACTTTATTTCCTTGTTTTTTCTATCCCAAAGAATTATATGTGCATTTTTCACATTGTCACCAATTTTCCAAATGTGAAACTTCATTTTCTTAATTTTGGTATCTCCTTCCCATTTCTATTTGCATAATTCTATAGTACTGTGAATAGCTAAATGTATTCATTAGGACAAGTTAGTGATTTGTTTTTCCTTTTCTCAAACATTTGTTTATTTATTATTTTTTAAATTTATGTTTTTTTCTGAGTTACACATGTATTATCAAATTAAAACATTTCCATAGTATTCATTTTTGAAAGTGAATAATATAATAAAGCCAAAACCCCAAAATATATGCCAAAATAAACAAGTGATAAATCATATGTTTTCATCTGTCTTTCTACTCCATCAGTTCTTTTGTCTGAAAGTGCATAGCATTCATTTTCATAAGTCCCTCAGGATTGACTTGGATCATTGTTCTGCTGTTAAAGCAAAATCTATCACTTTTGATCAGTCCACAATATTTCAGTCATGGTGTATAATGTTCTGGTCCTGCTTATTTCATGCTGAATCAGTTCATGTAGGTCTTTTCAGCTCTTTCTGAAATCTTACTATTCATCATTCCTTATAGCACAATAGTATTCTTTTATCATCATATACCACAATTTGTTCAGCCATTCTCCAACTGAGGGATGGCCCTTTATTTTCTAATTCTTTGCCACCACAAAAAGAAGAGCTGTAAATATTTTTGTGTGAAGAAGTCCTTTCCAATTTTTTGGTTATTCAAGATTTCTATGATATAATTTATATCACACTCATTCCCTTATATGACTTACTTTGATTGGAGAAACATCACTACCTTTAAATGTTACTACCAGTGTAGGCCAAGTCATAGAAATATCACTAATCATACCACAATATACACCATGTGATTAATCACATAATTATTTGTCCCTTTAGATAAATTATACATTAAAGAATTACCTTATAGGTGAGATAAAAAAGAAATAGGCATACTAAATTTTATTTTTTTTCACAATTACATGTCAGTAATTTTTAATAAATATCATTCAATCTTTTTTATCTAATTTTTATCTATCTCTCCCAACCCCCATTCCTAAGATGGATGGCAGTATAATGCACATTGTACATATGTTGTTATATAATACATATTTTCATGTTATTCACTCTATAAAAGAAGATATGTATCACTTAGACTAGATAAAATTCATGGAAGACATAAAGTGAAGGATGATATGCTTCAATCTACATTAACACTCAATTTCTTCTATGGTTGTGGATAGCCTTTTTCCACATGATTTACTTTGAGTTGCCCTAGATTATTTCATTGCTGATAAGATTTCAGTCATTCATAGTTGATCATCATATTCTTTTTCTATGTACAGTGTCCTTCTGCCTCTGCTCACTTCACTTTGACAAATTTATATGTATTTCCAGACTTTTCATGATCATCTTATTTATCCTTTCTTGTGGCACAGTTATATTATATTACATTATAATATAGCACAACTTGTTTAGTCTTTCCTCAATTGATGGACATCTTTTCAGTTTCTTGCCACCACAAAAAAAACTGCTACAAATATTTTTGTATTAGTATGTCCTTTTCCTCTGTCTTTGATATATTTGAGATACATATTTAGTAGTGTTTTCACTGAGACAAAAGACATGCACAAATTTATGGTCCTTCAGTCATGGTTACTATTTGCTCTTCAGAATGTTTGTATCAATTCACAGCTTCACCAATAGTGCATCAGTGTTCCAATTTTTCTACATTCCCTCCATTTGTCATTTTCCTTTTTTTAGTTTATTAGCTAATCTGATAGATGTGAGATGGTAACTCAGAGTAGTTTTAATTTCAATTTCTCTAATCAATAATGATTTGGAGCATTATTTCATATGAGTAAAGACTGTTCTAATTTCATCACCTGAGAATCATCTGTTTAGATCATGTGTTTTTGTCATTTGGTGAATTCTTTGTATGCTTAAATATTTGGGTCAGTTCTCTATATGTTTGAGAAGCAATGCCTTCAACAGAGATTTGCTATAAAACTTTTTGCCCCATTAGTTGTTTGCCTTCTAATCTGGGATGTATTAGTTTTGTTTTCACAAAACTTTTTTTAATTAATATTGTCAAGAAGGAAACTATAAGTAAATTAGGTGGAACACAAAATGATATACACACCAGATCATTGGGAAAGGAAAGATTTTGAAACCAAGTAAGACAGAAAAAAATCACAAAATGTAAAATAAGTAATTTTGATTACATCAAATTAAAAAAGTTTTTGTAAAAAACATAACCAATGGAACCAAAACTAGAAGAGAAGTAACAAATTGGAAAATAAGCTTCATAACAAAAACATCTGACAAAGGCCTAATTACTCAAATTTATAAGGAGCTAAATGAATTGTACAAAAAATCAAGCCATTCTCCAATTAATAAATGGGCAAGGGACATGAATAGGCAATTTTCAGATAATTAAATCAAAACTATTAATAAGCACATGAAAAAGTGTTCTAAATCTCTTATAATCAGAGAGATGCAAATCAAAACAACTCTGAGGTGTCACCTCACACCTAGCAGATTAGCAAATTGGCTAACATGACAGCGATGGAAAGTAATGAATGCTGGAGGGGATGTGGCAAAGTTGGAACATTAATGCATTGCTGGAGGAGTTGTGAATTGATCCAATCATTCTGGTGGGCAATTTGCAGATATGCCCAAAGGACAGTAAAAGACTGCCTGCCCTTTGATCTAGCAATAGCACTGCTGGGTTTTTGCCCCAAAGAATTAATAAGAAAAAAGATATGTACAAGAATGTTCATAGCTATGCTCTTTGTGGCAAAAAAATTGTAAAATTAGGGAATGCCCTTCAATAGGGGAATGGCTGAACAAATTGTGGTATATGTTGGTGATGGAATACTATTGTGCTCAAAGGAATAATAAACTGGAGGAATTCCATGTCAACCGCAATGACCTCCATGAATTGATGCAGAGTGAGAGGAGCAGAATCAGGAGAATAATGTTCTCAGGGACTGATACACTGTGGTACAATTGAATGTAATGGACTTCTCCATCAGTGCAGTGATCCTGAATAACCCGGAGGGATCTATGAGAAAGAATACTATCCACATTCAGAGGAAAAACTGTGGGAGTAAAAACACTGAACAAAAACAACTGCTTGAACACATGGGTCCAATTTTGGGGGGATTGTAGACTCTAAATGATCATAGTGCAAATATTAACAACATGGAAATAGGTTCTGATCAAGGACACATGTAACACCCAGTGGAATTGTGCATAAGATACAGGAAGGATGGGGGAGGGAAGGGAGGGAAAGACTATGATTCTTGTAACCAATGAATAATGTTCTATATTAACTAAATAAAATTAATAAAATAATTTTATGTTGTCATAGTTATCATAGTTATACATTTTATAATTTATAAGGTTCTCTGTCTTGTTTGGATATAAATCCTGCCCTTATTCATAGGTCTGACTGTTAAACTATTTCATACTACTCTAATTTATTCATGATATCATCCTTTTTTTCTACATCATTTATCTATTTTGACTTTTCCTTGGTGTATGAGATGAGGTATTAGTCTGTGCCAATTTTAAGACATACTGCTTTCAAGTTTTTATTGTGGTTTTGTTTGGGGATATTACTTTATATAAAAACAATAGGAGAGACATTTTGAGACCAGAAAATTAGTGAACAGAAAATTTGAAATGTGAAGATTAGCTAGAAGATAACAAAATATAGAAAATTGATTGAATCAAGAACAAAAAAAATGGGCCATGACCAAAACAAGAAACCATGACACTGAATGTTGAAGTAGACAGGAGGTCAGGAAGCACTGAAAGCAATCACTGGAGAATCTCTTCTACATTATCCTAAGGAATGGTCACTCTTTCATGAAAATCTTCAGTGAAGGATAATACAATATTTCCTTTGGCTGCTAGGTAGCACAATGTATAGGGTTTTGATCCTGGAAGGAGGGAGACTTGAATTCAAATCCTGTCTTGGAAATGCACTACCTACGTGACTATAGGTAAGACACAAGACTCCTTTGTCTCAGTTTCCTCATCTGTAAAATGACATCAATAATTGCATCTACCTTCCAAATGTTGTGAAAAAATGAGATAATATGTGTTAAGTACTTTATACCTGTAATATATAAAGCTTAAAGATATGTAAAATGTTATTATATTACCCTGTAGTAATTCATTTTGCTTTTAGAAAATTTTAATTATTGCAAAGTTTATCTTTACATTAAACTTGTCTTCCTGTTTTCAACTTGAATCTCTTGTTCCTAAATATTTCCTTTGGGGCAAACTAGAACAAGTCTATTCCTTCTTCCATGTGATAATAAGTAAATATGACATTTTTCCACCAGGCAAAATATCCCCAGTTCTGTCACCCAAATGCCACATGGAAAGAACTTGTAACCCTCCACTAAATTAGTTATCCTTTTCTTGGTATTCTAAGTTTTCTCCATCCTTTTCTTAAGTGTCAGACCTAGCATTTAGGTAGAGAATCCCTATAATATGAACAAGATTTTAAATTATGTGGGTAGAGCTTTGTTTGTTAAAAATAATTACTAATAGTTATATTAATTTCCAGTTGTTTTAACATTACACAAACTTGTCATTATGTAAGTCTCTAAGACCACTGTCTTCTCTTTCTTTTTAATCTATGGCTTCTTAAATAGTATTTTACGTGTTGTTTCCATTGGTTATTTTTATTATAACTTAGGTTATAAGATTTGCTATTCTTATTAAATCCTTTGGAGGGCATTGCTGCCTTGAATATATCAAGACAATGGAAGATTATCAGAATTAGCCTCTAAGGATTAGTAACTGACTCAAATAAAGAAATATCCCAAAGGAAAATAGTACCATGGCATTTTCACTTTTTCTTTAGCACGAATAGACTTAAAGAGTCTATTCTATAACTTAGATTAGAGCTCAAATTAAAAAAAAAAGTTACAGAAAATAGTTATTGATGAATGTTGACTTTGTAGTCATAACTCATAAAGTTTTCATAAGTTTTAATTGATATTTTGTTTCTCATATTTCCATATGTTTCATTTATCTGTCCCCTTTTCCCTTTTAGAGAGCCATCATAAAAATATGTGAACAAAAAGAATTGGGAAATCCTGGACAATTTATTTTTTACATTTAAAAAGTCTAAAAATGTAAATTGTATAACATCTATAAAACTCTCACATCCATTAATGATAGTTTAAGGGTGTCTACTTATGACTTTTTCAGTCTCACTTAAACTTGTAAATTTTGTTAAATTTATTTTTTACTTTATTGTCCTGGTCCTATCCATTTAAATTCTTTTAGTTACTTTGTGTGTCATTTCCTTAATTCTTCTTACTTCACTGTGAATCATTCTACAATCTTTATATGCTTCTTTACTTCATTAAACACATCTTTTTACCAGAGAATAATATCCTATTACATTCAGGTACAAGAATTTGTTTATGTAGTCCCCAACTGATAGATATCTACTTTGTTTCTAATACATAGTTATTACAAAAAAGTGCTGTCATAAATGTTTTTTTTTGTGTCATAAATGCTTTGAAATATATCAAGATTTTTAAAATAATAGCTTCTTGGGATATGAGCTATTAAGTCTCTTATTTAAAGGGTATGAATAGCTTTATAACTTTTTTCAATAATTCCAAATTATTGTCCAACTGAATCATGCCATTTCAGAGCTTTACCAGTGAAGAATTATTGTGCTTATACATCTCCAACATCATGTTGACATTTTTGGTCATCTTTCCCAATTTGCATGCTGTAAGGTGAAGCCTCCATGTTGTTTTGATTTTCATGTCTCTTATAGATGACATGTGAGTTTTCGTTTTTAATGTGGTTGTGGATATTTTGCTTTTATTCTTTTGAGAACTTTTTTATTCATATTCTTTGATAATCAATCTATTATAGAATGACTCAGTCTTTAAAGTTTTTAATTATTTAAATATCTTAAAACCAAGTCCTTACCAGAGAAAGGTGATACAAAGTTTTCCATCAACCTGTTTGACTGTTTCCCTTCTTATATTGGATATGATACCATTCTCTATGCAGAAGCTTTTCAGTTTCAAGTTCCCTCTTCTCCTAATAAACAGAAATATTACCTTTCTTCTATTACTTTAATTATGTTTTCCTTTCTTAGGTTGCCCTGTTCCCAGTTATTCTCTTCTCCTCACATTTAACCCCATATTTTCTTTTGATATTTTATCCTTTTCCCCTCCCCATAAAATAGTATTTTTCATTTGTTTGCACATTTAATTTTTGTGCCTCTTTCCAAAACTAATTTCTCTCATTCTCCTTATCATTTTTCTTATTCTGCTTACTTTGGGCCCTCATTCTTGGATTAATAACTAATACTTATTTTATCTCTTTTCTCTGCATTCTTTATATATTTTCATTCTAAGGCATCACTCTAAAGAAGTAATGTTGAAACTTTTAGAGACCACATGCCATGTCCCCACCTCCCAGACTACTACATGCTATGCCCTCCCACCAATCTTTGGCACATGTGACATAGGGTCACCATCAATGTTCTGGGGTTTTTTTGCCACTAACTTATAAGATTTATCTCATGAACTCCATTTTTCAATTGTGCCTTATTTCTATAACCATGATAATAATAATTACCATTATTATATTAAAGGTGAATAGATTTCTAATGGCATTTGTGATGTAAATAATTGCCTTAGAACACCAGAATATTGGAATGATGAAATAGGTCCTTTTTGCAATGTTCCTGCCCAAAAGAGTCAGCATGCCCTCAAGAGTATCCATGCTTTGTTTCATTCAATTGAAATTGCATCCTAGTATATTCCAAAAGATTGACAGCATAGCTCCTACGCTAGGGAGAAATTTCCCACATTACTCAATCCTAAAAGGTTCTATTTCCTTTCTTCTTGAAACAGTATGTACAAGCTTCTACTTCTTCCAGTTTTGGGAGGTACTGGGTTAGGTCTACTCAATGCCCTCCATACTATGAGGTTTTTTGTTTTTTTTATTCTCTCAGTGGAAATTAACATCTTTGTTACAAAGCTGTATGCTTGTTTGGTTTAGAGTCCTAGGCCTTGAGTTAGGAAGATCTGGGTTTAAATTATGTCTCAGATACTTACTAGTTGTGTGTCCTTGGGCAGTTCATTTAACTTTGTTTGTATCAATTTTTTCATCTTTAAAATGAACTAGAGAAGAAAATCACTAACCAGTCCAGTATCTCTTCTAATAAAGCCCCAAATTAAATCACAAAGAGTTGTACAGGAATGAAAAAGTACTGAAGAATAATATTTAAGGTGTTGTGCTAAGCATTTCACAACTTTTATATAATTTGATCCTCATAACATCTCTCAGAGGTATGTTGTAATAGTATTCCAATTTTACAGAGAGGAAACCTGAAGTACAGAAAAGTTAAATAATTTCCCCAGAATCATATAGCTAGTAAGTCTTTGTGGTTAGATTTGAACTTAAGTATTTCTGATTTTAGGCCTCCCACTTTATCCACTTCAACACTAAGCACTGTCCTCTGATAAGATCCCTTCCTCATCATGTCTCTAATGATACAGCCTATTATTTATCTATTCTCTCTTCTTCATCTTTTTTCCTACATTTTCCTGGAAATCTCTGACCTGTGCACATGACCTCCAACTCCTCCACATTCCAGGTGCTCTCAGAGGTTCCTATCCCATTCCTCATCTCCTGAGTAAGTAGACATTGAAAGTACCAAATTCCCTCACTATTATTCAGTAGAAGATCCTCACCTTCTTTCACAACTCTTATATCTTAAAGGAATGTGTCATTAGAACCCCTTCTCATCTACAAATTAATTTCACCTTCCTTCCTCTTCCTTTCTAATATTTCATCTCTCCTTATCATCTACTTCACTGTAGATACTTCCCTTTCTGAGATCTCAGAGGTTACCTTTACCTAACTGCTAATACTTGATTTGACCCTGAAGTATCACTCATTACTCTCTATCCCCAAACTCCAATCCTTCCTTTTTATGTATCCTCCCATTTTGTAATATAGTCTGACAAAAGGTCCATTTGCTTGTAGATAGAGTATTGCTTTAGTTTTTATCAGTCTGCATTTTCAGGTACCTCTACCAGTTTTCCACTTTCACCCTGCCTTCTTGAAAACATATTACTAGTATCTCTATTATAATCCTATTGTTGTTATTGTCCTGGCTTGTTGCATTTATTTTGTTTGTAGTTTTCAAGACGCAAATAATATAATCATTTTTAATTTTTTTTCTAAATTTTAAAAACTTATTTGTTATTGAATGTATTTTGTTTTGTTCTGTAAGGTTGACTCCAATTTTCAGGATAGGTCACCTTTGTGAGGATGATATTAGAAAATAAGTATTGTTTTTTATTAGTTTAGAGATAACTAAGTGGCTGGCTTGAAAAAAGAACGGGAGTTTGAAGCAGAACTGAGAGAGCATGTTGATTTCAGATATTGATAGTTATAACCATTTTTCTGTGTCAATTACTCTCTGGCAGTTGGGAGTTGGTCTCTTGAAGTTGGCAGAGACACACTCTCAGAGACTCTCTCAGGGGCTGGAGGAGGAAACATCTGTGCCTCTTTCTCTGTCTGAGGGAAAGACCTGAAGGAGCTTAGTGTTTACCTTTCCCAAATTGGAAAACACTATTGAATATCTATTGTTATTTTTATAGTTTGTTTAACTCTGAGAAGACCAAAGAAAAACCTGGTCTTTATTTTGGACTGAGTCTTATCAACCTTGATTCTTGTTGAGATTCAACCACCTACACTTTGCTATTTTATAATTTGAAGGTCAAGTTAAGATTTATGAGGATAATAGTGGTAGTTTTTATTTAGATAGTATAAATTTGGGTTAGTCAAATCAGGGAGGAGTAGTGTAGCCTGTGACATACAGTAGAAGCAGTTCCTTGTGGAAACAGGGAGTGTATTTGGGTGGATTTAGAATCTCTAAGAATTAGAAATCCCTTTTTAACCTTATATATATTTCAATAAATATTTTATTTTTATAATGAGTCTCTTTAGCACCCTTGCACCTGGCCTTGAAGGGAAGTTTATATTTGAGCTTCACTTAATCACTGAGGATACTTTTGATTATATCTTTCAAAAGTATCCAAACAATTTTGAACCTATTTTGAACAGTTTTCCCAATTAAATATTTTATTTATTTACCTCACCATTTTTTATTTTTATACCTTGGACTTTATCTTTATCTCTAATGTGCCTCATAATGTATTATTCCACTCTTCCTTCTAATCTTAGTGGGTGCATAAATGTCTTGTATCATTTCAAATGTACTTTTATTTGTATTTGAAGGTCTTTATTTTGATGGGTTACAGAAACTTGATTTTCCTGTTCTGAAATGAGTTGGTAAATTTAACCCAGGTTGCATCTAGGAATTTACAGTCTTATTTCCCTAAAGAATCTGGTAATTGCCTTAATTTTAATTTCATTTACTATGTTTGGAAGTTTTGGTCACTTCCCTTCTAGCATTTCTTTAATTATAAAGTTAATATTTTCTGTACTTTGATATTCTTTTAAAACTATTATTCTTATGTTGTCTGTGCATCCTGTCTTCTTTTTCAATGTTTCTATGCATAGTGAGCACATTTTCTTTTAATGTTATTGTTTTATTTTGCTTTTCTTCTATATTTTCCTTCACTTTTGTATATTGATATTCCCAATATATTCTCTCTTTCATGAGGTTTGCCATTACAAATTTAATTTTTTGATTCTGCTCATTATTTTTGATGATGCTATGGATTCTGCACTCAATTTTTTTCATTTAAAATATTCAGAAATAACCTGTTTTGGTTCCATGTTATCGAATTCCACATCTCATAAAATATTGGATCATTTTATCCTGCCTCCTTCCTTCCTTCCTTCCTTCCTTCCTTCCTTCCTTCCTTCCTTCCTTCCTTCTTCTTCTTCTTTCTTTCTTTCTTTCTTTCTTTCTTTCTTCTTTCTTTCTTTCTTTCTTTCTTCTTTCTTTCTTTCTTTCTTTCTTTCTTTCTTTCTTTTTTCTTTCTTTCCTTTCTTTCTTTCTTTCTTTCTTTCTTTCTTTCTTTCTTTTTCTTTCTTCCTTCTTCTTTCTTCTTTCTTCCTTCTTCCTTCTTTCCTTTCTTTCTTCTTTCCTTCTTTCCTTCTTTCCTTCTTTCTTCTTCTTCTTTCTTTCTTTCTTTCTTTCTTTCTTTCCTTTCTTTCTTTCTTTCTTTCTTTCTTTCTTTCTTTCTTCTTCTTTCTTTCTTCTTTCTTCTTTCTTCTTTCTTTCTTTCTTTCTTCTTTCTTTCTTTCTTTCTTTCTTTCTTTCTTTCTTCTTCTCTTTCTGAAGTTTAACCTGAAGTTAAAATCAGTTGAGAGGCTGCATTTACTTCTGTTATTAAGGGTTTTTTTCTCTCTTTGTTTATGTGCAAGGTCTTTGAGTTTTATGATTCTTGAAATCTTTTATACTTTCAGTCTTTATTTTAATTTTCTTTATCACTCATTTCCTAATTCCCTTCTCTTTAATTGTGGTTTCTTGGATTTTTATCTTAAAGTGTCCCAGTACCCTCCCCATTGGACATTTCATGAGTCACCAGCTTAGATCTGTGCTCTAATTTAATTTGAGTTGTCAGGACTACTCACAGCTAGATCTTGTGCTCTTTCCCTCAGACCTGATGGAATGATACACTGTCAGGGGCCATCAAAGCCATGCTGTTTGACATGGTTGCACGTGGAAACTAGGATGTCACAAAGTGGCCCCCAGGAAAGACACCCACTCAGCCCCCATCTGTGTGACTTCTCTCATTAACTTCCCTTACTATTGGAATTGATGTGATTATTGTTCTCTCCTTAGCTTCAGAAAAGTAATGAGAGCAAAATACTTGCAGGATTAATATAAATGTTCCACATTTTCCCACCAGAATATCACCAAAAGATCACACATACAAAATCAAACTAAAAGACTCTTATGGGTTAACTTCTAACAGATCTGTACTCAAAATTCCCCACCCAATGTACAAACCTGAAACAAGCTTTCCTAAGTATGTAACCTACCCTTCAGGAAGAGATTGGTACACCATGACTCAGTAACTTGTTTTTTTATCAACTAAAATCTATATTGGAAACTCCCCATTAAACAATAGAAAAATGATTAGCCTCATATTAAACATCTTGGCTACAGTGTTTATTGATTGTTTTTCTAAGAACTCCTGATTGATTATCTATTTGTTAAAAGTAACAAATGGATTTTCTTTGATTATATGGAAGTCCAAGCAGGTGAATAAGATCTGACCTCTAGCTATCTGCCCTCTTATGAGAAATCATTTATCATTTACAAACAATTTGTGTATGTTGTCAGAATCAATGGTAACAATATAAGTATATAGAATGATTACAGAATGTTAATCAAATGATTTGTTAGGAGTTAATGTATCACTTATCTAATTATCAGCTTTGAACATGTATGCTGGATAATGTATCTGTGTGCCAAGGAAAAATGTAATCATTGTGGAATATAAAAATAAACATAACTCTCTGCCAGATGGAGAAGTTCCGTGCAAAGCTTGGGCTCAGACTGACAATCCCAACTGTCTTCCCATCACTCATTTATGCTTTCTTCACCACACCTACTTGAGGACCCTCAAAGGTTTGGACAGGGCAGGTAACAGAGAACACGGAAATACACATCAATCACAACCCCAACCCCCTCTCTGTCTAATGACACTGCATGTCTTCTCCTGGATTTCTGTTCCACTCTCTATGATACTCACTTTTGTGACTCCAGACTTATAGTTCTGGCACCAATACTTCCAACTTGCAACACTTGGTAGACTGAAACTTCTGTAGGGTTGTAGCTAAGCTTTCCTGAGCAAACTTCTACAGCCTGGTGTCAGGGTCTCTATGGAACTGGAATTAAGCAGGAAGTACTAGGTTATAGGAATGATCTTTATGAAAGTCTGTGTCATTTCTGTGTATATATTAGTATTATTTCATTGCCAGGAGCATGGAAGAATAAGGAGATGTGCTGAATGAGCTCAGTGTTGGTAAGCATCAGTTCCTGGATTTGCAGTGATTTTTTAAACCTTCTTTTTGATACTGAATATTTTAGACCTTGGAAACAGCTAAAGTTGCTTTTCCTTTGGCAAATAATTTCTGTTTTGAATAGGTAGGAGAGGTCATTAGAATCAGAGAAAAAGTCTGCCACCTTGTTGTTCATGTAACCTGGAATTCCTAGGAATTAATTATAAAATATAATGCAAAATTAGAGTATTTTATTATCAAAGATACCATGGACAACCATTATTTATGATTCAAAATCTCCTTCAAGGGGGCTATATAAATTTTTAACTGTAATCTTTCAAACACATATATGTTTATGAATTTATGTGATACATTCTTATATATACTCATGATGTTACTATTCTTTTTTGACAAAGTAAAAAGGGTAAAACACAGGGACCTCATCATGATTTGGGACAAAACCAGGAAATTCTTATAACAGACTAATGTAATTCCAAATGTGCTACATTTTCATAAAGTTATCTCATGTAAATCTTTTGATTCTGTACTATATGCTACAAATATTTCAGGACCTCATCTTTGTAACATTTTTATTTCCTGTCCTCCCTCCCACAAAAGCAATTTTAAGAAGTTTTAATGAAGTCTTATTTTTACATCATGGTCACATCAATATATGTCCCCTTTCCTTCCTCTTAAATAAGCTTTCTATTATAAAAAAGGAGGAATATAACTAAGGAAAACCAACACATACACTATACCTGACAGCACTGGGGATATTACATATTTATAATATCTAACTCTTCAAGGATAGGAGGACAATACTTCTTTTATTTGGAAAATGATCAATGATTAAAAAAAAAACTTTACCTTCTATCTTATAATCAATAAAATGCATTGGTTCCAAGGTAGAAAAGCAGTAAGGAGTAGGCAATGGGGGCTAAGCAACTTGCCCAGGATCACAAAGTGAAGAAGTATTTCAGGCAAAATTAACACCTACAACCTCCCCTCTCTAGACCTGGCTCTCAATCCAGTGAGCCAGCTGGCTGCCCTCTGAGCTAACTCAGCTATCCCAAAGATCAATCAACATAATCACTCCATCTAAGTTTTATTTTGTTTTATTTAATTTGATGTCATTTATTGATATATTTCTAGTATTTTCAATATTTTCTTAGTTTTCTTCCTAATTATTCTTGATAAAAATTATTTTCTTCACAATCACCTCAGATAAGAGAATTATTATCTGTGTATAATTAACAATTTTTGGAAAACTGCATTCAAGAAGCTGACAGGATGAACAACTACTTAGCCTTTAAGTCATAAAACAGGGATTCTAAACTTACAATTCAAAATATTCTTTGGGTGCATCTTATTACAATACACACTCTGATCCTAGATAGGTCAAATAGCATTTTTTTTCAGGGCATTTCACTAGTACTTTGACACAATTACACATACTATACAATAAGAAGTTTAAATCTTATTTAGTGTACCAATCTCACTAATTTCCATGTACCCAATAGAATCAAACAAGCATTTATTTGTAAATAATCTGTATAAAACATTTCACTAGGGTTTAGAAATAGAAAGACAACTAAATGAATGTTTAATTCCACTAGGGAGAAAGAGAATATATACAGAGTAACAAGCTAATCAATTTGTATATATTCTTTTTTCTGGACTTTTTACTACCATGTTCATTCAAAGGTTGGAACCCTAATGGATCACTGTTTTCTTGGTCTGTATGTAGTATCCTCTCAGGTACTCATGAAATCAATGATCATTTCTTAAATGCTCAATATGTGGCATACTCAGCTGAATGGCAAGAAAGACTTCTTAATATAGTACTTGTGGGTCCACGGTGATATGCTTTCAAATTGACAACCAGTAACTAAATACAATTCATTCCTAACCAAAGAATTAATTAAGAGGTCTTGGTAAAAATAGTAATATAAACTTTTATTTTACTATTTATTTTATATAATATTACTATTTATGGTAATATTATAGTAATATATATAGATAATATTATATAATAAACTATTTATTTTATATAATATTACTATAAAATAGTAATATAATATAAATATTATAAAACATTCACCTTATAAATTTAGAGTACAGTAATGGTAAAGCACATGGTTAGAGTATGCATGGGTCAGAATGAAATCATAGCTCTTAGAATTTCAGTACCTGTAAATCTCTCTTTACAAAGTCCTTACTTAGCTTCTTTTTACTGGATTCATTACTCATATGGGTTCTCAAGGCTCCTTTAATTTTTCTCATTTTCCACAGTTTGACTATTGATTTTCAGATTAGGCTTTATCTTGAACCCAACTATTATTGAGATTCTCTGTTGATAAGGTTCCTCTTTTTTGAAGCTAATTATTCATCCTAATGACTGACTTTTTATATCTCTGTCTGGAGTTTATATGTCAGTTCCCCTAGTTGTGCTTTGGGATCTCTAGAACAATTCATCTCCAGAACTATTAAAAGGATTGAATCATTTTGTCAACTGCTAGATATCATGGTCAATGAAAGGTAAAAAGGGTAAAGGAGATATTCCCTCCCTCCCCACCATGATTCTTCTCTATAAAGACTTCCTGAGCCTAGACTTCCCAAAATTCTCAGGTATAGATATTTAAAGTTCTCAAAGGATTTTTCCAGTAAATTATGTAATTCCTTTCTGACTATTCAATGAAAGAGGTGCTCTTATTTTTTAAAAGTGATTACCAGATGTAGAGTCACTTTTGTATCTTGTTGTTTTAAAACAATTCTGTATTTACATTAAATGTAAAAATGTAAAATTAAAAAAAAATTCTGTAATTACATTAAATGAAATTGGGAAATAATCAAGTATTATGTATCCATCTCTTTGAGTAAAGGAAGTAGGAAGTAATTTCAGGGTAAATCACTATCACTTTGGATATAAACAAAAGATTCTTTGAAGAAGTGGTACCTAACCTGAAACTTGAAGAAAACGAGGAATTCCAAAAAAGAAAGGTTAGGAACAAATATAATTTATAGAACATAACAAAGTATTTGCAATCCAATTCTACACTTTCTCTCACTATTGAAGAACCTTATCACAAAACATTCTATATGCTATAATAACTTATAATAATAATATATAATATATTCAGAGGACTAAAAATAAAAGGGAAATTAACTAAAAAAGATCCAGAGTTTGTAGAGAATAAGAACATAGTACTAAAAAAATACAAGTACTAACATAGTACTAACCAATTCAAGATATACAAACTTGTAGAAGTAACTTATCTAAACCTTATGTCAAAATAAAAGGAAGAATGGCTCTGAATTTCTGTCAGTGATGTCAGTTGTGATTTTCTAATTTGAAAACATTCAGGGATAGGAAGAGGAAAAATATTTAAGAATTAGGTTTTTAGAGAGACTCTCATCAGTTCAGGATGACAAAAACAGGTGTTAAGGTTGATTTAAACATCATAAACATTTAATAGTCTGAAGTGGAATGATGGTCTATGAATATAGCAGTAGCAGTTTAGCAGCTCAAGTAACTGAATGTAATGATAGTGGAGTTTATAAACAATTGTTTCTACTATAAGCAATATTAGAATTAAACATACATTTCATCAAGAGAGATATTTTTAGTTCTAATAATTTTAAAAATTCATTTTTAGTTAATTAATTTAGAATATTTTTCCATGGTTACATGATTCATATTCTTTCCCTCCTCTCCTCCTACCTTCCAAAGCCAATGAACAATTCCACTGGCCTTTACATGTGTTATTGATCAAAACCTATTTCCATATCATTAATATATGCAGTAGAATGATCAGTTAGACTTTACATCCCCAACATATCCCCATTAAACCATGTGATCAAAGAAATTATTTTCTTCTGTGATTCTAGTCCCAAAGTTCTTTCACTGGAAGTGGATAGTGTTCTTTCTCATAAGTCTTTCAGAATTGTCCTGGATCATTGCATAGCTGCTAGTAGATAAGTCCAAAATGCTCAATTATGCCACATTGTATCAGTCTCTGTAGACAAAGTTCTCTTGGTTCTTTTCCTCTCACTCTGCATCAATTCCTGGAGGTAATTCCAGTTTACATGGAATTCCTCCAGTTCATTATTCCTTTGAGCACAATATTATTCTATCACCAACAGATACAATTTATGCAGCCATTCCCAATCAAAGGGCATCCCCTCTGTTTCCAATTTTTGCCACCACAAAGAGTGAGGCTATAAATAGTCTTATTTATTAAGTCAGTAGTTCTTTGAATTTTGATTTTATTAATTTCTCCTTTAATTTCTTGGAACTCTAATTTAGTTTTCATCTTAGGATGATTTTTTATTTCTTCACTTTCTAGTTTTTTAATTTGCATGCCCAATTCATTGACTTCTGCCTTTTTTAATTTGTTAATATATGACCTGGAGGATATAAATTTCCACCTAAGTACTGCCTTGGCTGCATCCCATATATTTTGAAAGGATGTCTCAACATTGTCTTTTTTGTCAATGAAATTATAAATCGTTTCTATGAATTGTTCTTAAACTAACTGATTTTCAAGAATAATATCATTTAATTTCCAATTAATTTTGATTTGCCTTTCCATGTACCCTTGTTAATTATTATTTTTATTACATTGTGATCTGAAAAGGATGTATTTATTATTTCTGCTCTTTTGCCCTTGTTTGCAATGCTTTTATGCTGTAGTACATGGTCATTTTTTATGAATCTACAATTGCTGCTGAAAAGGTATATTCCTTTTTCTTTCTATTTCTTTCTTTCCACATATCAACTAACTAATTTTTCTAAGAATTCATTAACTTTTCTTATCTTTTTCTTATTTATTTTTTGGTTTGATTTGTCTAGTTCTGACAGAGGAAGGTTCAGGTTTCCCACTAGAACACTTTTTATATCTATTTCATCCTTGAGTTCCACTAGTTTCTCCTTTAGAAATTTGGATGCTGAGAGGTGGAGTCAATATGGCAGCATCTAGGCAGCAAAACCTCACATCTCTGAAAACCCTTCCTTACTTATTACAAACTAAATGCTCCTAGGGGACTGAAAATCAAACCTAACAACAAGACAGGGCAAAGTAACCCTCCTGTTGGACTCAACTTAAAAAGTACATGCCCAATAGCTGAAATCTGAGAACACTCCAGTTTAAGGAAAAGGAAGAAAGAAGGTCAGAGGAACCCCTCCCCCACCTAGAGTTCTAAGTCTCCAGTGGCAGCTGGAACCTCTTGCCGGGCAAAAGTGCTAGTGTGGAAGGAGTACCTTGTTGGAAAAGCTAGACCAGGCTCAGAGTGTTGAACACAGGTTGTGGGGAAGCAATTAGAGAAGAAGCTCAGAGCAAAGAGCAGAAAGCCTAGTTTCAACAGCAGAGACACTCCATATTATCTCACCTTACCAAGGTTTTGGCCTCAGGGCACATCCAGCAAAACCCAGCTAGACTTAATCTAATCAAAGCCTTCAGAGGACAGTGAAATTCAAGCTCCAACAACCCTCCCCCACAGAGTGCACTGAGAGATTTGCTGATAAACCTCCAAGGGTGAAGGCTGACAGAAAAACTCAAAGCCACAAAAAAATGAGAGGAGCAAGAGCTCAGGCAACTGCAAGGAGTTAAGAATAGGTAAATATGAGCAAATAGTAGAAAAAGGAAAAAGAAATAACAACCGACAGTTATTATATAGGCAATGAACAAAGAGCAAACAGAAGAGAGAAGGATGAGAGAACACCAAGAAAAAAAAGAAACAGAAACCCCAGCAATTGGATACAGACTCTGAAGAACTAAAAATATAATTCAAAACACAATTAAGAAAGGCCGAAGATAACTGGGAAAAAAAAAAAACAAACAAACTTAGAAACTAAGATAAGTCATCTGGAAGCAGAGGCACTTGAACTAAACCAAGAAAAGAGTGTCTTGAAAACCAATATTAAACAGCTTGAAAATGAGGCAAAGGAGATGAAAGATGATGTCCAAAGAAAATCAGACCAGAAAGAAAAGAATGACCAAAAAGCCAGAGACGAAATAAAGTCTTTAAAATCCAGAATACAACAACTAGAAACAAGCAACTTCACTAGACAGCAGGGCAATATAAAACAAAATCAAAAGAATGAAAGAACTGAGGAAAATATGAAGTGCCTCATTCACAAAACAGAAGATTTAGAAAATCATTCCAGGAGATACAACTTAAGAATCATTTGTCTACTGGAAGAACATGACAAAAGAAAAGCCTGCACATCATACAACAGGAAATTATCCAAGAAAACTGTCCCAATATTCTAGAACAAGAGGGAAAATTGAAGATTGAAAGAATCCACAGATCACCTCCTGTACTTAATCCCCAACTGATAATGCCCAGGAATGTTATAGCCAAATTTAAGAATTAACAGACCAAGAAAACATATTACAAGCTACTAATAAGAAGTCATTCAGATACCATGAACCTCAGTGAGGATAACACAGGATCTTGCAGCATTTATACTGAAAGAACAAAAGGCATGGAATATGATATTTCAGAAAGCAAGCAAACTAGGTCTACAACCAAAAATCAACTATCCCTCAAAACTGACTATATTCATATAGGGGAAATTATGATCACTTAACAAAAGAAGAATTCCAAGCATTTGTAATGGAAAGACCAGACCTGAACAGAAAATTTGATGCCCAAACACAGAACTCAAGAGATTCATCAAAGGATAATTAGGACAGAGGGAAAAAAGAAAAAACTAAAATAAAAAAAAAGCAAAAACATTTTTTGAGAGATCCAATAAGTTAAAATGTTATGTATTCCTATAAGAAAATAGGTCATTGGTAACTCTTAAATATTGTTATTATCACCTGGGCATCTAGAAGAAGTACACTTAGAGGGAATAGTGACAAACTGTATAGGATGAAATGCCAAGACATAAATATGTATATAGATAAATGTATGCATAAATGCATATATAAGTGTATATATAAATAAATATGTATACAAATAGAGCTAAAACAAGGTTAATACTAAAAGAAGTGGGAATAGAAACAAAAGGAGGTAAATTTATTTGTCACAAAGAAGTACATGGAGGGAGGGGGGAGAACATCAATACCCTGGAAGGGTAAAGAGATTGGAGATAGGAAATATTCAACTCTTACATGCATTGAAATTGAGATAAAGAGGTGAGAACAATCCAATCAATTGGGTCAGAGAATTGATTTTCACCCTATAAGGAAGTAGAAGGGTAACAAATGGACTGTTGGGGAGGGTAGCAGTACAAAGCATGGAGAGGGTGTGGAGGGTAGTAAAAATAGACTGTAAAGAAAATTAGAGGGGAATAAGAAGATAGAGGGGATAGAATGGGAAGTAAAATGAGGGTGGGAATTAGGGGGATTTATTAGAAAAATCATTGGTTTAGAATCAAAAAGAGAGAGAAGAAAAGGTAGGATTAGGACTGGAAATCAAAATGCTGGGAAATACAAAGCAGGTAATCATAACTCTGAATGTGAATGGAATGAACTCACTCATAAAATGCTAGCAAATACAGAGTGGATTAGAAACAAAAACCCTACCATATTCTGCCTACAAGAAACACATTAGGAAGATAGATTTAAAAAAGGGTAATAAAAAGCAGATTGAGCCAAATCAATTGGGGATCAATTGATAAAAAGAAGGCAGGAGTCACAATCATGATATCTGACAAAGCCAAAATAAAAATAGATCTACTTAAAATGTATAGGGAAGGGAATTACATTCTGATAAAAGGCAGTATAAACAATAAGGAAATATCAGTAGTCAATAAGTATAAACCAAAAGGCATAGCATCTAAATTTCTAAAGGAGAAACCAGTGGAGATCAAGGATGAAATAGACAGAAAAACTATTCTGGTGGGAGACTAGAACCTTCCTCTATCAGAAAGAGATAAATCAAACCAAAAATTAAATAAGAAAGAGGTAAGTGAAGTGAATGAAATCATAGAAAAATTAGAGTTAGTAGATATGTGGAAAAAATAAAAAGGTAGAAAAAGGAATACACCTTCTTTACAGGAGCACATGGTACATTCACAAAAAATGACCATGCATTAGAGCATAAAAACATTTAAAATAATGGTAAAAAGAGTAGAAATAATAAATGCTACTTTTTCAGATCACAATACAATTAAAATAATAATTAGTAAGGGTATATGGAAAGGTAAATAAAAAATTAATTAGAAATTAAGCAATACAATTCTCCAAAACCGGTTAGTCAAAGAACAAATTATAGAAACAATAAATAATTTCATTGAAGAAAAAGACAATGATGAGACATCCTTTAAAAACCTATGGGATGCAGCCAAAGCAGTACTCAGGGGGAAAATTTATATCCTTTAGTTTATATATTAACAAATTAGGGAGAGCAGAGGTCAATGAATTGGGCATGCAAATTAAAAAACTAGAAAGTGAACAAATTAAAAATCCTCAGATGAAGACTAAATTAGAAATCCTAAAAATCAAAGGAGAAATTAGTAAAATTGAAAGTGAAATAACAATTGATTTCATAAATAATAATAGAAGCTGGTACTTTGAAAAAACACATAAGACAAATTACCAGTCAGTCTAATTAAAAAAAGGAAAGAAGAAAACAAAACTGACAGGATCAAAGATGAAAAGGGAAACCTCATCTCTAATGAAGAGGAAATTAAGGCAATCATTAAAAACTATTATGCCCAATTATATGGCAACAAATATGGCAATCTAGGGGATATGAATGAATACTTACAAAAATATAAATTGCCTAGAATAACAGAGGAAGAAATAGATTACCTAAACAACCTCATATCAGAAAAAGAAATTGAACAAGCCATCAAAGAACTACCTAAGAAAAAATCCCCATATCCAGATGAATTAAAAAATGAATTCTATCAAACATTCAAAAAACAACTAATAACAATATCATACAAATTATTTGACAGAATAGCAAAGAAGGAGTTCTAACAAATTCATTTTATGACACAAATATAGTATGGATCCCAAAAGCAGGAAGGTCAAAAACAAAGAAAGAAAACTATAGACCAATCTCCTTAATGAATATAGATGTAAAATCTTAAATAGGATACTTGCAAAAAGACTCCAACAAGTAATCACACGGGTTATTCACTTTGACCAGGTAGGATTCATACCTGGAATGCAAGGATGGTTCAATATTAAGAAAACCATTCATATAATTGACCATATTAACAAGAAAACTGACAGAAAACAAATTATTATCTCAATAGATGCAGAAAAAGCCTTTAATAAAATACAACACCCATTCCTATTGAAAACACTAGAAAGTATAGGAAGAGAAGGGCCTATCCTAAAAATAATAAACAGTATATATCTAAAATCATCAGCAAACATAATCTGCAATGGGCATAAACTAGATGCATTCCCAATAAAATCAGGAGTGAAACCAGGATGCCCATTATCACCTCTATTATTTAACATTGTACTCAAAACCCTAGGAGTAGCAATTAGAGAAGGAAAAGAAATTGAAAGCATCAAAATTGGCAATAAGGAGACCAACCTATCACCTTTTGCTGATGATATGATGGTTTACTTAAAGAATTCTAGAGAATCAACTAAAAACCTAGTCCAAAGAATCAACAACTTTAGCAAAGTCACAGGATACAAAATAAACCTGCAAAATTCATCAGCATTTCTATATATCTCCAACCCATTTCAGCAGAAAGAATTAGAAAAATTCTGTATAAAAATCACCCTAGACAATATGAAATATTTAGGAATCTATCTGCTGATACAATCACAGGATCTATATGAACACAACTACAAAACACTCTCCATAAAATTAAAACTAGATATAAACAATTGGAGAAACATTGATTAATCATGGGTAGGATGAGCTAACATAATGAAAATGACAATCCTGGCTAAATTAAATTACTTATTTAGTGTCATACCTATTGAACTACCAAAAAACATTTTTACTGAATTAATTAGAAAAAAACAACATAACAAAGTTCATTTGAAATAACAAAATATCAAGGATATCCAGGGAAATCATGAAAAAATAATGCAAAGGAAGGAGTACTTAGAGTCACAGATCTCAAATTATACTCTAAAGCATTGTTCATCAAAACAATTTGGTACTGGCTAAGAGACAGGAAGGAGGATAAGTGGAATAGACTAGAGGTAAATGACCTCAGCAAGACAGTCTATGATAAGCCCAAAGTTCCCAGTTTTGGGGACCAAAACCTACTATTTGTTAAAACTGCTGGGAAAATTGGAAGAGTATGGGAGAGATTAGGTTTGGATCAACATCTCACACCCTACACCAAGATAAACTCAGAGTAGGTGAATGACTTATATATAATGAAGGAAACTATCAGTAAATTAGGCGAAGACAGAATAGTATACTTGTAAGATCTTTGGGAAAGACTTTATTTTTTTTTAATTTTAAACATTATTTTATTTGGTCATTTCCAAACATTATTCACTGGAAACAAAGATCATTTTCTTTTCCTCCCCTCCCCCCCCACACCTTTCCATCTCCCATAGCCGATACACGATTCCACTGGTTATCACATATGTTCTTGACTCGAATGCATTTCCCTGTTGTTGGTATTTGCATTAGAGTATTCATTTAGAGTCTCTCCCCAGTCATATCCCCTCAATCCCTGTAGACAAGCAGTTGCTTTTCATCAGTGTTTTTACTCCCACAGTTTATCCTCTGCTTGTGGATAGTATTGTTTAGATCCCTACAGATTATTCAGGGACATTGCATTGACACTAATGGAGAAGTCCATCACCTTCGATTGTACCACAATGTATCAGTCTCTGTGTACAATGTTTTCCTGATTCTGCTCCTTTCACTCTGCATCACTTCCTGGAGGTTGTTCCAGTCTCCATGGAATTCCTCTACTTTATTATACCTTTTAGCACAATAGTATTCCATCACCAACATATACCACAATTTGTTCAGCCATTCCCCAATTGATGAGCATCCCCTTGTTTTCCAATTTTTGGCCACCACAAAGAGTGCAGCTATGAATATTCTTGTACAAGTCTTTTTTCCTTATTATCTCTTTGGGGTACAACCCAGCAGTGCTATAGCTGGATCAAAGGGCAGACAGTCTTTTATCACCCTTTGGGCATAGTTCCAAATCACCCTCCAGAATGGCTGGATCAATTCACAACTCCACCAGCAATGAATTAGTGGCCACACTTTGCCACATCCCCTCTAGCATTCATTACTTTCCATAGCTGTCATGTTAGCCAATCTGCTAGGTGTGAGGTGATACCTCAGAGTTGTTTTGATTTGCATCTCTTTGATTATAAGAGATGTAGAGCACTTTTTCATGTGCTTACTAATAATTTTGATTTCTTTGGCTGAGAACTGCCTGTTCATGCCCCTTGCCCATTTATCAATTGAAGAATGGCTTGATTTTTTGTACAATTGATTTAGTTCTTTGTAAATTTGAGTAATTAAACCTTTGTCGGAGGTTTTTATGAAGATTGTTTCCCAATTTGTTGCTACCCTTCTGATTTTGGTTACATTGGTTTTGTTTGTACAAAAACTTTTTAATTTGATGGATTCCAGATTATTTATTTTGCATTTTGTAACTCTTTCTAATTCTTGCTTGGTTTTGAAGTCTTTACCTTCCCAAAGGTCTGATATGTATACTATCCTGTGTTGATGGTTTTAGATATATACTGTTTATTGTTTTTAGGAATGACCCTTCTATTCCTATGCTTTCTAGTGTTTTTAGTAGGAATGGGTGTTGTATTTTATCAAAGGCTTTTTCTGCGTCTATTGAGATAATCATGTGTTTCTTGCTGGTTTGCTTGTTGATGTGGTCAATTATGTGGATGGTTTTCCTAATATTGAACCAGCCCTGCATCCCTGGTATAAATCCTACTTGATCATGGTGGATGACCCTTCTGATCACTTGCTGGAGTCTTTTTGCTAGTATCCTATTTAAGATTTTTGCATCTATATTCATTAAGAAGATTGGTCTATAATTTTCTTTCTCTGTTTTTGGCCTCCAGGCTTTGGAATTAGTATCATGTTTGTGTCATAAAAGGAGTTTGGTAGAACTCCCTCTTTGCTTATTATGTCAAATAATTTTTATAATATTGGAGTTAGCTGTTATTTGAATGTTTGATAGAATTCACTGGCATTTTGATATCTTCCCTTAGTTCTGACCTTTCTTCTTTAGCTATCTCCTTTTGAACTAGTGATTTACTTTAGATCAGTCCCCCTAGTCCCCTCCCTTGAGATGCTTCCCTTTCTAGCCCCTCCATTTTTATGCTCCCTTTCCCTCCCCCCTCTCCTTAATTCCCTTTTTATACTCCCTTCCCCCTCCCCCTCCTTAATGTTCCTTTCTTTCTTGCCCTAATGGATAAGATAGAATTCAGGATCGCACTGGATCTAGATGTTCTTCCCTCTCAGATTTGATTTCACTGAGAGTAACGTTTAAGTAATTCCACTTCACACTCTCTTCCTCTCCTTCTCATATGAGAGTTCTTCCCCTCCCCTTCCCATGTGTATCTTTATATGGGAAAGATTATTCTATTGAGTCCCCCCCTATTTCTTGAAGTTAATCTTAGTATTATTGATGGTTCTCCCCCTCCCTTTTCCTTTCTTTGCCCCCACTTTCCCCAAATCTTCTTGATGCCCCAATCTTTCCCTATGCATGTTTCTTCTAACTACTCTTATGATGCTACAATTTTTGAGAGTTACACAAAACATTTCCCCACATATTAATATATATAATTTGATGTAAATATAGTCTTTATAGAAGAGAGTTTGACTTAAAGAAAAAGATAAGATTTATCTCCTTTTCCCTTTCTTTCATATTTACCTTTTCATGTTTCTCTTGCTTTCTGTGCTAGGATATCAAATTTTCCACTAAGTTCTGGTCTTTTCTTAGGAAATGCTTGGAAATCTTCTATTTTGTTGAATGCCCATACTTTCCACTGGAAGTATATAGTTAGTTTTGCTGGGTAGTTGATTCTTGGTTGGAGACCCAGCTCTCTTGCCTTTCTAAACATTGTGTTCCATGCATTGAGGTCTCTTAGTGTGTTAGCCGCTAGGTCGTGTGTGATCCTTATGGGAGCTCCCTTATATCTGAAGCTCCTCTTCTTGGCTTCTTGTAGGATTTTCTCCATTTCTTGGAAGATTTTGAATTTGGCAATTACATTCCTAGGGGTTGTCTTTTGGGGATTTAGTATAGAGGATGTTCTATGAACCCTTTCTATTTCTATTTTGCCTCCTTGCTCCAGAATGTGGGGGCAATTTTCTTTTATAATCTCCTGTAGAATAATATCAAGTTTATTTTTTACCTCTGGTTTTTCTGGAAGACCTATAATTCAGAGGTTTTCTCTTCTCCCTCTGTTTTCCAGATCTGTGACCTTCTCAGTGAGATATTTTATGTTTTCTTCTAATTCATTAATTTTTTGGCTTTGCTTTATTGATTCTTGCTGTTTTATGATCTTACTTTCTTCGAGTTGCTTAATTCTGGTCGTTAGGGACTGGTTTTGTTTTTCAGCTTTGTCTGCCATTCCATTGTATGCTTCAAGCTCTTTTTCCAATTGAGTAGTCTTATCTGTCAGACTGCTGATCTCTTTCTCCCATTTTTCTTTCCTGGTTTCCATCTTTTGGATAAGTTCCAGTTTGAGATCTTCCAGAGCTTGTTGATAGTTTCCATTTTGGGAGGCATGTTCTGATTTTTTTTTGGATTTCATCCTCATTCTCTTCTTTTCCTTGGGTACTTCCACCATAAAAGTTTTCAACAGTCACCTTTTTCCCTTTCTGCCTGGCGGCTTGATTTTGGGCCATGTGAGCCATCCCTTTGGTGGTTTCATTCCCCTTTCCTTTTTGGTCTGGGGTCTGGGTGATATGGGTGGGTTTTCAGTGAATTTAGGTTGCCTCAGACTAGTTCTTCCCAGCCTCTGAGATTTCTTAGAGAACTGGGGCCCTGATCACAGCCAAACTGCCCAGGTGTTCAGCTGGGCCCAGATAATCAATGTGTGGTCCACACCTGGTGTTTAGCTCCGCCCAGATGTTCAGCGCAACCTCCCCAAGTACAGCTCCTCAGACCCCCCTTCTCAGTGAGGGGTTCTCCTGTGAAACTGCCCTGAGACATTTTTTCCTGGCTGTCCCCAGATCCCAAGGACCCTGGATTGCCCCCCCCCCCTCCAGACAGAGATGTTCCCCACTCACTCGCTGTCCCGGTGAGCGCTCAGGTAGCTCACTCTGGTTTAGTGGGGGAGGTGGGGTGGGGGAAGGGCAGCTCAGTTCACATTTCTGTGCAAGCTTTTCCTCCTTCTTATTATAGTGTGGAAATGTTCAAGCCCCAGGTACCTTCGCCTCTGTGGGGTACTGGGGAATCCTGTTCTGCCAAAGGTGATTTTTATGCCCCTTTGATGTAGTCTATTTCGTTCGGTGCCCAGGAGAGGAAGCGTGTGGCGTCTAGATTGCAGCCATGATTACCTGGAAATCCTGGGAAAGACTTTAAAACAAAGCAAGAGATAGAAAAAAGTCACAAAATGTAAAATCAATCATTTTATTATATCAAATTAAAAAGATTTTGTACAAACAAAACTAATGCATCCAAAATTAGAAGGAAAGAATCAAATTGGGAAACAATCTTCACCACAAAAACCTCTGACAAAGATCTAATAACTCAAATTTATAAAGAACTAAACCAGTTGTACAAAAAAAACAAGCCATTCCCTAATTGATAAATGGGTAAGGGACATGGATAGGCAATTTTCAGTTAAAGAAATCAAAACTATTAATTAGCACATGAAAAATTGCTCTAAATCTCTGATAGTCAGAGAGATGCAAATCAAAACAATGCTGAGGTATCACCTCACACCTAGCAGATTGACTAACATGACAGGAAAGGAAAGTAATGAATGCTGGAGGGGATGTGGCAAAGTAGGAACACTAATTCATTGCTGGTGGAGTTGGATCAATTGGTTTGTAACACCAAGAGTCAATACAGAAAAAGACATGTACAAAAATATTCATAGCTCCAATTTTGTGGTGACAAAAAATTGGAAAATGTGTGGATGCCCTTCAATTGAGGAATGGCTCAACAAATTTTGGTATATGTTGTTGAGGGAATACTATTGTTCTCAAAGGAATAATAAACTGGAGGAATTCCATGAGAATTGGAATTACCTCCAGGAATTGATGCATAGTGAAAGGAGCAGAACCAGGAGAACATTGTACACAAACAAAGATACCCTGTTATACAATTGAATTTAATGGACTTGTCCATTAGTGGCAATGTTGTGATCCTGAACAACTTGGAGGAATCCGTGAGAAAAATCGTTGTCCACATTCAGAGGAAAATAGTGGGAGTAGAAACATAGAAGAAAAAAACAACTGCTTGATCATATGGTTCGAGGGGATATGGCTGTGGATGTAGACTCTCAGTGAAAGTCCTAATGCAAACACCAACAACATGGAAATGGGTTTTGATCAAGGACACATGTAATATCCAGTGAAATTGCACGTCAACTTCGAGAAGGGAGAGTGGAGGGGAGGATGGGAAATAATATCATTCTTGTAACCAAGGAATAATGTTCTAAATTGACTAAATAAATTAATTTAAATTAAAAAAAGAAATTTGGATGCTTTGTAATTTGGTGCATATATGTTAAATACTGATGTTTCCTCATTGTCTAAACTGCCTTTTATCAGGATGTAATTACTTTCCATATCTCTTTTAAGTATATCTAGTTTTACTTTCCCCTTGTCAAATATCATCATTGAGACTCCTGACTTTTTTCTCAGTTGATGCCCAATAGATTTTGCTCCATCCACTTACCCTATGTGTGTCTATCTTCCTCATGTGTGTTTCTTGTAGACAGCATATATTTGGATTTTAGTTTCTAATGCACTCTGCTAGTTGTTTGTATTTTATGGGTAAGTTCATTCCTTTCACATTCAGAATTATGATTGCCAGGTGCGTATTTTTCAACATTTTGATTTCTACTCCTAGTCCTGCCCTTTCTTCTTTCACTATTTCCTTCTACACTAGTGTTTTATTTTTAATCAATCCCCTTAATTCCCATCTTTATTTTATTTCCCTTTCTACCCCCTCCCATCTTATTCCACTCTCAGTTTCTTTACAGTCTTTTTAAATACCCCCCCATTTTCTCCCTCACTTGTATTTCTTCCTTCCCTAACAGTCTGTTTGTTTTCCTTCTACTTCTCCATAGGGTGCAAATTATTTCTCTGCCACATTGCATCTGATTGTTCTTTCCTCTTAGTCAATTTCAATACATGTAACAATGAAGTATTTCTTCTCTCCAACCTCTTTAACCTTTCAATGTATTAGTGGTCTCCCCAATCCTGCCATGTGCTTCTTTAGGACTAATAAATTTATCCCATTTTGTCTCTTTTTCATTTTTTCTTAGTATTAACCTATTTTTTATCTCTAGTTTTATATATATATATATATATATATATATATATATATATATATTGGCATTTCATCCTACACAGTTTGTCACTGTTCCCTCTAACTATAATTCTTCTAACTACTCAGGTCATAATAACAATTTTTAAGAGTTACTAATATCTTCTTTTCTTGTAGGGATACATAGTATTTTAACATATTGGGTCCCTTAAAAAAGTTTTCTTTTTCACCCTTCCTTAATTACCTTTTAGTGATTTTATTGAGGTCTTTGTTTGGGCATCAAATTTTCTGTTCAAGTCTGGTCTTTTCTTTATGAATGCTTCAAAGTCTTCTATTTTATTAAATAACCATATTTTCCCTTGTAAGAATATAGTCAGGTTTTTTGGTAGTTGATTCTTGGTTGTAGACCTAGTTCCTTTGATTTCCAGAATGTCATTTTCCATGCCTTTTGTTCCTTCATTTATATGCAGCCATATCCTATGTTATCCTCACTGTGGTTCCATGGTATCTGAATGACTTCTTAGCAGCTTGTAATATTTTTTCCTTGGTATGATACTTCTTGAATTTGGTTATAACATTCCTGGGCAATTTCAGTTGGGTATTAAGTACAAGAGGTGATATGTGGATTCTTTCAGTATCTACTTTTCCCCTCTTGTTCTAGAATATTGGGGTAGTTTTCTTGGATAATTTCCTATAGTATGATGTTCAGGCTTTTTTTTTTGTCATGGTCTTCTGGTAGACTAATGATTCTTAAGTTGTCTCTCCTGGAACAATTTTCTAAATCTTCTGTTTTGTGAATGAAGTGCTTCATATTTTACTCATTTTTTTCATTATTTTGATTTTCTTTCATTATCTTCTGATGCCTTGTGTAGTTGTTTGCTTCTAGTTGTTGGATTCTAGTTTTTAAAGACTGAATTTTACCACTGGCTTTTTGATCATCTTTGTCCTTCTGATCTTTCATATTCTTTGTCTCATTTTCAATCTCATTAATTTTTGGTTTTCAAGACACTGTTTTCTTGTTTTCAAGTTCAAATTGCCTCTTTTTCCAGATGACTTATCTTTCTTTTTAAGATCTTTTCCCCAGTTTTCTTCAGCCTCTCTTAATTGTATTTTTGAATTTTATTTTGAGTTCTTCCATATCCTGTTTTCAATTTGCTGGAGTTTCAGTGTTTTTGCTTGGAGTTCCTTAATCCTCTTATGTTCCATTGATTCTTGATTCTACTGTTTTCATTGCCTGAGTAGAAGCTGTCAATTATAATTTCTTCTTTCTTTTTCTGTTCTTTACTCATATTTTCCACTTCTTTCCCCCCTGTAGTTGCCTGTATCCTTGCTCTTCTCATTGTGTGCTGGATCTATGCTTTTGGGCTGTTCTGTCCTGAACAGGATTCTTCTCTGTTCTACTGATTGATCAGGTTAGTCAGATATTCCCCTGCTGAGAGCAGAAGCTGAAAAGGAGCTGGGATTCCCACCCTGTTATCAAAGTTGTTGCCTGTAGTTTGTTGCTGTCTTTGAACCTTGGAGCAAGGCTCTCAGATCAGTCTGTGGGGGAGAGTTATTGGAACTTGAGCTTCCCTTCCCTCTGTAGACTTCTTATATGCCCTATTAATGAGATTAAGGAGTTATGGTGGAGTTTATCTGCAAATCTGATTGTGCCCTGAGTCCAAAACCTCAAGTACAGATGTGGGGGGCAAAATGGGTGCATCTTGGCTGCAACTAGGCTGTCTGCTCTGCTCTTCTTCTCCAGCTGCCTCTATGCTGCCTGTTTTCAATGCCCTAAGTCTGGCATAGGTGTGCCAGTAAGGTACTCCCTCCAGATTAGTACCCTTGCCTGTCCAGAAATTCCAGCCACTGCTGGAGGCTCATCACTGTAAGATAGGGGGAGGGATCCTGGGGCCTTCCTTCTTCCTTACCCTTAAACCAGGATGTTCTTGAATTTATTATCTTCTGGGAGACTTACCTTTTAAGTTGGGTCCAGGAAGAGGTTTCCCTAGTTCTGTCCTGTTGTTACATTTGGTTTTTAGTCCATTCAAAGCATTGTCTTTTTGATAGGGAAGGGTTTGCTAGAGGTCTGAGCTGTTGCTTTCTCTAAGTCCCTATCTTGACTCAACCTGCAAATTATATTTAGACATAGAAGATCTTCAACTTCAGCAACAGCAGAAATACATCTACAATCATAGAAAAATAATATTTATGTAATGCTTTTAGTATTGCAAAATTCTTTAAATGCATTTGATAATTTGATTTTTACAATTATATATTATAGTTATAATAAATCTTGTCATTTCTATTTCATAAATGAGGAATCTGAATGTTAGATTAAGGGACTTGCTTATAGTCGCAACTATGGTAAGTATTTAAGGAAATACATGAAGCTAGGTCATTTTGAATCTAAGAAGAAGGCTGCTTAATGTTTAATGTTTATGTCATGCTGCTAAACAAAACTAAAATCAATGAATATTTTAATGAATTGTAGATTTCTGCAGTGTTGAAGATTTATTTTCTAGGTCATATCAACTCATATTCTCATAGTCACATAGCCAAGAAGAAGATGAAGAGCAGGAACACTATTAGCCACACCATCTTAATTTGCCAAACCATGATATCAATAGATGACAGATGTAAATGTGTGAGCCTGGGAAGTGAAACATATTGTAAACATTTGAAAGCATTTTTGACTATTTATTCCACATCATAAGTATTAAGGTAACCAACAAATTGATTCTTCACAGTTGTTATTCCAAGAGCTGTTCTCTTTTTCTGGACTCACACATTCTGCCTTCTGCCAAGCTCTGTGAAAGCTCAACACTCCATTTCATTCCTGGCATTTTCCCTAATCTCTATTCCATTCAAGAATTGATCCATGAAGTGTGTCTTGCTTTTGGTTCTGTTTAATCCCCTGAATTAGATCTTCCATGCTTAGTCTCAATTAAGAATACTAAATCTTGGCCAGAGCAAAAAAATTCATGTTATAATATTTGGAACTGAGAATATAAATGCCACTAACATTGGCCTTCTAAAATGTTTGGCGAGACATCTCCTGCTCCACTGTCAGTATTGTTGTCAATAATTCAAAATACCCTTCTCCCAATTCTACTTTCAGGTTCACCTTTTTGGTTTTTAATACTTTCTTTTCTTCAATTATAAACCTGTCATCTCTGTGTCCAAAGAGTCTGTAATTTTCACACATTCTAGCATTAGAATAGAATGAATTTTATTGAGAACAACTGTTTTGGCATGAGGTATAAATCAAGGAGGCACAAGGATGGTAAATCTTTGTCAATGCCTTTCTTATCTTATGAAACATTAAAATGATCAAATTACTAAAACCTCAACAATGCTGAAACTCATTAAATTATTTTATCAGATACAAATGATATATAGAAAATTAACAATTAGAGGAACAGTAAGGTGAGGGAGTATATCCTACTATTGTAATA
Organism: Monodelphis domestica; assembly: GCF_027887165.1. Lineage (NCBI taxonomy): Eukaryota > Metazoa > Chordata > Mammalia > Didelphimorphia > Didelphidae > Monodelphis > Monodelphis domestica. The sequence continues at coordinate 161,694,804 of NC_077232.1, forward strand.
GAATGTTAATTGAATTTTTAATAACTATTATTTAATGCAATTAAACTTCTTAAAGGCTTTAGTTTCTTTGTTATGTGTTCTAAGCACATAATATAGGGCTTGGCCTATAGTAGGAAGTATGTATGTATTTATTTATGTACATACTTTGGTTAATTATATATAATATATTCATATATACATAAACATATTATATATATATACACATACACACATTCCATCACTATAGTTGAAGAAGATAAATTATTTAGTGTTCAACTTGGAATTAACGAAACTTGGGTTTGAATCTGACCTCTGATATTACCTACCTCTATGACTTGAAGCAAGTGACACTCCCTTTCTAAAGTATATATATTTTTTGTCTAATGATTATAATACATGTAGCATATAATTGACAATATTGATGAGAGAATAAAAAAATATAATATATAAAAATGCTTATGAAACAATAAAAAACAACTGATGAGGAATAGTAAGTGAACACCATCAAAGCTACATTATGACTCTGACACTCAGACATTTATTTTGTCAATTACATTTATATAGCTATCACAATGATGGTTTAGTGCTTTATGAAACCAGAATTTCTTTATGTGTCCATTTTTCTTATTTTAACTGTTATTTGTGCACAAATTAGCAATGGGTCTTTATGAATTTGTTGCAAAATTAAAAAGGTCCATCACCTGGTGGTCAATGTTTGCATGATCATTCTGAAATCAGAAAAAAAAAACCCAACAACTTTTCCATATTTTAAAAATGTGGAAATTCAGATTTGGAAAGGACTTGGAAGATGACCTAATCCAAAATGTAGCTGATCAATAATAGTATCAACAATATGCATAGAAAATGATTGTGTAGTGTATTAAAGGATTGGTTTGAGTGTTATGGAGAAGGAGTTGATATATGCCAGAAGGTAATAGCAGGGTAAGATAGATTATTCTCCCCTTCACTCTTCTTCAAATAGATCTCCTCACTAACCCTGCCTTTACTTGTCTCTCATAACTGATCTTATAGATGAACCTGTTCCCTTGGAGAAAGAGAGAGAAATCAGCTTTCTCTCTCTTCCACTGAAATTATTTCCTTCACTCACAAGGAAAATCAATTTAGGATAAATGACAAAACTTTATTCTAACAATAATGGTCAGGGATAAAACAGGAAAATGTCTGAAGCTTAGGATATAGAGAAAAGAGGATAAAGGAAGTCCCCAGCTGTCTAAATCTCCCTTTCCCTCCATCCAAAGTTGAAAGACTCAGGCTTGACAGCTTGGCCTCTGAGAGGTTCAGGTTTGTGACGCCTGGTCTTTGTCATAGCAGAGCCAATGTCCAGACTCAGGGTGTCACAGGAGTTGTGTGAGATCTAGTTAGGCTGCTTCTTATTCTTCTAAAATTTCTGCTACACTTCTTGGTATCTTTGGGGAGAAATGGTAATTAAGTTCAATGAGGGATTTTGTATATCTCAAGATACAGTCTCTGATTAGACCTTCACCTTTGCTGTTTCAAGATAGAGAGAGACCAACTGCCACTGCTAGAATCTCCTCTTTCCTCAAGAATCCAAGTCTTCTCAACCATCCCCCACTGGATGGAAACCTTTGCATTTCTTCCAGGCTCTGTCATTCAAAGTCTCTGGATTATTCCTCTATCACAGTAGACTTTGCTGGTGCTTTTCTAGTTAAGGGAAACCAACTATTTCTAAGACAATACATTGAATTAATGGAGAGCTTTAGTTGTTAGGAATTTTATCTTTATATTCCTTTTAAAATAGTCTCTTTGAAATCTCTGTCTTTAAATCACAAGGATCATACAACATGCCCACATGGATTTTGTAACAGGAATGCACAGATGGTTCAAAATTAGAATTATCAGCATAATTGACCATATCAATAAGAGAACCAACAAAATTCATATGATTATCACCATTTATATAGAAAAGTCTTTTGATAAAATACAACATTTATTCGTTTAAAAAGTATTAGAAAACATTGGAAAAAATAAAGCTTTCCTTAAAATGGTAAATGACATCTATTTAAAACCATCAAAAGCATCAATAATGGGAATAAAATGTTTCTTTCCAATAAGATTAGAAGAAAAGAAAGGGTGCTTTTTATCACCTCTAATAATAAATATTGTATGTTAGCAATAAAAATTGAAAAGACATTAAGGCAGTTAAATTGGCAATGAAGAAAGAAGATAATAAGATTGTACATGGAGAGAAACCCAGAGATTCAACAAAAAACTAATAGAAATAATAATTTTACTAAAATTGCAATATATAAAATTAATCTATATAAATTATCAGCATTTTTATTTATCACTAAAAAAGTCCAACAAGAAGAGATAAAATAGGAAATATCTTTCAAATAATTCTAGACAACAAAAAATACATGGAAAATGTATCTACTCACTCATACCCAGCAATTATATGTACAAAATGATCAAAAACTTTTCAGACAAAATAAAATTAGATCTAAACAACTGGCAAAACTTTGATTACCAAGGGATATGGTGAGTGAGTATAACAAATAAAAAGTAATACTATAATATAATAAATATTAAAGCAATGTAATATGACTAAAAATATACACATATATATGACAGTCCTACCAAAATTAATTAATTTATTCAGCACCATCCAATAGAATTACCCACAAAAATTATTTCATGGAGCTAGAAAAAATAACAAAATTTATCTGGAAAAACAAAAGACCAGAATATCAAGGGAATTTAGTGGAAAAAAATTAAGTAGGAGATCTAACTGTACTAGGTCTCAAAGTATACTATAATGTGGAAATCTGCTACTGGTTAAGAAAAAGAGTTCTAGGAACCTCCAAGTTAAGATGAGTACAGTGTAGAAGCAGGGCTCCTCAACACTGACAATTATAGACTACCTAAAAAGGACAAAAAAAAAAAAGACTAGTTCATATGAATGAAGGGACTCCACAGAAGGGTGCATCAATGAAGGTATGTGGCATTGGGGCATTTCCACATTATAGGGGAGTTAAATAGCTTCCACCAAAATGTGAACTGATCAACCCTCCCCCACCCCACCTACAGTGCCAGAGTCAGAGGCAGATTGCCAGAATCAGAGTGAGTGAGGGGCAATCTCTAGGTCCTTGGAATCTGAGCAAAAACACCAGGGACTTACCTCTGAGAGAAGCTGGACTTCAGAACCCAGGAGACTGAAGAATGCAGACATTGGGCGCAGAGATAGAGCAGAGAGGGGTGGCAGAAGTAGAAGCCCCAAATATTTAAACAGTAGCCTCAGGCAAAATCCACACTCTATGGCTCCACAGAGATCTTGCCCTCTTCACTCAGACTTCTGGCTGGGAAGGGAAGGAGAAATCTGAATAGTGATGGCCAACAATGTCCAAGAAATACAACCTTCAAAGCGAAAAATAACAAGAGAAAGACACTGACCCTGGATAATTTTTATGGAGAAAAAGTCCAGACTACAAAGAGAAAACAGAAGACAAAAACAAGTAAACACATCCAAGTCTTCCAAAAATGGAAATTAGTTACAAGCTTTTGAAGAGTTCAAATCTGAGATTATGAGAAAGATGGAAGAGATCTGGCAAGAAAAGTGGGGAGTAGTTCAAAAAAGAAAATAACAGTTTAAAAGGCAGGAATTCCCAATTGGAGTAAGAAACCCAGAAATCAAATGTAATGATAAGCAAATTGGAGACCAAATTAAACAGCTGAAAGGCATGAAAAGCAGGATGTACCAAACTGATTATAAATGAAATCCAGTCTTTAAAGACCAGAATTGCCCTATAACAAGCCAATGATCTCTCAAGACAGCAAGAATTAATGAAGCAAAGTCAAAAGAGTGACAAAATATAAGGAAACATAAAATATCTCACTGAGAACATTACTGACCATGAAAACCAGTCTAGAAAAGACAATATGAGAATCACTGGTCAACTGAAAACCCAGAAATAAACAGAATGCTCGTCATCATGCTACAAAAAAATCCAAAAAAGCTGCCCTGATATTATTGAACAAGAGGGCAAAATAGATATTAAAAGAGCCCATAGATCACCCTCTAAATCTTCAAAAGACAACTTCAGGAATATAACTGCCAAATTTAAGGGTGTCCAAGCTAAGGAGGAAATTTTACAAGAAGCCAGAAAGAGACAATTCAGTTATCAAGGACCACCAATAAGGATTACACAGGATCTTGCAGCCTCCACACTAATGGACCATAAGTCTTGGAATATGATATTTTGAAAGTCAAGAGAATTGGATCTACTACCAAGGATCACCTACCCATCCAAACTGACTTTATACTTCCAGGGCAAAGTATGGGCATTCAAGGAAATTGAATATTTCCAAGTACTTATAAATAAAAGACCAGAATAAAGAGGAAAGTTGATAACCTAACACAAAATTCAAGAGAAACCTGAAAATGTAAATAAGAAACAGAGGGGGAAAAAATCATTTATATATATCTATATCTATATCTATATCTATATATATATATATATAATTTTTTAAAGGGATTCAGTAAGGTAAAATTGTTTATATTCCTATATGGAAAAATGTCATTTGTAACTCTCAACAATTATATTCATTATATAGTAATTAGAAGAGTTATCCATAGGTAGAGATTTGAGTACTAAGTGGTCTAAGATGATATGTAAAAAATGAAAAGGGAGTAATGAAAGATGACACTGAGAGAAACTTGAAGGAATAAGAAAAATAGAATAATCCATACCACACAGAGGTGCATGGAAAGAGGAGGGGAAGAATACTATAATAAAAAGAGGAATAGAGTGTTAATAGGTAATACTTAAAGCTTACTCTCAGTGGAATCAATTCTGGGAGGAAATAGTATCAATATCTTTTGGGGTATAAAATTCTATCATACTCTACAGGGAAAGTGAGAAAGAAAAAAACAAGGAGGGGTGTGTGTCAGGGAATACAAAAAGGGAGGGAAAGAAAAGGGGGGAAAGGAATTTAAAAGACCCTAAAAATAATAATGAGGGGAACAACAATGGAGGGGATAGAAAGGAAAGTAAAAGAAGGGTGGGGATTAGGGGGACTAATTAAAAGCAAACCACTGGTTTAAAAGATAATAGGAAAAGAAAAAAGGGCAGAACTAGGAGAGGCTATCAAAATTTTGGGGAATACAGAGGTGGTAATCATAACTCTGAATGTGAATCAAATGAACTCCTTTAAAATGGAAGCAAAGAGCAGAGTGGATTAGAAACCAAAAATCCTACCATATGTTGTCTACAAGAAACACACATGAGGCAGGTAGACACATACAGGGTAAAGGTAAAAGAATGGAGAAAAATCTATTGGGTTCAACTGAGAAAAAGTAGGGAGGAATCCCAAGCAATCATGATATCTGACAAAACCAAAGTGAAAATATATAGGATTGAAAGAGATGGGAAAGATAATTACATCCTGATAAAAGGCAATATAGACAATGAGGAATATCAGTACTCAACATGTAAGCACCAAATGGTAAAGCAACCAAATTTCTAAAGGAGAAACTAGTCAAATTCAAGGAGGCAGTAGAAAGGAAAACTGTACTAGTGGGAGACCTGAACCTTTTTCCATCAGATCTAGATAAATAAAACCAAACAATAAATAAGAAAGAGGAAAGAGATATGAATGAAATCTTAGAAAAATTAGAGGTAAGAGATATGTGGAGAAAAAATAGGGTAAAAAAAGAATACACCTTCTTTCAGGAGCACATGGTACACTCACAAAGATTGACCATGTACTAGGGCATAGAAACATGGCAAACAAGTGCAAAAGGGCAGAAATAATAAAGGTAACCTTTTCAGATTATAATTCAATAAAATAACAATTAGTAAAGTGCTGTGGGGTGGGCCAGCCTCCCACAGGGGATGGGGTCTTGGAGGTGAGACCTTGTTGGCAGAATGATGAATAGGACACAGCTTTTTTATTCAACACACAGCACAGACTTCACTGGATAAACTGCTCCACCTTGGCTGAGGCTTGGCTTTATTTTATGCCCTCATAATCACACATCTACTTGGTACACAGTTTCACTCTCAACATACATGTTTCTGTGGAACCTAACAACAGACAGGAATCCTAGAGAGATAGTCAATGAAACATTGTTGCTAAGTACAGGATCAGAGGGTAGAATCAACATGACCCAGATATAGTATAGAGAATTCAGAGCACAGATTTGCCAGAAGTTTTTATGTCTAGACAAGAGGGTCCTATCTAAGTAGGAATATAAGAATCCTTAGGTTTAATTTTGTAAGTGGGTTTTCCTGGTAATATCCTAGAAGGACAGAGTGGGACATCTGCATTAACCCTAAAAGCATGTTTCTCTCATCTATTTTTCCTGGGGCTAAGTAAGAATATAATCATAGCAATTCCAATAATAAGGGGATGTTAACAAGGAAAATAACTTAGGGGGAGTTTCAGTGCATATTTCCATCATTCCTGGAAGCTGAATTGCAGTCCCCAGTTTCCACATAGACCGTGTCAAACAGCATGTCTTTGATGGCTCCAGGCATCTCCCCCCCCTTTTCTTTAATTGGTGTGACTTCAATTCATCTTGGGCTAGATGTAGGATAAAACCTATTTATAGATGATGATTACTGTGCAGTGTAGACTCCTTGAACAATGGTTGCAGTGGAAGTTATTAGGAATGTAAGTTTAAAGTAGCTTAAACTTTAGGAAATCAATTGTGGGGAATAAATGGCTAAATATTGTTTAACAACAAATACAGTGAAGAGATTAGAACAACTGGTTAAAATACATCCTGAACAAGAAATTCTAAGAGTCATGGAAGATAACATACGCTGCTGTTATCTATTGGACCACCAAGAAAGTCAGAGTAATTTGTAGACAGTAGTGCAATCAGTAAGTGAAAATTCCTGTTTGTGCTTGTGCTGCAGGTGTCTTGATTTGTTCCCAAGTTGGTAGAGCACTCTGGGCTGTTTTCTTAAGACAGTCTTTCTGTATCTACATTCCCTTCATCACCTTCCTGCTGGGGTGTGTAGTGTAGCTTGTTTTTGGGATGGGAGTCATGGGTCTTAAAGGTCTCAACCTTTAACTTAAAAATTTTTTATCATACCTCCCTAGTAAATAGCTGGATTATACTTTTGACATTTAATTGTAGGCCAATCAGAATCTCAGAAATGCAAGGGAAAAGATCTTGTTTAGAAATATACATGTACAGACTAAGCATTAGATATCAATAAAAGCAAAGTATAATATGTGTGGTTATTTACTTCTTAAAGGACAAAAATTTTCATCCATAATTAATAATACTCCAATTTCAATCATTATCATAATTTGGGAAGAGATTGCTTACACGTTCACATATTTACCTCAAATAAGTGTTAGGTTCTTATTAACTTTACTACATAGAAACATTGTCATGGTAGTGGTGAAAAATTATCTGATCCTATCTTAAGGTGTGTTTAAATTAAGTATAATCCTACTTATGATAGAGGTTTTTTGTTTGTTTTTTTTGCTCTCTAAGAATCCTTTTTACTACAATGGAAAAAGGGAGGAATAACAGGTAACTTGCTGTAACAGGAGAAAAAGTATATGTATGATGAGGCAGGTTAACTCAAAAATTAAATTAAAATCTTTAATAGTAGTGTTTTAAAAAAATAGGATCTTTGTTTTAAAAAATATATTTGGATTCCCATACATAAAGGTAGATAATGGAGTCCCTTTTCCAGTAACCAATGAAATTATTTGTAATCAAAAAACCTGTTTCTGGTTATCAGCCAGTACATGTCGAATTCACTCTAGGTGGGAGGAGAAAAAAAAGGAGGGGAAGTGAGGGAATGATTTCCTCAAGTTTGTATTTTAACAACTCCAAACAATCTCCTTTGAGGGGTCAACACATTCAATTTCTCAAAATGTGATCCCAAATCCACACTATGGACTCACCATGGCCCACGCAGAAGCATCCACAGGAAAGACTGATATGTAGATGTACAAAGATAATCTTGGATATATTCTCAAAAATTTTATCCTAACCACCTCAAGCATGAATCTTTTAATTCTGATATATTCTCATTAGCATCTTTAACAGTTGATCCAATTATTCATAAGTTATTGTATTATTAATTTGATTTAGCTAACTTTAGTATATAAATTGTTGTGATTGAGGGGGAAATATTTTCTTTAACCTGAGCTTCTTTAGAAATCTGAATTTGTACTTTTGACTTTGCTATTTTATTACTTAGCCTAATTGTACAGTTTCAACTTAAAGACCTTTTTTGTTGTTGCTGTTGTTGTTGTTGTTGTGTTGTTGTTTCTAGAAAAGCTCATATTTTTACTTAATAGTAGTATATAGAAATTATGGTATTTGGGCATTCTCAAATGAACTCTTGAAATTTCTGTTATCAGATCAAAATCTATTCTAGCTGTCAATTAACTCAGGACTTTAAAATTATAATTCTAAAATTTAGATTAGGTAACTGAGAACTTTTTCCTGTTTAAAATGTTTTGCTGTATTGGTCCTTTAATATAAATGTTAGGTAAATGCAATCACTTTGATCTCCTTCCTGTGCCTGAGGAAGGGGTTAACTTATTTTTGGAAAAGGTCCAGAGGTTTTTTCTTCACACTTGACTGCCTTGGGCTATATTCCTAATAAATGGATATTTTCCTGAGGGAAAATGTTTTATTCTTTTCTTTTAAATTTAACACATAAATTACATGTTTTTTAAAACCTTGATATTAATTCACTGCCAATATATTAATTAAAACAACTTCCAGATTGACTTTGATAAAAGTTCCCTAACAATGTTTCCTTAAGATTCCAGTTTTCCTTTCAAATTTATGCTCCAAGCAGAATAAAGACTTCATTTTCTGTCTCTATTACTCTTACTATAAATAGGGGAGAAGTGACTATATTTTACTTATATTTAATAGCCTAATGATGAATCTTATTTGATTTCTGAACTGGTTGAATTTCCTTTGCCAGTAGCATTATACATAATTTGCATAAAATTTAATTTTCTTCACAGCACAACTTCATACAAATTTTGTGTATATCCATTATGGCATTATAACAGAATATATTTGAATAGATAAAAACAAGTATACCATTGATTAAAAATTCCAATTTTAGCCGCACACCAAATTCTTAATATCTATATGGATTCACATATATTGATTATAAAATGAAACCTCTAAAATCGCAATGCTAACATGTAATACATGTGATTAAAAATGTCCCATATTGAACCCAAAATTTCATCTTAGAAAAGATTCTCCACAAAATACCACAACCTTTGCTGACTGAATTTTGCACATAAATATTATCCAGAATGTTTTTTTGGCCTTTGAAAAGGAAAAATTCTCTCTTGGTATCAAGCTGGTTTTTAATTACATTCAAACAGTTCTGAAGTTTCTTAGTGACAATAAACAATTCTCTAGTATGGGTATTGTGCAGAATTGAATTTTGTTAATATTTCACCTTGAATTTATATACAATTTTTATCACCATAAAAATCACACTATATCATGGTACATTTTCAAACTAACTAGCAATTTTCCAAAGTTACATATATAAGTTTTTAATATTAATTCTTAGAGAATAGCCAATTTATGGGATAAAATTTACCTTTGTGTGTTCCAAATCAATCCCTTTTTATTTTCTTTGGGGGCCCTTACCAAAATGAGTAAAAGTAAGATTTATGGAACATTCTGTCAATTTTAGAGGACAAAATTAATTACTTCTTTTTCAGGAGAACTCTGATCATATTTTGTGAATGCCCAAATAGGGAGACACTGAGACAAGGACTTGTTAGTTATGACACACATAGAGACATACAAAACAAATATTAAACACAGACTAATGGAAACATGCTTTTAAGAGTTAAGGTGTTTACTCAAGATCTTGAGGAAGAAAAAGGGGAGAAGGAATGAAAAATCCATCTTGCTGTTTCCAAGGTAATGTCTCCTTGAAAAACTGTAAGAAGTAAGAGAAAAAGTTTTTGGCTCGCAAGCCTTGAGTGTAAACAATTGAAAAGATGGGTGAAAAAGTATTGAAGGAGGGATTCCTCCCTGCCAGAACCAAGGACCCAGGGGTCATGAAGGTCAAAAAGGAGGACCTCACACCTCAGTCCATTGACTCCTTCCTTCCCCAAGTGGAGGAAAATTACTAGGAGGAGGTGGGATAGGAGGAGGGCCTTCTTGTGGTTGCCTAAACTGGGGATAGTTATACTAGCTGCCCCACCTTCTAACACAACCTGGTCTCCAGGGGTAAGTCTCTCCTATCAGGATGTAGGTTTGACCCTGAAGTCTTCAGTCTTGAATTTCTGTCCAGATAGTAAGGGTGTTTTCTCCATGGCAGACAGGTTAGAAAAAATCTGCCAAAGATGAATATGGTACATGGAGAGGCAAATAAAAAAATAATTGGAAATTAAATAATATGATTCCCAAAATTGTTAGTCAAAGAACAAATACCAGAAACAATTAATAATTTCATTTAAGAGAATGACAATTAAGAGACATCCTACCAAAATCTACAGAAATCAGGCAAAGCAGTAGTCAGGGGGAAATTTATATCCTTTAGTGCATAGATTAACAAATTAGGGAAGTCAAAATTCAGTGAATTGAGCATGCAAATTAAAAAACTAGAATGCAAAAAAATTAAAAATCCCCAGATGAAAACTAATTTAGAGATCCACAAATTAAAGCAGAAATTAATAAAATCAAAAGTCAAAGAAATAAGACTAGAAACTGGTACTTTGAAAAAAAAAACATTGACAAAGTAATAGTCAATCTAATAAAAAAAAGGAAAGAAGAAAACCAAATTAACAGTATCCAAGATGAAAAGGGAGACCTCACCCTAATGAAGAGGAAATTAAGGCATTCATTAAAAAGTATTTTGCTCAAATATATGGCAATAAATATGGCAATCTAATCTATGTAATGTGGATGAATATTTACAAAAGTATAAATTGCCTAGATTAACAGAAGAAGAAATAGAATACTTAAATAATCCTGAATCAGAAAAAGCAATTGAACAAGCCATCAAAGATTTCCCTAAGAAAAAATCTCCAGAACCAGATGGATTCACAAGTGAATTCTATCAAACATTCAAAGAACAACTAATCCCAATATTATACAAACTATTTGACATAATAAGCAAAGAATGAGTTCTACCCAGTTACTTTCATGAAACAAATATGGTATGGATTCCAAAACCAGATAGATCAAAAAAGAGAAAGAAAACTATACATCAATCACCCTAATGAGCATAGATGTAAAAATTTTAAATTGAATACAAGCAAAAAGCATCCAACGAGATATCACAAGGGTTTTCTACTATGATCAGGTGAGATTTATACCAGAAATGAAAAGATTGTTCAATATTAGGAAAACCATCCACATAACTGACCAAATCAATAAGCAAACCAACAAAAATCATATGATTAGCTCAATAGATGAAGAAAAAGCCTTTGACAAAATACAACACTCATTCCTATTAAAAACACTACAAAGTATAGGAATAGAAGAGCCTTTCCTAAAAATAATAAACAGTATATAAATAAAATCATCAGCAATAGGGATAAACTTGAAGCCTTCTCAATAAGATCAGGAGTGAAACAAAGATGCCCATTATCACCTCTATTATTTAACATCATACTAGAAACGCAAGCAGTAGCAATCAGAAAAGAAAAAGAAATTGAAAGTATTAAAATAGGCAATGAGAAGACCAACTCTTTGCAGATGATATGATGGTCTACTAAAAGAATCCTAGAGAATCAACTAAAAAGCTATGGAATTAATAAACAACTTTAGCAAAGTTGCAGCTTACAAAATAATCCCTCATAAATCATCAGCATTTCTATATATTTCCAAAATATTTAGGTAGCAGGATAAATTCCATTTAAAATCACCCTAGACGATAAAAAATACTTTAGGAGAGTAATCGTATGAACACAACTATAAAACACTTTCCACACAATTAAAACAAGATCTAAACAATTGGAAAAAACATTAATTTTTCATGGGCAGGACAAGCTAATATAATATAAATGACAATCCTACCCAAATTAACTAACTTATTTATTGTCATAACTATCAAACTACCAAGAAACTTTTCTTCTGAATTAGAAAGTACTATAACCAAGTTCATTTGGAAGAAAAAGAGATGAAGAATATTAAGGGAAATAATGAAGGAAAAAAGTGAAGGAAAGTGGCCTAGCTGTACCAGATCTTAGACTGTACTTTAAAGCACTGATCATCGCAACAATATGGTACCATTTAAGAGACAGAAGGGAAGATAAATAGAATAGACTTGGGTAATTGACCTCAACAAGACAGTCTATTGTAAACCCAAAGAGCCTAGATTTAGGGACAAAAATCCAGTATTTGTTAAAACTGCTGAGGAAATAGGAAAATAATATGGGAGAGATTTTATTTAGACCAACATCTCACACCCTATACCTGTAAAAATTCAGACTAGGTGAATGACTTGAATATAAAGAAGAAAATTATAAGTAAATTAGATGAACACAGAATAGTATGCCTGTCAGATCTTTGGGAAAGGAAATGTTTTAAGACCAAAGAAGAATTAGAAAATATTACAAAATTTAAAATAAATAATTTTGATTACATTGAATTGATTTTTTACAAACAAAACCAATACACCCAAAATAGAAGGGAAGCTACAAATTTGGGGGAAAATATAACAAGACCTCTGACAAAGATCTAATTACTTAAATATATAAGTAGCTAAATGAATAATAATAAAAAATCAAGCCATTCACCATTCAATAAATGGACATTGGACATGAATAGGCAAATTTCAGATGAAGAAATCAAAACTATCAATAAGCACATGAAAAAGTGTTCTAAATCCCTTTTAATTAGAGAAATGCAAATCAAAACAACTCTGAAGTACTACCTTACACCTAGCAGATTGGCTAACATGAAAGTAAATGAAAGTAATAAATGTTGGATGGGATCTGGCAAAATTGGGACATTAATTCATTCCTGGTGGAGTTGAGAATTGATCCAACCATTCTGGACAGTAATTTAAATCTATGCCCAAAGGGCTTTAAAACACTGTCTGCCTTTCAATCCAGCCACATCCCTGTTGGCTTTATATTCCAAAGAGATAATAGGGGAAAAGACTTGTACAAAAATATTTATCACCTCTCTCTTTGTGGTGGCTAAAAATTGGAAAATGAGGGGATGCCTTTCAATGGAGGAATTGGTAAAAAAAAAATTGTGGTATATGTTGGTGATTGAACACTATTGTGCTCAAAGAAATAATGAACTGGTGGATTTCCATGAGAACTGGAATGACCTCCAAGAATTGATGCAGAGTGAAAGGAGCAGAACCAGGAGAACACTATACACAAAGACCGATACACTGTGGTGCAATCAAATGTAAAGGACTTCTCTATTAGCATCAATGCAATGATGCAGAACAATTATGAGAGACTTATGAGAAAGAACGCTATCTACTTTCAGAGGAAGAACTGTGGGAGTACAGCCACAGAAGAAAAACAACTGCCTGATCACAAGGTTCAGTGGGGATCTGATTGGTGATGAAGACTAAATAATCAACATAGTGAAGATATCAGTAATATGGAAATAGGTCTTGACCAATGATACATATATAACCAGGTGGAATTGCTTGTTGCCTTGGGGAGGGGGGACATGAATCATTTAACCATGGAAAAATACTCTTAATTAATTAATTAAAGATTTTTTTCAATTAAAAAAGAAATAGAGTTATAGATCAGTAGCATATATTAAATAATCAGTACATACTTTTTAATGACCATAGTAACAGGGTTTAGTAAATCCAAAGTTCCAAGCTATTAGAGGAATAATTCACTCTTCTACTTATAAAGAGTGCATCAAACTCTCTTTGTCTATTAATCTGTGACTTTTAAGTTAATTAAACAAAAGTTAAGAACCCCTACTTAGTACCTTACCAATCACAAAGTATGAGAGTTCACAAGTCAGTTGCTAGAGTGGGTGACAATTCCAGAGGTCACTGCTCTGCCCCTGGGCAGGGCTAGGCAAATTAAAACAATGCAGTTGATTCCTGTAAAGTGGGGAAGGGACAGGAAGTGATGTGGGAAAAGGATTATAAAAATCCTGAACTTTCTGTCCAAGGAACTTCTCTTTTGTACTACTTCTTCTTTGGAATTCATCTTTGGAGACTCTGTGTTGCTGAGCTGGACTGAAGGAGGAAACTCCTTCCCTGGATACTGTACTAGCTTGCTATGAAAGTAGCTGGCTTTCCTTTCCTGACTTGTGGAAAGATTAATTCCAGAGATTCCTGCTTTTGCTTTGAAGGAGGCTGCATTGGTGGACCCTGGCTGAAGACACCTCTGGATCTTCTGGCTGAGGATTACCAGGAAAATCCACATGAAGACAGAGTCTTGGGGAAGCTCTGCTAGGGCTGAGCCTGGCTTCTTAGGAGAAGGGCTGGTAAGTTTATTGCAATCTGTCTCTTTAGCTACATTTTTCCACTTTCATTCCTTCCACCCCTTTGTAAATAAAGCTGCTGGAAGTCATTTTGACTTAAGCTGTAATATTTTTAAGTTGGTGAACACAATATTATTTTAGAGTTTTCATAATAGCACAAAAATCTTCATTTAAATTCTTACACATAAAAACTGCTGGGAAAACTGGAAAATAGTATCAGAGGAATGAGGCTTACACTAATATTTCATATCATATACCAAGTTAAATTAAAGTTTGATCTAGAAATAAAGAATACCATAAATAAATTAGAATAACAAGGACCATTTACATGTCAGATTTATGAATAAAGAAAGAATTTATGACCAAATATGACAGATGAAAAATGAAATGAAAATAAAAATGAAATCAAGAATTTGTTTGCATTAAATATATAATTTTTCATATAGAAAATTAATGCAAATAGAGGGGAAAATTAGGGGAAAATATAACAACTCTGTCTGACAATGGTTTAAACTCTCAAATGGAGAACTGACTGAACTTTATAAGAATACGAAGCATTTTCAATTGAAAATTGGTCAAAGGATGCCAATAGGAAATTCTCAGGGGAAGAAATTAAACTATTTATTGTCCTATAAAAATGTTCCAAATCACAATTGATTAGAAAAATGCTAATTAAAACAACTCTGAGACCATTTCACACTAATTAGATAGGCTAATGTGACAGAAAAGGGAAATTATAAATATTGGGGAGGTTGTGGTAAAATTGGGACACTAATCCATAGCTGGTGGAACTGTCAACTGATACATATATTCTGGAAAGCAATATGGAAACATGCCCAAAAGACCATCAAATTATCTATATCCTTTGATCCAGAAATACTACTACTGGTTTCATATCCCAAAGAGATCAGAAATAAAGGAAAACAACATTCCTATACAAACACATTTTAGCAAATCTTTTTTTTTGGAGGGGGGGGTTATAGAGATTTTAATTAACAATACAATGAGTAATCAAAGAAAGAGAGAGAGAGAGTAAGAAAGGAATAAGTATGAAGGGCCTCAAGCAAATATGGCCTAGACCTGAGTCTTAAAAGAGAAATCAGTCAGTTTTTTAACACTCACCACAAGGTCTGACTAAACAAGGAAACTAGTGACACCAGGCCAGCATCCTTCCTCAAAGAGTCTTCCAGTCAGAGATTGTTTCAAAGGGCCTCTCTCAAGAGCCTTCAGAGCTCATACCCCAGAGGGACAGAGCCCCTCAGAGGAGCTCCTCAAGGAGCTCTCCTTCAGAATGAGAATCAGAAATCCACATCCCTGAATGAGATCCAAACTCTTATTTTTAAGGGCAAAATTTCCTCTGTCACCTCCCTTAAGTCCTTACATCTACCAATCACTGTAGATGTTTCTAAAGGACCGCCCAATTTGAATTCACAGCTGAGTAGTTTTAATCTCTTTAGTAAGTCAGAAAAAATGCTTCTGTGTCGACAAATTTCATTAGAAAAAACCTCTGAATAAGTTATCACCCTTTTAGGTTTAAGTAGTTTACAAGTTGCCCCACCTTTATAGGTACTTAGTATCCCATTGTATCAATTCTAAAACAGTCATGACTCAAAGAACTTTCTGTCCCTTCCATAAGCATGGATCAAAGTACTTTCATTGTTTAGCAATGAGTTTTCTGTCCTAAAGCAGTCTTAAGTAGGGAGCAAATCTTTTTTTAGTAGCAAAGAATTAGAAACTGAAGGTATGTACAACAATTGGAGAATGATAGAACAAGTTGTGTTATATGGTTGTAAAGGAATATTATTTCACCATAAGCAGACATAGGATAAATAAGATGAGTTCAGCAAAACCTGGAAAGCCTTACATTAACTGATGCAAAATAAAGTGAGCAGAACTAGGTGAACACTGTATACAGTAACAAAAATATTATATAGTGATAAACTTTGAAGGACTAAATGATTATCAACAAAGGAAGTTTCCAAGTTTTTCACAATGGACTCTTAATAAAAAATGTTATCCACAGCCAGACAGAACTTGGAGTCTGATCATAGGTCAAATGATTCAATCTTCAATTTGTTTCCTTCATGAATTTTTAAAAAATATTATATGTGTAATATGTGTGACAGGAGCAACATGGAAATATGTATTGCAAGAAAGCTCTGCTATAACTTATATCTAATTATTTACCACCTAAGGGGGGAGAAAGAGAAAATCTGAATTGTAAAATGTTTAAAAAAATTGTCAAACATTGTTTCTACATGTAACCAAAATAAAGTAAAAAATACAAAAACAAGAATAAACCTCTGCCCATTGTTCCTAATTTGGCCAATGAGGATCAAAAAATACGAAAAGGAGAATAATTCCTCTTCACATTTGCTTCAGTAGATTTCATGTCAATTAGAACAAACTTTCTCATCCACTCATTCCACAAGCAAAAGCCTTCACATGCTTGGGATAGATATCCTCCTAAATCACTGACTGTTTTGTGGCCTGTTAATCCCCCTCAATTTGATTTAGCCCTTCTTCTGATATAATTTTACTGCATTGTGCTACACCTTCCAGGAGCCATAGGTGAGAGTTTAGTGACAGATAGAAAACCAAAAGGTTCCTAAAAGGGCTTGGCAAACCCTCACACCATAGTTATTAGTCATTCCTGAATCCCCCTTTTAAAAGTATTATGGAAAGATACATTATAGGCATGAAGAGGCATAATTTAAACAGAAGCATTTACAAAGAAAATGTAATATAAGGGATATGAGGAAAGACATAAACTACTGGAAAAGAATATGAGCTTAGTTCATGTTGATAGTGAGAGATAAATGATATTTCACATGCTCCATTCATGTCTGTACAGTGTCAATGGGATTTTGACAGAATCTCTAAAGTGAATTTATGGGAAGGAATGGACAAGAATCACACAGAATTCTTAGATATAACCAGGTGGCAATGTGAAACATTGGAGGAAATACTTATATTGACAAAATCATAGAATCAATAATATATTAAAGTGCATAATTTAGTCCTGGCCAGAAGCATTAGATCTTTTCAAGGACCTTTGGTAATACTGAATTGGGGTTAGTGGAGAAAGATGCTTCTTCATCTTTTCATCCAGACATTCCTTTTCATATGGCTGTACTGAATGCTGCATTTTCATTCTACCTGTCACATAATCCTATATCTTAATGATGAGAGGAGTTCTTTTGGTTTTATTGCTAATATCCAAATGTTTTTATTGCCAGTTTTATTTAATTTGTATTGGTAAGAAACCATAATCCATCATGGGAAGTACATTAATTTCTTCAGAATGGAGGGATAACATTTGGTAAATTGCCATTGTGTCTTAAAAATGATCTCATTCTAAACAATCACCCTAGTGTAAATATGGAAATATGTCTTGATCAATGACACATGTAAAACCCAGTGAAATTGCACATTGACTATGGGACAGGGGTTGGAGGAGGGAAGGGAAAGAACATAAATCATATAACCATGGGAAAATCCTCTAAATTAATCAATTAAGTAAAATTTTAAAAAATAATAAAAAAAAATCTACCAGAAAAATATGTTCATAAAGCAAATAGAAATAGAGTTAAAAGTTCATTTGTTCCATGCTAAATTGACATAAAAATAACCATTTTAACAACTGATCATCAAATCATAAAATATAAAATTAAGAGCAAGAAATTCTTTCCAATGCAACTAAATAGTTGGTGGAGATAAAAAAGTAGATATTTCGATTTCAATTATTTCTATAATTATTCAAGATCAAGGCACACCAGGACTTCAAAATAAATTCAGTGAAGGAACCCAGTTCTTGCCCAAGGACTTGTTTATAGTAGTAAAAGCCAATGAAGACTTTTTGCCCAGAGCATATGTTAGTTTATTCATAAAGTATTAGGAAGTAATTGATTATATTTAGTGAGGAAATTTCAGAACAATACAAAATTTTGAAGTGAATATGAAAATATGCCAATCATTTTAGGCTATATAGGGAGTAATATAGAAGACAGTACTTTGAATTATTAATTCTGATGTACCCAATGACCAAACATCATTCCAGAGGACAATCAATGAAATAAACCACTGAATTCCTAAAAGGAAAGATGCTAGATCCCAAATGCAGAATTATATGTACATTTTTGGAGTTGGAGGATATGGAGATATATTTTGTTTGACTGCATATGTTACAAAGGTTTTTTTTTCTTTTCTTTCCCTTCATCCAACGATATAATTTGTAGAAAGAGAAAACAAACATTTTAAATAAAATTATGAAAGCTAGCTTTCAAGTACAAAAACTTTTTTTTTGCATTTTAAAAAATGTATTTATTTAGTCAATTTAGAACATTATTACTTGATTACAAGAATCATATTCTTTCCCTCCCTTCCCTCCCCCCCAGCCTTCCCATAGCTGACATGCAATTCCACTGGTTATTACATGTGTCCTTGATCAAAACCTATTTCCATGTTGTTGATGTTTGCACTAGAATGTTCATTTAGAGTCTATATCCCTAATCATATCCCCCTTGACCCATGTAATCAAGCATTTGTTTTTCTTCTGCGTTTCTACTCTCACAGTTTTTCATCTGAATGTAGATAGTGTTCTTTCTTATAGATACTCCCAAGTTGTTCAGGATCACCGCATTGCCAGAATGGAGAAGTCCATTACATTCAATTGTACCACAGTGTATCAGTCCCTGTGTATAAGGTTCTCCTGTTTCTATTCCTTTCACTCTGCATCAGTTCCTGGAGGTTTTTCCAGATCCCATGGAATTCCTCTACTTTATTCCTCCTTTCAGCACAATAGTATTCCATTAACAACATATACCACAATTTGTTCAGTCATTCCCCAATTGAAGGGCATCCCCTCATTTTCCAATTTATTTTTGCCACCACAAAGAGTGCAGCAATGCATATTCTTGTACAAGTCTTCTAACTTATTATCTCTTTGGGGTCCAAACCCAGCAATGCTATGACTGGATCAAAGGGCAGACAGTCTTTTACCATCCTTTGGGCATAGTTGCAAATTGCCCTCCAGAATGATTGGCTCATATTTTTTTGCATTTAAAAATGAAGCTTATAAAACAAAGTAAAGACTATTATGTGAATAAAATATTTTCTTCTCAAGATTTAAAATGGGCATATTTTGAAGTTGAATGAGGGACCAATATTAACAGTGTTGAAGTCAATGAAGTTACACTTAAAGTTTTTGTTTTTGGTCTAGAAAACAGAGAAATTTGAGAGGAAATACCCTTTGGAAAACAGAATCCAACATTGACTATATTGATGCAGAAGTCAAGTGCAAAGATATCTAAATACTCTGAACAATTTTTTTCATCAATTTTGAAATCAGTCATCCAGACGCTTTTATAACTGTGGTAGGGTATTTAAGGACTTATGCAATTGTACCTTAAAAAAAAAAAACATTGCTGATTACAATGTCAGACAAGAATACAAGCACAAGCACACATACACATATATAAAATATATATTTATTTAGACACATTTTGTATCTTTATATATAAAATTTTTGTAGGACTTGATCTTCCTATGTCAGGAAGAGGACAGAAAATCTTCAATTGTAGAGAAATACTTGTTTTTCTATATATCTATCCTTTGTCATATTGTTATGTATTTATTACTCCTCTAATCTCTGGATCCAGTTCACTGTCTTCATTTTGGAAAAATTGTTGAGAAATATCTATGACATACCTCTACAGGTGAGTAAATCTTTTTTTTTTAATACACAATAAATGACATAGTTTTCAGGTATAGTTCAGCTTTATTTTTTTTTCTTTACTTTGTATTGCAGAAGATGCATGAGATTAAAAAAACTGACAAAAAACTCATTAAACCACTCAGTAAATAAAACACTTCAGGTAGCCAATTACACTCATTACCACCATTACCACAAAATACTAAAGATAAATTTGTAGGACAGCTGAAATATATCACCGTGATATTAAGATTTTCCTTTGGATCATAAGTGTCAGAGATACTTAAAAGATTCTAATTTCTTGACCAGTCATTTTAGGTGTTTAGTTTCAATGGGATTCCTTAATGAGCACCTTCTCCAATAAGAACCATGCCTTTAAAGTAATCAACTTCCATTGAGCATTCAGTACTCTATTCAGAAACTCTTTTTTCCCAAAGACTAATTATAGAATTTTATAGACCAAATGGACCTTAGCAAACATGCAGAAGCTCAGGGAAACATGGATTTAACAGTTTAGAAGGCTTTTCAAAGACCAGCTTTTGCAACTGGGTCTAGAATTAAAAATTCATTGTATAATATTCCCAAAAGATGGTTATCCACTAGCTGCCTAAATTTATTTATTTTTTAATTTATTTATTTAGTCAATTTAGAACATTATTTCTTTGTCACAAGAATCACATTATTTCCCTCCCTCCCCTGTACCCACACCTACCACAGCTGATGCACAGTTTCATTGGGTTTTACATGTGTCCTTGATCAGAACCCATTTCCATGTTGTTGATGTTTGCATTAGGATGTTCACTTAGAGTCTACATCCCCAGCCATATCCCCTCTCCTCTGCCCATGTAATCAAGAAGTTGTTTTTCTTCTGTGTTTCTACTCAGTTTTCCTCTGAATGTGGATACTGTTTTTTTCTCACAGATTTCTCCAAGTTGTTCAGGTTCACTGCAATTCCACTAATGGAGAAGTTCATTAAATTCAATTGTACCACATTGTATCGGTCTCTCTGTAAAAGTTCTCGTGGTTCTGCTCCTTCCGCTCGGCATCGATTCATGTAGGTCATTCCAGTTCCCCTGAAATTCCTCCACCTTATTATTCCTCTGAGCACAATAATATTCCAAAACCAGCATAGACCACAATTTGTTCAGCCATTCCCCAAATGAAGGGCATCCCCTCATTTTCCAATTTTTTTGCCACCACAAAGAAGACAGCTGTGAATATTCTTGTATAGGTCTTTTTCCTTATTATCTCTTCGTGGTACAAACCCAGCAGTGCTATAGCTGGATCAAAGAGCAGACAACCTTTTAGCACCATTTGGGCATATTTCTAAATTGCCCTACAGATTGGTTGGATCAATTCATAGCTCCACCAGCAATGAATTAATGTCCCAACTTTGTCTCTTCCCATCCAGCATTCATTACATTCCACTTCTGTCATGTTAGCCAATCTGTTAGGTATGAGGTGATAACTCAGAGTTTTTTTTTTTATTTGCATCTCTCTGATTATAAGAGATTTAGAACACTTTTTCAAGTGCTTATTAATACTTTTGATTTCTTTATCTGAAAATTGCCTATTGATGTCTCTTGCCCATTTATCAACGGGAGAATGGCTTGATTTTTTACACAATTGGTTTAGTTCTTTATAAATTTGAGTAATTAGACCTTTGTAAGAGGTTTTTGTTATGAAGATTGTTTCCCAATTTGTTGCTTCCCTTCTAATTTTGGTTAAAGTAGTTTTATTTGTGCAAAAAAAATTAACTTAATGGACTCAAAAGTATTGATTTTATATTTTGTGATTTTTTTCTAGCTCTTGCTTGGTTTTTTTTTATTATATTTTATTTGATCATTTCCAAGCATTATTCATTAAAGACATAGATCATTTTCTTTTCCTCCCCCCCACCCCCCATAGCCGACGTGTAAATCCACTGGGCATTACATGTTTTCTTGATTTGAACCCATTGCTATGTTGATAATATTTGCATTAGAGTGTTCATTTAGAGTCTCTCCTCTGTCATGTCCCCTCAACCAATGTATTCAGGAAGTTGCTTTTCCTAGGTGTTTCCACTCCCATAGTTTATCCTTTGATTATGAATAGTGTTTTTTTCTCCTAGATCCCTGCAAATTGTTCAGGGACATTACACCACCACTAATGGAGAAGTCCACTATGTTAGATTATACCACAGTGTATTAGTCTCTGTTACAATGTTCTCCTGGTTCTGCTCCTCTCGCTCTGCATCACTTCCTGGAGGTTGTTCCAGTCTCCATGGAACTCCTCCACTTTATTAATCCTTATAGCACAATAGTATTCCATCACCAATATATACCACAAATTGCTCAGCCATTCCCCAATTAATGGGCATCCCCATGTTTTCCAGTTTTTGGCCACCACAAAGAGCACAGCTATGAATATTTTTGTACAAATCTTATTGTCCATTATCTCTTTGGGGTACAGACCCAGCAGTGCTATAGCTGGATCAAAGGGTAGATATTCTTTTGTCGCCCTTTGGGCATAGTTCCAAATTGCCCTCCAGAATGGTTGGATCAGTTCACAACTCCACCAGCAATGAATTAATGTTCCTACTTTGCCACATCCCCTCCAGCATTCATTACTTCCCTTTGCTGTTATGTTAGCCAATCTGCTAGGTGTGAGGTGATAACTCAGAGTTGTTTTTATTTGCATCTCTCTGATTATAAGAGATTTAGAACACTTCTTCATGTGCTTATTAATAGTTTTGATTTCTTTATCTGAGAACTGCCTATCAATGTCCCTTGCCCATTTATCAATTGAAGAATGGCTCTATTTTTTGTACAATTGATTTAGCTCTTTATAAATATGAGTAATTAAACCTTTGTCAGAGGTTTCTATGAAGATTTTTTTCCCAATTTGTTGTTTCCCTTCTGATTTTAGTTACATTGGTTTTGTTTGTACAAAAGCTTTTTAGTTTGATGTAACCAAAATTATTTATTTTACATTTTGTGATTCTTTCTATGTCTTGCTTGGTTTTAAAGTCTTTCCCCTCTCAAAGGTCTGACATGTATACTATTCTGTGTTTACCCAAATTACTTATGGTTTCCTTCTTTATGTTTAAGTCACTCACCCATTTTTAATTTATCTTGGTGTAGGGTGTGAGGTGTTGATCTATTCCTAGTCTCTCCTACACTGTCTTCCAATTTTCCCAGCAGTTTTTATCGAATAGTGGATTTTGTCCCAAAAGCTGGGATCTTTGGGTTTATCGTATACTGTCTTGCTGAGGTTGCTTTCCCCCAGTCTATTCCACTGATTGTCCTTTCTGTTTCTTAGCCAGTACCAAATTGTTTTGATGACTGCTGCTTTGTAATATAGTTTAAGCTCAGGGACTGCAAGGCCCCCATTATATGTGTTTTTTTTTTCATAATTTCCCTGGATATCCTTGATCTTTTGTTCTTCCAAATGAACTTTGTTATGCTTTTTTCTAAATCAGTGAAGAAGTATTTTGGTAATTCAATGGGTATGGCACTAAATAGATAAATAAGTTTGGGTAGGATGGTCATTTTTATTATAATGGCTCGTCCTATCCATGAGCAGTTAATGTTTTTCCAAGTGCTCAAGTCTAATTTTAGTTGTGTGGAGAGTGTTTTGTAGTTGTGTTCATATAGTTCCTGTGTTTGTCTCGGGAGCTAGATTCCTAGGTATTTTATTTTGTCTAAGGTGATTTTGAATGGGATTTCTCTTTCTAGTTCTTGCTGCTGAGCTGTGTTGGAGATATATAGAAAAACTGATGATTTATGTCGGTTTGTTTTGTATCCTGCAACTTTGCTAAAGTTGTTGATTATTTCAATTAGCTTTTTGGTTGAATCTCTAGAATTCTTTAAGTAGACCATCATGTCATCTGCAAAGAGTGATAACTTGGTCTCCTCCTTGCCTATTTTCATGCCTTCAATTTCTTTTTCTTCTCCAATTGCTACTGCTAGTGTTGCTAGTACAATGTCAAATAGTAGAGGTGATAATGGGCATCCTTGTTTCACTCCTAATCTTATTCGGAATGCATCAAGTTTATCCCCAATGCAGATGATATTAGCTGATGGTTTTAGATATATACTGTTTATTATTTTTAGGAATGACCCTTCTATTCCTATGCTTTCTAGTGGTTTTAATAGGAATGGGTGTTGTATTTTATCAAAGGCTTTTTCTGCATCTATTGAGATAATCATGTGGTTCTTGTTGGTTTGCTTGTTGATGTGGTCAATTATGGGGATGGTTTTCCTAATATTGAACCAGCCCTGCATCCCTGGTATAAATCCTACTTGATCATGGTGAATGATCCTTCTGATCACTTGCTGGAGACTTTTTGCTAGTATCCTATTTAAGATTTTTGCATCAATATTCATTAGGGAGATTGGTCTATAGTTTTCTTTCTCTGTTTTTGACCTGCCTGGTTTTGGAATCAGTACCATGTTTGAGTTGTAAAAGGAGTTTGGTAGAACTCCCTCTTTGCTTATTATGTCAAATAATTTGTATAGTATTGGGATTAACTGTTCTCTGAATGTTTGATAGGATTCACTGGTGAATCCATCAGACCCTGGGGATTTTTTCTTTGGAAGTTCTTTGATGGCTTGTTGGATTTCATTTTCTGAAATGGGATTATTTAAGAATTCTATTTCCTCTTCTGTTAGTCTAGGCAGTTTGTATTTTTGTATATATTCATCCATTTCTCCTAAATTGGTGTATTTATTGCCATATAATTGGGCAAAGTAATTTCTAATGATTGCCTTAATTTCCTCTTCATTGGAGGTGCTGTCCCCCTTTTCATCTTTAATGCTGTTAATTTGCTTTTCTTCCTTCCTTTTTTAAATTAGATTGACCAGTACTTTGTCTATTTTGTTTGTTTTTCAAAGTACCAGCTTCTTGTCTTATTTATTAAATCAATAGTTCTATCACTTTCGATTTTATTAATTTCTCCCTTAATTTTTAGGATTTCTAGTTTGGTTTTCTGCTGGGGGATTTTAATTTGATTGCTTTCGAGTTTTTTCATTTGCATTTCCAATTGATTGATCTCTGCTCTCCCTTTTTTGTTAATATAAGCATTCAGGGATATGAATTGACCTCTGATTACAGCTTTGGCTGTATCCCAAAAGGTTTGAAAGGATGTCTCACCATTGTTAATTTCCTCGATGAAATTATTAATTGTTTCAATGATTTCTTCTTTAACTAAAAGGTTTTGGAGTATCATATTGTTTAATTTCCAATTGGTTTTAGATTTGGTTTTCCATGTACCATTACTAATCATTATTTTTATTGCCTTGTGATCTGAGAAGGCTGCATTCATTATTTCTGCTTGTCTGCATTTGTGTGCTATGTATCTGTGACCTAATGTATGGTCAATTTTTGTGAATGTGCCATGTGGTGCTGAGAAGAAGGTGTGTTCCTTTTTATCCCTATTTATTTTTCTCCATATGTCTATTAATTCTAATTTTTCTAAGATTTCGTTCACTTCTTTTAACTCTTTCTTATTTATTTTTTGATTTGAATTATCTAATTTTGATAATGGTTGGTTTAAGTCTCCCACTAATATGGTTTTATTGTCTATTTCTTCCTTCAATTCTCCTAGTTTCTCCATTAGAAATTTGGGTGCTATATTATTTGGTGCATACATGTTGATTAATGATATTTCCTATATTGCCTAAAGTCCCTTTTAACAAAATATAATTACCTTAACTATTCCTTTTGATCAGGTCTATTTTTGTTTTGCCTTTATCAGATATCATGATTACCACTCCTGCCTTCTTTCTATCAGTTGAGGCCCAGAAGGTCTTACTCCATCCATTAATTCTGACCTTGTGGGTGTCAACCCACCTCATGTTTGTTTCTTGAAGACAACATATGGTTGGGTTTTGGATTCTAATCCATTCTGCTATTCGTCTATGTTTCATTGGTGAGTTCATCCCATTCATGTTCAAAGTTATGATTCTCAGTTGTGGACTCCCTGGCATTTTGATATCCTTCCCTAATTCTAACCATTTCTTCTTCGGCTCTACCTTTTAGTCCAGTGATTTATTTTGAATCAGTCCTCCTTGTCCCCTCCCTTGATGTTTCCCTTTTTAGTCCCTCCCTTTTTGTTCCCTCCCCCCCCTCTCTTTCCCTCCTTTTTTGTTTTCCCTCTACCCCTCCCCCCCTTAGTTTTCCCTTCTCCCTACCATTGTTGGGTAAGATAGAATTCAAGATCCCAATGGATCTGGATGTTTTTCCCTCTCAGTGTTGATTTCCCTGAGATTAAGGTTTAAGTAAAAAACCCTCTCTTCCTCTCCTTCTTATAGGAGTTTTCTTCCCCTCCCCTTCCCATGTGAATCTTTGTGTGAGAACCATTATTCTATTTGGTCTTTCTTTACCCCCTATTTATACATTACATTTTCCCCACATGTTAGTATACATAGATTGATATAAATGTAGTCCTTATAGAAGAGAGTTTGAGTAAAAGAAGAAGATAACATTTTCCCCTTTCCTTAATATTTACCTTTTCAGGTATTCCTTGCTCTTTGTTTTTCGGTATCAAACTTTCCACAGAGCTCTGGTCTTTTCTTTGCAAAAAGTTGGAATTCTTCTATTTTGTTGAATGCCCATACTTTCCCTTGGAAGTATATAGTAAGTTTTGCTGGGTAGCTGATTCTTGGTTGAAGACCCAGCTCTCTTGCCTTTATGAAGATCATGTTCAATGCCTTATGGTAATTCAGAGTAGAACTTGCAAGGTCTTGTGTGACCCTGATTGGCATTCCTTTATATCTAAATTGTCTTTTTCTGGCTTCCTGTAGGATTTTCTCTTTTGTTTGATAGCTTTGGAATTTGGCAATTACACTCTTGGGAGTTGCCTTTTGGGGTTTAGTGTAGAAGGTGTTCTGTGAGCTCTGTCAGTGGCTGTATTGCCCCCTTGTTCTAGAATCTCTGGGCAATTTTCATTGATTATATCTTGTATCATGATGTCGAGTTTGGTGTTTATTTCTGGTTTTTCTGGAAGTCCAATTATTCTTAAATTATCTCTTCTCCCTCCATTTTCCAGATCTGTCAACTTGTTGGTGAGATATTTTATGTTCTCTTCTAATTTCTTGGTATTTTGGCTTTGCTTTATTAATTCTTGCTCTTTTACACAATCATTGTCTTCCAGATGCCTGATTCTGGCCTTTAAAGCCTGGTTTTCCTTTTCACTTTGGTCACACTGGTTTTGTAGATGTGGGAATTTCTTTTGCATTATTTCCCACTTTTCCTCCCAGAAGGCTTCCATCTTTTTGGTCATTTCTGATTCAAATTCTTCATTAGTTTGTGGAAAGTTTCCCTTTCCTTTGGATGGTTTCGGAGCATTTTCTTGTGTATCGTCTTCTATCTCCTCTGTATTTTGTATTTTGGCTCCATAGAATGTGTCCAAAGTCGCCCCTTTCTTCTTATTTTTCTTGGGATATGGGGGCTTCTGTGCTTCTGTGGAATTTGCCATCTCTGAATGTGGAGGATTAGGTTTTCTTATCTCTGTCTGTTGTTCAGAGGCTTTAGTCCTGGACAGATTGTCGGTTCTATGAGCTTTCTCTGGGTTAAATTGAGTATGCCTTAAGGCAATGGAACTGGAATGGAAGGGTTGGACCAGGGGGCCACACTCTACCCCGGTTCTCTCTGTTTCCCTGCTGCTAAGGTGCCCCCTCCACTGGTTCGGGTTGCTTTCCAGAAGTTGCCTTCAGAATAGCTGACCCTGAGGCTGTCTTGCCGCCCTGAGGGTTGCTGTTGTTTCAGAATAACCTGCTCTCTGAGGGGGGAGTGGCTGCGGCTTCCCGGAGCTCCGAGGGCAGTGACGTTCACTGAGACTTGGATAGCAGGATCCAGCTGGTGAGGCTGTCTTGCCCTCCCTGAGGATTGATGTTGTTTCAGAGGACCCTGCTCTCTGAGGGGGGAGGGGCTGCAGCTTCCCTGAGCCTTGGACTCTGCGCTCCTACACCTTAGTTCCGAGTGATCTCGCATTCTGGCTTTTGAGGGGGCCCATACCTTTTGATCCAGGTCCAGGTCCAGGAGGAGGATTCCCAGGGTCTGTGCTGTTGATCGTTTTGAATTTTGGCGCCTTAGTAGCTTATAGTTTGAGATCGGTCAGGAAGGGTTTTCCAGAGATCTGAACTTTAGCTTTCTCTAAGCTGCCATCTTGACTGGAAGTCTCTTGCTTGATTTTAATGTATTTCATTTCCCAAAGATCTGACATGTATACTATTCTATGTTCACATAATTTCCTTATAGATTCATTCTTTATATTCAAGTCATCTACCCATTCTGAGTTTAATCTTGGTGTAGGGTGTGAGATGTTGATCCAAACCTAATCTCTCCCATACTGTCTTCCAATTTTCCCAACAGTTTTTATCAAATAGGCGGTTTTGGCCCCAAAAGCTGGGATCTTTGGGCTTGTCATTGACTATCTTGCTGAGGACACTTACCCAAAGTCTTTTCCACTGATCCTCATTTCTGTCTCTTAGCCAGTACCAAATTGTTTTGATGACCACTGCTTTATAATATTGTTTGAGATCCGGGACTGTAAGGCCTCCTTCCTTCACATTTTTTTCATGATTTCCCTGGATATCTCTGATCTTTTGTTCTTCCAAATGAACTTTGTTTTGATTTTTTCTAATTAATTAAAAACATTTTTTGGTAGTTGTGAAGTTTGGATTTAACTATTCCTGATTGTAACAATGAAGATGTTTAGTTTAACAAAATCAGGAATGACTTGGGAACTTTAAATTTCTCCACCCTACGTAGACCATACTTTAGGGAAAGATAAAGTTGTAATCTCCTGATAGAACAATGAAGGTACTTAATTCTTAACTTATAGTGAAACTAGAACTTTAAGCTAAGTCTATTTTAAGATCTTAATTAAAAAAGGTTTTAAGTAACTCTAAAGATTAAATTAATCACAAAAATGTTAAGTAACTCACAAAAGGTTAATTTAAAGAAGAAGTGTTCAATAACTTTAAAGATATAATCTAATCAAAAGAAGATGAGAAATAAAAGTATGGGAAGTCCTGGAGAAAAGCCTTTGATGTGATTGGTAGCTGCAAAAATTTAGAGGAGGAGACACAAGGGTGAAAGATCTATATATTTTGGCCACTTCCTCTCTCCGGGACCTTTGGCAGCAGAGAATTGGCTGATAGCTGCGTACTGGGCCTTTTGGCATCTTAGAATGGCTAGAAGCTATTGTCTGGTTTGGTGGTGAGTTTCTAGATTTTTTTTCCTACTTTACTTTCTAACTTTATCCTATAAGACTCCTCTAATCTTCTCCAGAGACCTAAAGGAAGGGATTTTAAATCCCCCCCGGCACAGGCCAGGCAGGAGAAATCCTATATCCTCTTCCTTCTTTCTTCTTAAATTCCTTCCTTCTACATTAATTAAATTACCATAAATTTCCAGACTTGACTTGGGTATTTTATTTGAGATTTCCCTTGGCTACCAATTAAATCTAGATTTAAGTCACAACCCTAAAATTATCTTTACACAGTTCAATGGGAATGGCACTAAATAAGTAAATTAATTTTGGTACGATGGTTATTGTTATTCTGCTAGGTTGTCCTACCCATGAATAGTCGATGTTTTTGCAATTGTTTAGATCTAGTTTTAATTGTGTGGAAAGTGTTTTGTAGTTGTATATAGCTTCTGTGGAATCTATGGGGCAGATAGATTCCTAAGTATTTTATATTGTCTGGGGTGATTGTAAATGTAATTTCTTTTTCTAATTCTTGCTGCTGAGTTGGGTTGGAGATATGTAGAAATGCTGATGATTTATGTGGCTTTATTTTGTATCCTGCAACTTTGCTAAAGTTGTTGATTATTTCTACTAGCTTTTTGGTTGAATCTCTAGGACACTTTAAGTAGACCATTATATCATCTGCAAAGAGTGTGGTCTCCTCATTGCCAATTTTAATACCTTGAATTTCTTTTCTTCTCTGATTGCTACTGCTAGTGCTTCTAGTACAATGTTAAATAATAGAGGTGATAATAGGCATCCTTGTTTCACTCTTAATCTTATTGAGAAAGCTTCTAGTTTGTCCCCATTGTAGATGATGTTTGCTGGTGGTTTTAGATATACTGTTTGTTATTTTTAGGAATGACCTTTCTATTCCTATAGTTTCTGGAGTTTTCAATAGGAATGAGTGTTGTATTTTACCAAAGGCTTTTTCTGCATCTAGGAAATAATCATGATTTTTTTTCAGTTTGCTTGTTATTATGGTCAATTATGTGGATGGTTTTCCTAATATTGAACCATTCTTGCATTCCTGGTATGAATCCTACCTGGTAATAATGAATAACCATTCTGATTACTTGCTGGACTCTTTTTGCTAGTATATTATTTAAGATTTTTCTATCTATGTTCACTAAGGACATTGGCCTATAGTTTTCTTTTTCTGTTTTTTACCTGCTTGGCTTTGGGATCAGTACCATAGTTGTGTGGTAAAAGGAATTTGGGAGAACTCCTTCTTTGCTTAATATGTCAAATAGTTTGTATAATATTGGGATTTGCTGTTCTTTGAATGTTTGATAGAATTCATTTGTGAATCCATCTGCTCCTGGGGATATTTTTTTCTCTTAGGGAGTTTGTTGATGGCTTGTTCAATTACTTTTTCTGATATGGGGTTTTTAGGTAGTGTATTTATTCCTCTGTTAGTCTAGGCTATTTATATTTTTGTAAATATTCATCTATATCAACTAGATCGCCTTATTTATTACCATAAAATTGGACAAAATAAATTTTAATGATTGCATTAATTTCCTCTTCATTAGAGATGAGGTCTCCCTTTTTGTCTTGGATACTATCAATTTGGTTTTCTTCTTTCCTTTTTAAAATTAGATTAAGCAGGACTTTGTCTATTTCATTTTTTTTTCAAAGTACCAGCTTCTAGTCTTATTTATTAAATCAATAGCTCCTTGACTTCCAATTTTATTAATTTCTCCTTTGATTTTTAGGATCTCTAATTTAATCTTCATCTGAGGATTTTTAGTTTGTTCACTTTCTAGTTTTTTAATTTGCATGCCCTATTCATGGACCTCTGCCCTTTCTAATTTGTTGATATATTAACTTAAAGGTATGAATTTCCCCCTGAGTCCTGCCTTGGCAATCCCATAGACTTTGAAATGATGTCTCATCATTGTCATTTTCTTCAATGAAATTATTAATTTTTTCTATGATTTGTTCTTTAACTAACTAATTCTGGAGAATCATACTGTTTAATTTCCAATCATTGAGCAGGAAATTTCCAACAGTTCCTTCTTTGGTTGTGGATAGCATTTTTCATTATGGGTCTCTGGTGTATATCTTGGGAACTTCCTTTGCTGATAATAGATTAGAGCTGGAGAATTGATCATCTTATAATATTTCTAACCCTTTATACAATGTTCCCTGGATCTGTTCAGTTTGCTTTGCATTAGTTCATATAATTTTTCCAAGTTTTCTGAATTCATCATGTTTATTATTGTCATAACAAAGTGATTGCTCTCTTATATATTCTGCTGCCACATGAGAGTTTGTGGGTTACCTGCCTTCTTTGAATTCCCTGTCCCTGCTGAGAGGCTTAGACTGGGCGCCATTCCCCCATCTTGCCTTCACTGTCTTCCATACCTGTGTTGAACAGCTAAGTCTAAGCTTATACCAATTCTATAACTTCATTGTCTCTGATGGAATAACATCATGCTGAGCTGATCCAAGTTTTGCTGATTTCCACTGATTCTGTGCTGCCTGGACCCACCCCACCCCCACCTTCTCTCTCTCTCTCTCTCTCTCTTTCTCTGTCTCTCTCTCTCTCTCTCTCTCTCTCTCTCTCTCTCTCTCTCTCTCTCTCTCTCTCTCTCTCTCTCTCTCTCTCTCTCTTTCCCTCAGTGAGGTGTGTTCATCCTGCTTCCCTTTATTTTGAGATGATTTATGTGTGTGTGTGCAAGGATGGGTGGGGGTAGAGCAAAGCATCTTTTATTCCATCATTTTATCTCCAAGCATGCAACTCTATTCATCAGCACATGAATTATGGAAGCATAAAAGAAAAAAAATTACTTTTAAAAGTTAAATTTATATGTATTTTTCCATATTGGGATTCTTTTTAACAATGACCAAATTGTCTTTGTGGGACACATTGTTGTTACTGTTACCAATATTTTATTTCCTTTTAGAGAAAAGAGTAATCTATGTCTCAAATAGCACCTGTCAATACATAGTTGCATCTATTGCAAAACAAATTACCATATTAAAATTTTGTGAAAATATGTCTTTTTAAAAATTTTAAGTTTATCCCCTTTGTCTAAGTAGATTAGTGTGTGTTTCTTTGTTCTTTCTTTCAGGCTCATGGTTTAACTAATGGACGCATTACATTTTAGATCCAGGGTTCTTAATTTGAAGTCATGAAATTTTAAAATTATTTTAATAACTCTGCTTCAATATATGGGTTGATTATACATACTTATATTTTATTTTATGCATTTAAATATTATTCTGAGATGAGATATATAGGCATCACTAAAGTACAAATGCTTATGACATAAAACAGGTAAAATCCCATGTTATAGATGATTGAATGTAGTGGATATTCACATTAAAATTTCTGGATAAGTATTTCTGGCTACTGATAGATGCATTAGGGGTAGGGGAAAGGAGAGAGGAGTAGTGGTCTATGAGAAGAAAGAAGTTCTAAAATATAATGAGTTAGTATGTCATAAAGTGCTGAAACAGCTTTAATCATATTCCCCAATTTATTACTTTATAGAAATTTTTACATTATACATTTATATTATAAAATTTACATTTATATATATATATAACATTTTCTAGAAATTAACAGAAAATTTACTATTTTCTGAGTGATACAAATTCAATCCAAACTACCCTCTCTCCCATATTAATTCCAGAGAAGAATACACAATAGAGAAAAGGTAAATATAGAATAATAATTTAATGAATTATTATTTTATAAAAACTTTCCCTTTTGTTTTAGAATCAATTCTGTGTATTAGTTCAAAGGTAATAGAGTGTCAATGTAGGGAATGGGTATTAAGTGACTTTGTCCAGGGTCACACAATTTGCAAGTATCTGAGTTCAAATTTGAACCCAGAACATCCTTTCTCTTTCCCTGGTTCTCAAGCCATTGAGCTACACAGCTACTCCCTCTGATATATTATTAAAAGCAATATTCTAATGTATGTTTCATCCGGGATATTTCTAAGTAAGGTAGGTGTTAAAATTTTAAATAAACATTGGTACAAAGGGAACATGTGTCACTTCCTTTCTTTCAGTTTCCTTTTTCATGTCACTTTCAATATGTCAAAATTGTTGAATTTGAGTGACACTTAAGAAGTTAGCACATCATTTTCCTTGGCTCTTGCTCCTTATAAAAAGGAAATCCTTGAATAAAAACATTAATTTCCAGTGGGGTATATTTTCCCATATGCCTTTTAAAGAAAATCCTCAATGTGATAATGTAGGATCATTGCATTTAGCTGGTATTTTATTTTATTTTATTTTTATAATGAGTTTCCTTTCACAGAATGAAACATACAGAAAGAAAAAAAATGTTGGCTTGAGAAAAAGAAATTAATGAATATAATAAGACTCCTGGTAGAGGGATTTATGATGTATATTTAGCATCTCAGACAACATGGTAAATCAGTGCCAACACTGATGTAAAAAATGCATTAGGTGCCATTTGTTTCTTATCAGCTTCTCCTGGCCCTTTTCAGATGCCATTTCCAAGATATATAAATCCATTTCATTTGATATTATTAAAAAGTCTATTACAGATTATAGGGCAGCTCTTAAACATAGTAAATGATGCCTCTGTTTTTAGAGTTGCTTATGCACAGACTACTTTTACTCCTGTTATCTATTAATAGAACAAGGCTAGTACATTTATAACAAATAGAAGTCACTTAAAAGGCTGAAGATGCTTGAAATATACACGGAACCATGTTGGACTTTCACCTCTCAATATGTATTAATGTTCGATTAAAATGATTACTTTTTTTAATGCCAGAGACATAAAGCCTTTATTCCATGTATAAGTTTGGTTTCTAGTGGTTTATAGAAGTCTATGTTAAATGTTCACATGTATATATGAATGTGTGTACTTACAAAATTTATGATGTTAAACATATTACAAATACATGTAAATTCATTTAAAAAATTGAGTTCCAAATCAGTTCTCTCACTCTCACTCATCCTCCAAGCTTTGACAAGGCAGGAATTATGATACTGAACATATATGTGAAGCTATAAAAATATTTTCCCCCCTTGGGGACAGCTGGGTAGCTCAGTGGATTGAGAGCTAGGCCTAGAGACGGGAGGTCCTAGGTTCAAATCTGGCTTAAGACACTTCCCAGTTGTGTGACCCTGGGCAAGTCACTTGACCCCCATTGCCTACCCCTTCTCACTCTTCTGCCTTGGAGCCAATACACAGTACTAACGCCAAGATGGAAGGTAAGGGTTTTATAAAAAAAAAAAATTCTTATTAACCATGTTTTTTTAAAGACATATGCAAAAAGCCCAAGAAAAATAAAATGTACATCACTATGCACTGAAAGTTTATCCATTCATTCTACCCAGCTACTCCCTCCAAATTATTCTTGAGAATTGTTGGATTAGTTCACACCACTCTCCTCCATTGTTTGTCATTTTCCTTTTCTGTAATGCTAGTTAATCTGATAGATGTGAAGTAGTTTATCTGAGTTTTAAATTTATATTTTTTTATCAATTGTGTTTTATGGCATTTTTCACTTGATTATAGATAGCTTTGTTTTCTTCTTCAGAAAACTTCTTGTTTATAGCATTTGACCATTTATCAGTAGGGCAATGTCTCATTTAAAAAAATAAGCTCAAGTACTTATATTTTTTTGAGAAATAAGGATTGTGTAATAGAAATTTACAGTAAAATTGTTTTTATTACTTCAATGTCTATGGTACCATTTATGAAAATAATGTATTCCCAATTATCTTCTAATTTTTTGAGATTACCAATATTTCATTTATTATTCAAGGAGAAAATTTAGGTTCTTTTTCTTTTTTTGTTTCTCTTTTCATTTATATTGACTTACTTCCTCTTTTTATTTTATTTTTGAAAAAAAACTTAGTCAATTTAGAACAGTGGTTCTCAGCCTTTCTAATGCTGTGACCCCACAATACAGTTCCTCATGTTGCAGTGACCCCAAACCAAAAAATTATTTTGGTGGCTACTTCATGTAGCAGTCCACACCTATCTAGGGACAAGGGAAACAGAATGTAAAGATTGTCTTAGAAGAAAGCATGCTCAGTCTTGAGCATGGCTAGGAAAGCCTCTGACCCTTGACCCCAGCTTCCCCCAGATTAGGCGGGGAAAAAAGGTTTCTTTGTGTTCACCTGGCTAAGAGAAACCACACCTATACCTTGGCATTAATCAATGATAATCATCCCTATGTATTGTGTATATTTGCATATCAAAGAGATTAAATACAGGGCCACAGCAAGCTCTGCCCTATCTTGGATCTTAGCTCTCACTGATGTCTGTCCTTGCTGGAGCTCCATCTTTAATTCCTTTCCTTATCTACCTCTCCCACCTGGGACCTGGCTTTTGGCCAGGCACTCTCTTTTCTCTATCATGTCTCTGACCTGTGTGGTATTAATTGTGCATCTCAGGATGGATCATGCCTCTGCAACATCCTAAAATCGGGGTTATGCTGTGGCCCCATTATAATCAATAAAGCCTGGTTTCTGACTCATTTCTGCCACCTCATCTATAACTTGGCTGCACCACACCCCTCAGGGTATCCGAAACTTCTATCCTTTTTCTATCTTCCTACCTTGCAGCTTCTCACGGGTTTGGGGAGCCTCACTTCAAAACTGTAATTTTGCTACAGTTATGATTCAGAATGTAAATACCTGATATGCATTATTTATTCTCATTGCTACAAAATGAGAGGTTGAGAACTGCTGATTTAGAACATTATTCCTGGGATATAAGAATCATATTCTTTCCCTCCCTCCTTTCCTCCTCCCCCTTCCCATAGCAGATGAGATATTCCACTGTGTTTTACATGTTTCCTTGATCAGAACCTATATCCATGTTGTTGGTATTTGCACTAGGATGATCATTTAGAGTCTATATCCCTAATCATATCCCCCTTGACCCATGTAATCAAGCAGTTGTTTTCTTCTGTGTTCCTACTCCCACAGTTTTTCCTCTGAATGTAGATAGTGTTTTTTTTTCTCATAGATCCCTCTAAGTTGTTCAGGATCTTTGCCACTAATAGAGAAATCTGTTACATTTGATTATACCACAGTGTATCAGACTCTGTGTGTAATGCTCTCCTGGTTCTACTCCTCTTAATCTGCATCAATTCCTGGAGGTCATTCCAGTTCTCATGTAATTCCTCCAGTTTATTATTCCTTTGAACACAATAGTATCACCAACATATACCACAATTTCTTCAGCCATTTCCCAATTGAAGGAAATCCCCTCATTTTCCAATTTTTTTCCACCACAAAGAGTGCAGCTATGTATATTCTTCTACAGGTCTTTTTCCTTATTTTCTCTTTGGGGTACAAACCCAGCAGTGATGGATCAAAGGGCAGACAGTCTTTTAGCACCCTTTCAGCATAGTTGACCTCCAGAATGGTTGCATTAATTCACAACTTTACCAGCAATGCATTAATATCTCAACTCCACATCACCTTTAGCATTCATTACTTTCCCTTTGTTCAATTTAAATTGTGATTGGACTGATAATATATTAATTAGGTGGTCACCAGGAAATTAATTTCTAAATCCCCAAATAAATTACTAAAGTAAATGGAATTTATGGTAGTTTATTTATAATATTTACAATAGAAAGAAGATGAGAAGATGTTAAGGATAGAGAGAGAGAGAGACACAGAGAGAGAGAGAGACACAGAGAGAGAGAGAGACACAGAGAGAGAGAGAGACACACACACAGAGAGAGAGACACACACAGAGAGAGACACACACACACACACAGAGAGAGAGAGAGAGAGAGAGAGAGAGAGAGAGAGAGAGAGAGAGAGTGAGAGAGAGAGAGAGAGAACTCTGGCTTCTTATGATACCAGTTAGAATTTCTAAGCCCCAGCCAGGGGAAGAGAGTCTCAAGAATTTGGGCCTTACCTGAAGACTTCATGCCTACAGAAAGGTGGGGTCAGTAAGTCAACTTTTCACTCACCAACAGTAACAGTCTAAAAGATGTCTGGGTGTTGGTTTTCCAGTCTCTCCTCCATCCTTCACTTCAAGCCCAGGTGACTGACTCTCAAGATGTCTGTCTTTCCTTCAGCTCTGAGTGACTGATCCTTTATTCCAAGTTCGGGGTGAATGATTGTGTCTGAACTCATCCGAATGTCTGATTCCGAATCCCTCTTCAGCCTTTTTTTCCTCTATTTAAAGGCCTTCATGTTTACTAATCATAGCAGACACTTTTCTCCAGGACTGCCCATTCTTTAGTTCTCACCTTCTTAGCTTAGATTTTCTCCAGGACTGTCCATTCTTTACTTCTCGCCTTCACTGGTTAGATTATATCTTTTTTAGTTACTTAACACCTCTTTGGTTAAATTCACCTCTTGTAGTTACTTAACACTTTTTGTGATTAATTCACCTTTTGTAGTTAACACCTTTGTGTAGTTAAAATCTAAAAACAGATTGTAGCTTATAATTCTAGCTTCACTATAAAGGAAGAGCTAAGTATCTTCATTGTTACAATCAGGAGATAGCTAAATCCAGTCTTCACACTTTGGTATCATGTGAGCCAATCTGCTAGGTGTGAGGTAATACCTCAGAATTGTTTTTATTTGCATCTCTCTGATTATAAGAGATTTAGAATACTTTTTCATGTGATTATTAATAGTTTTGATTTCTTGATCTGAAAATTGCCATTCATGTCCCTTGCCCATTTATCAATTTGAGAATGGCTAGATGTTTTGTACAATTGATTTAGCTCTTTATAAATTTCAGTAATTAAACCTTTGTCAGAGGTTTTTATGAAGATTGTTTCCCAATTTGTTGCTTCCCTTCTAATTTTAGTTGCATTGGTTTTGTTTGTACAAATTTTTTTTAATTTGATGTGATCAAAATGATTTATTTTACATTTGTGATTTTTTGTAATTCTTTCTTGTTCTTAAAATGTTTTATTTTCTAAAGTTCTGATGTACATTATTCTGTGTTCACCTAATTTACTTATGGTTTACTTCTTTTTTTTTTCAAGTCATTCACCCATTCTGAGTTTATTGTGGTATAGGGTGTGAGATGTTGATCCAACCCTACTGTCTTCTAATTTTCCCAGCCCAATTATCATTTTAAAATAAGTCTACGGTTTCATTTTTTATGTGAAATCATGACTGCTGCCACTGATTTTTTAAAACTTTTGCTGATATATAGTAGATTCTACTCCAACCCATTATTTTAAACCCTTTCTGTTTCAAGTGTATCTCTTATAAACAATTTATTGGTATATTCTTTTTTATCCTTTCTATTATATAATTCTGCTTAATGGGTTAGTTTATTTCATTCACATTCAAAGTTATGATTAATGTATATTTTCTTCTTTTCTAATTTCTTCTGTTTATCTTTCTCACTCTCTTTTTACCCTATTCCAAGAGTCTGTTATGCTATCACTGTTTCTGTTAATCTGCCCTCTTTCTGTTACCTTCTTCCTTTCTCTCATACTTTCTTCCACCTATTTTCCTGAGGGGGAAGATATATTTCTATACTGAAATTATTGTGTTTATGTATATATGTATGTGTGTTGCATGTTGGTATATGTAAAACATTATATACATATACTTATGTATTATAAAAAAGAATTAGACATTTTGGGATATAGCTAATGTGAAAATGTTTCTCTTAGATTAGCATATTTATTATAATTCATAATATATGTATTATGTAATTTTATGTTACATATTATATGTAAAAATAAATAGGATCCCAAAATATAGTATATTAATATGTAATATACATATATAATTGTATTATGTGTACATTGTCAACTTTTATTCTTCCCTCCTTATGCCAATTCTGAAGAGAGTAAGGTTCAAACATTACTTGAAACTCATACCCATTTACCCATTCACTGTAAAAAAATTTTCCTCATGTATTTTATAGAAAGAATTTAGATTATCATTTTGTGTTTAAGTTGTTCTCTTCCCAGTTATAGAAGAAAAAATATCATTAAATAATTATTTATTGAGGTAGGGGAGCAATATCTGTAACACAATAGCAAAACCTTGATAAAATGACTCAGTGACCTGAGGGAATGACTAAGCATTTCTGTAATCATAGAGCTGAATTAGGAAGCATCAAACTTTTCCCAACATTATGCTGTCTCTGACATATTGACTCAGAGACAATCCAGTTAGACTAAGACATTTTCTACCATTTCTGATGTCTCTGAGGTTTAAACTTTTCAAAACTTCTGTCACCCAAGTTAAGCAGCATCCATGTCTAGGAACGTACTTACCCTTCCTTGACTTTTTTTACCTCTCTGATAACCCTTTCCTCAAAATTGCTATAAATACGGTCCTGTGACAGCCTGTCTTTGAGCATCTGAAACTCGGTTACTCTACAACATATTCATGATTATACTTTCAAAAATAAACATTATTGTTATCACAAGAAAGGGTATCAATTTATTCCAGTCAGTTTGTTTGTGTCATTCAGAATCAGAATGATCAACAGTCTCTTTTATTTGAAATGATTTTCCCATTCTTCCTTCTCATTTTTCTTCTAACAATGTATCTTTATCATCCCCCTTTTTAGCTTATCTTAACTTAAGAAACTCACACCCCGTCCCTCTATCTTTCTTAATCCTTATAAATCTCCTAATAATTATTAAAGTATTTTTAGCTACATGAATCATCTTTCCATATGAGACTATAAATAATTTAACCTTATTGAGTTCTGTATGCTTTATATTTAATGCTTAACTTTAATACTTCTCTCAAGTCTTATCTGAATGTCAGATTTTCTATAATGCTCTGGCATTTTCCTCAGAAATATTTTAAAGTTATATATTTTATTAAATATCCATTTCTTTCCTGAAGGATTATACTTAGATTTACTGTGTAGATATTTTGGGTAGCAATCATAGCTCCTTTGCCTTCTGAAATATTCCTCTGATCCTTTAACATAGAAGTGGCAAATTTTATGTGGTCCTCACAGTGGCTCCATAATAATTAAATGGTTTCTTTCTGGCTGCTTGCAATATATTATCCTTCACAAAAGACATAAATAATTTTGCTATAACATTCCAGGTAGTTTTCATTTAGGGATCTCTTTCAGAAAGTGACTGGTAGATTTTATCAATTTCTTTTTTCCATCAGGATCTAAGGTAGCAGGACAGTTTTATCTTATAATTTCTCGAAAGGTTACATCTAGAAATTGATTTTTCATTGTAAATTTTAGGTTATCCAATAATTCTTAATTTATCTCTTTTCAGGGAGGTAAAGCCAAAATGGTGGAGCTACCTGATATTTACCAAATTTCTCCCCAAACAACAATGATAGAATGCCTTGAAAAATTCTGGACTGACAAAATACATAAATTGACAGAGTTAAATATTTTTTTCAGGACTAGACAATTTGGAGGGTGGAAAGAAGGATCTGTTGTATACCAGTGGGTGTGGAGTATAGAGCAATGAGCCAAGGAAAGCCCCCCCCCATCAGAAAACCAACACAATCCAGGAGATGGCTAAATAAGCAACAAAGACTTCTAGAGTTCATAGCTATGTATGGTAAGGGTATCAGAACACTGATCAGAAGGAGATTACAAGGGTCCATTTACTGGCTTTGGGTACAAGACTGTTTAATTGCCCATACTCAAGCAAAACTCATAATATCAGGTTGCAATGTCAGGGTGATAAGGAGCACTAGCACCTATTAGCATCTGTGCCCACAAGAAAAAAGGGAACCTTGGTCATAATTCCAAATTCCATAATTCCAAATATGAATATATGAATTCATATGAAAATATGAAATATGGTGGTCCCTAGAACAGAACACAGTCTAGGAGAATATTAAGCACAGATCTCCTTGGATTATAAAACCCTAGAAGAACTTAAACCTTGTAGATTCCCAATATTAGCTCTAAAAGAAATTGCTCAGAGACTGACACCTGGAACAGTGTCCCCTTCGTAATCACAGGAAAGTAGTCTACCTCTAAAAGAATTTTTTAAGTTAAAAGAAAGGGAAAAGCTGAACAATAATCAAAAAAGAAACATGAACTCAACAGATAAGAGTCAATACAGTTACATGTAATGACTGTAAGAAAAAACATGATTTGGCCTCAAGCTCTGAAAAAAAATTACTGGAAGAACTTAAAAATATTTTTAAAATAAAACAGAAAATTTAGAAGAGAGAACCTGAGTCTAGAAGGCACATAGGGGCAGCAAAAGTTGAGACCTTTGAAAACCCTTCCTTACAGATTATAAACTAAATGCTCTCACAGGACTGAAAATCAAACCTAATAACAAGACAGAACTAAGAAACCCTCCTGCTGGATTCAACTTAAAATGTACACTCCCAAAAGCCAGAATTTGAGAACACTCTGGTTTAAGGGGAGGGAAGAAGGAATTTCCCAGGACCCCTTTCCCACCTAGAGTGATAAGCTACCAGTGACAGCTGGAAACTCTGGGCAGGCAAGGATGCTGGTCTGGAGGGAATACCTTGTGGGAAAATCTCTGCCAGGTCAGAGCATCAAAGACAGTGGGAAAGCAGTTACAGAAGAAACACAGAGTGCAGTGAGCAGCCTAGTTGCAGCAGCAGACATTCCATATTGCCCCTCATCATTTCCTGATGTTTTGGTCTCAGGGCATATAAAGCTGAAAATAGCTAGACTTAATCCCATCAAAATGTTCAGAAGACAGAGCAGCTCAAGCTCCAACACCTCTCCCCCACAGACTGTGCTGAGAGATTTGCTGAAAAAGCTCCAAGGGTAAAGACTGACAAAGAAGACCAAAATCACAAAAAAATGAGAGAAGCAATAGCTCAGGTAACTGCAAGGAGTAAAGAAGGGGTAAATATGAGCAAACAACAGAAAAAGAAAAAAAGAAATAACAATCCACAGTTACTATACAGGCAATGAACAAAGAGCAAACAGAACAGAGAAGGATAAGGGAACATCAAGCAAAAAAAACAGAAATCCCACAAAATTGGATACAGTATTTGGAAGAACTCAAAATATAATTCAAATCACAATTAAGAGAAGATAAAGAGAACTGGGAAAAGAATGTAAAAAGCAACTTAAGTCATCTGAAAACAAAAAAAAATAGTGTCTTGAAAGACAGAATTGATCACCTTGAAAATGAGGCAAAGGAGATGAAGGATGAGGCAAAGAAGATGAAAGATAAGGCAAATAAATGAAAGATGAGGCAGAGAAGAATAAAGATGACCTCCAAAGAAAATCAGATCAGAAGGAGAAGAATGACTAAAAAGTCAGGGTAGAAATCCAGTCTTTAAAATCCAGAATGCAACAACTAGAAGCAAGCGACTTCACAAGGCAACAGGACACCATAAAAAAAAAAAATCAAAACAATGAAAAAATTGAGGGAAATATGAAGCACCTCATTCACAAAACAGAATATTTAGAAAAACATTCTAAGAGAGACAACATAAGAATAATTGGTTTAGCAGAACACCATGGCAATAGAAAAAACATGGAAATCATACTACAGGGAATTATCCAAGAAAACTGCCCCAGTATTCTAGAATAAGAGTGAAAAGTGGAGATTGAAAGAATCCACAGATCACATCATGTACTTAATCCCCAACTGACAACACTAAAGAATATTATAGCCAAATTCAAGAACAATCAGACCAAAGGAAAAATATTACAAGCTGCTAAGAAGTCATTCAGATACCATAGAACCACAGTGAGGAAAACACAGAATCTGGGTGCATCTACACTGAAGGATTGAAAGGCCTGGAATATGATATTCTAGAAAGCAAGGAAACTAGGTCTACAACCAAGAATATATTACCCAGCAAAAGTGACTATATTCTTAGAGAGGAAAGTATGGACATTTAACAAAATAGAAGTATTCCAAGCATTTGTAGAGAAAAGAGAAGACCCGAAGAGAAAATTTGATGCCCAACCACAGAACTAAAGAGAATCATCAAAAGGTAATTTAAAAAGAGGGGAAAAAGAAAAGCAAAACAAAAAATAAGGAAAAAATATTTTAAAAAAACCAATAAATTAAAATGATAAGCATCCCTATTAGAAAAGACATCATTAATAACTCTTAAAAATGTTATCACCTGGGAGAGAAAAGAATAGCAAACTGTATAGGATGAAATGCCAAGACATAAATATGTGTATAGATATATGCATGCATAAATACATATATATGTATATATAAACTAGAGCTGAAAAAAGTCATTAGTACTAAAAGAAATGGGAAAAGAAAGAAAAGGGGGTAAGCTTATATATCAGAAATAATATCATGGTGGGAGTGAGGAGAAAATTAATACACTGGAAGGATAAAGGGGTTGGCAATAGTAAATACTTAACTCTTACATGCTTTGAAATTGACTTAAAGACAGAAGAGCAATCTAATACATTGGAGCAGAGAATTGATTTACACTGTATATGGAAGTAGGAGGGTAAAAAATGGAATGGTGTGGAGGGAAGAAATACAAGGTAAGGAGGAAGTGAAGGTAGTTTAAAAAGACTGTAAAGAAAATAAGGGTGAAATAAGAAAGGAGTG
Source organism: Monodelphis domestica (assembly GCF_027887165.1). Lineage (NCBI taxonomy): Eukaryota > Metazoa > Chordata > Mammalia > Didelphimorphia > Didelphidae > Monodelphis > Monodelphis domestica. The sequence continues at coordinate 161,738,624 of NC_077232.1, forward strand.
GGATAGAAAGGGAAGTAAAATAGGGGTGGGAATTAGGGGGACTGATTAAAAACAAAACATTGGTATAGAAGGAAATAGTGAAAAAAAAGGTAGGACTAGGAATGGAAATCAAAATGCTGGTAAATACACAGCTGGAAATCTTAAATCTGAATGTGAATGGAATGAACCCACCCATAAAATGCAAGTAAATAACAGAGTGGATTAGAAACCAAAACCCTATCATATTCTGTCTACAAGAAACACACATGAGGAAGGTAGATATGTATAGGGTAAAAGTAAGAGGATAGAGCCAATCTATTGGGTATCAATTGATAAAAAGAAGGCAGGAGTCAAAATCATTATATCTGACAAAGCCAAAGTAAAAATAGATCTAGTTAAAAGAGAAAGGGAAGGTAATTACATCCTGATAAAAGGCTGTATAGACAAAGAGGAAATATCTGTACTTAACATGTATGCGCCAAATGGCATAGCATCCAAATTACTAAAGGAGAAACTAGTGGAGCTCTCAAGGATGAACTAGATAGAGAAACTTTACTAGTGGCAGACCTGAACCTTCCTCTATCAGAACTAGATAAATCAAATAAAAAAAATAAATAAGAAAGAGGTAAGAGAAGTTAATGAAATCTTGTAAAAAAATAGAGTTAGTAGATATGTGGAGAAAAATAAAAAGGTAGAAAAAGGAATACACATTCTTTACAGGAGCACATATTACATTCACAAAGATTACCATGTACTAGGGCATAAAAATATTGCAAAGAAGTGAATAAGGTGAGAAATAATAAATGCAAACATCTCAGATAACAATGCAATGAAAATAATAATTACTAAGGGAATATGGAGAGTCAAATCAAAATTTCATTGGAAATTAAACAATATGATTCTCCAGAATCGGTTAGTTAAACAACAAATCATAGAAACAATTAAAAATTTAATTGGAGAAAATGACAATGATGAGACATCCTTTCAGTATATATGGGATGAAGCCAAAGAAGCATTCAGGGGCAAATTTATTGCCTTGAGTTTATATATTAACAAATTAGGGAGAGCAGTGGTTAATGAATTTGACTAGCAAATTAAAAAAATAGAAAGTGAACAAATTAAAAATCCTAATATAAAAACTAAATTAGAGATACTAAATATCAAAGGAAAAATTAATAAAATTGAAATTCAAAGAATTATTGATTTAATAAATAAGACTAGAGACTGGTACTTTGAAAAAAAAAATAGACAAAGCCCTGGTCGATCTAATTAAAAAAAGGAAAGAAAAGACCAAATTGATAGTATCCAAGATGAAAAGGGAGACCTCATCTCTAATGAAGAGGAAATTAAGGCAATCATTAAAAACTATATGCCCAATTATATGGCAATAAATATGGAAATCTAGGTGATATGAATGAAGATTTACAAAAATATAAATTGCCTAGAATAACAGAGGAAGAAACAGATTCCCTAAACAACCCCATATCAGAAAAAGAAATGGAACAAGTCATCAAAGAACTCCCTAAGAATAAATCCCCAGGACCAGATGAATTCAGAAATGAATTCTATCAAATGTAAAAAGAACTAACCCCAATATTATACAAATTATTTGACAGAGTACTACCAAATTCCTTTTATGACAAAAAAATATCTTATTGATTCCAAAGCCAGGCAAGTCAAAAACAGAGAAAGAAAGCTATAGACCAATCTCCTTGATGAATATAAACACAAAAATCTTATATAGGACACTAGCAAAAAGACTCCAGCAAGTGATCAAAAGAGTTATTCATTATGACCAGATAGGATACATACCATGAATGGAAGGATGGTTTGATATTAGGAAAACCATCCACATAATTGACCATATTAACAAGCAAACTGACAGAAACCACATGATTATCTCAATAAATGCAGAAAAAGCCTTTGACAAAATACAACACTCATTCCTATTAAAAATACTAGAAAGCATAGGAATAGAAGGGCCTTTCCTAAAAATAATAAACAATAGATATCTAAAACATCAGCAAATATCATCTGCAATGGGGATAAACTAGAAGCCTTTCCAATAAGATCAGGAGTGAAACAAATTTGTACATTATCAACTCTATTATTTAACATTGTACTAGAAACACTAGCTGTAGTGATTAGAGTAGAAAGAGAAATTGAAGGTATTAAAATAGGCAATGAAGAGACCAAGCTATCACTCTTTGCATATAGGATGGTCTACTTAAAGAGTCCTAGAGAATCAACCAAAAAGCTAGCCAAAATAATCAACAACTTTAGCAATGTTGCAGGATACAAAATAATCCCATGTAAGTCATCAGCATTTCTGTATATCTCCTACCCATCTCAGTAGCAAGAATTAGAAAAAGAAATTTCATTTAAAATCACCCCAGACAATATAAAATTCTTAGGAATCTATAGGCCAAGACAAACACAGGAATTATACGAACACAACTACAAAACACTCTCCACACAACTAATAGTAGATCTAAACAATTGGAAAAATATCGATTGCTCATAGGTAGGACAAGCTAATATTATAAAAATGACAATCCTACATATATTAATTTACTTATTTAGTGCCATACCCATTGTACTACCAAAAACTTTTTTTTTTTTACTGAATCAGAAAAAAAAATAACAAAATTCATTTGGAAGAACAAAAGATCAAGGATATCTAGGGAAATCATGAAAAAAACACAAAGGAAGGAAGCCTTATTTTGGGAGAAAAAATACACTATTTGATAAAAAAACTTCTGGAAAAATTGGAAGACAGTATGGGAGAGATTAGCATTGGATCAATATCTCACACCCTACACCAAGATTATCTCAGAATGCATGAATGATTTCAATATAAAGAAGGAAACCATAAATAAATTAGGTGAACACAGAATAGTATACATATCAGATCTTTGGAAGAGGAAAGACTTTAAAACCAAGCAAGAGTTAGAAAAAATCAAAAAATGTAAAATCAAAAATTTTGATTAAATCAAATTAAAAAGTTTTTGTTCAAACAAAACCAATGCAATCAAAATTAGAAGGGAAGCAACAAACTGGAAAACAATCTTCATAACAAAATCTCTGACAAATATCTAATTACTCAAATTTATAAAGAGCTAAACCAATTGTACATTAATAAGCAAAATAAAAAGTGTTCTAAATCTCTCATAATCAGATAGATGCAAATCAAAACAACTCTGAGGTTTCACCAAATACCTAGCAGATTGGCTAACATGATAGCAAAGAAAAGTTATGAATGCTGGTTGGGATGTGGCAAAGTCAGGACATTAATGCATTGGTGGTGGAGTTGTGAATTAATCCAACCATTCTGGGGGGCAAATTTGAACCTCTCCCAAAGGGTGATAAAAGACTGTTTGCCCTTTGAACCAGCCATAGCACTGCTGGTTTGTACTCCAAAGAGATATTAAGGAAACAGACTTGTACAAGAATATTCATATCTGTGCTCTTTGTGGTGTCAAAAAATTGGAAAATGAGGGGATGCCCTTCAATTGGGTAATAGCTGAACAAATTGTGGTATACATTGGTGATGGAATACTATTGTGTTCAATGGAATAATAAACTGGAGTTATTGCATGAGAACTGGAATGACCTTGAGGAATTAATGCAGAGACAAAGGAGGAGAACCAGGAGAACATTGTACACAGAGACCAGTATACTGTAGTGCAATTGAAAGTAATGTATTTCTCCATGCTTTGAGAGAAAAAGGAATTGGAGATATAAAACAGTATTAATTATTTCATATGCAAGAGACAAGAAAGAACATTTTTAATTTAAAGAAAGATGGGGAGGAATTGTTTCAAAGAGGGAAGACAATATACACTCAATTGGGTATTGATATCTATATTACCCAAGAGGTAATTAGGAGGGGGAGGAGACAAGATAGTGAGGGGTTATGATAGAAAAGAGGGCAAATTTTTATAGGTTGTAGTTAGAAGCAAAAGTCTTTTGAGAATCAACAGGAGGAATGGAGGGAGAGTAGGATAAACAGAGAGAAAAAGGATGGAGGATAAAACAGTGATCATATTGGTGATTTTTTGTTATGTCTCTTTAACAAGGGCTTCATTTCTCAAATATATAGAAATGAGTGAAATGGATGAGAACTCAAGTCATTCTCCAATTGATAAATGGTCAATAAATATGAACAGGGATTCAAACAAAGTAATTGAATCTATCTATAATCAAGTGAAAATTAGTTTGAATCACTGCTTATTAGAGGAATGAAAATTACAACTCTAAGTTATCATCCCAAACATATAAATTTGCTATTATGATAAAAAAAGAAAATGACAAAACTTGGAGGGGATGTGGGAACATTGAGACATCAAATCCCTAGAGCTGTGAACTGATTCACATATTCTGGAGAACAATTTGGATATATGCCCAAAGGGATATAAAATTTGACATATTATTTGACCCAGAAATATCACTAATAGGTTTCTGTCTTAAAGAGATAAAAAATGGAAAGGAAAAGTTATTATACATATAAAATATTTAAAACAGTTCTTTTTGTGATGGGAAAGAAGATACACATCAATTGGGGAATAACTAAATTTTTGTATATGAGAGTAATGAGATGCTATTGGGCTATAAGAAATGGTGAGCAGGTAGATTTAAGGGAAAAACAACTTGGAAAGATATACATTAACTGATGCAGAGTGAAGTAATAAAATGCACAAGAAGAACAATATCATATGATTAACTACTATGAATAACTGATTCTCGGCCATACAATGATCCAAGACAATCCCAAAAGAATCTTGCTGAAAAATGCCAACAGCTTCTAGAGAAAGAACTGATGGAGTCTGAATCCAGACCAAAGCATACTATAAATAATTTCTTCCTTCATTTTGTTGGGCTAAGTTTTCTTCCACAAAATGATCAATAATGAATAATGTTTTATATTTTTTGTACATGATAAAATCTATATCAGATTTTTTGTAATCTCAGGGAGGGAAAAATGGAAGGAGAAAGAGAATTAGAGTCTCAAAAGTTCAAAAAGCAAAGCATTAATGTTAAAATTTGTTATTAAACATAATTGAGGAAAATGTTATCAAATTAAAAAATTATCTATCTTCAATGAATTTTCTAAGTCACTATTTTTTCCTGATTATATAAGTTTACAAATTTTAAATTTCTCCTTTTTAAATAGTGGTATTGTTGATTCTTAATGGAATCATTAGATTTCAAATCTCAATTATAATTTTTTAATTAATTATTTTCTTTAGCGAGTTTTTATAGCTCTTATTTTTCATTTTGGCCAATTCTGCTTTTAATGGAGTTCGTTTCTTCAGGGAACTTCTGTGTTTTTTTTTTAACCTTTTGATGAGTTTTATTCTTTAAATTGTTATTTTCTTAAATATTTTGGTTCTTTTTAAAGCTAAGCAGTTATTTCTCCCTTCCTTCTATTGTTTTGTATCATTCATATTTTTTTCCTTAATTTTTATTCTCCCACTCTTACTTCATTCATTAATTTTACATGAAGTCTTGTTAGGCTTGCGTCCATCTTGCATTTTTCTTTTAGTGCTCTGCTTGTAGTCATTTTTACATTTTTATTTTCTCCTCATTTTTTTTCTTGGTTTTCCTTGTCACCATAAAGTGTTTTGTTTTGTTTTGTTTTATTTTAATTTTCAATTCCATTTCATGTTGTTTGCTGATTTTTCTTGCCTATGCTTGCCTTTGCATTTTATGTTATTGTTGAGGTCTGTTCACCTAAGGATGGGGTGCCCTTATCAAAAACTTTAAGGTTTTTCATGTTTCAATTTTCAAAGCTATTTCCGGTTGTTTGCAAGTATTCAGTGTTTCTAAAGTGGTATAATATAGGAAAAAATTAGTTTGCTATTTTCCTGATCTGCGCTATGGTTTTTGCATAGGAAAGACATATTTTCCTGTAGTCACAAGCACTCATGCTGCTATTGGCCCTATAACTGTGACTAGGTTCCTTCTCTTCTGGTCCTCGGATTGCTATGAGATTTACTTCCCTCCTATAGTCATCTGCTCTAATTTTCTCCTCTCCCTTGGTACTGTGACCAAAGTCCCTAATACTTTGTGATGGACCATGAGTGTTTGTCTCTGCTTTGGAAATGTGACTCAGAACTGCATAAGGGCAAAAGAATTGCCAAATAGTTTCCATTACTGTGCTTATTTCCAGCAAATACTCTCCTGTAATTACTTCATGATCAGCTCTCTGATACTCTTACCATCTCATCTCTGGGCTGACATCTCTCAAACCTCCTGCTGCATCCCTTTCAGTCATTGGTAATGCCAATTCTGGAGACTTGTGATTGTACTCTGGGTCAGCCTCCATTCTGGAGTAATAGAGCCCTACTGCCAACCTCTTCATTTGTCTCAGGCAAGAAAAAAATGTATTCAAACTTGATTTCAAATACCAACTCTGTCACTTTCTCATACTATTGTATTTGTTAATCATTTTAATCTTTCTGAGACAAAATTTAAATACATATCTTTTTAAAACGGAATTAAGTTATATTTTATATACACTCCAATTTTATGGCTATGAAAGAATATATTTCAGAAGTGATTTGGTGTCAATAATACATGATATCAAACTTTTACTCTAATTTGCATTAACTCTTTTCCATAGGAAAACATTAATTGCTCTATATCTCAGATTTATTATCTGTAAAGTGAAGCAAATAATACTTATATTATCTTATTATTTTATTATATTTATATTATACTTGTATTATACTACATATTAGATTTGTAAAAGTTCCAGTCATATTACATATAACAAAAAAGAAAACTTTTGAATAATTTTAATTACTGTAAATATATTTTTAAACTTTGAAAGTAAATAATTAAAAAATAATTAGTAAAATGCATCTGTTCTATTACTGCTCTCAGAGACACTAAGAATTTACATTCCGCAATTATTGATTTATAGCATGGTGCAAGTACAAGGCCTCTGGGTGCATTTATAATAACACAAAAAATTATATTTTAAAATGTCATGTTCTCCTCAATGAAGTTAAATTCATGGGCTTGCTTTTTTCCTGAATACCATCAGACAGGCAGGAACCTAGGTGTGAAAGATGTGAAAACAATAATCTATTTCCAAAGTCTAGATGTTGAAATTAAAATAGATAAATAAATAAATGCAACCACATTCAGAGGGATCCTAATTGCTATTTGCTCATAGAAACCAAGGCATAAATAAGTTCACCAAATTAAAAAATGATGTGAAGAAAATAGAAAATAGTAAACGGGTTTCATTTCACCAATTATTTTAGCTAGATGAATCCCTATGTAATTTTCTCTCTTTACCATCTTCTTAGTTTAAAAAGGAAGGGTAAATTAGAGTAACCCAAAAAGGAAGCCATGCAGTGAAGATTAAAATTGTGAACTTCAGGACTTCCGGGTAATCATGGCAGCAATCTAGATTCCACACGCTTCCTCTCACCGGCACCGAATGAAATAGACTACATCGAAGGAGCATAAAAATCACCTTTGGCAGAACAGGATGCCCCAGTATCCCACAAAGGTGAAGGTACATGGGACTTGAACATTTCCACACTATAATAAGAAGGAGAAAAAGCTTGCACAGAAAAGTGAACTGAACCACCCTTCCCCACCCCACCTCCCCCACCAAACCAGAGTGAGCTACCTGAGCGCTCACTGGGACAGTGAGTGAGTGGGGAATGTCTCTCTCTGGGGGGGCACTCCAAGGTCCTTGGGATGTGGGGACTTCCAGGAAAAAACATCTTAGGGCAGTTTAACTGGAGAACCCGGCGCTGATTATGGGGGACAGAGGAGCTGTATTTGGGGTGGGTGAGCTGAAAATCCAGGCAGAGCTAAACACCATGGGTGGACCACTCACTGATTATCTGGGTGGAGCTGAACACCTGGGCAGTGTGGCTGTGATCAGGGACCCAGTGCTCTAAGAAACCTCGGAAGCTGGGAAGAACTAGTCTGAGGCAACCTAAATTCACAGAAAAACCACCCATATAACGCAGACCCCAGACCAAAAAGGAAAGGGGAATAAAACCACCAAAGGGATGGCTCACATGGCCCAAAAATCAGGAAGAAAGGGAAAAAAGTGACTATTGAAAACATTTATGGTGGAAGTACCCAAGTAAAAGAGGAGAATGAGGAGGAAATCCAAAAAAAAATCAGAACATGCCTCCCAAAATGGAAACTATAAACAAGCTCTGGAAGATCTAAAACTGGAACTTACCCAAAAGATGGAAACCTGGAAAGAAAAATGGGAGAAAGAGATCAGCAGTCTGACAGATAAGACTGCTCAATTGGAAAAAGAACTTGAAGCATCGAATAGAAGGGCAGACAAAGCTGAAAAGCAAAACCAGTCCCTAACGACCAGAATCAAGCAACTCGAAGAAAGCAAGATGATAAAACAGCAAGAATCAATAAAGCAAACCCAAAAAATTAATGAATTAGAAGAAAACATAAAATATCTCACTGAGGTCACCGATCTCGAAAACTGAGGAAGAAGAGAAAACCTCTGAATTATTGGTCTCCCAGAAAAACCAGAGATAAACAATAAACTCGATATTATTCTAGAGGAGATTATAAAAGAAAATTGCCCCCACATACTGGAGCAAGGGGGCAAAATAGAAATAGAAAGGATTCATAGAACACCTTCTATATTAAATCCCCAAAAGACAACCCCTAGGAATGTAATTGCCAAATTCAAGAGCTTCCAAGAAAAGGAGAAAATCCTACAAGAAGCCAAGAAGAGGAGCTTCAGATATAAGGGGGCTCCCATAAGGATGACACACGACTTAGCGGCTAACACACTAAGAGACCGCAAAGCATGGAACACGATATTTAGAAAGGCAAGAGAGCTGGGTCTCCAACCAAGAATCAACTACCCAGCAAAACTGACTATATACTTCCAGGGGAAAGTATGGGCATTCAACAAAATAGATTTCCAAGCATTTCCTAAGAAAAGACCAGAGCTCTGTGGAAAGTTCGATATCCAAGCACAGAAACAAGAGAAACATGAAAAGGTAAATATGAAAGAAAGGGAAAAAGAGATGAATCTTATCTTTTTCTTTAAGTCAAATTCTCTTCTATAAGGACTACATTTACATCAAATTATACATATTAACATGTGGGGAAAATGTTTTGTGTAACTCTCATGAATAGTAGCATCTTAAAAGTAGTTAGAAGAAACATGCATAGGGAAAGATTGGGGCATTAAGATGATTTGGGGAAAGTGGGGGCAAAGAAAGGAAAAGGGAAGGGGGAACTGTCAATAATACTAAGATTTACTTCAAGAACTAGGGGGGGACTCAATAGAATAAACTTTCCCATATAAAGATACATATGGGAAGGGGAGAGAAAGAAATCTCATATGAGAAGGAGAGGAAGAGAGCGTGAAGTGGAATTACTTAAACCTTACTCTGAGTGAAATCAAATCTGAGAAGGAAGAACATCTAGATCCAGTGGGATCCTGAATTCTATCTTATCCATTAGGGCAAGAAAGAAAGGAAAATTAAGGAGGGGTTGGGGGGAGGGAATATAAAAAGGGAGGAAAGGAAAGGGGGGATGGGAAGGGAGCATAAAAAGGGAGGGGTTAGAAAGGGAAGAATCTCAAGGGAGAGGACTAGGGGGACTGACCTAAAGTAAATCACTAGTTCAAGAGGAGAAAGCTAAAGAACAAAGGTCAGAACTAGGGTAAGATATCAAAATGTCAGCAAATCCACAAATGACAATCATAACTTTGAACGTGAATGGGATGAACTCACCCATAAAATGTAGACAAATAGCAGATTGGATTAGAATCCAAAACCCTACCATATGTTGTCTTCAAGAAACACATATGAGGTGGATTGACACTCACAAGGTTAGAATTAAAGGTTGGAGTAAGACCTTTTGGGCCTCAACTGATAGAAAGCAGGAGTTGCAATCATGATATCTATAAAAGCCAAAGGACAAATAGACCTGACCAAAAGGGATAGGGAAGGTAAATATATTCTGCTAAAAGGGAGTAAAGACAATGAGGAAATATCACTAATCAACATGTATGCACCAAATGGTATGGCATCCAAATTTTTAAGAGAGAAACTAGGAGAATTGAAGGAGGAAATAGACAGTAAAACCATATTAGTGGGAGACTTGAACCAACCACTATCAAATTTAGATAAATCAAACCAAAAAATAAACAAGAAAGAGGTAAAAGAGGTGAATGAAATCTTAGAAAAATTAGAGTTAATAGACATATGGAGAAAAATAAATAGGGACAAAAAAGAATACACCTTTTTTTCAGCACCACATGGCACATTCACAAAAATATATCATACACTAGGTCATAGAAACATAGCACTCAAATGCAGACAAGCAGAAATAATAACTGCAGCCCTTTCAGATCACAAGGCAATAAAAATATTGATCGGCAAGGGTAGATGGAGACCCAAATCAAAAATTAATTGGAAATTAATTAACATGATACTCCAAAATCGGATAGAGAAGAAATCATAGAAACAATTAATAATTTTGTTGAAGAAAACGACAACAGTGAAACATCCTTTCAAACCTTATGGGATGCAGCCAAGGCAGTACTTAGAGGAAAATTCATATCCCTGAGTGCATATATTAAAAAATTAGGGAGGACAGAGATCAAGGAATTGGAAATGCAAATCAATAAAATTGAGAACAAACAAATTAAAACCCCCCAGAAGAAAACGATACTAGAGATCCTAAAAATTAAGGGAGAAAATAATAAAATTGAAAGTGACAGAACTATTGAGCTAATAAACAAGACTAGAAGCTGGTACTTTGAAAAAACAAAGAAAATAGACAAAGTACTGGTTAATCTAATTAAAAAAGGAAAGAAGAAAGGCAAATTAAGAGCATCAAGGATGAAAAGGGGGATCTCACCTCCAATGAAGAGGAAATTAAGGCAATCATTAGAAACTACTTTGCCCATCTATATGGCACTAAATATACCAACCTAGGTGATATGGATGAATATTTACAAAAATATAAATTGCCTAGACTAACAGAAGAAGAAATAGTTTTCTAAAATAATCCCATATCAGAAAATGAAATCCAACAGGCTATCAAAGAACTTCCTAAGAAAAAATCCCCAGGGCGTGAAGGATTCACCAATGAATTCTATCAAACATTCAGAGAACAGTTAATCCCAATACCATACAAATTATTTGACATAATAAGCAAAGAGGGAGTTCTACCAAACTCCTTTTACAACACAAACATGGTACTGATTCCAAAACCAGGCAGGTCAAAAACAGAGAAAGAAAACTATAGACCAATCTCCCTAATGAATATAGATACAAAAATCTTAAATAGGATACTAGCAAAAAGACTCCAGCAAGTGATCAGAAGGGTCATCCACCATGATCAAGTAGGATTTATACCAGGGATGCAGGGCTGGTTCAACATTAGGAAAACTATCCACATAATTGACCATATCAACAAGCAAACCAGCAAGATCCACATGATTATCTCAATAGATGCAGAAAAAGCCTTTGATAAAATACAACACCCATTCCTACTAAAAACACTAGAAAGCATAGGAATAAAAGGGTCATTCCTAAAAATAATAAACAGTATATATCTAAAACCATCAGCTAACATCATCTGTAATGGGGATGAACTAGACGCATTCCCAATAAGATCAGGAGTGAAACAAGGATGCCCATTATCACCTCTACTATTTGACATTGTACTAGAAACACTAGCAGTAGCAATTAGAGAAGAAAAAGAAATTGAAGGCATCAAAATAGGCAAGGAGGAGACCAAATTATCACTCTTTGCAGATGACATGATGGTCTACTTAAAGAATCCAAGAGATTCAACCAAAAAGCTAATCGAAATAATCAACAACTTTAGCAAAGTTGCAGGATACAAAATAAACCCACATGTCATCAGCATTTCTATATAATTCCAACACAGCTCAGCAGCAAGAACTAGAAAGAGAAATCCCATTCAAAATTACCTTAGACAAAATAAAATACTTAGGAATCTATCTCCCGAGACAAACACAGGATCTATATGAATACAACTACAAAGCACTTTCCACACAACTAAAACTAGACTTGAACAATTGGAAGAACATTAACTGCTCATTGGTAGGATGAGCCAATATAATAAAAATGACCATCCTACCCAAACTCATCTATCTATTTGGTGCCATACCCATGGAACTTCCAAAAATTTTTTTTTACTGATTCAAAAAAAAACATAACAAAGTTCATTTGGAAGAACAAAAGATCAAGGATATCGAGGGAAATAATGAAAAAAAATGCAAAGGAAGGGGGTCTTGCAGTCCCAGATCTCAGACTATATTATAAAGCAGGGGTCATCAAAATAATTTGGTACTGGCTAAGAGACAGAAAGGAGCATCAGTGGAATAGACTGGGGGCAAGCAACCTCAGTAAGACAGTATATGATAAACCCAAAGATCCCAGCTTTTGGGACAAAAATCCACTATTTCATAAAAACTGCTGGGAAAATTGGAGGACAGTATGGGAAAGATTAAGTTTAGATCAACACCTCACACCCTACACCAAGATAAATTCAAAATGGGTGAATGACTTGAACATAAAGAAGGAAAGTATAAGAAAATTATGCGAACACAGAATAGTATACATGTCAGACCTTTGGGAAGGTAAAGACTTCAAAACCAAGCAAGAATTAGAAAGAATTACAAAATGCAAAATAAATAATCTGGATTACATCAAATTAAAAAGTTTTTGTACAAACAAAACCAATGTAACCAAAATCAGAACGGTAGCAACAAATTGGGAAACAATCTTCATAAAAACCTCTGACAAAGGTTTAATTACTCAAATTTATAAAGAACTAAATCAATTGTACAAAAAAATCAAGCCATTCTCCAATTGACAAATGGGCAAGGGACATGAACAGGCAGTTTGCAGCCAAAGAAATCAAAACTATTTATAAGCACATGAAAAAGTGCTCTACATCTCTTATAATCAGAGAGATGCAAATCAAAACAACTCTGAGGTATCACCTCATACCTAGCAGATTGGCTAACATGACAGTTATGGAAAGTAATGAATGCTGGAGGGGATGTGGCAAAGTGGGGACATTAATTCATTGCTGGTGGAGTTGTGAACTGATCCAACCATTCTGGAGGGCAATTTGAAACTATGCCCAAAGGGTGATAAAAGACTGTCTGCCCTTTGATCCAGCCATAGCACTGCTGGGTTTGTACCCCAAAGAGATAATAAGGAAAAAGACTTGTATAAGAATATTCATAGCTGCACTCTTTGTGGTGGCCATAAATTGGAAAACAAGGGAATGCCCGTCAATTGGGGAATGGCTGAACAAATTGTGGTATATGTTGGTAATGGAATACTATTGTGGTAAAAGGAATAATAAAGTAGAAGAATTCCATGGACACTTGAACAACCTCCAGGAAGTGATGCAGAGCGAAAGGAGCAGAACCAAAAAAACAATGTAGACAGACATTGTGGTACAATCGAAGGTGAAGGACTTCTCCATTAGTATCAATGCAATGTCCCTGAACAATCTGCAGGGATCTAAAAAATACTACCCACAAGCAGAGGATAAACTGTGGTAGTAAAAACACCTATGAAAAGCAACTGCTTGACTACAGGGTTGGAGAGGATAAGACAGAGGAGAGACTGTAATTGAACACTCTAATGCAAATTCCAAAACAGGGAAATGGGTTCGAGTCAAGAACACATGTGATAACCAGTGGAATCGTGCATCAGCTATGGGAGAGGGAAAGGTGGGGGGGAGGGGAGGAAAAGAAAATGATCTTTGTTTCCAGTGAATAATGTATGGAAACAACCAAATAAAATAATGTTTAAAAATAAAAAAAAAGAGGAGGTGGAGGGAGAAGTGTGATATTAAGTAATTGGTTGAATATGTATTATTGACAGCCACCAAAAAAAAAATTGTGAACTTCATATAAGAGGTCATAAAATCTAAGATCCAGTAATTAGAAAGTCTGATGAAAGCAAATCAAGACTTAAATGTGACTAAGATGATTATAGTAGTAAAGAAGCTAGACTTTGGGACAGAATGCCTCCAAATGGAGAAATTTATTAGAAAACATTATTTGCTTGACATTTCAAATTCATTTGCTTGGTTTTCAAAATCATTCTTGTGGAATAGTTCTGAATTTTTGAGAGTCAAAAGTTAATCCTGGGCAAGTAACCATATTTATGAGAATAATTTTATTAATATAATAACTGTCATATATTTCTGTCCACTTGCATGACATAATTGTAGCGGAACCTTGGGATCCAAAATAGCTTCTCCCAATATGCTACTGTATTGATTTAGAATCTTAAACACTAGAGACTATATTTTCCCACAATCCCCTTTTCCTCTTCCTGTTTGTGAGTTTCCTTATATGGAGGGAGTTTTGAGTTTCTGTTTTTACCAATATGAACTCTCCGGATCCATGTGGAGTTGGAAGAATCGGCTCATGGTTTTTGTTAGTCTTACTGCCTTATACTTCAAGATAAATATTTAAAAATATTTTTAAATATAATACTTGGAGTATTGGATATTAATTTTAATCTTTTCTTTTTGGCAACCATGAAGGGATTCTAGAACTCAGCTTTTCTTTTTCGTTTTCTCTAAAGCTGGCAGCCCAGTTAGAGTCAAGCAACCCAGCAGTTTAAACTGCTGCTGGTTTGCAAACAAAGCTGCTTTTTTGCTGGGAGTTTTCAAACTACCTCTCCAGTTACCCAGCTGAGGCTCATTCCTATAGCTCTCCTTCTGCCTTCCAAGCCTCTGGCATCTGTAAGTATTTTTACACACCAGCCTGCCTTCTGCCCTCCTACTGGCCCAGCTGCCTTAATTTAGGGGACTTGGTGGAGAAGCTTCTCCATGCCCATGGCCTGGAGAGCAGCCCAATCCTCCTGAATGACCATTCCTGGCCTCAGCTTGGCCAAACCCCTGCTAAGTGGCAGGCTCACTCCTCACCTGCTGCCTCAAACTCTACCTCAGCTGTGGCACCCTGGCCCACCCAAGTGCTGCTACTGTGTCCTACAGCTGGTGAAGCCTAGGCACACCTGACTTGGCTTCTACTTCTTGTGGCCCAAAGCCTCTGTTGTTTCTTGTTTGTTTGTTTGCTTGTTTGTTTGTTTGTTTGTTTGGTTTTTTTCAGACAGAGGTAGTTTCAGCCTGGCCCTTATCCCTACATTGCTGCTGCTTCTGCCTCTTATGCTGCCCTGATCCCCATTCCAGCTGGTAAGTATAAGCTTTCCTTTCTCCAGCCAGCTGGAAAGGGAAGTCCATTTCCCTGCTGGATAGCTGATTATTCCTTAGGTTCCACCAGGTTGTTTGCCTTGGATTGGAGGATCCCCAGGTTATCTTGTACCCCTCGTTGCATTACAAAATTTTCCTTACTTCCATCTCTAGCTCTTTGCCCGAATGTGTAGTCATATCCTCCATTTTGGTTTTTGTCAGTCCTTAACCACACCCCTTACCCTCAAAACCACCCTTAAACCCTCCCAGTCATAATGCTACCTCTTGGCCACTAGAGGTCAATATTGAAAAATGTTTTTTTTTCCTTTCTTTTCTTCTTCCTTTTTTCCCTTTCTCTTCTCTTTTATTTTTTTCTCATTTTCCTGCTTAGCTAAAGTGATTGCTTCCACTAGATGACAGCGATAAAAAAATAATTCAAAAATTTCCCCCTTTTTAAAAAAAATGAAAATTCAATAAAATCATAAAAATAAAACAAAATAAGCTAAATATTCTCACCTTCTACCCTCACTCTAATAATAATAATAATAGTTTCAAAATAAATCAATAAAAATATACATTATTTTTTTCTCCTTTTTTGATCAAAATGCTAAGGAGCACAAATGCTAATATGCATGAAAGACTTGCTTTTAACCCCATTAGAAGCATGTAAAATTCCAAATTTCCTCCTCCTTCTTGTACTCCTAGGATATTTTATTTTTCTGCTTTTTATTCTTAAGACAAAAGATGCCTCTATATGAGAGAGTAAAACAGAAATGTAGATCAATAGGAAAAATTCAATCATAATATTACTTACATGACCTAATGAAAACATACTGATCTCATCCAAAACAAGTCTGAATTTTGTGAGCCTGTTCCTGAACCACAAATAGGGGACAATCCTTTTTCTCCTGAAATGGAGATGAAACACCCCTCTCATATACATGAGGTGCAGACCCTTCTTTCTCATACTCTACAACATCTCCCCATGCTCTGCAACTCCTGGATGATCTTACCTCCCCTGATCCTTCTTCTAACCCCCTTCCTCTCCTGCCTTTTCTCCCACCCCACAACCAGGCCCAAATCCAAAGAAATCTCATTCTGCTACCATACTTGTTCCTACCCCATGTTGCCTCAGCATCTCCACAATCAACTTTTA
Organism: Monodelphis domestica; assembly: GCF_027887165.1. Classification (NCBI taxonomy): domain Eukaryota; kingdom Metazoa; phylum Chordata; class Mammalia; order Didelphimorphia; family Didelphidae; genus Monodelphis; species Monodelphis domestica. Next base: position 161,754,978 of record NC_077232.1, read on the forward strand.
GGGAGTCAGAGCCATCAAATGACTACTATGAAAAACTTTTCCCCTTAAGGGAAGTGCCCAAAATAGGATTCAATGGGGATGTGGTGACCCTAAGACATCATATTACTTTTATTCCCTAAGAAATTAGAGAAGTGAAACATAATGTACCTTCATATGAATGCTCACATTTGGTTATGACCAAGAAGATGGCTGATATTTTTTATCTATATGACCTGTCCGATAAGGATGTTGAAAATTTGCTCAATGCTTTTCTAATGATATGTAAGAAATATAAAATCATTATTAACAAGGTCCTAGGGCATAATTAAGTACACTGGCCAACTCAGGATGCTGCATGGAATTATAACAGTACTGTGGAACAATTGCAATTACATCATTGTAGGAATGCCATTATAACAGTTATGCTAGAATGCTCCACAGGTACAAAAGCATGATCAAAATTTGAAAGGTTTAGACAATCTGGTAATGAGACACCCTCACAATTCATGGATAATCTTTTTGAGTTTGGAGGTCGATATCTAGATCTTGATATTTCTTTTTTGTTTGTTTGTTTGTTTGTTTTTGTTTGTTTTTTCTTTTTTTTTATATTTTATTTGATCATTTCCAAGCATTATTCATTAAAGACAAAGATCATTTTCTCTTACTCCCCCCCTCGCCCCCCATAACCAATGCATGAATCTACTGGGCATTACATGTATCTTGATTTGAACCCATTGCTATGTTGATAATATTTGCATTAGAGTGTTCATTTAGAGTCTCTCCTCTGTCATGTCCCCTCAACCTCTCTATTCAGGCAGTTGCTTTTCCTTGGTGTTCCTACTCACACAGTTTATCCTCTGCTTATGAATGATGTTTTTTTTCTCCTAGATCCCTGCAAATTGTTCAGGGACATTACACCACCACTGATGGAGAAGTGCATTACGTTTGATTATACCACAGTGTATTACTCTCTGTGTACAATGTTCTCCTGGTTCTGTTTCTCTCGCTCTGCATCACTTCCTGGAGGTTGTTCCAGTCTCCATGGAACTCCTCCATTTTATTATTCCTTTTATCACAATAGTATTCCATCACCAACATATACCACAGTTTGTTCAGCCATTCCACAATTGATGGGCATCCCCTCGCTTTCCAGTTTTTGGCCACCACAAAGAGCACAGCTATGAATATTTTTGTACAAGTCTTTTTGTCCATTATCTCTTTGGGGTACAGACCCAGCAGTGCTATGGCTGGATCAAAGGGTAGACATTCTTTTGTCGCCCTTTGGGCAAATTGCCCTCCAGAATGGTTGGATCAGTTCACAACTCGACCAGCATTGAATTAATGTCCCCACTTTGCCACATCCCCTCCAGCATTCATTACTTTCCATAGCTGTCATGTTAGCCAATGTGCTAGGTGTGAGGTGATACCTCAGAGTTGTTTTGATTTGCATCTCTCTGATTATAAGAGATTTATAACACTTCTTCATGTGCTTATTAATAGTTTTGATTTCTTTATCTGAGAACTGCCTATCCATATCCCTTGCCCATTTATCAATTGGAGAATGGCTTGATTTTTTGTACAGTTGATTTAGCTCTTTATAAATATGAGTAATTAAACCTTTGTCAGAGATTTCTATGAAGATTTTTTTCCCAGTTTGTTGTTTCCCTTCTGATTTTTTGGTTTAGTTTGTGCAAAAGCTTTTAAATTTGATGTAGTCAAAATTATTTATTTTACATTTTGTGATTCTTTCTATGTCTTGCTTGGTTTTAAAGTCTTTCCCCTCCCAAAGGTCTGACATGTATACTATTCTGTGTTTACCCAGTTTACTTATGGTTTCCTTCTTTATGTTTCAGTCACTCACCCATTTTGAATTTATCTTGATGTAGGGAATGAGGTGTTGATCTATTCCTAGTCTCTCCCACACTGTCTTCCAATTTTCCCAACAGTTTCTATCGAATAGTGGATTTATGTCCCAAAAGCTGGGATCTTTGGGTTTATCATATACTGTCTTGCTGAGGTCTTTTCCCCCCAGTCTATTCCACTGATCTTCCTTTCTGTTTCTTAGCCAGTACCAAATTGTTTTGATGACTGCTGCTTTGTAATATAGTTTAAGGTCAGGGACTGCAAGGCCCCCATCATATGGTTTTTTTTTTCATTATTTCCCTCGATATCCTTGATCTTTCGATCTTCCAAATGAACTTTGTTATGTTTTTTTCTAAATCAGTGAAGAAGTATTTTGATAGTTCAATGGGTATGGCACTAAATAGATAAATAAGTTTGGGTAGGATGGTCATTTTTATTATATTGGCTCGTCCTATCCATGAGCAGTTAATGTTTTTCCAATTGCTCAGGTCTAGCTTTAGTTCTGTGGAGAGTGTTTTCTAGTTGTGTTCATATAGTTCCTGTGTTTGTCTGGGGAGGTAGATTCCTAGGTATTTTATTTTGTCTAAGGTGATTTTGAATGGGATTTCTCTATCTAGTTCTTGCTGCTGAGCTGCGTTGGAAATATATAGAATTGCTGATGACTTATGTGGGTTTATTTTGTACCCTGCAACTTTGCTAAAGTTGTTGATTATTTCAATTAGCTTTTTGGTTGAATCTCTAGGATTCTTTAAGTAGACCATCATGTCATCTGCAAAGAGTGATAACTTGGTCTCCTCCTTGCCTATTTTGATGCCTTCAATTTCTTTTTCTTCTCTAATTGCTACTGCTAGTGTTTCTAGTACAATGTCAAATAGTAGAGGTGCCATTATCAAATGGGCATCCTTGTTTCACTCCTGAACTTATTGGGAATGCATCTAGTTCATCCCCATTGCAGATGATGTTAGCTGATGGTTTTAGATATATACTGTTTATTATTTTTAGGAATGACCCTTCTATTCCTATGCTTTCTAGTGTTTTTAATAGGAATGGGTGTTGTATTTTATCAAATGCTTTTTCTGCATCTATTGAGATAATCATGTGGTTCTTGCTGGTTTGCTTGTTGATGTGGTAAATTATGTGGATGGTTTTCCTAATGTTGAACCAGCCCTGCATCCCTGGTATAAATCCTACTTGATCATGGTGGATGATCCTTCTGATCACTTGCTGGAGTCTTTTTGCTAGTATCCTATTTAAGATTTTTGTATCTATATTCATTAGGGAGATTGGTCTATAGTTTTCTTTCTCTGTTTTTGACCTGCCTGGTTTTGGAATCAGTACCATGTTTGTGTTGTAAAAGGAGTTTGGTAGAACTCCCTCTTTGCTTATTATGTCAAATAATTTGTATGGTATTGGGATTAACTGTTCTCTGAATGTTTGATAGGATTCACTGGTGAATCCATCAGGCCCTGGGGATTTTTTCTTAGGAAGTTCTTTGATGGCTTGTTGGATTTCATTTTCTGATATGGGATTATTTAAGAATTCTATTTCCTCTTCTGTTAGTCTAGGCAGTTTGTATTTTTGTATATATTCATCCATATCTCCTAAATTGGTGTATTTATTGCCATATAATTGGGCAAAGCAATTTTTAATGATTGCCTTAATTTCCTCTTCATTGGAGGTGCTGTTCCCCTTTTCAACTTTGATGCTGTTAATTTGCTTTTCTTCCTTTGTTTTTTTAATTAGGTTGACCAGTAACTTGTCTATTTTGTTTGTTTTTTCAAAGTACCAGCTTCTTGTCTTATTTATTAAATCAATAGTTCTATCACATTCAATTTTATTAATTTCTCCCTTAATTTTTAGGATTTCTAGTTTGGTTTTCTTCTGGGGAGGTTTAATTTGATCCCTTTTGAGTTTTTTCATTTGCATTTCCAATTGATTGATCTCTGCTCTCCCTAGTTTGTTAATATAAGCATTCAGGGATATGAATTTATCTCTGATTACTGCTTTGGCTGCATCCCAAAAGGTTTGAAATGATGTCTTGCCATTGTCATTTTCCTCAATGAAATTATTAATTGTTTCTATGATTTCTTCTTTAACTAAAAGATTTTCAAGTATCATATTGTTTAATTTCCAATTGGTTTTTGATTTGGTTTTCCATGTACCATTATTAATCATTATTTTTTATTGCCTTGTTTTCTGAGAAGGCTGCATTCATTATTTCTGCTTTTTTGCTTTTGTGTGCTATGTTTCTGTGACCTAATGTATGGTCAATTTTTGTGAATGTGCCATGTGGTGCTGAGAAGAAGGTGTATTCCTTTTTATCCCTATTTATTTTTCTCCATATGTCTCTTAATTCTAATTTTTCTAAGATTTCATTCACTTCTTTTACCTCTTTCTTATTTATTTTTTGATTTGATTTATCTAAATTTGATAATGTTTGGTTTATGTCTCCCACTAATATGGTTTTACTGTCTATTTCTTCCTTCAATTCTCCTAGTTTCTCCATTAGAAATTTGGGTGCTATATTATTTGGTGCATACATTTTGATTAATGATATTTCCTCATTGTCTAAAGTCCCTTTTAATAAAATATAATTACATTCCCTATCCCTTTTGATAAGGTCTATTTTTGCTTTGGCTTCATCAGATATCATGATTACCACTCCTGCCTTCTTTCTGTAAGTTGAGGCCCAGAAGGTCTTACTACATCCTTTAATTCTGACCTTGTGTTTGTCAACCCACCTCATGTGGGTTTCTGGAAGACAACATATAGTAGGGTTTTGGATTATAATCCATTCTGCTATTCATCTAAGTTTTATGGGTGAGTTTATGGGTGAGTTCATCCCATTCACGTTCAAAATTATGATTGTCATTTGTGGACTCCCTGGCATTTTGATATCCTTCCCTAATTCTAACCTTTTCTTCTTCGGCTCTACCTTTTAGTCCAGTGATTTACTTTGAATCAGTCCCCCTTGTCCCCTCCCTTGATGTTTCCCTTTTTAGTCCCTCCCTTTTTGTTCCCTCCCCCTCCCCCCTCTCTTTCCCTCCCTTTTTGTTTTCCCTCTCCCCCTCCCCCCTTGGTTTTCCCTTCTCCCTACCCTTGTTGGGTAAGATAGAATTCAAGATCCCAATGGATCTGGATGTTTTTCCCTCTCAGAGTTGATTTCCCTGAGATTAAGGTTTAAGTAAAAAACCCCTCTCTTCCTCTCCTCTTATAGGAGTTTTCTTCCCCTCCCCTTCCCATGTGAATCTTTGTGTGAAAAAAGATTATTCTATTTGGTCCTTCTTTACCCCCTATTTATACATTACTGTTTTCCCACATGTTAGTATATATAGATTGATAGAAATGTAGTTGTCTTTTGGGGTTTTAGTGTAGAAGGTGTTCTGTGAGCTCTGTCAGTGGCTGTATTACCCCCCTGTTCTAGAATCTCTGGGCAATTTTCTTTGATTATATATTTTATCATGATGTCAAGTTTCGTTTTTTTTCTGGCTTTTCTGGAAGTCCAATTATTCTTAAATTATCTCTTCTCCCTCTATTTTCCAGATCGGTCACCTTGTCAGTGAGATATTTTATGTTCTCTTCTAATTTCTTGGTATTTTGGCTTTGCTTTATTAATTCTTGCTCTTTTACATGATCGCTGTCTTCCAGTTGCCTGATTCTGGCCTTTAAAGCCTGGTTTTCCTTTTCAGTTTGGTCACACCATTTTTGTAGATGCGTGAATTTCTTTTGCATTATTTCCCACTTCTCCTCCCAGAAGGCGTCCATATTTTTGGTCATTTCTGATTCAAGTTCTTCATGGATTTGTGGAGAGTTTCCATTTCCTTTGGAAGGTTTCGGAGCATTTTCTTGTGTATTGTCTTCTATCTCCTCTGTATTTTCTATTTTGGCTCCATAGAATGTGTCCAAAATCACCCCTTTCTTCTTATTTTTCTTGGGATTTTGGGGCTTCTGTGCTTCTGTGGAGTTTGCCATCTCTGAATGGGGAGGATTCGCTTTTATTATGTCTGTCTGTTGTTCAGAGGATTTATTCCTGGGCAGATTGTCCTTTCTATGAGCTATCCCTGAGTTGAACTGAGTATGCCTTAAGGCAGTGACTTTCACTGGAACTGGAATGGAAGGATCGGGCCAGGGGGTTACATTCGCCCCTGGAACTCGCTGTTTCCCTGCTGTTTGGATGCTCCCTCCACTGGGTCGGGTTGCTTTCTGAACGTTGCCTTCAGAATACCTGACCCTGAGGCTGTCTTGCCGGCCCTGAGAGTTGCTGTTGTTTCAGACCTTGATATTTCTAAAGAAAAGATATTAAGCAAATGAAGAGACATTTTGTCAACAATTCTTGCAGGGTGGTCCAAGATTATTTTAAGATTCAGTGACATGATAGCTTCAGATGGACCTTGAGGAGTTGATAAACACTGCTTATGTCTTTAAAGGCCAAAAGGAAAAAAAAACAGGAAGAGGAAAATAATGTCATAGAAACCTTGAGAAATCAATTAAATTTTTGTAGGATAAAATTGATAAACAAAACAAAGGGCATGATGCTCAACCAATGGCACCAGCCCTTCTCCAAGAATTTAGCTCTCAGTTCCTTACCTGACAATTCTGTCATAAGAAGGGCCACATAATGATGAACTGTAGGAATTTTTCTCAGGTAATGTTGAACTATACCAACCAGAGAAATTCTTGTAGGAAGAATTACAGGAATGATAATTATAATGGTGATTTCAGGAATCTTATTTTAGGACCGATAATAATCCTAGGGACAGAAATCAGGCACCTGAAAACTCATACCAAATGACCCCACAGTGGCATATTTTGAGTGGAGCTCACCCTCAGACAACACAGGGGACTACTGCCCTTCATGAGGAACTCAAGGTACTATCCAAAGATTATGAAGGTGTACAGGGGCAGGTGTTGGGACACAGGACTCAGAGGATACAACTTTTGATTTTTCAGACTCTGATATCTTATTGCCCGTTGACCCTATCCACTCTCCCCCCATACTAATGAACTCCATGTAAGATTAAAAATTGTAATAACTATTTTGATTGTCTTTTGGACACTGGGGCTTTCCAGTCTGTATTGAAGAGTACACCTGATTCATATTGCAGTTCCATTGGCTCAGTTAATGTCAGGGGGTATCAGGGACATCCCTAAAGGTTTCCAAACATTGCCTTAGAATAGGGGTTCTAGGACCCCTTAGTGCGGAAAACACTTTCCTCTTAATGCCTGACTTACCTTTAAATTTGCTTGGGAGAGAGCTTTTGTGCAAATTTAGGGCCACAATAACTTCCTCTCCAGATGGCTCTATGACACTGGAACTGCCTGAGGAATCCTTAACTTCACTCCCTGTACTTCTTTCAGATACTCATGAAATGAAGGAGATTCCTATTTTTTTTTTTTACATCTGTGAGATTTAAAATGGTTGAGGTCTTAAACTGTAGTGATTAAAATAGTGGAAGATATAAATTGTGATAGGTATAAGAGAGGGTGAGTAAATTTGACCTCAGAAATATGTTCTACTACAGTGTCTTGGGTTTTAAAATCAAATATAAGGTAGTCGCCAGGGAAATATTCCCAAATTATTCAAATACACAAGTCAATTGGGTTTTATAGAGATTTTGATTAACAATACAACAAGTAATCAAAGAAAGAGAGAGAGAGAGAGTAAGAAAAGAATAAGTATGAAGGACCTCAAGCCAATATGGCCTAGACCTGAGTCTTAAAAGAGAAATCAGTCAGTTTTTTAACACTCACCACAAGGTCTGACTAAACATGGATTCTAGTAACACCAGGCCAGTGTCCTTCCTCAAAGAGTCTTCCAGACAGAGATTGTTTCAAAGGGCCTCTCTCAAGAGCCTCCAGAGCTCCTATCCCAGAGGGACAGAGCCCCTCAGAGGATCTCCTCAAAGAACTCTCTTTCAGAATGAGAGTCAGAAATCGAGATCCCTGAATGAGATCCAAGCTCTTATTTTTAAGGGCAAAAATTTCCTCTGTCACCTCCCCTAAGTCCTTACATCTACCAATCACTGTAAATATTTCTAAAGGACCCCCCATTTTGAATTCACAGCTGAGTAGTTTTAATCTCTTTAGTAAGTCAGAAAAAATGCTGCTGTGTCGGCAAATTTCATTAAGAAAAAAACCTCTGAATAACTTATCATTCTTTTAGGTTTAAGTAGTTTACAAGTTGCCCCACCTATATGGGTACCTAGCATCCTATTGTATCAATTTTAAAAACAGGCCTGGCTCAAAGAACTCCTTGCCCCACCACAATCATGAATCCAAGTACTTTCTTTGTTTAGCATTGAGTTTTCTGTCCTAAAGCAGTCTTAAGTAGAGTGGAGTAGGGATATTCAAGTAGAATTCTCACTATCTGCTAAGGAATTTTTTTTAAGTAGAAGATTCCCCAATAGGGAAATTTCCAACATTCATAAGTCTGAGAAATTTTAAGGTTTACAGATCCCAACTGATATATGTGAGTATATCTGGGTCACATCATCTTTTGATGTTGGCCTCCTTAAATTGGCTATCCCTGTAGAAAATCTAGTCTACCTCCTTCCATTCTTCAGTACCCTCTTTCAAAGGAGGCAATTGATGGCATTACACTTGTAATAAATTCCCTGATTGACCAAAGCACCAAAACTCCCTGTAAATCTGAATACAATATGCCCATCCTTCCTGTTAAAAAACCAAAACTGGGGCACAATGGCAAGCATCTATATCACTTTGTCCAGGATTTGAGAACTGTGAACAATAACATTATAAAGAGACATCTTGTAGTTTACAACAGAAATACTGTTATTTCTTCTATTCCTAGCACAGGTACATACTTTACAGTAGTAGACTTGTGCTCAGCTTTTTTCTCTGTACCCATATATGAGAACTACAGGCATATCTTTGCTTTAACCTGGAAGGGTTCCTAAAAACCTGGGCTCCCCTGTCCCAAGGGTTTGTGGACAACCCTACTCTGTTTACACAATACTTAACTGCTGATACAGATGCCATAAAATTTAAATACAGTCATTTAATTCAGTATATGGATGATTTACTCTTGGCTTTACCAAATGCTGTAGCATGTCAAGTATATAGAAAACACCTCCTCATAGAGCTATATAAGAGAGGCCACAAGGTTTCCAAGGACAAAATTCAGTGGTATCTTCCCAAGATACAACATTTAGGCTTTATTTTAACTGTTGTGTCCCACTTAATTTCTCCCAAGCATATTAAAAATATTCAAAAGTTAAGTACTCTTACCACTAAAAAGTAATTGAGAGATATTCTTGGATTAATAGGATTTTGTCATCAGTGGATCCCTTGCTATGTGGAAAATACTAAATCCCTTGTAGCACTCACAAAATCTCAGTCCCTGAACCGCTTAAATTGGAAACAGAAAGCCTGACAGCTCTTTCAAATTTAAAACAAGCTATTCTGTAATTCCCTGTTCTAGGCATACCAAATTATGATATTTGTCTATGAACAAAACGATTCAGATGTTCTAACTAATCTTTTGGGACTTACTCAATGCCCAGTAGCCTATTATTCTGCCCAGCTTGACCCAGTAGCTGCTGGAGCACCACCATGCCTTACAAGACTAGCTGCCATAGCTTTACTGGTAACCAAATCTGCCAATCTGATATTGGGATGCCTTCTGACCATAATGTGCCCACACGGGGTCGAAGCATTGTTATTAAGACACAGGACACAGGAATTTACTGACCAAAGGATTACTGGGTATGAGATAACACTATTGAATAATGAACACATCACACTAAAATGCTGTGGAGTTCTTAAATTGCAACCTTTCTCCCTGATTTACCATCTTTTGGAGAACCTTTACCCAATTGTACATCTTTAGTGTCCACTGTTGATAAACCTCATAATGATTTATTGGACACTCCTTTGGATGATTCAGATTTAATATTATTTACAGATGGTTCTTCATTTATGAGGGATGATGTGTGCTATACAGGACCTGTGGTAGTTTCTGAATTTGATACTCTGTGGTCAGCTTCCTTGCCCACACATGTAAGTGAACAGTTTGCAGAATTTACAGATTTGAAATACACCTGTATCATTGCAAAGGATAAAAGAGTCAATTTACACTGACTCCCACTACACCTTTGGCATATGTCAAACTGTTGGTATGTTATGGCTTCAGAGGGGATTCTTAATATCAGCTGGAAAATGAATTGCCAATGCACACCTTATTATTGAACTTCTTTCTACCACCCAGATCCCCAGAGCTTTATCTGTCATTCACTGTTCTGCTTATATAAGTGGCACTGACCCTGTCTCCAGGGGAAATTACCCAGAAGATATCACAGCAAAACTATCAGCCTTAGAAGGCCTTGAATTAATTATTCCACTAACAATTACTGATGATTTGGATTTTTCCTTTTCTTATAATGACAAAGGAGTAGAAAAATAGAAGCAGAAATTTAAAGCGAAACAGATAAATAGAGTATGGGTATCATCAGATGGCAAACCTTTATAGAACTTTCTATAACCAGATTTATCACTCTATTCATAAACATGCTCATTTTGGCACCCAAGGAATTGTAGACTCTGTTAAAAGAGTATGGATAGCTCCTGGAATAACTACTATTGCCTCCAAAGTATGTACAGCTTGTCCTACCTGCCAGGCCTTTAATCAACACACCTTTTGAGGAAAACCCTTTGATGGACATCCTCTTGCCTACACACCATTTGAGCATCTACAAATTGATTTTAACTCTATGCCAAAAACTAGACAGTATAAAATTTGTCTGGTCATAGTTGAACAACTGTCCAGATGGCCTGAAGCATTTTCTACTGTTCATGCCACAGCAACTTTTGTTGATCAAATCCTTTTGAAAGGAATCATTCCTCATTTTGGCATGCCAGCATGGATTGATTCGGATAAAGGAACTAATTTTATCAATTTGGTGTTATGTCAAATTTATTCATGTCTGGGGATAACTCCTAAATTTTATATACCATATCATTCCCAGAGCTCTGGCCAAGTTGACTGAATGAATAAAGTACTTAAAACCATGATTGGCAAATTATGCATAGAGACTCATTTAAAGTGGCCTGAAATTCTCCCTCTGGCCCTATTTTTTCTCAGAAGCAGACCCAGAGATGATTTACACACCTCACCATTTGAGATGCTATTTAGCCATCCACCTATTCAGGTTGTGATAAGGAAATCACCTTGAAAGACTGATATAGATTTATTTAAGTTCGCCAAGGAATTCAGCTATGTAATTCCTAAATGAAACACTCAAGTCAGCTGCCAATTTTTATGGTGTTTTAATTACAAACAGGAGGAAGAAAGTATTAGAGGGAGAGAAAGAGAGAGGGAAAGGGGAGAGAAGGAAATAGGGCTTAAATACCCACTCTGCTTAGGCTGAGCCAAAGTGGGCCCAAGGCCCTGGATAGCCAAGGCAAAGAAAGAGATCAGTCCCTATCACTCACATGACCAAAATGGAGAAAACGGTCTGTGGGCTCCTGCAACTCCAAGTACCAGGCTCCAACAACCTCTCTCCTTCCTCACAAGAAGTTACAAGAACTCCTGAGCTGTCCTCTATCTCACTTCCTCTCTCTCACATGTGCCAATGGTGGCTCTAGTTTGACCTAGGACCACCCAGAAGTCTGTCCTTTTTGCACATGTCTGTTGAAGGCCATATTCTCAAATAATTAAATCTTGAGTTTTGCTGCAGCCCTTACTAATCTTGTTTCCCTGAGTAGGGTAGAGATTGTAGTTTCCAAAACCTGATTCTGTTATTCCAAGTATCTCTATTGTTATTGATCAGGAAATAGCTAAATCCTATCTTCTAAAGAATGGTCTGAATAGAGTTGAGTAGTTTTGAAATTCACAAGGTACAACCATTTGTCCCTGCCTATACCTCACTCTTAGGAGGGGGAGTATCAAACAATTACAGACAAAATTGAAAGAACTGCACAACTCTGGAGCTGCTGTTCAATCAGGCCCCCTTGATTTATCACTTCATGATATAACCCAGGTGATAGTGTGTACATAAAGATTTTCAAACATACTGGGTGGAATGAACCTGCTTATGATGGCCCATTCTGGGTCCAATTAACTCCAGCTACAGCCATTAAAATTAGAGAGAGGGATTCATTGTAGCCATGTAAAATCAATACCTTCCATTGATGGTGAATAATTGCTTGCACTGATTGTATTTGACTATTGATTGTGATTCGGCATCTGTATTGCTGAATTTGTACTATTTTGTTGCCATTTATTTGATTGATCCTTGTATTTGTAAAAATTGCCTCATAGGTCAATATATGTACTACCTTATAGAAGAAAAATCTGTATTAGTGACCTATGTTGACCTGATGTGCCTTTTGTAAAATTTTATGCCTTTACTAATATTTTTTTTGGTATTTTCTTGAATGTATTATTGTTTTGTCTATCTACCTCATTTGCACTCACATTGTTTTACCTCCCTTATATGAACTCACACTGTGGATCATTGTAAGTCAAAGAGGAAATTAATCTTATTTTCTGAAAGCTAATTCCTGTAATTTACCTCTTTAATTGTGAAATATACATAATTTAAAATTTTTATTTTCTTCCTACATGTGTTACATAGTTTTTTTTATTTTTTTCCTTCTTTTCTCATTTTTTGCCTTTGAAACACATCACTAGTATTTAAAAAAATTTTTAAACTATTTTTACTTTTTGCCATAGCATCACCTATGATGTCTGTTTACCTATTATATGTATAAAAAAACCTACCCCCAAATCTTTGGACTATGGAAACCTGCCACTAGTTATTTAGCTATTGTGAGACTTTTACTCAATAACTATGTCTAATTCAAAGACAAATGGACCACAAAGGAGCATAGAACTTGACTTGCAAAGTGCCAAACAAACACAAAAGGGTGAAAGAAACGAAACCAATTCCACAGGGATTGATGACATTGTACACAAAAGGCACAATGACTTGATCATGTGTGACTCGAGGTAGTGGCTGTTTAACATTTGTTAAATGCAGGACTTCTTTGTACCACACTCAATATCAAGCATACAACATAGTTTGCTCTGACTCCATTATCCTGAAAAAACAAAGAAAAGTGTTGAACCAGGAAATTCTACGTCCAATTTGTCATGAGATCTAGTCTCTTTTTTAAAAATTTTCTCTCATGATGTGACAACTTACTGTAGTCCACACTGCCAAACTGGGTTAGGGACTAATTGTTATATGCTTACGGGACATGGATCACTCTAAGAACCTATTGTTAGTTGTGATATTTTTTTTCCCTTTTTTCCTTTCTTTCCCAGATTTTTTTTTCTTCATGTTTTCATTTCATATTTTTTTATCTGACTCAGAAGTTGTTTTTTTATTTTAATTTCTTTGATTCATAGATGTATTTTGATACTTAATTCATATGCCTTCTGACTTGACCATGTATCCTCATGTAACTCCTACATGCATCCCTGTATCCTCCTCGGGGGGGGGGAGTATATTATTATTTTCCTCAGGGGGGACCATGTTATTGTTGTGAACTTTGGCTTGAATTTGAGCCAAATTTAGAACAAGAGACTACCTCCCAGAATCTCAAAGTTGCCATGAAGATGTCTGCTAATAACACATGCTGTACCAGAAGATTCAGAGTGAACTTTGAGATATGGTGAATTTGAACTTGGGGGGGGGGGGAGGTTGAAATGTTTTTGTTTTGAATGTACACTCTTATGCCCCCTAATTAGAATTTTTTCAATGCACCTATAATTTTCCCTTTTATTTTTCTCTTATCCCCAAATTATTATAATTTCCCTTTAAAACTGCAATATTTGTATATACCTCTAGTTTAAGTTATAAGTTATGTTTTCATGATCCACTGGGGAGACTGGTCTCCCAAAGGATCACAGGTTGGGAATGTATTGATTTAGAATCTTGAACCCTAAAGAATACATTTCCCACAATCTCCTTTTCCTTTTACTGTTTGTGCATCTTTTTACTTGGGGGAATTTTTGAGTTTCTGTTTCTACCAACATGCTCTCTCTGGATCCATGTGGAAGAGGAAGAAGTGGCTCTTGGTTTTTGCTAGCCTTACTTCTTTATACTTCAAGATAAATATTTAATAAATGCTATTAAATATAATACTTGGAATATTGGATATTAATTTTAATCTTTACACTATCATGATGCCATTATCACCTCTGATAAGACTTAAATTCTTCACTTTTTTGAATTTGTATTCTAGACAAAAGTATTATTGTTTCTTTGGACAACTGTCAAATCTACAAGTCTTTTGCAGATAACCAAAGATGTTTAAGATCAATTTCTACATTTTCAAATTAACAAAAAAAAATTAAGGTTTTCTTGGAAAACTTCACAATCATTGACCTAAGTAAAACCAATATTAAGAAAGCTAGTTAGAAGTATTGGTACTGTAGAAAGGAAGATCTGAGTTCATATCATACCTCAGACAACCTAGGTCCATGTTGATGAACCTATGGCATGTATGCCATAGGAGACTTCTCCCATTCTCTTCTCCACCACACCTGAGGACATTTTTCACATCACTCAATCCTCTCTGCCCAGTAGCTCAATGGAGTGCTTCCTTCCTCCCCTCTCTGGGGTGTAGAGGAGGCTTCCATGCAGTGTGAGGGTTGCAGTTTGGATACTTGGTCTCTAAAATTAATCATCACTGACCTAAGTGTATGATTGGAGGAAAGTCTTTTCATATCTGGTTGCCTCAGTATTCTCAATGATAATAAAAAGCACTATGCAAATGTTAACTCTCATAATTTTGATGATGAGGGTGAGAAGGAGAAAGAGGAGGAAGATATAGAGCACCAAGGAGTTTAATGAGAGACAACATTTATCTGATCAAAAAGTAAGAACAAAATGTTGGGGAGCCACTATGGCAGATTTACTACAAAGGATGTAAGTAGTCTGTTCAGAGGATTATAAAAAGAATTATAATTTGGGGAAACATGAATATCTTGTATTCACAATACCAAGGAGTTATGGGACCAAATGATGATGTCTAAAGAATGAGTATAAAGTCTAGAGTATCATGTGATAGCAAGAATAATAGTCATGGAAATAGGACACATGTTCAAATCTTTCTTCTCTTATTTAAAAATATGCCATGATAAACAATTTATTTAGCTGATCTTAACCTTAGTCTCTTCAAATATAAAATGAAAGAGTTATTCTAAAGTCCTGGGGTAGTTTATTTTTTTTTTTTTGCAGTTTTGCCTGGGAGATGGGGAAGGATGATAGTTAAGTGATTATTCTACATTTTTGAGAACACATGCACAAGGCTACCATGACTATCCTCCTGTAGGTAGAGGTACTAACTATGGTAATGAAAGAAAATGTACTAAGAAGCACTTATTTAAAGGGTTAATATTGGTAGCCATGCAAACGAAAAATCTAACCACAACTGATTGTAGATCATGGATACTTAGAATATAAAGGCGAGAAGATAGCTAAATAACTATTATTAGTTTTATTAATTTGCATTTGCAGAATCTTTGAATATTTTATAAATTAATCAATTTAATTATAATGAAATATTATTTAGTTAGGAAACCATGTTTAAATCATTTTTACCACCATGAATACATCTAAGATACGCTTGGAAAAATGTTATTGTAGGTGAATGTTTGGCTAGAACTTTTGATCCATTGGGCTGTTCTGTTTTATTTTTAATAGGAAAGGATATTGCATTTTGTCAAAAGTTTTTTCTGTATCTATTGAAATAAGCATAATATCAGCTTTTTAGTGATTCATATGATTGATATTGCAGTTTTCATAAAATTGAACCATCCCTACATTCCTGGTATAAAACCTACTAGATCAGAGTGTATAATCCTTGTGATATATTGCTGTAATCTTCTTGCTAATATTTTGTTCAAAGATTTTGAATCAATATTCATTAGGGATATTTGTCTATAGTTTTTTCATCTGTTTTTGTTCTTCCTGTTTTAGATATAAATTATCTTTGGGTGATAAAGGGAATTTCATAGAATTCCTCTCTCAGCTACATTTCTGAATAATTTCTCTATTATTAGAATTATCTGTTCTTTAAATATCTGATAGAACTCACTTGTTAATCAGTCTGGTTCTGGGGCTTTTTTCTTAAGGAATTCATTGATGGCTTGTTCAATTTATTTTTCTGAGATATGATGGCTTAACTTCCTCTTTTAATCTAGGTAATTTCCATTTCTTTAAACATCCATCTATTTAACAAAAATTATCAAATGTATCGGCATGTAATTGAACAAAATAATACCTAATAATTTAATTTCATTTCCACTGTTTGTAGTATAATCTTTTTAATTTTTAATAATGGCAATTTGGTTTACTTCTTTCTTTTATTGATCAAAATAACCAATCCTTTATCTATTTTATTGATTTTTTTCATAAAACCAACAGCTTGTCTTATTTATTAATTGAATGGCTCTCTTATTTTCAATGTTATTAATCTCTACTTTGATCTTCACTATTTCTAATTTAGCCCTCTTTACTTATATTTTAGTGAGACGTGTCCTCCTTGCTATATCTTCACATTATTCTGGGCTGGAGTACTGCTTCACCTCTTCTTCCATTTGTTCTGTTGCTCCAGGCTTCATTTTTCCCCTCCTGTGATCATTTGAAGGGTGGTTATCAGTCTTTATGTGTGTTTTTTACTTCATCATCTTTTATTCCTCTAGTATTCCCAACTCAGTTGTAGGTGTCCATAGACTCCCTAGCCACTGCTGTAGCAGTCAATACCACCTGCAGAAGCCTTTTGATACATTGGGAAGCAGGTATGACTCCAGTCAAATTCTTGAGGGCATGGACAATATTGACCACAAACATATTCCACTTATTTTTTTTTGTTTTACTGCTGAATCATTTATACTCTAACCATTTAGAATACATGGTGGGGTCCTTAGAGACTACTTATTTAAACCTTTCATTTATATATGAGAAAACAGAAGTTTTGAGAATAGAAATTAGTTGTCCAAAGTCACACAGACAAGTAGTAGAATATGAATTCTGTCCTTTATCTTTTGATTCCAATATGAACATATTTCCCAATATAAAAAATAAAAGACCTATCTCAAAGTTTAATTAAATTAATTCTAGAAAATAATTCATACATATACACATATACATATATTGATCATTATTTTTGCCATTAGCATCACATATGCCTCATTTCATTTCAACTTGATAAAATTCTTGTGAGCTAGACATTTCAGGAATTTATATACTCATTTATCTAATAAACAAAAGCTCAGAGATATTTAGTAATTTTCAAAGTTAATACAATTGGAATATGTCAAATATAAGAATGCAAACCATATATTACTGACTCCATGTCTACCATTCTACTTCTTATACCATTATACCTCTAAGTTTCTAGAATTCATTCTCATTTTCCATATTTATAGAATTATAAATCCTCCCTTTCTTTGACCCTTGTCTTTACTCATGGTTTATTCCATTTTTTTGCAATAGCAGATAGGTCTTTTGATAGGATCATAGAATTAAAGATAGAACAACCTTTAGAGGTCAGCATGTCTGACCCTCTCATTTTACTGATTATAAAGTTGAGAAGTCCAGTGTTTTGTCCAGTGTCACATGAAGAGTAAGTTTCTGAGAATAAAATCTAATTTGGTTCTTTTTTTGCACCAAATCTTACATTCTACACACTAACCTAATAAGCCATTTAAAAACTTCAACTGAAACAGATACATACCCATGACCAAATGATTTCCATTGATTTTTGTGCTCTTAGGACCTCTGAAACTTTTTTTTTTCTTTCAAAATTCTCATGTCCAAATGCTTCAATCTGATTTGGGAAGAAACAGTAGAATAAATCCTGACCTTTTCCTACTATTATTTCAATCTCTTCACTCAAGTAATAAACAAACTAAACAATATGAATATTCTACCTTTTCTCCCTCTTTAAATACATATTTTAGCATATAGATGAATGAATATTCATTCACTCAACTAAAAATCTTTTGTGATGGAAGATACTCAATAACTTCAAAGCCTGCATATTTATTTAGGATAGATCTAAATATTGAGAATTTTTTTTCTGATATTGAACTAAAATTGCTTCTGATACTAAATCTGTCACACATAAAGGCTCTGTTTTGCCTCACAAATTAAAAATCTAAATCACTAATTCCCAGGTTGCTTGTCATC
Organism: Monodelphis domestica; assembly: GCF_027887165.1. Classification (NCBI taxonomy): domain Eukaryota; kingdom Metazoa; phylum Chordata; class Mammalia; order Didelphimorphia; family Didelphidae; genus Monodelphis; species Monodelphis domestica. Next base: position 161,772,983 of record NC_077232.1, read on the forward strand.
TATTTCTTCTTCAAGCCAATTACTTTTGGATTTCAAGGTCAATGCTGATTGAATGAATTCAAAGTGATAGTTTACCAAGTCACCTAACCATGCATTTTAGGGTTAAATTAGCTCAGAAAAGGAATAGAAGCCATTAAAACTCATGCTTTAGAGTTATTCATGTGATATAATTGTTTATCAGTGTCCCCAAAATCAATTACTGTCACCGGTGATGTTTTGGGGATAGTGGGAGGGGTAAAGTGATACAGGAGGAAATTGAGTGACCAAAAAGAATGGCTATGGATTCAGCATCAGTTTCTCTTTCTCACAAAGGTAAAGAAAGTAAGTCAATTACTGCAGAAAGATTTTCTCTCCACTTACAGCTTTTAAAGTAAGGGAGAATCAAGTCATTATAAAATTAACATTTAGTAATAACAATTTCAATATTTGACTTAAATTAGTCTAAGACTTTATTGAAACTAATACTCAAGTTTCACAAATACTCTCTGCAAAATTTTCTCTTTTTAATTATCATTCTAATTTGAAATAATGGCCTTTTTCTTTAGTTTTGAGAAAAATTTTATATAACGCATTCTTGCTTGACCATGACAATGAAGCTCCTTTTGGAGGTGGCAAAACTAAGTTCTCACTTCTCAGAAATCAAATTAATACATCTGGGCAACTCAGTGGATAGAATGCTGAATATAGAATCAGCAAGACATACTTGAGTTAAAATATATCCCATGAAACTTATTAGCTATGTGATCCAGGGAAGACACATAAGCTCTGTCTGTATGAGGTTCCTCCTTTGTAAAAGGTGATGATAGCAGTCCTTTTATCATCAAGGTTATTGTGTCTATTAATTTGGATAATGTTTGTAAAGGACTTCATGAACCTTAAAATATATATAAATGTAAAATTTATTATTGACAGTGAATAGTGCTTCAGGAATTTAATTCTATATTTATCATATCTGACATCTCCAGACGCATAAAGGAGGTGGAAGTATGAAGTCCCAATGAAAGAATTAACCTTGAAGTAAAATAAATGGATTACAATTTAACCAAAACAAATTAGACTTTGGAAAATGTATCAAATTGCTTTACTTTTCCTTATTTCACCTGTTTGCTGCTAATTTCACTAAGGAAACAAGAAAAAAAGCAACCATTCTGTGTCAAGCATTAGAAATCTATTTTTTTTTCTTTGAAACAAAGAAGAACTTAGAAGTTGGACAGTTTTTTTTGTATTTTCTCTCCTACATAACTGCAGAAGTAAATAAAATTCTGTATTCATAAAAGAAAGGAATGTTGTCAGCTTACATGTTGACATTATAATATTTAACTGTTATTCTCTATCACCTTCAAAATAAAATCTAACTACTAGTTGATGTTTTGATTGCCCTTATACATCTTTATTGAGTTATTCATAATAATGGAAACTTCTTTTTTTTTTTGTTTCCTGGAGAGGTGACAACTAATTCAGAACTCATCAGTGTGTGAGGAGTTTAAATTTTTCCCTGAAATATGCATTATTTAACACTTGTCTTTATAGATTACTATCTGTCAACACATTGTCCAATTACTGCCTTTAGAATGATGCTCCAGACTCCTCTATCCTGACTGTTGGAATGACAGCAAAATCACTCCCCATCTTGTTCCATAGAACAAACAAATATATTGGTGATTATGGATTCTGGTGTGTGTCTAAGCAAATCACTGGGGGAAGTTCATTACTAGAATTCACAACTGAACTATTGCCTTAAACATTAAACTTCAATTTCAATGTTTTGAAAATAAAAAGGGGAGATATTTCATGCAACATTTTATTTTTTTAGAATAGTTATGTCTTTTCTGCTAAAATCTATCCATTTGGTTATCTGGGTTATTTATCTGTTCCCCTCCTGGGTATATGAAATGGCTCTCATTCTCTGTCATTTTGAAAAATTCTATTAATTTTTAAACTCACAATGAAGTTTCTGTTGTTAAATGAGATAATCATTTTTTTTAAAATTTAATAGTGATTCTAATGATGAAGTAGAAAGAAAAAAGGAAGAAGGGAGAGGAATAATTTAAAATGAGCTCTAAGACATATGCCAATGAAAAATGAGTAGCATGTATTTTTATAATTAAAATATACAGAAGCATCTGTATTTGAAAATTATATTATCAATTTGTCCTCTAGCCTCTTAAAAAAAAGATGTGTTTGTCATTGTTTGCCTTAAGAAGTCAACATTCCTGAGATTTTACTAAGTTTCTACATTTACTAGTCACATTGGAAGGAATGATGAACTGAGTTGTTTCTAGAAAAAAATCATATACTGTGTTAAAATAAAAAATAAAAATATCAATAATGATGTCTTATCAAAATTGTCCTTTTCTGGAACTTATGTATTATTTCAATAAAATAATCATGAAAAAATATGCCACCCTGAGTACATGTCTATTCTTTTCTTTTCTTTTCTTTGATAGTCTTCCACATTAATACAAGTTAAAATGCTAGGAGTTATAAAGGTGAATTTAAGTTATATATGATCCTTAGCCTCAAAAACACTTAGCAAGAGTTTTTTGACCTTATAATGGTTAAGTCCCTACATGCAAAATCAAGGAACTGATGAAAAGCATGTGGTCATAAGAGATAAGGAACTCCAAAGAACTAATGAAGAAAAAGGATATCCATCATCATATTAGGAACAGAGTCTGAATGCAGATTAAAGATAATGATATGAGCCATATTTCCATTGTAGGGTCTTTGCTTTCCCATCTCAATCAGCCCACTTTTTCCTACCCCTTTAGAATCAAAAGAAACTCCATACTAGCCAACCTGACAAATTAATACTAGTATATCTTTAGTGACATTAGTTTTAGGGATTAACATTTCATAGTAGACCTAAACTTGCACATTACACTTGCAGAATACTTGGGATTGGTTTTCACATAATTTCCACTGTTTTTTTCATGTTTGCTCTTATTGTGTGTTTCTAGTTATGATTTGAAATGGTAGCGTCAGCTTCTGTGTAGTACAATTGTTTTAAATAAAGTGGTGACAAAACAAAACAATTATTCCACTACTTGAAGAACATTTTTTAAAAAAGTATCTAGACATCATATCTGAAGAAATTATTGAGGAAAATAGCCATTTTATCTTATAATTAGAAAGTTAAATAGAAATTGAAAGTATCTACTAATCATCTCCTGAGAGATTAAAAAATGAAAACTTCTAACAATATTATAGTTGAATTCCAGAGTTCCCAGATGAAGAGAAATTATAAGGAGTCAAAAAGAATCCATTTAAATGACACCACAGTCAGGATCATACAAGGTTTAGTAGTTACTATATTCTGTTGTAAAAATCCAAATAAAAAAGTCATAAAGAAATTAGTAAAATCCTTTAGACAGGTATTTAATGATTCAGAGTATTTTCAGACATTTCTGATGAAGAGAGAGATAGAGATAGAGACAGAGACAGAGTCAGAAACATTCAGAGACAGACACATATCATAAAAATCCAAATAAGAGAGTACAAGAAGAATAAGATTTAAAATAAAAAGCTCATTGGATATGACATTCAAAATATCTTCTTAACTTTTGAAAGAAAGATTTCAGATGTGGCATAAAATTCTAGGTCATTTTCAAAAGGTTGATAAGAAGAAAAGTTGAAATAATAAATATAGGAAATCCTTTCTCCACCTAGAATTTTGGCCGTTAAGTAGAACTGAGATGTAAATTTATATTTAGGAGGAAGAAATAAAAAAGGCCAAGCAGTAATGATTTTCTCATGTGTATAATTCACTAGGGAAGGAGATATAGATAGATATTTAAGATACAAGAAGACATCATCATAGGAACAATCTTTTAAAAGTAGAGGGGGCAACTCGTTGCCTAAATGGACTGAGAGCTGGGACTAGAGATGGGAGCTCCTAAATTCAAATCTGACCTCATATATTTCTCAATTGTGTAACCCTAGGAAAGCCAGTAACCCTCAATTGTCCTACCCTAGAACCAAAACATCATATTGATTCTAAGATGGAAGGAAGGGTTTAAAAAAAAAGACAATGGAAGAGATGGGAACAAGGGAATAAATAGAAAGAAATTAGTCTACATAAAAAAGTCCACTTCATCTTCATAAACTAGAGTAAGGAAGGAGAGAGTATGGGGGAAAGGCAAAGAATGTTAATATGTACATAATAGAGAAAGGGAAAAAATATGAATGCATTTTATTTTCTCAAAAAACGTTAGGGAATGGGGAAGTGGAGGAGTACAAACTTGAAGACTAATAACTGGAACCTCTAATAAGGTATACAGCTCTTCAAATATATTTAATTATGTTCATTGACTAAACTTTAGAATGTTATTCACTATATAAGGAACTCTGCAAGACAGTAAAAAGCCTGAAGTACTATATAGTACATGCCCTCAAAGATTATATTATATGAGAAGTATTTCATGGGAATATATAATTCACAATAGTATCTAATATTATATTCATGTAAAAGGCAAGAAAATATTACATAAAGTTGGAGTGGGGATCAAAAATATATATCATTTGGAATATGTTCATATCACCCCTATTTTCAAATTCATTTAGAATCTCAATTCCAAAACTGGAAACAGCAGTATTATATTCTAGTCATGTTTGTTGTTTCCTTCTCCCTTTTCTTCTTCCATAGTTGATGTTTAGGGGAACATTGGTATAAAGTAGAACTACATGAATTCTGAGATGATATTGATCAAGTAATTTTTTATAGTTTTTTGTAGTGCTAACAGATATGTGTAGATTTTTTTTTCAAACTCTAGCCTTCATAGTCATCCAATTCCTCAACAAAAGATAAATACCTAGAACAGAAATCTTTCAAATATTGTGTTCTCAGGACTCCTTTATGCTCTGCAAGATTATTGAGGACATAATCCAATAAGCTTTTGTTTATGTGGATTAGAACTATCAATACTTGTGGAATTAATCATTAAAATGAGTCTCTTTATTATTACTATGAATATAGCTTTGATATTGTGGATCCCTTAAAGGTATTTGGAGAAATCTCAAAGTTCCTAGACCAACTTTTGTGAATTGTAAGACTGGAAGATATGTAAAAAGAGAGTAGATAAAAGAAAATACTCTTCAAAGATAGCTTTTATTCCTTTTGAAATTACTATTGACAACTTTGTTAAGAATTTCTATAAACCTCTCAAAATCTTAAAACAACTTTATTCTAGAGCACTATCATTTATATGAAGAACTGAATGATTGTGAAATTTAAAGTTAAAAAGAGAGGAATATATATGTAATTAGTATTCTTGGAGGTAACATAAATGCTTTTAGGTGTCTAGATTTAAGTATTGTATGTTCAACTGAGTAATTTAAAACTTAATAATGTTTTTTCTTCAGATATGAGGAAACATATAACCTAAATATTTCTGGAATTGAGTGAAAAAAACCTCCCACTTCATAATTCTCGGCCAAAATTAAATCATTTGAGGAAGCTAAAAGAATGATCCATTACAATTGGAAAGGAGCTTAGTGTTAGATTTATTATTGGTTGAATATTAAATTAGTGGTCTCTAGGAATTTAATTTATAAATCCTAAAATGAATTACTCAAGTAAATGGAATTTATGGTAGTTTAGTTTTACAATAGAGGGGAGATTTAAGGAAGAGAGTAAAGGAGAGGGAGAAAATAGAAAAAGCTCTGGCTTTCTCTGAACCAGTTCAAAATTTTAAGGCCCTAATAAGGGACAAGGAGTCTCAAGATGATGGGCCTTTCTCAGAGGTTCACACCTCCAGAAAGGCAAGGAAACTAAGTCAGCCTTTCACTCACCATGGTGACCATCTAAAAGAAAAGCAGTCTGAGGTTTCCTGCACAAGCTCCTCCAGGGGTCCAGGACCACAGCCAAGTGTCTTCACTCCAAGTCTGAGTGTCTGTTTGGAGTGTCTGTTCTGTCCAGTCTAACACTGAGTGACTGAAGATCTCTTGATTGATCTATGGATTGAGCTCATTCTTGTGTGCCTGTTTCCTCTATTTAAAGATTTTTTGTTCTTGTGTCACCTCCCCTAAATTTTATGTCTACCAATCACAGCAGACACTCCTCTCCAGGACTGTTCACTGAATGTATGAAATGGGTGTCACACCTTTTGTAGTTAGTTACTTTTTTGGTTAGTTAACACCTTTTTGTAGTTAAAATGGGTAGATCTACTTTAAATACTGAGTTAACTCTTTGGAGATTAAAATCTAAAAATAGAGAGGGGAGTACAATTTTATCTTCACAGTCAAGGAAGAACTAAGTACCTTCATTGTTACAATGAGGAGATAGCAAAATCCAATCTTCACATTAGAGATTATTTTGACCATATTGTATTAGGAAATATAGTCACAGAGTTTTAGAGATTTGATAAAGATTTCAGAAAGATTTCCTCAATAATGCAAAAATTGCAACTACAGGAATCCAAAGAATAATATACACTCCTTTCTCCCTCAAATAATTTTTTTCTCTCTTCCTCCCAGTTACTTATAAAATCCTGGAAATATAAAATTGAGAGGGGAAAAGGACCTTAGTTAAAACAATTTAGTAATAATTGGTTTATTTAGTTTAAATAAAGATATTTTTGAAGATCAATACAAGTAGTTCATGTATGAATAAAGATTAAAATACCATTTTACCAACAAATTAAATATTCTGTTCAAATATATTTTGGGGAGCAATGTCTCAATTGTTTTCTAATTTGATTAACAAACAGCTGTTCAAATATATTTTGGGGAGCAATGTCTCAATTGTTTTCTAATTTGATTAACAAACAGCTTTTGATATTCTTAATTAGACTCAGTAGTTTCAGAGGATATAATTTTGATTTATAGAATAAACTGCATTGTTTCTCAAAATGTCTTATTCAATTCTCTCATATAATCTGTAATATCTGTGGAAAACTTTTGCATAGATTGAATTCACTTAGCATTGTGTCTGAATATATCACTGTTGGCTACTTGAAGAATTTGTCACTATTGAAGTGAATTGTTCATTTTTTCCACTGTGAGCTATGAAATTTGAATCGTAGGATTTCTATTTGGATTTAATCACAGAATTTCCTTAATTGGTGCTGGAATACAACTATACTGGTGTATTCAGAAGTCCCTAGCAATTTTCTTATAATATTTCCTTCTTCTTCAATGTTAAATTTTGTTTTTTTTTCATAGTCTTTTATATTTAAATTTGAATTCTATAGAATACAATTATTCTTTTGACTTTGTTGATTTTGGCTTTTATTCTACCAGATTATTTTCTACTAATGTATCTTTGTTTTCCAAATATATTTATTTATTTTTCTCTTCTATGGAGTATATTTCCATCATGCATTCACTTTTTCCTAGAATTTGTTAGCTAAAAATTTTCTAATTTCTACCATATTTTTTTGACATTTTATCACTTATAGATTTCATTATTGAATTTACTATCCTATATCCTCTTAAGAATTCTGAAATTCAATATTCCTGTAATAATTTAATTTTATCTGTGTTGCAATATTTGTTAAGATTACTTTGTATTCTTTTAAGGTTTTGCTATTAATATTTTTTTAAGGTTAGGATTTAATCTAGATTTATGTCTTGTGCTTTGAGATCCTATTGAATTTGTTTTTGATATTTGATATTTTTTTCTTGTTATTCTTGTTCTTTTTTATTTTTCTTCTAGAAATTTTTCTTCTTTTCCTCCTCTTCTTTTGATCCTTCTCTTTTTCTTGTTCTGACTCTTATGTTTCTTGTTCTCACTTACCATTTAGTCACTTCTGATTCCTTTCTTTTACTTGTACTGATACCTTGGAACATGAGGCTAAGCTTCAAGACTTGTCATGTAGTTTGAGAAATATTTTATGGTGTCTAGATTCCTGGGCTGAGCACTATGAGAGATTGTACTGACCCTTATGGGTTTCAGTTTCCTTTCCTTAAATACTTGTTTATACATCTACAATGGCCCTTGCCCCAATTTCTTTATTGGCTCTTATTATCTTTTCCTTGATTGACTGAATCTGTTATCTGTTATTTCTTACAAAGATGGGATAGCATAGGGAGATTATGCTGAGCAGAGTCTCTGACATATGACTAAAACAGCTTTTTAAAAGAATAATCTTAATTATGTATCTTTAATTCTCACATTGTTGGTAAACATCATTGTCACATTTTTGTTAGTTAGTGACTAATTGTAAAAGTCATGATGAGACATCAGAATCTCTAGAGCTGTAGTTTCTCTCAAAGGAAGCCAGTCCAAATTTCCTGAGTTCATTTGTATTTTTGTTGGAACAGGAAACTAATGGTGATGTGTTGAGAAAGTTTTATGGATTAGATATTTTAAATGCTAATTTGTCCTTTTTCTCATTAGCCTTGTTGATTTAATTTAATTGCCAAATTCCAAATGCCTTTTTTTCTGAAAGGTTGAATGATTAGTCTGGAGAGAGTAATCCACCAACGTATAGGTATGGGCCAACAAACTGATTGCCCAGAAGACCATTTTCTGACTTCACATCCAGTGCACTTTCCATTGTACCGCATACTTCTCTACAATTTAGATCAATCACTATTCATTTCGACAGATTTTATGCACTGAGTACAGAGAATTGAACTGTGAGTTTCTGATATGTCATAGTCTAGTTGTTTTAGGTGTAATTTCAGTACCTTACAGTATGTGGGTCTATAGAATCAGTTCCTTTTTCTTGAACTTGACATAGTTCTACTGATCAAATAGTATACTAGGAAGCCAATGTGAGATTTACAGCTATAAGGAATTCCTGGTATCCTGAATGTCAATACTAAAATAACTATTGGGAAATGAAAGAATAGGGCAGAAAATGGTTTTTGCTCAGTGAACGTGTTTTTCATCTTTTGAAAGATTTATAAATTTAGGTCCATAAGGTCAAAAACTAGAATGGTGCAGTGATTTGCCTACTTCTACAGTATCTTTGATGAATGCCATCCCACAGAACTGAACTTATATACCCTTTAAAATCAGGGAGAAGCACGTTCCTTGTGTAATAAATTCATTGCATTGTATGTCTGACTGGCAAGCAAAAGACCACCTCATCTACTCCATAGTCTAATGGGTAACAAATGACATTTGAAACTGAAGAGTGACAAGAATTAAATGTCAGTGGAAGCACTGGAGTCTCCTAGATCTAAAAGGAAAGAGAATGATGAATATTTGTAGACCTAAAATGAATTATGATTCAAGTTATGGTTGAAATCATTGTTCTATCCAGTTTCTGCTGAATGAATATTGAGAAGGCACTTGTATTGTCACACTCATAGGAAGCAAGACACATTATTCATGGATCCTAAAAGATCTGTAAAATAGAAGGAAAAATTGTGTATCCTGTAAATAATCAGTAATTAGATAGATCTAAAAGCTTTCAAATAATTTACTATCACAGAGTTTGATATTCAGGAAATTTTATATTTCATTAATAATTTGATGTTATGTAAAATCATTCCATGTGACTCATTTGACAAAATGTTTCATTTTGACTAAAAAACAAGTTTTCTACTCTACCTTCCTTTTAGAAATTTTTAAAAATTATCATGTTTAACTAGAATATATTTTGAACTTTTTGATTATATATTTACTAATCTTTAAGGAACTCATCCTCCATATTTGCCCTAACAAATGGTATTTAATTTCCTGGGAGAATCTGAGCAAGCACCAACAGATTTGGGTACTAATTTCCTCATTTTTGAATTGAGGAGGGGTTGACTAGATACCCTTTAAGTCCCCTGCCAGTTCTAAATCTATAGTCCTCTCATAAAACACACACACAAAATATTCCTGAGAACATTTATCTAATAATTGTGAATGATAGATTTGAAAAATCTATAACTCTTTTTTAATATAGTCCCTAAATAAGTTTAAACATAATTAAAAGTCATTTATGTGATGTTGAAAATTATAGCTATGCAGCAATAGTGTTTACACAAGACTTTAAGGCTTGTAAAGCACTTTAAATGTGTATTATTCTAGCTTCACAGTAACCTTGAGATGTAGGCATTATAATTACTCCCCTTTTATATATTAAAAACTGAGACAGGAGGAGTTTATATGATTTTTGGGGGATCACAAAACAGCTAAGTTTCTGAGATATGATTCAAATTTGATTATTTCTGATACCAAGTCTACTTTATTCACCATTTTTTATCTATGTTAGCATACAGTTGTGCTAAGGTAACATGCCAAAATGTAAAGCTTCCCCTGATCTGATATTTCTAAAAACTATACGTAGAATGTTTTTATTTTAAATTCTCTTGAGAGTCTAAGAACTTGTCTTTTTTAGACTATCTATCCAGCTTCCTTCCTTCCTTCCTTCCTTCCTTCCTTCCTTCCTTCCTTCCTTCCTTCTTTCCTTCCTTCCTTCCTTCCTTCCTTCCTTCTTTCCTTCCTTCCTTCCTTCCTTCCTTCCTTCCTTCCTTCCTTCCTTTCTTCCTTCCTTCCTTCCTTCCTTCTTCCTTTCTTCCTTCCTTCCTTCCTTTCTTCCTTCCTTCCTTCCTTCCTTCCTTCCTTCCTTCCTTCCTTCCTTCCTTCCTTCCTTCCTTCCTTCCTTCCTTCCTTCCTTCCTCCTACTGTTTCCTTTATAAATGTGGGTTTTATTATATATAAACATTTTTCTGAAAGATTCCATGGACATCGCTAAGTTATGAAAATTGTCCATGCCAAACACAAATTCTAATACAAGCTCACAAAAGTTTAAGAAACCCACAACTATAAGGAGGAGACCAAGTATAATACCACATATAAAAGAAGGGAAAGCAGGAAGAGGGAATCTACTGAAAGAAGTAGAAACATATTTTATTTGGAAACAAGAGAAATGTAAGAGCTAGAGAGGTGGTAAAAGCATTCAATGATTAACAAAATTTTGATAAGCCCAGATAGATAAGCTATATTGATCAGTGGGTCACATATAGGGATAAATTTCAAGGGAATGTTACAATTATCTTGCAGGTTAGGTCCATTTTTCTTCTTTCCTTATTGAGTTTCTCTGTCATAAAAAATAACATATGGGATTCCATTAGTATTAGCACTCTTCACTTAATTTTGAATTAATGAGCCAGCATTTTGAGTTGTACATGTGGCTCTGGTCTTGCCTGACAGTTGCCATTTGTGGCAGCTGATGTCTGATGTTTTATGTGCCAGCTGCCACCAGTTCTTTAGCAGCTCGCTGTCATTACATTTCTTTTTTTTTACCATATGGCAGTAAAAGATCAACTGTCCTTGTAAGGGATATGAAAAATAAATATGCCTAGTTCTAACTTAGTAATTAGTACTAACTAAATCTGCTAGAGTTCACATGAAAACTTGAGAGTCAGAAATATGACCATTTAGAAATTCAAATGGGAGTTCTCTTACCAAATCCTGCAAATCTCTCTTTATAATATTTTAAGATTGTCTCTCCTTATCTTTAGGAGCTATAGTAAAATGGACTATTTTTCTAAGCTTCTTTTCCACTTCTTATATTTCATACATTTTTATTGTTGTTCTTTTCTGACTCACCTATTATTTTCTTTCCTAAACACCTTCTATCTGTTAGTTCTTCTAGGCCGATGATTGTGCCTGAAATACACTTTTTGCTCATTTCTGTCTTTTAGAGTCCCACAATTCTTTCAATTTCACTCTTATTCCAGCTCCTACCACTCCTAAGAAAACCTTTTCATATTCTCACTAGATTTCAGTGCTCATCCCTTCTTCAAGTTATTGGTTATACATTTATGTGTATATTTGTTATATTCATCAGTAAAATATAAACTTTTTGAAATCAAGGAACATTTAGTTTTAATGTTTACATCATTGGCTTTTAGCTCAGGACTATAAACACATATTAGGTGATTACAAAGTTTTTACTAAATAAATTCTCAGAATGAGAATTAAAGAATGATGACAGTAGAGTGAGTTTCTATTTAATAACTACTCCAAATAATGTTCAAAATTCTTCCCTTTAGTCAAGTCCAAACGTGTTAAGTTTGCATTTTAATGTCAGGACAATTCAGTTAAAGGATATTTGGAACTCAAGAGTAGCATTGTCTTACAGACCAGCTACATGATAATGGATATCCTTTTTCACTGGCTATAGTTATAAAATGATGCCTTGAAATTTTTCACCTAAAAACCAGCAATAAAAAAATTAACAATATAATTTTTGCATTGGTAAACCTATATTTTACTTTATACTTCATATATTTGGATTTCCATAATTGCTTAAGTTTATACATACACACACCCCATAAGGACACATGTTACATCAAGTAAAGAAAGTTTTACAATTTCAAAAACAGAAGTTTAATGACCAAAAAATCAAGCTTTATTCTCCTATTCAGAAATTGTGTTACTATAAAAGTATTGAACTAAGTATTTATTATTATATAGACTATATACAAATTGGAACTAAGTAGATTCTTCCTGGGAGTCAAAAGGCCTCAGTCCTTTTCCAGGCTCCACCATTTGTTTAAAGTATGACATTAAGTAGTAACAAATATTTCTGTATTAATTTCGTCATCTGTAATTTTTTAAAAGTGGGATAATTAATAATAACCACTATTGGCAGGCTCAAATGAGATGACAGGTGGTGAGTTTCAGACACTAAAATGTGCTCTTCTCTTTCACAAATATAAAGAAGGAATTATCTCATAGCTTATGAAACATATTTCTGAATGATACTGCTCATTCTACCACTTTGCTAGCTTTGTGCTTAAACTATAAACTATGAGAAAATGTGTGCTACTTTATGAATATTGTGAGTTGATCTGTTTATTATGGGGAAATAATTAAATTATTAATCAAATATTTATTAAATGTCTACAATTTGTTAAGCATTGTTTTATACACTGGAGATACAAAAGTAATTCATGGAAATTAACTAAATTGTTTAGAACCTTCATTGCATCAACTTCTCTACTAAATATATATTCTGAAAGAATAAATACTGAGGGAAGCCTATAGAGCTATGAAAGATCAGAAATACAAAAAAAGGAGCAAAAGATAGAGTCTATACCAGCAAGCTGTTGATACTTGAAGGAAATATAACCATATGGAGCAGCTTTCTTAATCAGTCCAAGTCAAGTGGAATAATGAGGTTCCTGATATGTTCTGCCCTGACCTAAAGGAAAATTTTCATTCAGCACCTGTTGCATATTTGGTGGTGAATTTGGCAGGAGTAGAAGCTTTGTTTTATATCTTCAAAGTCTGAACTCAGTCTGCATAGGGACTAGATGCAGAAGGAAGGATATGCTCTTCCTTAGGTGAATGCATTTATATGTTATTGTTCAATCAATCTTTTGGGTACCTACATAAAACCTAATTTCTGCTAATTTTTTTCTATCATTTAAATCAAGGATACTGGAATATTATATAAGGCAAATGACTATTTTTATAATAATAATTCTTTATTTTTAATATTTGTTTTCTATTTTATGATCCATATTCTCTTTCTTTCTCTACCTCCTCAAGAAGCTAGAAAATTTGTAGAAATTATATATATATATATATTATCAAATAATACATATTTCCATATTGTGAAAGACATATTTTACTAACATTAGAGAAAAATTCGTGAAAAAATAAAATTAAAAATGGGATATTTACATTTATATTTGGACTCAATCTATTCCATCTATGTCTTTTTTTTTGTTAGTTTGCTTTTTTAAATTTTTTTATCATGAGTCTTTTGGAATTGTCCTGGGTACTGAAAATAGCTAAGTCATTATACATTATTTTTATAGTCATACAACTTTCATCTCGTATTTCTTCCTTCATATAATTCTTTCACAGATTCAGTTCACAGCTCTAGCAGAGTATATGTATCCTAATTTTTCCACATCCCTTCTAACATTTATCATTTTCCTTTTTTGTCATATTAGCCAATCAAAGGGTATGAGATTGTACCTCAAGTTATTTTCCTTTTCATTCCACTAATATTTCCATATGACTAAAGACAGGTTTAAATTCTTCATCTGAGATTGCCTTTTTTCTTTGACCATTTGTCAATTGAGAAGTGCTTTGTATTCTCATAAATTTTACTACAAATTTTGTTCTACATATTTGAGATATGAAGCCTTTGTCAGAAAAAATAGTTGCTATAAAGATTTTCTCCAGATTTTTGTTTTCCTTTTAATCTTGGTTAAATTGTTTTTGTTTATGTAGAAACAAGGCAGAGTATTAGTTTTATATGTATACATATACATGCACACAAATATATTTATCTATAGGCAGCAGACACAATCTGTTGACAAGAACATATATCCAAAACCAAGCCTTTCTTTTTTGGTCATACATACAGGAATTTTTTCTTCCAAAGCCACAATATCTCAGTAGAGCAGGATTAAAACCAGAGTATGATGAATATTAAAGTAACATTTTTGTACAAATGATTTAGTTATTTATAAATTTGAGTAATTAAACCTTTGTCGGAGGTTTTTATGAAGATTGTTTCCCAATTTGTTGCTACCCATCTGATTTTGGTTACATTGGTTTTGTTTGTACAAAAACTTTTTAATTTGATGTATTGCAGATTATTTATTTTGCATTTTGTAAATCTTTCTAATTCTTGCTTGGTTTTGAAGTCTTTCCCTTTCCAAAGGTCTGACATGTATACTATTCTGTGTTCGCCTAATTTTCTTATACTTTCCTTCTATATGTTCAAGTCATTCACCCATTTTGAATTTATCTTGGTGTAGGGTGTGAGGTGTTGATCTAAACCTAATCTTTCCCACACTGTCCTCCAATTTTCCCAGCAGTTTTTATGAAATAGTGGATTTTTGTCCCAAAACCTGGGATCTTTGGGTTTATCATATACTGTCTTGCTGAGGTTGCTTGCCCCCTGTCTATTCCACTGAGGCTCCTTTCTGACTCTTAGCCAGTACCAAATTGTTTTGATGACCACTGCTTTATAATATAGTTTGAGATCTGGGACTGCAAGACCCCCTTCCTTTGTATTTTTTTCATTATTTCCCTGGATATCCTTGATCTTTTGTTCTTCCAAATGAACTTTGTTATGGTTTTTTCTAAATCACTAAAAAAAAAATTTGGAAGTTCAATGGGTATGGCACTAAATCATAGATGAGTTTGGGTAGGATGGTCATTTTTATTATATTGGCTCGTCCTACCCATGAGCAGTTATTGTTCTTCCAATTGTTCAAGTCTAGTATTAGTTGTTTGGAAAGTGTTTTGTAGTTGTGTTCATATAGATCCTGTGTTTGTCTCGGGAGATAGATTCCTAAGTATTTTATTTTGCCTAAGGTAATTTTGAATGGGATTTCTCTTCCTAGTTCTTGCTGCTGAGCTGTATTGGAATTATATAGAAATGCTGATGATTTATGTGGGTTTATTTTGTATCCTGCAAATTTGCTAAAGTTGTTGATTATTTCGATTAGCTTTTTGGTTGAATCTCTGGATTCTTTAAGGAGACCATCATGTCATCTGGAAAGAGTGATAATTTGGTCTCCTCCTTGCCTATTTTAATGCCTTCAATTTCTTTTTCTTCTCTAATTGCTACTACTAGTGTTTCTAATACAATGTCAAAAAATAGAGGTGATAATGGGCATCCTTGTTTCACTCCTGATCTTAATGGGAATGGATTTAGTTTATCCCCATTGCAGATGATATTAGTTGATGGTTTTAGATATATACTGTTTATTATTTTTAGGAACGACCCTTCTATTCCTATGCTTTATAGTGTTTTTAGTAGGAATGGGTGTTGTATTTTATCAAAGGCTTTTTCTGCATCTATTGAGATAATCATGTGGTTCTTGTTGGTTTGCTTGTTGATGAGGTCAATTATGTGGATGGTTTTCCTAATGTTGAACCAGCCCTGCATCCCTGGTATAAATCCTACTTGATCATGGTGGATGACCCTTCTGATCACTTGCTGGAGTGTTTTCACTAGTATCCTATTTAAGATATTTGTACCTATATTCATTATGGAGATTGGTCTATAATTTTCTTTCTCTGCTTTTGGCCTGCCTGGCTTTGGAATTAGTACCATGTTTGTGTCATAAAAGGAGTTTGGTAGAACTCCCTCTTTGCTTATTATGTCAAATAGTTTGTATAGTATTGGAGTTAGCTGTTCTTTGAATGTTTGATATAATTCACTGGTGAATCCGTCAGGCCCTGGGGATTTTTTCTTAGGAAGTTCTTTGATGGCCTGTTGGATTTCTTTTTCTGATATAGGATTATTTAAGAAAACTATTTCTTCTTCTGTTAGTCTAGGCAATTTATATTTTTGTAAATATTCATCCATATCACCTAGGTTGTTATATTTATTGCCATATAGTTTGGCAAAGTAGTTTTTAATGATTGCCTTAATTTCCTCTTCATTGGAGGTGAGATCCCCTTTTCATCCTTGATGCTGTTAATCGGCCTTTCTTCCTTCCTTTTTTTAATTAGATTAAGCAGTACTTTGTCTATTTTGTCTGTTTTTTCAAAATACCAGCTTATAGTCTTGTTTATTAGCTCAATAGTTTTGTCACTTTCGATTTTATTAATTTCTCCCTTAATTTTTAGGATCTCTAGTTTGGTTTTCTTCTGGGGGTTTTTAATTTGTTCTTTCTCAAGTTTTTTGATTTGTATTTCCAATTCCTTGATCTCTGTCCTCCCTAATTTGTTAATATATGCACTCAGGAATATGAATTTTCTTCTAAGTACTGCCTTGGCTGCATCCCATAAGGTCTGAAAGGATGTCTCGCCGATGTAATTTTCTTCAACGGAATTATTAATTGATTAAATTAAATGATTTCTTCTCTATCTGATTTTAGAGTATAATATTATTTAATTTCGAATTAATTTTTGATTTGACTCTCCATGTACCCTTGCCAATCAATATTTTATTGCCTTGTGATCTGAAAAGGCTGAATTTATTATTTCTGCTTTTCTGCATTTGAGTGTTACATTTTTATGACCTAGTGTATGATATATTTTTGTGAATATGCCATGTGGTGCTGAAAAGAAGGTGTATTCCTTTTCGTCCTTATTTATTTTTCTCCATATGTCTATTAACTCTAATTTTTCTAAGATTTCATTCACCTCTTTTACCTCTTTCTTGTTTATTTTTTGGTTTGATTTATCTAAAATTGATAGTGGTTGGTTCAAGTCTCCCACTAATATGGTTTTACTGTCTATTTCCTCCTTCAATTCTCCTAGTTTCTCTATTAAAATTTTCAATGCTATACCACTTGGTGCATACATGTTGATTAGTGATATTTCCTCATTGTCTATACTCCCTTTTAGCAGAATACATTTACATTCCCTGTCCCTTTTGATCAGGTCTATTTGTGCTTTGGCTTTGTCAGATATCATGATTGTAACCCCTGCCTTCTTTCTATCAGTTGAGGCCCAAAAGGTCTTACTCCAACCATTAATTCTAACATTGAGAGTGTCAACCCACCTCATATGTGTTTCTTGAAGACAATATATGGTAGGGTTTGGGGTTCTAATCCACTCTACTATTTGTCTACATTTTATGGGTGAGTTCATCCCATTCACATTCAAAGTTATGATTGTCATTTGTGGATTCGCTGACATTTTGATATCTTCCCCTAGTTCTGACCTTTCTTCTTTAGCTATTTCCTTTTGAACCAGTGATTTACTTTAGGTCAGTCCCCCTAGTCCCCTCCCTTGAGATGCTTCCCTTTCTAGCCCCTCCATTTTTATGCTTCCTTCCCCTCCCCCCTGTTCTTCCCTCCCTTTTTATACTTCCTTCCTTCTCCCCCTCCTTAATTTTCCTTTCTTTCTAGCATAATGGATAAGATAGAATTCAGGATCCCACTGGATCTAGATGTTCTTCCCTCTCAGATTTGATTTCACTGAGAGTAACGTTTAAGTAATTCCACTTCACGCTCTCTTCTTCTCCTCATATGAGAGTTCTTCTCCTCCCCTTCCCATGTGTATCTTTATATGGGAAAGATTACTCTATTAAGTCTCCCCTTTTTTTTGAAGTAAATCTTAATATTATCGATGTTTCCCCCCTCACTTTTCCTTTCTTTGCCCCCACTTTCCCCAAATCTTCTTAATGCCCCAATCTTTCCCTATGCATGTTTATTCTAACTACTCTTATGATACATACAATTTTTGAGAGTTACACAAAACATTTTCCCCACATATTAATATATATAATTTTATGTAAATGTAGTCCTTATAGAAGAGAGTTTGACTTAAAGAGAAAGATAAGATTTATCTCCTTTTCCCTTTCTTTCATATTTCCCTTTTCATGTTTCTCTTGCTTTCTGTGCTTGGATATCAAATTTTCCACTAAGTTCTGGTCTTTTCTTAGGAAATGCTTGGAAATCTTCTATTTTGTTGAATGCCCATACTTTCCCCTGGAAGTATATAGTCAGTTTTGCTGAGTAGTTGATTCTTGGTTGAGACCCAGCTCTCTTGCCTTTCTAAATATCGTGTTCCATGCTTTGTGGTCTCTTAGTGTGTTAGCCGCTAAGTCATGTGTGATCTTTATGGGAGCCCCCTTATATCTGAAGCTCCTCTTCTTGGCTTCTTGTAGGATTTTCTCCTTTTCTTGGAAGCTCTTGAATTTGGCAATTAAATTCCTAGGGGTTGTCTTTTGGGGACTTAGTTTAGAGGGTGTTCTATGAATCCTTTCTATTTCTATTTTGCCCCCTTGCTCCAGAATGTGGGGGCAATTTTCTTTTATAATCTCCTCTAGAATAATATCGAGTTTATTGTTTATCTCTGGTTTTTCTGGGAGACTGATAATTCAGAGGTTTTCTCTTCTCCCTCTGTTTTCCAAGTCTGTGACCTTCTCAGTGAGATATTTTATGTTTTCTTCTAATTCATTAATTTTTTGGCTTTGCTTTATTGATTCTTGCTGTTTTATCACCTTGCTTTCTTCGAGTTGCTTGATTCTGGTCATTAGGGACTGGCTTTGCTTTTCACCTTTGTCTGCCCTTCTATTAGATGCTTCGAGTTCTTTTTCCAATTGAGCAGTCCTATCTGTCAGACTGCTAATCTCTTTCTCCCATTTTTCTTTCCAGGTTTCCATCTTTTGGATAAGTTCCAGTTTGAGATCTTCCAGAGCTTGTTGATAGTTTCCATTTTGGGAGGCATGTTCTGATTTTTTTTGGATTTCCTCCTCATTCTCTTCTTTTCCTTGGTTACTTCCACCATAAAAGTTTTCAATAGTCACCTTTTTCCCTTTCTTCCTGGAGGCTTGATTTTGGGCCATGTGAGCCATCCCTTTGGTGGTTTTATTCCCCTTTCCTTTTTGTTTTGGGGTCTGGGTGATACGGGCAGGTTTTCAGTGAATTTAGGTTGCCTCAGACTAGTTCTTCCCAGTCTCCGAGGTTTCTTAGAGAGCTGGGCCCCTGATCACAGCCACACTGCCCAGGTGTTCAGCTCCGCCCAGATAATCAGCGAGTGGTCCACCCATAGTGTTTAGCTCTGCCCAGATTTTCAGCTCAACCACCCCAAATACAGCTCCACGGACCTCCGTGCTCATTGCTGGGTTCTCCCATGAATCCGCCCTGAGACGTTTTTTCCTGGCAGTCCACAGATCCCAAGGACCCTGGAGTGCCCCCCCTAGACAAAGAGTTCCCCACTCACTCACTGTCCCGGTGAGCACTCAGGTAGCTCACTCTGGTTTGGTGGGGGAGGTGGGGTGGGAAAAGGTGGCTCAGTTCACGTTTCTGTGCAAGCTTTTCCTCCTTATTATAGTGTGGAAATGTTCAAGCCCCACGTACCTTCAACTCTCTGGGATACTGGGGAGTCCTGTTCTGCCAAAGGTGATTTTTATGCCCCTTTGATGTAGTCTATTTCGTTCAGTGCCGGGGAGAGGAAGCGTGTGGCGTCTAGATTGCAGCCATGATTTAAAGTAGCATTTTTGAAAAATAGTTATGTTCTCTAAACCATTGCTATCCCACTAGGAACTATGCTCAGATTATATGTGTGCTCTGACATAAATTTATTATTCACCTCTTCATGCAGGTGTGTGCATAACTCTCTAGATGTCTATCATATTTAACTTATCTAAGGCTGTATTCAACTCCTTAACATATTTCTCTTTTTATTTTTGGTTAGATTTTTCTAGTTCTAAACAGGGAAAACTAAAGTCCCCTGCTATTATTATGTACTTACATCTGATTCTACTTCAGTTTTTCCTTTGAAAATATAGATGCTATAACACTTGGTGTGTACATATCCAATATTGATAATATTTTATTATGCAGAAATCCCAACCACTGATACTTTATTATATTCTGTCTGTTCATCTCTTTCAATTATATCCATTTTAGCCATATATATGTAAAAGATCATGACTTCTACCTTTACCTTCTCTGTATCAGCTGAGGTATAATATTTTCTGCTCAAGCCACTCAACTCTGTGTGTGTGTCTCTCATTTTCAGTGTATTTCTTGTAAAATACACATTGTCAGGTCTTGTTTTTTTTATACTTTCTGCTAACTATTTTGTTCTGATGGGTGAATTCATGCCTTTATACTAAATGTCATAGTTACTGGTGAAGCATTGACATTTACTCTGGTCCTCCTCACTGTTAACCCCTTCCTTTCTTTCTGCTATGTACCTCAGAGGTCCATTTTTGTTTGATCAATGCCTCTCCAGTTCACACCACTTCTCCCTCCCATATCCTCTACTTTTGCTCTTTTATTTCCAAATTGGTCTCCCTTTCCAAAGGTCCCTCCCTTGTCCATTCTTCCTTACTTTTTAATTCTTATTCTACAAGAACACTTATTGTGCCACCATTAAAATATTTTATTTTCCTCAGTTACATGGAAAAACAGTTTCCCAATATTTTTCAAAGAATATTGAGTCTCAAATTCTCTCTCTCCTTCCATTCACTCCAATACTCTTCCACTTTGACATGGTAAGCAATCACACATAGATTTTACACAGGCATCATCTAATTTTTTTCCATATTAATTGCTTTTGAAAGGATACTAATAGAAAAAAAGAAAGTAGAAAAAAACTTTTCTCAGTTGTGCATTCTGACTCAGTTATTTTTCTCTGTACATTTTTATCATGATTTTTTTGAAATAGTTTTGGATCATTGTATTGCTGAGAATAGTTGTTAATCACAGTTGTTCCTTGTAAAATACATTTATTACTACTTACAATATTCCCCTGGTTCCACTATTTCACTATGCTTCAATTCATGTAAGTGTTTCCAGGTTTTTCTGAGCTCTTCCTGCTTCTCATTTCTTATAGCACAATAATATTCCATTATAATCATATATATGTATATATTCAATTTCCTTTTCTATCATAATGAACAAGTCGTTAAATGCTGTAGTGATTCCTCAGAGTTGTTTTAATTTGTGCCTCTCTAATTAATAGTGATTTAGAGACCTTTTGCATAATTATATAAAGCTTAAGTTACTTTGTTTCAGAACTGCCTTTTCATATCTCTTGACCATTTATCATTTGGAGAATGAACTGTATTCCTATATATTCAACTAATTTCTACATGTATTTGAGAAATGAGGCTTTTATTAGAGAGTTGTGTTAAAAATATTGCATCTTTACCATATATTACTTTCCATCCTATTAACCCCTGTTTTGTTTCTGACCTCCATCTCCCTCAATTTGCCCGATTTTCTATCAGCCCCAGCTCACTTCATTTATCTTTAGGCCCTATTCTCCAGTGTGTAATGTAGCTTTCTATACCAAGTTGATTATCTGTGTTCTTCCCTCATCAAGCCAATTCTGTTGAAAGTAAATTTCACATTCTTTAAAAAAAAGGTAATGATGCCATTCCCAGGCATCATAGATGGCATTTGCACATACAGGATCCAAACATTCTGACCTTTTGGGTTGCTTATGTTTAGTCTTAAATAATGTTTGTATATTTCTAATAGATAAATTTTTCTTCAGAGTTTTGGGTTTTTCTCTAGGAACAGTTGAAACCTCTTTAGTTAGTTGAATATCCAAGTTTTACCTTTTAAAATTATGCTCATCTTTGCTGCATATGTCATTCTTGGCTAAAAACCCAGTTATTCCACTCTAAAACAGTGTTCCATGTCTAGCACTCAATGTTATGACTGCTTTGGCTTATGTTATTCTGACTAGCACCACAGTAATTTTTTTTTTTCTTTTTTCTCATAGTATTTTCTTCTTAACCTGGGAGGTCCTGAACTTATAAATAATGTTCCTATACATTTTCATCTTTGGAACCCTAAGAGATGATGATTGGTATATTCTTTCAATTTCTATTTGACCCTGTCATACTGGAATTTCTAGAAAGTTTTCTTTGATGATTTTTGGAGTATGATATCTAAACTTTTTTTAATCATAACATTCTGGGAGTACACTATTCTTATATTGTCTCTCCTTGATCTATTATCCAGGTCATTTGTTTTTGTGATAAGATCCTTCATACTCTTCTATCATTTCATTCTTTTAATTTTGCTTTATTATTTCTTATTGTTATAAGAAATCTTTAGCTTCCCCTTATCCAATTCTAGTTTTAAGACATTTTGATCTTCTATGAGATTCTGTATCTCTTTTTCTATTTGGATAATATTCTTTTCATAATGTTCTTGATTTTCTTGCATTGCTTTAATTTTTTTCTAATTATTCCCCAATCTCTCTTCTTTGGTTTCTAAGGTTTTTTTAAACCTCTTCCAGAAGCTCTTTTTAGGCCTATTGCCATTTACTGAATTTCTTTACTATTTTTGAAGTAGGTGTTTTTACATCAATGTCTCCTGAATTTGAGCTGAGTCTCCTCTGTCCCCATAATAGCTATAAATATTTGTATCATTTCTCATTTGCTTGTTCATTTTTATTTATTTATTTTAAATTTCAGTGGCCATACTAATAGATTTAATTTTTGGCTTTTTACTGGATTCCCTGGGTTCCTATTTTATTGGGGTATATCACCTCAGGTTTCAGGATTTTCAGGGATTTTTTTTTACCTCTGTCCTATTTATTTATTCTAGATTTTATAGTCGAGGAACTGATGTAACCCCATTTCTACCCCTCAAGTACCAGTCTAGTTTGTCACTCCATATATTTCTTGTTTTCTTGAGTTATGTTGCAATGACTTAGGTACTAACTCATTTAGTGGAATTTGTTGCTAGATCTTCCCTCCTAGCATAGAAATTTTAAGCTTTGTTAAGTTGTTATTGTATACAATTTGCCTGCAAACAGTTGACTTTGATGATTTTTCTGCCCCTCAAATCGTGATATAAAAAATGTGTTTGTCTTTGAGGGGATTTTCATCTCATCATCACCACTCTTATCATAAACTCACATATTTCCATGAATTGAATACTTTGTTATATGCTATTGACATCATCTCACTTGTGGTTTGTCATTTATTGAACTGCAGTCAAAACATCCATATGAAAAGGATCACTATGTTTTATCATTTTATTCTTAATATTTGTGTTTGAAATAGTAAGAAAAATCCTTATACATGTTTCTGTCTTGCTTGTTAAAACAAACAAACAAAAAAAAAAACAAACAAACCATAGAACATTCTATTAGCTTTTGCAGAAGTAGAAAAATTAAATAGTGTTTTTTATAATTGAATTAAAAATAGGATACAGGCTTTTTCCTCTAGGCTCATGGAAACATTATCAACACAACTACACAAAGAGATAGTCAAACAAGGATGCCATATACCACATATGATATGATTTCTTTATTCTGAATGCTTTTAGTTCCATTTTCCTTGGATTTTATGATTATTTTATATGACAAAATACATTTAAAAATTTAACTAAAGATTTTAGTGATTAAAGTTTATTCAGGTAATTGTGGACAAGTTTGATCTATAATAATGGTCAAGTTCCAGTATCATTTAATAGTTATGTTCTCTTAAATATTTTGAGTTCCATATGTATAGTATGGACATTTTGGATCTGTCAGTTGATGAAAGAGAACTTACTTGTGATACAGAATTGTTGTCATCAGATCAGATTTTTCTAGTTATGTAGGAGGTGATAGATACCCAGATATATACAGATTTGTATAGCTTAAATATATGTATATATATATTTATATACATGCACATATTTATATATACATAAAATATTCATTATACAATATAGTATATTATAAAGTAGTAGATATATATCACTGCTATGATAAATTGTTGAACAGTTTCCTAGGATAATTCACACTGATCATGCCTGGGATCTTTGAGGATAAACATTTTGTAACTTCTGGTAGCAATAACATAATCTTAAGTTGCTATATTAATCCCTCCATTTCCACAAATAAATAATTAAACTTTATTTAATGCTCATCAGCATAAGTTGAGATCTACTTATCTTTCCAAATAAGATATTTTGATTCCACTCTTTTTTACTAGATGTTTCATCAGCTCCATCTGGAGGTAAACTGCTTTTGGCTACATTCATCCAAGAATGTATACCCTTTGTGAACCTTTACTATTCCTTGTTGAAGTCATGTGTGCTTTCTTCCAGAAAAAAAATCAGTTTTTAACCTCACTCTATTTTGCCATTTGATTTTTACGTTCCCTTTGGTTGACAAAGTGTTACTTTTTCTAGAGTGAATTTTGAGTATAAGGCATTGTGTTTTACAAAAATTATATAAATTAGTGTTGGGCTGTATGTGTTTGTGTGGGACATTTCTAGCATATGTAGCTGGAACCTAATACTGTAAAATTTTTTTTATTTAAAAAAATTTTAATAAAAAATTAAAAGAAGCAAAATAGCTGAAATATATAATATGTTTATGTAAATTTAATGTAGTATTTGGAGATTCACTAAACAGTTTAAATACATTATCCTATGTGATCCAATTCAAAAGGGATATAAAATACTAAGACCCCATAGACCAAGTCAAAGCTGATCATTTTACAAATTAGGAAACTAAGACCCATTGAGGTTAAATATTTACACGAGATCACAAAGATGGTAAGCACAAGTGTCTGTATTTATACTAATATTCTCTAATGTCATAGCCTATGATCTTTAGCTTAGACTACCTCAAGCAACTTCTCCAAGTATTCAACAGCTAACAATAATCTAAGGCATGATTTCAAAACAAATCTTCTTTTTACCAATTCCATCCTTCTAGTATCTATGCCATGCCACCTTTAATAATGTCTAGTATCACAGAAAAGAAATTTCTTTTTATTTCTTTTACTCTTGAATCTATAGGCAAGATCTAGAGTGTATATATTTTATATAGGAAAATTAACTAGGATCCCAAGTATATAGGTGACATTGAAATTATCCTTTCTTTCTCTCATGGATCATTTTCAAGTGAATGAAAGGAACTCAAATTTAATGCATCATATTGTTATGGAAGCTACATAAATTACCTCTGTAGAATGGGGAAACACAGATATGAATCCACAAACCACCAAAATAACATCAAAAGAAAAATAAATGCATGCAAAAATTCTTTCTAATATAGAATGACAAGGTAAGATAGTGGGGATAAGGAATCATACTCTTGTGATGCTTCCACACAATTATGGAATAATTTTTGAATGATAGAGAAATTCAAGAAACTATTAAAAAAGACTAAGTTGATCTTAACAAAGTATTAAGTCTATAGAATTGTAACTATAATTTTGTGCCCAAGACAAGTACCATCCAACACATATGGAGAAGGATTATTAAATATGTCCTAAGAAGTTATTAAGTAGACAACAAAAGAGAGAAGCACAAAACTCACTTGTTAGTAACTAGGTGCTAAACTTTTGCTGAAAATAATGTCAAAGCTTTAAATTTGGAAACTTAGAATAATTTGCCAGTTACCCCACCCTAGTGAAGTTTCTCCTTATTTGTTAAAAGCTAGACCTTGTTTATGTGATAAAATTAATTTTAAAGTGATTTTCAAACATTTTTACAAGGTTATTATGTTTAAATTGAAGGTAAAGTCTCATGCTATGGATTTTTTTGGGGGGTTGGGTTCTATGATTAAGTGTTCCATATGCTTAAAATATTGTTATTTCTTTCTGACCCTCAATTGCTCCTTTAATCTGAAGAAATACTAAAATCTATTTGTTCTTTTTCTAGAAATTATTGATCTTTCCATTACCCCTGTCAAAGCTAATTGGGCATAGAATGAGGGAGCATTCATATAAAACAAAAATTATGATAACACCATAAAAATTTGTGTACCAGATTGTGATGAACCAGCAGCTTCCTTCTAAGGAAGTTGCCTTAGGTCCCTGATGAATAAAATTAGTGGAATTAATTTGGGGCGGAGGGGGGGTTATATTTTTTTCTCTTTCAGTTTAAATGAATAGATGCTTGTTCAATTCCTCTTACTGTTTACTCTTCTTTATGTGTCATAAACCAAATAGCTTTAGCTTTAGAGCTTTGAAAATATTTATATTTATTTTCTATTTTCCTGTTGGCCATTTTTTTTCAGTTTGGCAATTTTCTCAGAAATGATTATTTGCCAGACTTCCAGATAAACATGGCTGCAATCTAGACGCAAATCATTTCCTCTCCCTGGCACCAAGCAAAATAGACTACCTCAAAAAAGCATAAAAATCACCTTTGGAAGAACGGAGGGACTCTCCAGTACTGCACAGAAATGAAGGTTTGAACATTTCCACACTATATAAGAAGGAGGAAAAGCTTGCACAAAAACGTGAACTGAGCCGCCCTTCCCCCCCACATCCCCCACCAAACCAGAGTAGGGTATCAGAGTGCTCACTGGGAGAGAGAGAGTGAGTGAGGAATGTCTCTGTCTGGGGGGGCACACCAGAGGCCTTTGGATCTAAAGACGGCTAGAAAATGATCTTCAGGGAGGTTTCACAGTAGAACCCTGGGAACTGGAGAGCACACAGATGGAGGGTCCCCTGCAAACTGGGAACAGTGAGGAGTCTCAAGAGTCTGTAAAAACTGCCTAAGGCCAAAGTGTTGCCCCTCGCTATAGTGAGGGGGGAGCGACAGGCTCCCTGGAAACTGACTGGGAATACCAGAGACCTACCCCTCAGAGCGGTTTTACAGGAGATTCCTGTGCAAGGGCGAGAAGAGCTCACAGAGCATGGGGGCGGGCACACTGAACACAGGGGCAGGCATGCTGATCACAGGGGCAAGCGCACTAGGAAACCTCAGAAGCTGGGAAGAACTAGTCTGAGGCAACCTAAATTCACAGAAAACCCACCCATATCACCCAGACCTCTGACCAAAAAGGAAAGGGGAATAAAACCACCAAAGATCTGGCTCACATGGCCCAAAATCAAGCCTCCAAGAAGAAAGGGAAAAAAGGGAGTATTGAAAATTTTATGGCAGGAGTACCCAAGGAAAAGAAGAGAAAGAGGATGAAATCCAAGCAAAATCAAAACAGGCCTCCCAAAATAGAAGTTACCCACAAGCTCTGGAAGAACTCAAATTGGAGTTTATCCAAAAGATGGAAATCTTCTGGAAAGAAAAATGGAAGAAAGAGATCAACAGTCTGATAGACAAGACTTCACAATTGGAGAAAGAGATGGAAGCATCTAACAGAAGGGCAGACCAAGCTGAAAAGCAAAACCAGTCCCTAAAGACTAGAATTAAGCAACTGAAAGACAGTGAGCTTGCAAAAAAGCAAGAATTAATAAACCAAAGCCAAAAAATTAAGGAATTAGAAGAAAAGATGAAATATCTGACTGACAAGGGCACAGACCAGGAAAACAGAGGAAGAAGAGACAACTTGAGAATTATTGGTTTGCCCCCCCAAAAAAACAGAGATAAACAAAAACCTTGAAGCTATACTACAGGAGATTATAGAAGAAAATTACCCACATATTCTGGAGCAAGGGGGCAAAATAGAAATAGAAAGAGTTCATAGAATACCCTCTATACTAAATCCCCAAAAGACAAACCCCAGGAATGTAACTGCCAAATTTAAGAGCTTCCAAAGTAAGGTGAAAATCCTACAGGAAGCCAAGAAGAAGAGCTTCAGATATAGAGGGGTTACAATAAGAATCACACATGACTTAGCGGTTAACATGCTAAGAGATAGCAAAGCATAGAACATGATATTTAGAAAGGCAAGAGAGCAGGGTCTCCAACCAGGAATCAACTACCCATCAAAACTGACTATATACTTCCAGGGCAAAGTATGGGCATTCAACAAAATAGAAGATTTCCAAGCATTTGCTAAGAAAAGACCAGAACATAGTGGAAAATTTGACATCCAATCACAGAAAGCAAGAGAAACATGAAAAAGTAAATATGAAATAAAGGGAAAAGGAGAAAAATCTTATCTTTCTCTTTAAGTCAAACTCTCTTCTATAAGGACTACATTTACATCAAATTATATATATATTAACATGTGGGGAAAATGTATTGTGTAACTCTCAAAAATTGCATGCATCATAAGAGTAGTTAAAAGAATCATGCATAGGGAAAGATTGGGGCATCAAGAATATTTGGTGAAGGGGGGGCAAAGAAAGAAAAAGGGAGGGGGGAATCATCGATGATGCTAAGATTTACTTCAAGAAATAGGGAGGGGGGAACTAAATAGAATAATCTTTCCCATACAGAGACACACATGGGAAGGTGAAGGGAAGAACTCTCATATGAGAAGGAAAGGAAGAGAGTGTGAAGTGGTATTACATAAGCCTTACTCTCAATGAAATCAATTCTGAGAGGGAAGAACATCTAGATCCATTGGGATCCTGAATTCTATCCTATCCAACAGGGTAAGAGAGAAAGGAAAATTAAGGAGGGGGAGTGGTGAGGAAGTATAAAAAGGGAGCAAAGGAGACGGGGGAGGGAGCATTTAAAAGGAGGGGCTAGAAAGGGAAGCATATCAAGGGAGGGGACTAGGGGGACTGACCTAAAGTGAATCACTGGTTCAAAAGGAGATAGCTAAAAAAGAAAGGTCAGAACTACGGGAAGATAACAAAATGCCAGCGAATCCATAAGTGACAATCATAACTTTGAATGTGAATGGGATGAACTCACCCATAAAATGTAGACAAATAGCACATTGGATTAGAACCCAAAACCCTACCATATGTTGTCTTCAAAAAACACAGACGAGGCAGGTTGACAGTCACAAGGTTAGAATTAAAGATCGGAATAAGACCTTTTGGGCTTCAACTGATAGAAAGAAGGCAGGAGTTGCAATCATATTTGACAAAGCCAAAGCAAAAATAGACCTGATCAAAAGGGATAGGGAAGGTAATTATTTTCTGTTAAAAGGGAGTATAGAGAATGAGGAAATATCACTAATCAACATGTAAGCACCAAATAGTATAGCATCCAAATTTCTAATGGAGAAACTTGGAGAATTGAAGGAGGAAATAGACAATAAAATTATATTAGTGGGAGACTTGAACCAACCACTATCAAATTTAGATAAATCAAATGAAAAAATAAATAAGAAAGGTAAAAGAGGTGAATGAAACCTTAGAAAAATTAGTTAATAGACATATGGAGAAAAATAAATAAGGACAAAAAGGAATACACCTTCTTCTCAGCACCACATGGCACATTCACAAAAATAGATCATACACTATGTCATAGAAACATGGCATTCAAATGCAGAAAAGCAGAAATAATAAATGCAACCTTTTCAGATCACAAGGCAATAAAAATATTGATTGGCAAGGGTACATGGAGAGCCAAATCAAAAATTAATTGAAAATTAACTAATATGATACTCCAAATTGCTTAGTTAGAGAAGAAATCATAGAAACAATTAATAATTTCATTGAGGAAAATAACAATGTTGAGACATCCTTTCAAACCTTATGGGATGCAGCCAAGGCAGTACTTAGAGGAAAATTCATATTCCTGAGTGCATATATTAACAAATTAGGGAGGGCAGAGATCAATAAATTGGAAATGCAAATCAAAAAAGTTGAGAGCAAACAAATTAAAAACCCCCAGAAGAAAACCAAAGTAGAGATCCTAAAAATTAAGGGAGAAATTAATAAAATTGGAAGTGATAGAACTATTGAACTAATAAACAAGACTAGAAGCTGATCCTTTGAAAATAACAGACAAAATAGACAAAGTAATGGTCAATCTAATTAAAAAAGGAAGGAAGGAAGGAAGGAAGGAAGGAAGGAAGGAAGGCCAATTAACAGCATCAAGGATGAAAAGGGGGAATCTCACCTCCAATGAAGAGGAAATTAAGGTAATCATTAAAAACTACTTTGCCCAACTATATGGCAATAAATATACCAACCTAGGTGATATGGATGAATATTTACAAAAATATAAATTGCCTAGACTAACAGAAGAAGAAATAGATTTCTTAAATAATCCCATATCAGAAAAAGAAATCCAACAGGCCATCAAAGAACTTCCTAAGGAAGAATCCCCAAGGCCTGATGGATTCACAAGTGAATTCTATCAAACATTCAAAGAACAGCTAATCCCAATACTATATAAACTATTTGACATAATAAGCAAAGAGGGAGTTCTACCAAATTCATTTTATGACACAAATATGGTACTGATTCCAAAGCCAGGCAGGCCAAAAACAGAGAAAGAAAATTATTGACAAATCTCCCTAATGAATATAGGTGCAAATATCTTAAATAGGATACTAGCAAAAACACTCCAGCACGTGATCAGAAGAGTCATTCACCATGATCAAGTAGGATTTATACCAGGGATGCTGGGCTGGTTCAATATCAGGAAAACCACCCACATAAGTGACCACATCAACAATCAAACCAACAAAAATCACATGATTATTTCAATAGAGGCAGAAAAAGCCTTTGATAAAATACAACACCCATTCCTATTAAAAACACTAGGAAGCATAGGAATAGAAGGGTCATTTCTAAAAATAATAAACAGTATATATCTAAAACCATCAACGAATATCATCTGCAATGGGGATAAATTAGATGCATTCCCAATAAGATCAGGAGTGAAACAAGGATGCCCATTATCACCTCTATTATTTGACATTGTATTAGAAACACTAGTGTTTGGGGTATGCGGTGCTCAGGGAGGGGTAGTATCTCTGGTATGGAGGGCTTGTCATGCCCTTCTAGGGCAGCTCTCCAGCCTCTGACCCCCACCTGACACCCAGCTCTCAATTGTGGCTCCCAGTAGCTGCTAGCATGTGGCAGAGGCCACACCCCGGACAACGGCTTGGACAGGCTGGCTAAACCTTGTGAGAGTAGCCATCGTGTCATTGACCCCTGGTGAAACACGGCTTTGCTTACCCAGCATGTGAAGACTGCTTTGGCCAAAAAGGCAGAAGAAACCAATAAGAAAGTTCAACGGCTGAGATGGCGACGCAGCAAAGCACTGTGGAGTGCTTAGGGCATGTTGGAGCACAAAAGACAACACAGCCATCCAATGCAACTGAGGAAGTCTCTAGGTGTAATGATTTTTCGTGCCATTGGACCCAGGCTTCCAACACTGAGAGAGTGGAATTGTCTCTGTGCATCGACTTTTCCACTTAAATCTCATTCACGCACAAGTGTCTTTGTGCACACTCATCTATACATCATAGTTGAAAATGCACAAAGACAATCGCCATCCTCGGTTACTGAGAGACTACTAGTATTACTACTACTACTACTACTACTAGAAACGCTAGCAGTAGAAATTAGAGAAGAAAAAGAAATTGAAGGCATTAAACTAGGCAAGGAGGAGACCAAGTTATCACTCTTTCCAGATGACATGATGGTCTATTTAAAGAATCCTAGAGATTCAACCAAAAAGCTAATCGAAATAATCAACAACTTTAGCAAAGTTTCAGGATACAAAATAAACCCACATAAGTCATCAGCATTTCTATATATTTCCCACACAGCTCAGCAGCAAGAACTAGACAGTGAAATCCTATTCAAAATCATCTTGGACAAAATAAAATATTTAGGAATCTCTCTCCTGAGACAAACACAGGAACTATATGAACACAACTACAAAACAGTCTCAACACAACTAAAACTAGACCTGAACAATTGGAAAAACATTAACTGCTCATGGTTAGGACAAGCCAATATAATAAAAATGACCATCCTACCCAAACTTATTTATCTATTTAGTGCCATATCCATTGAACTTCCAAAAATTTTTTTACTGATTTAGAAAAATCCATAACAAAGTTCTTTTGGAAGAACAAAGGATCAAGAATATCCAGGGAGATAATGAAAAAAATACAAAGGAAGGTGGCCTTGCAGTCCCAGATCTCAGACTATATTATAAAGCAGTGGTCATCAAAACAATTTGGTACTGGCTAAGAGACAGAAAGGAGAATCAGTGGAATAGACTCGGTGTAAGTGACCTCAGCAAGACAGTATATGACAAACACAAATATCCCAGCTTTTGGGACAAAAATCCACTATTTCATAATAACTGCTGGGAAAATTGAAGGACAGTGTGGGAAAGATTAGATTTAGATCAACACGTCACACCCTAAACCAAGACAAATTCAAAATGGGTGAATGACTCGAACATAAAGAAGGAAACTATAAGAAAATTAGGCGAACACAGAATAGTATACATGTCAGACCTTTGGGAAGGGAAAGATTTTAAAACCAAGCAAGACTTAGAAAGAGTCACAAAACGCAAAATAAATAATTTGGATTACATCAAATTAAAAAGGTTTTGTACAAACAAAACCAATGTAACCAAAATCAGAAGGGTAGCAACAAATTGGGAAACAATCTTCATAAAACCCTCAGACAAAGGTTTAATTACTCAAATTTATAAAGAGCTAAATCAATTGTATAAAAAATGAAGCCATTCTCCAATTGATAAATGGGCAAGTGACATCAATAGGCAGTTTTCAGATAAAGAAATCAAAACTATTAATAAGCACATGAGAAAGTGTTCTCAATCTCTTATAATCAGAGATATGCAAATTAAAACAACTCTGAGGTATCACCTCACACCTAGCACATTAGCTAACATGACAGCACAAGAAAGTAATGAATGCTGGAGGGGATGTGGCAAAGTAGGGACACTAATTTACTGCTGGTGGGGTTGTGAACTGATCCAACCATTCTGGAGGGCAATTTGAAACTATGCTCAAAGGGCAATAAAAGGCTGCTTGTCCTATGATCCAGTCATAGCACTGCTGGGTTTGTACTCCAAAGAGATAATAAGGAAAAAAAGACTTGTACAAGAATATTCACAGCAGCATTCTTTGTGGTGGCCAAAAATTGGAAAATGAAGGGATGCCTTTCAATTGGTGAATGGCTGAACAAAATGTGGTATATGTTGGTGATGGAATACTATTGTGCTAAAAGGAATAATGAAGTGGAGGAATTCCATGGAGACTAGAACAACCTCCAGGAAGTGATACAGAGGGAAAGGAGCAGAACCAGGAAAACACTGTGCACAGAGACTGACACACTGTGATACAATCAAATGTAATGGACTTCTCCATTAGTGTAAATGCAATGTCCCTCAACAATCTGCAAGGATCTAGGAAAAAAAAAACAGTATCCACAAATAGAGGACAAGTGTGAAAGAGGAAAACCAACTGCTAGACTACAGGGGTTGAGGGGATATGACTGAGGAGAGATTCTAAATGAACACTCTGGTGCAAACACCAACAACATGGAAATGGGTTCGAATTAAGAAGACTTGTGATACCCAGTGGAATCGCGTGTGTGCTAAGGGATACATGGGAGGGTTGGTGGGGAGAAAATGATCTTTGTCTCCAATGAATAATGTTCGGAAATGACCAAAAAATATAATGTTATAAAAAAGGAAATGATTATTTGCCATAAATCAAATATTCAGCTACAAATTATTTTCTTAAACAACCCCCCCAAATACAGCCATTACTAAATTAGTAATCCTTCATTTAAAATTTTTTACTACTATCTCCACTGAACACCATGAACAAAATGACAGAAGCTATTGAAATAGAATGTGAATGAAGATCTTCTAAGGGCCTCAGCTCTGAAGTTTAAATACCATATGTATTTTGCTGTAGTCATTTGATGTCTTCACGTTATAAACCACATTCTAAAAATACTAAAAGTAACTTACCTATATTGGTATCTAGAGTTTCCTTACTAAGGAGTTCGCTATGTAAATGAAATAGATCTAGTCTCTATTCATGTGTGAATGTATGACCATATGTGTGTATGAATCTGAGATCAAATCCACCTTCATATTCTTCCAACTGTGTGAGAATCCTAAGCAAGACATTTAAGTACTATCTGTCTTTTCATTCATAAAGTGGAAATGATAATAATATACATCTCCCAGGGTTGTTGTGAGAATCAAGTGAAATAATATTTGTAAAAACACTGAATAGAATGCCTCAAGGGCATTTATAATGGCCCATAATAAAGGTTTTACTCCTTCCCCTCTTAGGAAAATAAAATATAAAAAAATTCAGTAAGCTATATGTGACTGATAACATTTTAAGCTATAATACATATATATATATTATATATATATAATACATAATATAATAAGCTATACAAGATTTTTCATTTGAACATGGGTAGACATAAATCTGAAGAAAAAAAGGGCCCTCATAATGAAATATCACAAATCATGCCAAAGGTATGAAAAATAATTTAAAAATCAGGGATCTTTTCTCAAAATCTCTAAAATCTTTTTATGTTTGTCTTCAGCACACACAAACTCATACACACATTGTAAGCTAAATGTTTCAGACATGGAGTTGTTCATATCACTGAATTCTCAGAATCTATAATGTGAATCAGAAAATCCCAAATTTGCTGAGTCAGGGCTGTGCATTCTGCTAAAGCAACACCACACTCCCTTCCTACTTTCCAAACTGACTGTCTGCAACAGAGTCTCCTTCAAATTTTCTTTACCAGCCCCACATTATATCAAGCATCTCACTTTGACTGCCTTCCTGGCTCCCATAATCTAGTCCCTTTTCTGTCTTTCATGGAGTGGCAAATTTTCTGTAGTCCTGGCTATTGATTGGGTAAATGCATAATTACATAAATCACTTTAATTGGGCCCTGATTCAAGGACATGTTATAGGTTTATTTTTCGTAACTTAAAAATTTTACATATAAAACTTTGATATTCTATATTTCAACCAGAAGTCATTCTTTCTCTTTTATTTGGATTTTTTTTGATGCTTTTGCTTTCTCTTGCCAAGTGATTCAAATACCTCATAATTCAGCTATGCATCCCTGAGTGATCACTGAATTATTCAACAACCTCCTCAGGGGGGAATGTAATTATCTTATAATGCAAAGTTAAAATTCTTTTGAGAGTAATTTTAGGACAAGAAACATGCTACCTCTCCTAATGCAGAAAGTGAACTGTTTGGAGAAGGCACCATGAAGATGCCTCCACAGACCACCAGAAGATGCAGAGTGAACTTTGGGATGTGGTGATCTGAACTGTGTGGGGTTGAATGCATTTCTTTTGTATGTATACTCTTATGCCAAAGGGGACTGCCCCCAACTGGCTTTATTTGAGATGGCAGGACAAAGCCTTCACTGATTATGCAGTTAAAAAAAGGCTTTGATTGAAACAGAATGTTTGAAAATGGAGAATATATAAAAATGGAGTCTTAACAGTTGTTTGCAGACTGTGTCAGCAAGCCAGCAAGTAACAAATTAATTTTTCTGCTCTTAATGTTTTTCACATTTTAAAATATTCAATTTGATTTCAATATTGTTAATTTCTATCACTTATATATATATATACATATATGTTGAGGTCAATGTTATATGTGCATATAGATATCTGTATGTGTGTATAAACACTGTGATAGTTGTGTGGAGGTTATATTAGAGAGGGAAGAAACTAAAAGCAGTGAAGTGATAAAACTCACTTGGCTATGTGAATGGAAGAAAAGGAACTATGCTACATATATTGTGGAGACACATTCTATGTGTTTTATTTATATACATATACTATTTTATTATAACTCTTTTGTTATATTTTATGCATATAATCATAATTATTAACAAAAAAGAATGAATATATTTTACATGGAGACTGGCTCCAAAACATCTCTAACATATAATCTCTTTTCTCTATTTTTCTCTAACTTAGGTGTTCATCACCTTTATTGAAATAGTCTATTAGTGATTTGCCTGAAGTGTAGATTTGAACATGCTTACCCTTTACTAAGTGAACTTGTGATTTACTTTTCAGATCAATTAATTTTGCTGCTATTTAGAATTCTTCATAACCTGGCCCTTCCATCTTTCCCAATACTATTAAACATTACCCTCTCCAAATAATCTGCAATCTAGTCATACTATCTCCTCTTTCTTTCTCATGCACAAGTCTTCAAATGTGCCTTTACAAAGACTTCCTCCTTCATGTTTAGAAAAGACCTTTTTTTTTTTTCCTTCTGGGAATCACTTGTTTCCTTCAAAATTCAGCTTTTGTCTTCATCCATCTGAATCCCTTCCTGCTTTTTATCCTACTCTCATGTCACCCCTGATCAGCATGTAAGGCCCTGAAGGCATGAATTGCTTGATTTTATAATTTTTGTACCCTGATCATTCCCTTTTCTGATCCCTGGGTTAAAGAATAATTTCTCTTAAATTTTCTTTGAGCACTTTGTCTTGATTTTTCCTTGGCATTCATAATTAATATACTATGTGCACATGCTATAATACCCAAACCCAAACACACACACAAACTCATCAATAGAGCATAGAATTTTATCATCTCAAATTGAGAGTAAAAGAAAGATCATCATGTCAACACATTAATTTTAGAGATGAGGAAACTAAAAACAAGAGATGTTAAATATTGAAGAGTCCAATTGTATTGTGGCAAAACCTATGGCTGAATTCAGATTCTGTGATTCCAAGTTCAGTGCTCTGTCCACTATATCATGCTACCTGTATAAATCCCAGATCATGGAACTTTGCCTTTTCCTTAGAAGTTACTTACTAAATATTTGCTTAATTGACTTTAATTTTATATCAGCAAGCTAGTGTATATATAGTTTCTTATTTCTTAAATTCTCAGAATCTTAGAAAAAAACCATTTCAAATCCCAAATAAGAATGATGATTGAACTGTCTCTGAATGTAAGAATTTTTAAACTTACATCTCATTATTTATAAAAAATTTATGCAAATATAAACAACACATTTTATTTTTAATATTGCTGGTTTTTTATTTATGATTCTAGACATTTTTCTTTGTTAAAAACAAGGATTTTATGCCTATTTTATAACTATAGTATCACTTAATCATTATAAATAATTTATCTCATATTTTAAGTATTTTTCATTTTTGTTAGTTCTTATCACATAATTATGATGGATAAAATTTACCAATCCAAATTTCTACAATCATATCTATATCCATATCCATATCCATATTCATATCTATATCCATATCCATATCTATATCTATATCTATATCTATATCTATATCTATATCTATATCTATATCTATATCTATATCTTGTTTTTGTTATTGTTGTTCCTTTTCAAATTCTCTTTTAGGGAGTGATATGTGACTATCAGATTTTACCAGAGTGCCCAACACACAATAGATGCTTAATAAATTCTCATCACCTTTGCTTCTCTGTTTTAAATGCTGCCAAAAACTAATTATTTGAATGTGACTTTTATTCCTGTTAATATCATTTCCAGAGTTTATTCCTAGCAATGAGATTAATATAAGTAGAGTATGAACAATATTAGAGCTATTATGTTACATATCATTTTAAAAATTAAACAACTTCAAAGCTCTATTATAGAGTATAGATGGTCTCTCTATAATGGTTCCAATATGGTGGGGGGAGTGAATAGGGGACTCAATGAATGGAGATTCAGGACTCGAAATGGGAGGTCCTGGGTTCTAATCTGTCTTCAGACACTGTCTAGCTGTGTAACTCTGGGCAAGTCAATTAACTCTGATTGTCTAACCCTTACCACTCTCCTGTCTTGGAAAAATACTTTTTGTTATTTAAAAATAGTACCAATACTGGATTTCATTGTTTTAAATTATTTTTTAAGTTTATTCATCAAAAATGTTTTAGAACTCATTTAACTTTTTACTCCTTAATTATTAAATAGTTTAATATTTAAAAAGGTTTCTTGTAAATTGTAAGAGTTTAAAAAGTTGTGGTCACCATTTATAATAATTAAAAATTAAACTATGTATCTCTTAGTAGCTTTTACAATTATAGTAAAAGAAGGAATTTTAGGAAGTAGGTAGAAAATATTGCCTAGCTAAATACCTTGAATGCCACTCTAATGAAATCCAGCTTGCCCACCGAACAAAGTTTCAATCTCTAGTCAGAAGCATGGGAGAATCTCAGACTCCAGGTTCCAATCTCCAGGTTGAAGTCTGTAAGAGTTTCTTCAGTCAAAGTCACAAATCCAGAATGAATGTACTTCAGATTTCTGGTGTCTGCATTTATAAGCCCTTTTCACCATGTCACTTATCAGGAAACAATTATAGTTCCTTAACTTGCTTAGCACCACCATGATGGGCAGTACCTGTGGGATTGATTTCCTATCTCATTGGTTTCAACTTCCTTTCTCTGAGGGTCTTATACATTCCTATGGTAAAATTACCTTCTGGTCCCTGATTAATTAAATTAAAACAAAGAGAGGAGAAGCCCATGTTCCTGATTGATTAAATTAAAAAGAAACAAAAAAGGATAAATTCCCATTCAAAATAGTTTATAAATATTTTCAAATTATTATAGATTGTTCTTCTTTCAATAATTCCTTATTAATCTCCTTGGACTACTTCTTTACTAAACTTTTTATATATGTCAACTCATTTTTTTTATTTGGATGCCAAATTACTATGAGAAAGGTTTATCATAGTTTTCCCAATTCTTTGATGTATTCTTATTCTGGATGCTTATTTCTAATTTGGGGTAACCATATGAATAGTCAAATAACAAAATATATTTTGTACTACACTTATATTTGTTGAATAAATATTTTTCTCATCTCTGCAATTATGATAAGTATTCAATTATAATTCATCTATTTTATATCCTTCAAATGTTTAGACCATTGATCCATTTGGAATTCATTATGTTATGTGCTATATAATGTGGATTTAATCAGTATCTTTTGTTTGTCATTATATTATTCAATTATTCAAAGATTTTAGTGATAATTTAATTTCTTTTACAATATTTTATAATTCTGAATTTAACTACATTTGTTATTTTTTGTTTGTTTTTTAGTTACTTTTCATTTGTGTCTGACTTCATGATGTATTTTAGATTTTAATTGGAAAAGATACTAAAAAGGTTTACCATTTCTATCTCTAGATCATTTTTCAAATGAGGAAACTGAGGTAAATGAGGTTAAGTGACTTGTCCAAGTCACACAGCTAGTCATTTTCTGAGGAGAGATTTGAACTCAAGTTTGTGAGTTCAGGTCTGGTGCTCTAGCAAATATGGCATTTCTTATTTTGTAATTTTTATTCTTTTCTGTCTAGGGACAAATGCAGTATAATAAAAATAGTTCTGAGTTTGTTCCAAGAGTGTCTGTATCTAATACCTATTTCTGTTTATTGGTGCCTTTGCCATCTTAGGCAAATAAGTTTACTTTCCTGGTTCTTAGTTTCCCTATTTCTAAAATAAATTTTACTAAATATTTTTATGATTGTGAGCCTATGACCACCTCATATGGAATAATTTATAACAACTCAATGACAGAGGGTGTTAGAAAGATTTCATTTACTTTTTTGAATTCAATTAATCCATAAACATTTATTTTCATTCAAATATATTTTGTACTTTGATTTAAATGCATAAATATAAAAGAACAACGATATCCATGTGACACAATAGTTTTTAAAAGAATATTTTTCAGGCTTTCACTGACAAAATGATGGACTGAGGAGAAAACTTAACTGATTCCTCCCAAATTTCCCTCCAAACCACTTTGAGATAGATCCTCCTACTTAATTTTGGTGTAATGAAGCCATTTTCTAACCCCAAAAGCTTAGATAATCAGCAGGAAAATATTTGTCTTCCTGGGATGGGAAGAAAACATAGTCCAGAGCAGATAATCCAAGCAAAAGTAAGCCAAACCCCAGGAATAAAAGGATAAAGCCCCACCAACACAATAAAGAAAAATTCAACTCAAAGCAACACAGAAGTATTCCATCTCTAGTAAAGGTCAGCAGGGAGGCTTCAATTGGATCTTAGCTTATACTAAGGCCCTGCTCCCAAAATAGGTCACCAGCAAGTGGCTGTGTAAGGCTACTCTGAAAGTAGCATGACAGATGCCAAATCCAGAGCAATAGATCCTTCATTCAATACAATCTACCAATTAGGTCCCACTGGGTAAATGGGCAGTGAGGACCTGCCTCCAGAGCAAGTAAGCAGTAAGGTTCTACATCCAAAAAAGCAGGGTCTCAAACCTTCAGAAGCTACCACTAAGACAATCCCTAGAACAATCCAGCAACAGACCTCCCATTATGCAAGTAAGCAGCAAGGTGCCCCAATTTTAAAGTAAGCTAGGGAGGCTGTCTACTGAAAAAGCTAGTTACAAGGACCTCCAGTCAGTACAAGCCAAACAAAAGACCCCTCACCTGTGCAAGTAAGGAATTAGGTTCCTCCACTATACAAGAAAACAAGAAATTTCTCCTTTGTTTATGCTAGCAGTGAGTCCCCTCTTTTCACCTGTACATGCCAACAATTATGCTCCAAAACTAATGCAAGCTAGAAGCAAAGTCCCACAAGAAGAAGTCTGATACACTGATTTTAATAGAGAATAGAGAATAACATTACTGGGAAAAGTTACATAATAAACTGGAAAAAATGAGCATCTACCCCCCAAAACCCTGGTTTTAGGCAGGTACTACGGTGACAGGGGAGAGGGGGAGGTCATGGTACAAGCTTAGAGGAGAACAAGGTCAAATTAGGCACAAGTGTAACCAAAAGGAAAAATGTGAACTAGAGTCAGGCACCAACAGAACCTCTGGGGAAGGTTAAAAAAAGGGGGGGGGGCTTTATAAAATAAAAGAGAAGAAAAATTGGAAAAAAATGAAATGAAAATGAAATAAAATAATGAAATAAGAGTCAATAACTTGTTAAAGGATCACAAGAAATAGAGAAAAGAGTTTAAAAAATCTCACAGGAAAACAATACCTTAAAAATACAATTGACCAAATATAAAAGGAAGTACAAAAATACACTAAAGAAAACACATTGTTGAGATGTAGAATTAGTCAAACAGAAAAAGAAGTAGAGTAGTTCATTGAAGAAAATAATTATCTAAAAGTTAGAATTGGGCAAATGTAAGTAATGACCACATGAAACATCAAGAAACAAATACAATCAAAGAATGAATTTGAAGAAAATGTTAATTCCTTCATTAAAAAAGACATCTCAAAAATAGGAGAGGAGAAATAATTTAAGCAGTATTAGACTTTATGAAAGTCATGATCAGAATAAGAACCTGGACATTGTATTTCAAGTATAGTCAAAGCAGAGCCAACATGAGAAAGAAGATATTCAGACCTACCCAATTTCTACAAAGTGAAACTCTAAAAAACTATGATATAAGACCTCAAAATGAATTCTGAAACATCATAATCTCCCCAAAAAAAGAAATGGTGAAATATTTTCTCAGGCCAAAATAACCTAGAAGTTTGACTTAAAAGATCTACTGCACAAGGGTGGAAGTCAAGTTCAAATCAACACTCCAAAGTAGGCCCCACATGGCAGCAGCAGTTGGGGATACTTGAATCAGCAGTAAAGATCTCTGAAGCCTTTAGTTACAGATGGTAAGGGGGATTATGACTCTTGCACAGAAGAGTTTACAGGAGTTCCTTTGGAGCATGCAAGACTCTTGTCACACTGCTTATACACAAATGCAGGTTCCAGCCCTGAGGTTTGTCTCAGGGTGATGAGAAGCACTAACACATATCAATACTTGTGACCATAGGGGAGAAGGGGACCTTTATCACATTTCCAAAGGGCAAAAATGTGCTTGAGATTACTGACAGAAGGCAGCACAGGTTGCAAGACTATTAAAGACACCTTTTCTTATATCATATTCTCTTAGAAAAACTGAAGGGAGGGACTTCCAAGTTAAGATTGCTGCAATGTAGAAGCAGAACTCTTCCTCTCCTCATCACTTACCAATATAGACTACCTCAAAAGGATAAAAAAAACAAGTTCAAGTGAACAAAGACACTCCATAGTAGGGCTCAGCATTGAAGGTATGTGGGATTTGAACATTTCCATTCTATAAGGGGGTGAAATAACTTCTACCAAAACACAAACTGATCAACATTCTCCCAACCTCTTACCGTGCCAGAGTCAGAGCCAGTGCACCAGAATCAGAACAAGTGAGGGTCAATCTCTACATCCTTGGAAGGTGACTAAGAACACCAGGGACTTACCACTAAGATCAAGTAGACTTGAGGCACCAAGAGGCTAAAAAGTGAGGAACTTGGTTGTGAAGAGAGAGCAGAGAGGGGTGGCAGACAGTAGAAGCCATGGAGACCCAAAAAGTAGCATCAAGTAAAAACCTAACTCTGTAGCTCTATACAAAGAGAGCCTACCCTCCTCACTCAGACTTCTGGCTAGCAAGGGAAGTAAAAACAAGAATAGTAATGGCCAGGATTATTGGAATAGACTTGGGGTAAATGACTTCAGCAGGACATTCTATGATAGACTTAAAGGTCCCAGTTTTGGGGACCAAAACTCACATTTTTATTTAAAAAAAGATGGGAAAATTGGAAGAAAGTATGGGAGAAATTAGGTTTGGATGAACATCTCACACACTACACCAAGATAAACTCATAATGGGTGAATGACCTGAATATAAAGAAGGAAAGTATAAGCAAATTAGATGAACACAGAATAGTATACTTGTCAGATCTTTGGGAAAGGAAAGACTTTAAAACCAAACAAGAGCTAGAAAAAATCACAAAATGTAAAATCAATACCTTTGATTACATCAAATTAAAAAGTTTTTGTACAAACAAAACTAATGCATAAAAAATTAGAAGGGAAGCAACAAATTAGGAAATAATCTTCATTACAAAAACCTCTGACAAAGATCTAATTACTCAAATTCATAAAGAGCTAAACCAGTTGTACAAAAAATCAAGCCATTCTACAATTGAAAAATGGGCAAAGGACATGAATTGTCAATTTTAAGTCATAGAAATCAAAACTATTAATAAGCACATGAAAAAGTGCTCTAAATCTCTTATAATCAGAGAAATGCAAATCAAAACAACTCTGAGCTATCACCTCACACCTAGCAGATTGGCTAACATGACAGCAAAGGAAAGTAATGAATCTTGGAGGGGATGTAGCAAAGTTGGGACATTAATTCATTGCTGGTGGAGCTGTGAATTGATCCAACCATTCTGGAGGGCAATTTGGAACTATGTCCAAAGGATGATAAAAGACTGTCTGTCCTTTGAGCCAGCCATAGCACTGCTGAGTTTGTACCCCAAAGAGATAAAAAGTAAAATGACATGTACAAAAATATTCATAGCTGCACTCTTTTTGGTAGCAAAAAATTGGAAAATGAGGGGATGCCTTTCAATTGGGGAATGGCTAAACAAATCACAGTATATGTTAGTGATAGAATACTATAAAGCAGAGGAATTCCATGGGGCCAGGAACAACCTCCAGGAATTGATGCAGAGTGAGAGGAGCAGAAACAGGAAAACATTGTACACAGAGACTGATACACTGTGCTACAGTTGAATGTAATGGACTTCTCCATTAGTGGCAATGCAGTGATCCTGAACAACTCGGAGGAACCTACAAGAAAAAACACTATCCACATCCAGAGAAAACACTGCGGGTGTAAAAACACCAAAGAAAAACAACTGCTTGAATACATGTATTGAAGGGATATGATTGGGGATGTAGACTCTAAATGAACATCCTAGTGTAAACAACAACATGGAAATAGGTTCTGATCAAGGACACAAGTAATACCCAATGAAATTGCATGTTGGCTGCGGGAAGAGTGGGTGGAGGAGAGGGAGGGAAATAATGTGATTATTGTAACCAAGTAATAATGTTCTAAATTGACTAAATAAACTTATTCAAATGAAAAAAAAAAAAAGAAAAGTAGAAAGGAAGAGAGGCTCAGAGAGGAACAAGGGCCCTGCCATTGGGAGCTCCATCCCTAGAGAAGTGTGAGAGCCTGCCATTCCCCTTGCCTGTCCATATGGAATAAGCTAGGAAGTCTACTGTACAAAGGAAGGTCCCTGTTTCCTAATTTTGAGCATCTGCAGAAATTCTGGTTCTGATCCGCTAACCTCAGGGTAAAGGTCTCATATGAGATCATCTCTGAATGCAACTGAAGTTGAGTGAAGATAGAAGTCTGTGGACTGGAAGGCTTGGGCGTTCAAATAAGTGACTACTGAAATGGTCAAGGATGATGGCATGTGAGGGGTGAAGGCAGAGTGCAAGTGAGTTACTGAACTCTGATCTAGACAGGTGATCTACAAACAGATGGAGGGAATCTCAAAGGCCAGGCAACCTAGGGAGGAGGAGGTCTTCGAAGGATCAGAAGCGAGCCAAGATTCTGCTTAGTCCTCTTACCCTGCCAGTAGAGGTAGACAGGTCTGGTGGTGGACTTTGGAGCTGTGCAATCTATAGCCAAATGAGAATTGCCCCAGCAGCACTGCTGATGAATCAGAAACACACCAAGAAGACCCAAATGTGTTATTAAGAGTTGGACTGAACTAAAACTACTGGACAGCAATAATAAGGTCCACAAAGCACTTTACATGTTTTTCTCTCATTTGATCCTTACAACAACCTGGGAGGTAGGGGTAACATTATTATACTTATTCTACAGCTGAGGAAACTCAGTCACACCCAAGCTAAGTGACTTGCTCAGGGTGCCACAACTAGTAAGTGTCTGAGGCAGGATTTGAACGCAAGTTTTTCTGACTACAGTTCAACACTCTATCCACAGCTAATTCATGATAATTGGTTAAATGAAACTGGAGAATGAACCACTGGAATTTTAAATTGGAGAGAACACACTAGAAAGGAGGATTTAGTTGATGGCAGTATCCTAGATTCTTGAGTTCTGCGAACTTGGTTGTTTTCTTCGTTATGAAAATACAAATAAAAAAACATAATAGAATAAAAAAAAAGAATAGTAATAGC
This sequence comes from Monodelphis domestica, assembly GCF_027887165.1. Taxonomy (NCBI): domain Eukaryota; kingdom Metazoa; phylum Chordata; class Mammalia; order Didelphimorphia; family Didelphidae; genus Monodelphis; species Monodelphis domestica. Next base: position 161,817,893 of record NC_077232.1, read on the forward strand.
CAGTCATGCTTAAGAAATACAACAGTCAACCACCAGAAAGAACAGGAGAAAAGCACTGAGATAGTTGATATGAAGAAAAATTTCAGACTATAGAGGCAACAGTAGAGGATGACAAACAAGTAAACAGATCCAAACTTTATCCCCCAAAATGGAAATTGGTCGCAAGATCTTGAAGATTATAAATAAGAGATTAGGAGAAAGATGGAAGAGAGTTGGCAAGAAAAATGGAAAATAGTTCAAAAAGAAAATAAAAATTTAAATGACAAAATCTCAATCTTGGAAAGAGATGTCCAGAAATCAAATGAAATGTTAAGGAAATTGAAGATCAGAAATGACCTGCTGGAAACCATGAAAGGCAAGATAGACAAAACTAAAAAAGAAAATCAAAAGATCATAGCAGAAACCAGTCTATAAGTACTAGAATTGGGTAAATAGGAGCTTATGATCTCACAAGACAGCAAGAATCAATCAATCAAAGTCAAAGGACTGACAAAATAGAAGGAAATATGAAATATCTCACTGATAAAGTGACTGATCACAAATTTGAGAATGATTGATCTACCTGAAAACCCAGAAATAAACAGAAACCTTGTCATCATACTACAAGAAATTATTCAAGAAAACTTCCCTGATGTTCTTGAACAATAGGGCAAAATAGACATTTAAAGAGCACATATATCACCTTCTACACTGAATCCTCAAAGAACTGTCCCCAGAAATATAATTTCCAAATTCAAGAGCTTCCAAGTTAAGGAGAAAATATTGCTAGAAGACAGAAAGAGACAATTCAGATATCAAGGGATTCTAATCAGGATAACACAGGATTCAGCAGTTTCTAGACTAAAGGACCTTGAGGCTTGGAATATGATATTCATTAAGGCAAGGGAAATGGGTGTGTAACCAAGGATCACCTACACATCAAAATTGACTATATACTTCCAGGGGAAAGTATGGGCATTCAACAAAATAGAAGATTTCTGAGTATTTGTAAAGAAAAAAAAAACAGAACTAAGTAGAAATTTTGATATCCAAAAACAAAAAATCAAGAGAAACATGAAAAGGTAAATAAGATAGAGAGGGGAAAGAAAGAAAATGAATAAATTTTCTTCTTTAAGTGCTTTAATAAGGTCAAAATGTGGTTAAAGTTTAGTGGTTAAAGTTGGTACTTATTTCCATTAGCTTTTTAGTTGATTCTCTTGGACTCTTTAAGTAGACCATAATATCATATGCAAAGAGTTATAGTGTGATCTCCTCATTGGCTATTTTGATACTTTTATTTTCTTTTTCTTCTCTAATTGCTACTGCTTTTGTTTCTGGTACAATGTTAAATAATAGAGATGATAATGGGCATCCTTGTTTCACTCCTGATCTTATTGGGAAGGTTTCTAGTTTATCTCTATTGCAGATGAAGTTTGGTGATGATTTTAGATATATACTGTTTATTATTTTTAGGAAAGGTCCTTTTATTCCTATGCTTTCTAGTGTTTTTAATAGGAATGGGTGTTGTGTTTTATCAAAGGCTTTTTCTGCATCTATTGAGATAATCATCGGATTTTTGTTGATTTGCTTGTTGATATGGTCAGTAATGTGAATGGTTTTCCTAATGTTGAACCACCTTTGCATTCCTAGTTTAAATCCCAGCAGATCATAATGAATAGCCTTGGTGATCACTTGCTGAACTCTTTTTGATGGTATTCTATTTAAGATTTTTGCATCTATATTCATTAAAGAGATTTGTCTGTAGTTTTCTTTCTCTGGTTTTTATCTGTGTGGTTTTGGAATCAGTACCAAATTTGTGTCATAAAAGGAATCTGGTAGAATGTCTTTGCTTATTATGTCATATAATTTGTATAATATTGGGATTAGTTGTTCTTTGAAAGTTTGATAGAACTCACTTTGAATCCATTTGAGATTTTTTTCTTATGGAGTCCTTGATGAATTTTTCAATTTCTTTTTCTGACATGGGATTATTTAAGTATTCTATTTCTTTTCTTAATCTAGGCAGTTTATATTTTTGTAAATATTCATCCACATTGCCTAGATTGCCATATTTATTGCCCTATAATTGGGCAAAACAGTTTTTAATGATCACATTAATTTCCTCTTAATAAGAAGTGAAGTCTCCCTTTACATTTTTGATACTCTTAATTTGGTTTTCTTCTTTCACTATTTTTGTTAGACTGACCAATACTTTGTCTATTTTATTTGTTTTTTTTTATAGTCCCAGTTTGTAGTATGTTTTATTAATTCAATAGTTCTTTTACTTTTGATTTTATTAATTCCTCCTTTAAATTTTAGGATCCCTAATTTAGTTTTCATATGGGGATTTTTAATTTGATCACTTTCTAGTTTTTTTTTTAATTTGCATGCCCAATTCATTGATCTTTGCATTCCATAATTTGTTAATATATGAACCCAAGGATAAAAATTTCTCCCTGAATATTGCTTTGGCTGCATCCCATAGATTTTGGTAGGATATCTCATCATTGTTATTCTATTCAATGAAATTATTAATTATTTTTATTATTTATTTTAACTGATTTTGGAGAATCATAGTAATTAACTTACAATTAATTTTTATTTGTCTCTCCTTGTATCCTTACTAAATATTATCTTATTGAATTATTATCTGAAAAGTTTGTATTTATTATTTCTGTTCTCATGCTCTTGTTTGCCATGTTTCTATGCACTAATACATGGTCAATCTTTGTGAATGTACCATGTGCTCCTTAAAAGATGTATAGCTTTTGTCCCTATTTATTTTTCTCCACATATTTATTAAGTCTATTTTTTCTAAGATTTCATTCACATTTCCTACCTCTTTCTCATTTTTTTTGGTTTGAATTACTTAGATTTAAAGAGGTACATTTAGGTCTCCCACTAGCATTGTTTTACTATCTATTTCATCCTTGAGCTCCACTGGTTTCTCCTTTAGAAATTTGGATGTTATAACATTTGGTGCTTAAATGTTGAGTACTGATATTTTCTCATTGTCTATATTGACTTTTATGAGGATATAATTACCTTCCCTATATCTTTTAATCATATCTATTTTTACTTTTGCTTTGTCAGATATCATGATTGTGACTCTTGCCTTCTTTTTCCCAGTTGAAGCCCAATAAGTTTTGCTCAAGCCTCTAACCTTTAACTTGGCTATGTCTACTGTGACAAGGAAATAACTTTAAAAGACTGATATATATTAATTTAAGGTCACATGGAATTCAGCTATGTAATTCCTAAATGAAAACTCAAGTCAGCAGTCAACCTTTTATGGAGTTTTAATTACAAACAGGAGGAAGAAAGGTATTAGAAAGAGAGAGAGAGAGAGAGAGAGAGAGAGAGAGAGAGACAGAGAGAGAGAGAGAGAGAGAGAGAGAGAGAGAGAGAGAGAGAGAGAGAGAGAGAGAGAGAGAGAGGGAAAGAGAAAGGGGAGAGAAGGGAATAGGGCTTAAATACCCCCTCTGTTTAGGCTGGGCCAAAAGGCCCAAGCCCTTAGATAGCTGAAGCAAAGAAAAAAGACCAGTCCCTATAACTCATGTGACCAAAATGGAGAAAAAGTCTCAGGGGCCTCCACCTCCAGCCTCCTTCAGAGCAAGCTTCACATCCTCTCAGAGCAAAAACTCTCCAACCACCCCTCAGTCCTCAGACCCTTCCATCTTTAAGGAAACCCTCTCAGTTCCCTCCCCTCTGTTCTCACATCTACCAATCACTGTCCATGTCTTCCCTGTGCCAATGGTGGCTCTAGCTTAACCCAGGACCTCCCAGAAGTCTGTGGCTTTTCCCATGTCTGTTGAAGGTCATATTCTCAAATAATTAAATCTTGATCTATGCTGCAGCCCTTCCTAAATCCTGTTAGGACTGAGTAGGGTGGAGATTGTAAGTTCCAAGACCTGGTTCTGTCATTCCAAGAATCTCTATTGTATCAATTCTAAAATCAATCATGACTCAAAGAACTTCCTGTTCTATGCTTAAGTATAGGTCAAAGCCCTTTCCATTGTTCAGCAAAAGGTTTCTGTCCTAAAGTAATCTTAAGTAGGGAGGAGAAGGACCCTCCCATGCCAAAGGGGGGTTCACATTCCAATAGACTATCAGTAGGAAATTATTCAGTATGAAATTTCCCAATGGTGAAATTTCCAACATTTATAAGTCTAAAAAATTTTAAGGTTTACACTACCTACCTCATGTTTGCTTCTTTTAGACAATATATGATAGGATTTTGGTTTCTCATCCACTCTGCTATTTGCTTCCATTTTAAATGTGAGTTCATTCCATTCAAATTCAGAGTTATGATTACCACTATGTATTTCCCAACATATTGATTCCTTCTCAATTTCTTCTCTTTCTTCTTTCCCTATTTTGTTTTAAACCAGTGATTTTCTATTGAAAAGTCCCTGTATTCCCCATCCTTATTTTACTTCTGTAAAAAATATCATTATTTAAATTGCAAAGTTTAAATTCCTTTTGAGAAGAATTTTAGGTAAAGAAAGATGCTACCTTTCTGAATCCAGAAACTGAACTATTGGAGAAGACACCATGAAGAAGCCTCCAGACCACAAGCTGCACAAAAATGAACTTTGGGTGTAGTTGATTGAACATTTATTTGTATGTATACTTTCATGCCAAAGGGGATTGCCCCCTAACTGGATTTTTGTCAATGCATCCAGAAATTATTGTTTGTTTTTTTTTTCTCTTATCCTCAAATTATTGTAATATTTAAATTGATTATGTTTTTATGATCATTTGGGGAAGTCCTTCCTAAGAGGATCAAACAGGAGGATGTAAAAATGGACTTGAATCCAGGACGTCAATCCCCAGAAATCCTTCCTCCACTTCCCCAGAATGCTTTGTAATCTCACTGAATTCTCACCTGGGCCGAGAGCAAAATCATTATTTAAAGGGTCTCTGCCCACGGCAGGGTCTCTTCTCTTTCTGGCTCCGCTGGCAAACAGATGCATCTCATGATGTGAGTGAAATTTGGGTGGGCCTGATGGCCCACCTAGCATGTGCTTCTCTTGCTTGTATTTTCTTTAACCCTTGACCTTTAATAAGCGTCATAAAAATAATACTCCTTGCAGAGAGAAACTAATTTCTACATGCTTCAGTTTCCCCTAAATTTTAATATTTACACTTCCCTTTCTTCCCTTTCCCTTTTTGTTCCCCTCTCATTATTTTTTAGTGCCTATTAAATTCCCTCCCCCCTCTCCTTCCCTTTTTGTACTCCCCACCCCACTCCTACCCTTGGATTTTCCCTTCTCACTTTCTTTGAGGGTAAGATAGAATTCTATACACCAATGGATCTAGATGAGCTTCCCTCTCAGAATTGATTACACTGAGAGTAACATTTATGTATTACCCATTAACAGTTTTTTCCTCTCCTTCTTATAATAATATTCTTCCTTTCCCCTTCCCATGGATCTCTTTGTATGGTATTGATTATTCTATTTTTCTAATCCCTTCAAGTTTTTCTTGATGCCATATTCTATTTCCCATCCATTTTTTTGCATATCATCTTAGACAACTTATTATACCAATCTCTATCTTTGAATAATTCATCTAATTACTATAAGAGTGAATAAAATTTTTGAGAGTTACAAATAACATTTTTTCCATATAGGAATATAAACAATTTGGCCTTATTAAAGCCCTTAAAGAAGAAGATTTATTTTTTCATATTTCCAACACATCTAGGCAGCAGGAGTTAGAAAGACAAATTTCATTTAAAATCACCCTAGACAATATGAAATACTTAGGTATCTGTCTGTGCAGAAAAACACAGGAAGTATACAAACACAACTACAAAGCACTTTCCAAACAACTAACACTAGATCTAAACAATTGGAAAAACATTAATTGCTCATGGGTAGGATGAGCTAACATAATAAAAATGATCATCCTACCCAAATTAATTTACTTATTTAGTGACAAACATGTCAAACTAGCAAGAACCTTTTTTACTAAATTAGGAAAAAAAAACTATAACAAAGTTTATTTGGAAAAACAAAATATCAAGAATATTAAGGGGAAAATGAAGGAAAATGGGAAGGAAGGTGGCCTAAAAGTATCAGACCTTAAAGTGTACCATAAAGCAGTGGTCATCAAAATATGGTACTGGCTAAGAGACAGAAGGGAGGATCAGTGGCATAGATTTGGGGTAAGTGACCTCAATAAGAAAGTCAATGTAAATCCCAAAAATCTCAACTTTTGCGACAAAAATCTACTATTTGACAAAAACTTCTGGGAAAATTGGAAAACATTATTTGTGAGATTAGGTTTAGATTAACATTTCACAACCTACACCTACATGAATTATGAATGGGTTAATGGCTTGAATATAAAGAAAGAAACTAAGAAAATAAGGTGAACACAGAATAGTATACTTCTCAGATATTTGGGAAGGGAAAGATTTTAAGACCAAGCAAGAAAATTAAAAAAAATATAAAATAAATATTTTTGATTATGTTAAATTAAAAGGGTTTGTAAAAACAAAACCAAATACAATCAAAATTAGAGGGAACACAACAAATTGGGGGAAATCCTTTATAAAAAATAACTCTGATAAATTTCTTTTTGAGGTTTACAAAGGGATGAGAGCTATTATCTCATTTCCTTTGCTCAACAATCCTGTGAGGCAGGTGCTCTAAAAATGCATATTTTTGCAATTAGGAAATTAAGATTGAGAAAAATTAAATATTTTTGTAACGTTATGCACCTAATGTATGAAGAAAAATATGAACCTAGACCATCCTGATTCCAAAATTGGAATCTTAGTAGAGGAGAAATGGGAAAGAAATTCAATTTCAATTGGAGGCTTAAACAGGAGTTTGTTATACTAACAATAGTCTATTTTGTCTTGTTTTGTTTGTTGTGTTCTTATTATTGATGAGTGTCTCATTTCTCTCTAATTGACCCAAATGAACAAAATGTCAAGCTTTTATTTGTGTAATTATATATTTTGAGCAATATGTTGTTGATACTAGGGACCCTAACATATATCTTTAGAAATTACATATTATTTGGAGGTACTAGGAGGCTCAGTGGATTAGAAAATCAAGAATGGTGATGGGAAGTCCTGTATTCAAATGTGGCCTCAGATAGTACCAAGGTATGTGGCTCTGGCCAAATACTTAATCTCCCTTGTCTGGCCCTTGGCACTCTTCTGTTTTATAACCAATAGATGGTATTGATTTTATGATGGAAGGGAAGGATTATTTTTAAATTACATATTATTTTCAAAAATAAAAAAATATAAGTTCTTACTTCCATAAGTACAACTTTACATTTTCATACATAGATAAATAATGTTATTTTTATATTTCCTATTTCCTATATATGTATGCCCCACAAACACACACAAACACACACACACACACACACCAGGAAAATGAATCATTCCAGCACATTTTATTTCTAATATTAGCTAAAGTAGGACTATCCTCTCAAAATTAAATTGCATTTTAATGTCCATTTTGAAAAGAACCCTGGAAACCTAACCTCAATATGCCCATTTGAATGAACTAAACTAAGTAAGTTCTCCAAACTTAGTTTGAAGGTTTAAAAGTCTCCCTGATACTAACCTCTCATCAACTGGCCTTTCTAACTGACTAAGAAAATGGAGTGTATCAAAAAGATATCTTTTATTACGCCAAGGCTATTAGAAGTAGTTCTAGGAATCTAAATGATAAGGAAACTACTCTGCTTAGCAAGAAATAAAGTGCAAAGTGGGGTTTTTAGCACCCTCATACAATAGATGATGAGGGAAAGGGAAGATTTAAAATGAAAAGACTCACACTAAGTTTTTTAGATGATTAAACAGTACACAGTCTCATAGGGCAGAAACCATTATTTTAGAAAAGCACAAGAAAGATTTAAAGGTTTGAGCTTAGTGGGGATTCTCTTATGAGAGAACAAATGGAAAAGAACATGTTATTGGATTTGATTGTTAAAAATAGTCCCACACCAGTTTCTTTCAAATCCTATGAATACTCAGATATACAGCTCTCTAATTCATATGATGTATTGCAGTGAAAAACTGTGCCTACTATATCAACTGGGTTATAAAAGAGGGAACATATAATGATGTTTAAGTTATCATACAAATCATGAAGTCAATGGTCATGGCGGTATATGATGATGATGATGATGATGATGATGATGATGATGATGATAATAATGATAATGACCCATCTAATATTACACAGCTTATAAAATACTTTTTCAAAACAAATGAAGAGATAAATAGTAATGGAAATATTAGTGTGATCTAGAACATTTTTTTATTGATATAGAGAATTGTATGGTATAGAAACTCTTTTTCCTAATTGAGAAAATTAGCAATTGATGTGACTATAGTTGAAGTTAGAAGAAAGTTATTTTAATTGAATTTCTATTATTTTATTACCTTAGGCAAGCTATATGGTAAATCCTTCACAGATTAGATATCATCTATTACAGGAGTCCTTTGGATATTCCTTTGGCTTTCAGTTCATATGTTCTTCCTTTTGAAATTATTTCATTAAACTCATTTTACTAATTTGTGTGCATTTTGGACTCCCAACCCTCTTGGAATATCCCCTTGATGGCTAAGACTCTTCTACCTTCATCTATTTGGTCTAATAAATAGCACAGTACCTGGTATTTAGGAGACACTAAATAAATGTTTGTGCAATCTAATGTAATATGTGACTGGAGAATTTAAAAAAAAATTCTTCATGAGTTGAGAAATTGAATTGAAATTGTAACAAGTAACCTGGAACAAGAACCAAGGATAGAGTCAACAAATTCTTGCTTCAGTTCTATTTACTGCTGCTAGAGGTATTTGAATAATGCTGACAATATCTAGATGATGAAATGAATGAGAGAAATTTTTAAGAAAAATTTTGAGTTATAGCATGAATTGATTTTGGATATAATCTAGACAGGAGAAAATTGATATCTTTCTTCTATTCAAAAGTCTTTAATAGCTACCTATTATGTCTTGGACAAAATGCAAAATCTTCAAACTAATAGATCACAGGTGACTCCAGAGTTATTGTCTACAGATGCTAGTCAAGGGGCCAATGATGCAAATATGTCAAGGAATACTGATTTAATGGACAGAGAACTGTTCTTAAACTAGATGGAGATAGGTTCAAGTTGCATTTCTTATTAATATTGCCTTTATGACTCAGACAAGTTTCTTAGTGCTAGGCAACAAAAACTATAAATTTCATAAAAAGTACCAACCTGCTTACCAATCCACACCTCTTTATTTTTATCAGTGTCTTGGATTATTTTTAACTTGGTATATAAATTGTGATATTCTTTGGGATTTAGAGGAAGGTATCTCAGAGTGTTCACAGTATGTTGGTCTTGACTGGAAGTGCACTTTTATTGGGAGACTGGCCTTCTCTGAATAAATCTTTTTCTTTATGACTGGAGAATTTGGTTTGCATTCTTGTGGTTAGAAATTACACAACATATCTGCTGACATTTTGCAGTTGATAACCTTCTTGCTCATGTAATGTTTTTGTAAATTCAATGGAACCTTAATAAACAAGAACCATAAGTCATATGAAAATACAATTAACTCTCCCCTTGCCTATTTTAAGCTAATCAAATAAAAAATTTAAAGTACCCGTACTTGACACTAAGAAAGAGAGTTTCTAGTCATTTATTAGAGTAAGCTCACACCTCTACAAGCCACTACTCCCCCATCCTGGGCACTGCTAAGCAAATTGAAAGACTACATTTCATTTTTGTGAAGAAAGAGCAATGACAGGAAGTGATATAAAAATATAAATATTAAAAATTAAATTTTTATGTTCAGGACTGGGTGTCAATGGTCAGGTCAAAGAATATTAGTAGATTTTCAGAAAATAAGTGAACATATTTTATTCCTGCAAACTTTGTCATAACTAAAGATGCACATCAATATGGCTAAATGAAGATCTGAAAAAAATGTTACTATAGCAATGGTCTTTACTTTTCCTAAACATTCATCAGATTATAATGTGAATAGCACAGAATATTTTTGAGATATAGACTATGAGTTGAGCATTAAATTATTATAAAAAGTGGGAAATTTTTAAATTAAAATTTTAAAAATCTATTCTTTAAAATGGATTTTACAAGGAAATATAAGAAAAATAATCTGTTCCATTTTTAAGAATAGAAATTGATTTCAAATCTTCATAATCATTTTCAGGCTTTTTTATTCTCTAATTTGTTCAGTCCCATAGTGGAACATAAAATAGAATAAGAAATATTTGATTCCATGTATTATAATAAATTTACAAAAGATTCCAAGCTAAAAGTCACTAATGTAGGGGAGTTCATTATCAGTCTAAGAACTCACATTTATGTTTTTTCTCATGAATGAAAAACAACTTAAGACTAATCAGGGATGCATTCTTTACATTTGTAGTAGGTGCCACAAGATGATATACATGTTATACATTACATTACTTGCTATACATTCATCATGTAAACTACTTATAAAATCAATGCCAGCTCTTTAATCAATTAACTTGTCTTTGAATTTTAGCTATTGTTGATTCTTATCTATGTCACCTATCAGACTGGCTGACATCACTTTTGGGAAATCATTTAACTCTCTGGTTCTTAATGTACTCAATTATGGAATGAGAGATTAGACATGATACTCCTTAAGTTCCAATCAGTCCTAAATTCTTTGACTCTCTTATAGGATAACTTTTGAAGAGTTCAGAATAAATTAATGCCTATTAACATCAAAATTCTCCAACTGGACTTATTTCCAGATAACAATGAATTAATTATTTCAAGCTATGTAACAATACAAAATGTTCTAATAAAATCTGAAGGATTGAGAGTATATTAAAAAAAATCATTGAGACTAGAAAAAAACGTAGATGAAAAAGGCAAGGAGTAGAATAAAAAAATATCAAATATAGTTCATAAAGTTACAATTGTGATGGATATTGAAAATGAATACTAAACATAGACCAGCACTGAATCGGAAGATATTAGACTAATCAACATTCAGAATGTGTTTGGTTCTTTTAATGATTCCAAAAATTTTATTGTTATAAATCATGATCTATTAATTTAACTTTTTTCTTCTTAACTATAAATTAACAACTATTATATATTGAAGTTGAAGTAACTCAATGAGCAATAGAAAGATACATGTTAAGTGTTGTACAACTGATTACTAATGATGAACTAAATATATAAGGTATGGGATAAAAGACATCAAAGAGGAACCATTAGAATACAACTTCCTTGAGGGCAGAGACACTTTAATTTTTGTCCTTAGAAACTCTGTATTTTGTAAAATACCTTAATAAAGTAAATGCTTTGTCATCCTTTTCTAAGTTTATATTTTGGTAATATCTCTCATTGTATTTTTCTAGTATTAGGCTGATTCTCTCCTTTTTGCTTATTTTGGTGTTATTTTTTTTTACTTGATTTTGTCTATATGCTGAAGTGTAGTTTGATTTATAAGGTAGAAGAAGTACGGTGCCACATTTGTACTCTACCTGGGTTTGGCTATTGGTCTCATATTGAGCACTCTGCAAAAATAGCTGAGCTGGCCTGCTATGTGGCCATATAGTAGACTCGTAATGAATACTTCTTGAAGTGGACATGAATACTTGGAATAAAATGTGTGCTTTCATGAGACAAAAAGTAAACATAATTCATGTATTAAATTGGTAAACTCAACGATTCAGAAATACTCAAAGGAGACCTTTTAGATTACTATTTATATCCTCTTAAGGTGTGGAAAAATGCACAGAATATTAAAATAATGAGAGGTTTCAGTACATCACTGGTGATAACACTAAAAAATAGGATAAAATTATAATTTCATAATAGAAATGAGTAATGTCGATTACAGTATCTCAGGAAAGATGATGTGAGTATCATCCCTGTGTGTTTATGCTCTATCTAATTCATTCCCTTTCCTCTTTTTATAATGTCACTCTCCTATCAAGGGATAGGATAACTACTTGAAATCAAATCTAAATTTTTAAAGGTTGAAGTTGTAAAATAAAACAAAGCATTATACACACACACACACACACACACACACACACACACACATATATATGTATATGTATACATATATGTTTTTTTCTTGAAATCTATCATGATGTAGAGCTTCAAAATGGGGCACCTTTGGCAGGAATTTGGACTGTCATTAAATGGTGCTTGTAGCTATATTTCACACCATGCTTTTAAGGTATTCCTCATTGTCAAATTAGCCCATAATCCTGAATGAAGTATAATGTTTTAGGCATGTCATTTTAATTCTTTGAAAAGAACTTCCTAATCTATAAAAGAAGGAGTTTGTGATAGATTATCTTAATGATCTAACTCAGCTATTATGAAATTTGGATTTCCAGGGACTTTGAATTTTAAAAGTATTCCACCCTACTCAGACCATACTTCAGAAGATTTGATTTAGCTATTTCCTGATTGTAACAATGAAGACACTCTCTTTAACAGAATCAGGAATGCCCTGTAGTACTTTACATTGCTCCACCCTACTTAGTCTAACAAGGTCATGAATGTCTTCACCCATACTTAGGGATTAATTATCTAGGATGATGGCCTTTAATAGACATGTGCAGAAACAGCTGACAGACGCCTGAGCTGTCCTAAGCCACGCTAAGCTACCATTGGTACAGATGAAACATGGGAAATAACATAAAACCGTCTATATAGGGCACATCATTTCTTCCCTTCACTCTCTTTCCCCAGAGAGGTGGATCTGGCTGATCACTTCCTGTGAGCAGCCTAGGCACCAGGTCGATCCTGGAACTCAGCCTGGAAGAGCTCACTCAGACAGCTTTCTTGTGACAGTCTCATGGTGAGTTATAAGACTATCTTCCTTTTCCCTTGGGCTCAGGGAGATCCCTTTGGCTAAGGCCTTTACCTCTTGCCTGGCTCAACCTGAGCTGAAGCAGTTTAAATTAACTCTTTCCTCTCCTTCTCTCTTCTCCTTAATTCCCTCTCTCTATATTAATTAAAATCGCCATCATTTCCAGCTGACTTGAGTATTTAATTATTTGGGATTTTCTTTGGTGACCAATTAATTTAGATTTTTAAGTCACAATGCTAAAATTATCCTTTACAGGACACATACTGCTAATCATGCATGTATATTTATATTATTTTAAATGACAAAAAAATCACTCTAAAATGTAGATAAAACTTACTTTTCTTAAAAAATCCGTGAAAGAATATAATACTTCTAAGTAAAAAATTCTGATTCTAAGTACTCCAATTATGCTATCAAATTAGCCTACCTCGAGTAACCCTCAGGGCTGGCAAAAGGGCCTTGGAGCTGAAGGTCGAATCCTGAAAACAACCTGACCCGGTCGAGGGGGCACCCAGACAGCAGGGAAACAGAGAGAGACAGGAGGAGCCTGTAGGCCCCTGACCAGATCCTTCCATCTGAGTCTCACTGAAGGTTCTTGCCTGAGGGCATACTCAGTCAGGGGTGCACAGAAACAAGGGCTAAGCCATAGAACTGACAATCGGCCTAGGGCTAAAACCTCTGAATGCCAGACAGAGATAAGAAAAGCTAATCCTCCCCACTCAGATAGAGATGGCAAATTCCACAGAAGCACAAAAAACCCAAAATTCCACAAAAAAAAAAAAAAAGAAGAAGGGGGCAACTTTGGACCCATTTTGTGAAACAAAAATACAAAACACAGAAGGGATAGAAGAGGAAACACAAGCAAATGCTCTGAAACCTTCCAAAGGAAATGGAAACTCTCCACAAACCCATGAAGAATTTGAATCAGAAATGATAAAAAAGATGGAAGCCTTCTGGGAGGAAAAATGGAAAATAATGTAAAAGAAATTCACACATCTACAAAACCAGTTTGACCAAACTGAAAAGGAAAACCAGGCTTTAAAGCAAGAACTAATAAAGCAAATCCAAAAGACCAAGAAATTAGAAGAGAACATAAAATATCTCACTGACAAGGTGACAGATTTTGAAAATAGAGGGAGACGAGATAATTTAAGAATAAGTGGACTTCCAGAAAAAATAAACAGCAAACTCGACATCATAATACAAGATATGATCAAAGAAAATTGCCCAGAGATTCTAGAACAAGGGGGCAATACAGCCACTAACAGAGCTCACAGAACACACTTTACACTAAACCCCCAAAAGACAACTCCCAGGAATGTAATTGCCCAAATTCCAAAGCTCTCAAACAAAAGGAAAAATCCTACAAGAAGCCAGAAAAAGACAATTTAGATATAAAGGAATGCCAATCAGGGTCACACAAGAACTTGCAAGTTCTACTCTGAAGGATCGTAAGGCATGGAATATGATCTTCACAAAGGCAGGAGAGCTGGGTCTTCAATTAAGAATCAGCTATCCATCAAAACTGATTATATACTTCCAAGGGAAAGTATGGGCATTCAACAAAATAGAATATTACCAACTTTTTGCAAAGAAAAGACCAGAGCTCTGTGGAAAGTTCAACACCGAAAAACAAAGAGCATGGAATACCTGAAAAGGTAAATATGAAGGAAAGGGAAAAGGAGAAAAATGTTATCTTCTTCTTTTACTAAAACTCTCTTCTATAACGACTACATTTATATCAATCTATGTATACTAACATGGGGGGAAAATGTAATGTGTAAATAGGGGGAAAAGAAAGACCAAATAGAATAATCTTTCTCACACAAAAATTCACATTGGAAGGGGATGGAAAGAAGACTCCTATAAGAAGGAGAGGAAGAGAATTTTTACTTAAACCTTAATCTCAGGGAAATCAACTCTGAGAGGGAATAACACCCAAATCCATTGGGATCTTGAATTCTATCTTACCCAACAAGGGTAGGGAGAAGGAAAAACTGAGGGGTGGGGAATTTGGGGAGGGAAAACAAAAGAGGAGGAAAAGAGAGGGGAGAGGGGAGGGAAAAAATGGAGGGACTAAAAAAGTAAACATATCAAGGGAGGGGACAAGGGGGACTGATTTAAAGTAAATCACTGGACTAAATGGTAGAGCTGAAGAAGAAAAGATTAGAATTAGGGAAGGATATCATAATGCCAGGGAATCCACAAATGACAGTCATAACTTTGAACGTGAATGGGATGAACTCACCCATAAAATGTAGATGAATAGCACAATGGATTAGAATCCAAAACCCTACCATATGTTGTCTTCAAGAAACACACATGAGGTGGTTGATACCCACAAGGTGAGAATTAAAAGATGGAGTAAGACCTTCTGGGCCTCAACTGACAGAAAGAAGACAGGAGTGGTAATCATGATATCTGATAAAACCAAAGCAAAAATAGACCTGATCAAAAGGGATAGGGAAGATAATTATATTTTGTTAAAAGGGACATTACATAATGAGGAAATATCACTAATCAACATGTAGGCACCAAATAATATAGCACCCAAATTTCTAATAGAGAAACTAGGAGAATTGAATGAAGAAATAGACAGTAAAACCATATTAGTGGGAGACTTAAACCAACCATTATCAAATTTAGATAAATCAAATCAAAAAATAAATAAGAAAGAGGTAAAAGAAGTGAATGAAATCTTAGAAAAATTAGAATGAATAGACATATGGAGAAAAATAAATAGGGATAAAGAGGAATACACCTTCTTCTCAGGACCACAGGGCACATTCACAAATATTGACCATATATTAGGTCACAGAAATATGGCACACAAATGCAGAAAAGCAGAAATAATGAATGCAGCCTTTTCAGATCACAAGGCAATAAAAATAATCTTCAGTAATGGTACATGGAAAACCAAATCAAAAACTAATTGGAAATTAAACAATGTGATACTCCAAAATCATTTAGTTAAAGAAGAAATCATAGAAACAATTAACAATTTCATTGAGGAAAATTACAATGGCAAGACATCCTTTCAAACCTTTTCGGATGCAGCCAAAGCAGTAATCAAAGGTAAATTCATATCCCTGAGTGCATATATCAACAAACTAGGGAGAGCAGAGATCAATCAATTGGAAATGCAAATAAAAAAACTCAAAAATGATCAAATTAAAAATTCCTAGCAGAAAACAAAACTAGAAATCCAAAAAATTAAGGGAGAAATTAATAAAATTGAAAGTGATAGAACTATTGAATTAATAAATAAAACAAGAAGCTGGTACTTTGAAAAAACAAACAAAATAGACAACGTACTGGTCAATCTAATTTAAAAAAGGAAGGAAGAAAATCAAATTAACAGAATCAAAGATGAAAAAGGGTACATCACCTCTGATGAAGAGGAAATTAAGGCAATCATTAAAAATTACTTTGCCCAATTATATGGCAATAAATACACCAATTTATGTGACATGGATGATTTATATACAAAAATACAAACTGCCTAGACTAACAGAAGAAGAAATAGAATCCTTAAATAATCCCATATCAGAAAATGAAATCCAACAAGCCATCAAAGAACTTCCTAAGAAAAAATCCCCAGGGCCTGATGGATTCACCAGTGAATTTTATCAAACATTCAGAGAACAGTTAATCCCAATACTATACAAACTATTTGACATAATAAGCAAAGAGGGAGTTCTTCCAAACTCCTTCTATGACACAAACATGGTACTGATTCCAAAACCAGGCAGGTCAAAAACAGAGAAAGAAAACTATAGACCAATCTCCCTAATGAATATAGATGCAAAAATCTTAAATAGGATATTAGCAAAAAGACTCCAGCAAGTGATCAGAAGGGTCATCCACCATGATCAAGTAGGATTTATACCAGGGATGCAGGGCTGGTTCAATATTAGGAAAACCATCCACATAATTGACCACATCAACAAGCAAACCAACAAAACCACATGATTATTTCAATAGATGCAGAAAAAGCCTTTGATAAAATACAAAACCCATTCTTATTAAAAACACTAGAAAGCATAGGAATAGAAGGGTCTTTCCTAAAAATAATAAACAATATATATCTAAAACCATGAGCTAATATCATCTGCAATGGGGATAAACTAGATGGATTCCCAATAAGATCAGGAGTGAAACAATGATGCCCATTATCACCTCTACTATTTGACATTGTACTAGAAAAACTAGCAGTAGCAATTAGAGAAGAAAAAGTAATTGAAGGCATCAAAATAGGCAAGGAGGAGAACAAGTTATCACTCTTTGCAGATGACATGATGGTCTACTTAAAGAATCCTAGAGATTCAACCAAAAAGCTAATTTAAACAATCAACCACTTTAGCAAAGTTGCAGGATACAAAATAAACCCACACAAGTCATCAGCTTTTCTATATATCTCCAACACAGCTCAGCAGCAAAAACTAGAAAGAGAAATCCCATTCAAAATCACCTTAGACAAAATAAAATACCTAGGAATCTATCGCCCGAGACAAACACAGGAACTATATGAGAACAACTACAAAACACTCTCCACACAACTAAAACTAGACTTGAGCAATTGGAAAAACATTAACTGCTCATGGATAGGATGAGCCAATATAATAAAAATGACCGTAATACCCAAACTTATTTATCTATTTAGTGTCATACACATTTTACTCCCCAAAATATTTCTTTACTGATTTAGAAAAAACTATAACAAAATTCATCTGGAATAACAAAAGATCAAGGATATCGAGGGAAATAATTAAAAAAAAAAACATATGATGGGGGCATTGCAGTCCTAGACCTTAAACTATATTACAGAGCAGCAGTCCTCAAAACAATTTGGTACTGGCTAAGAGACAGAAAGGAAGATCAGTGGAATAGACTGGGGGCAAGCAACCTCAGCAAGACAGTATATGATAAACCCAAAGATCCCAGCTTTTGGGGCAAAAATCCACTATTCGATAAAAACTGTTGGGAAAATTGGAAGACAGTGTGGGAGAGATTAGGTTTGGATCAACACCTCACACCCTACAGCAAGATAAATTCAAAATGGGTGAATGACTTAAACATAAAGAAGGAAACCATAAGGAAATTGGGTAAACACAGAATTGTATACATGTCAGAACTTTGGGAGGGCAAAGACTTCAAAACCAAAAACACATAGAAATAATCACAAAATGTAAAATACATAATTTTGACTACATCAAATTAAAAATCTTTAGTACAAACAAAACCAATGTAACTAAAATCAGAAGGGAAACAACAAATTGGGAAAAAATCTTCATAGAAACCTCTGACAAAGTTTTAATTACTCAATTTTATAAAGAGCTAAATCAATTGTACATAAAAATCAAGCCATTCTCCAATTGATAAATGGGCAAGGGACATGGATAGGCCGTTCTCAGATAAAGAAATCAAAACTATTAATAAGCACATGAAGAAGTGTTCTAAATCTCTTATAATCAGAGAGATGCAAATCAAAACAACACAGAGGTATCACCTCACACTAAGCAGATTGGTTAACATGATAGCAGAGGAACGTAATGAATGCTGGAGGGGATGTGGCAAAGTGGGGACATTAATTCAATGCTGGTGGAGTTGTGAACTGATCCAACCATTCTGGAGGGCAATTTGGAACTATGCCCAAAGGGCGACAAAAGAATGTCTACCCTTTGATCCAGCCATAGCACTGCTGGGTTTGTACCCCAAAGAGATAATGGACAAAAAGACTTGTATAAAAATATTCATAGCTGCGCTCTTTGTGGTGGACAAAAATTGGAAAACGAGGGGATGCTAATCAATTGGGGAATGGCTGAGCAAATCGTGGTATATGTTGGTGATGGAATACTATTGTGCTAAAAGGAATAATAAAGTGGAGGAATTCCATGGAGACTGGAAAGACCTCCAGGAAGTGATGTAGAGCAAGAGGAGCAGAACCAGGAGAACATTGTACACAGAAACTAATACACTCTGGTATAATTGAACATAATGGACTTCTCCATTATTCGCGGTGTAATGTCCCTGAACAATCTGCAGGGATCGAGCAGAAAAAACACCATTCATAAGCAGAGGATAAACTGTGGGAGTAGAAACACCAAGGAAAAGCAACTGCCTGACTACAGTGGTTGAGGGGACATGACAGAGGAGAGACTCTAAAGAAAACCCTAATGCAAATATTAACAACATAGCAATGGGTTCGAATCAAGAACACATGTAATACCCAGTGGAATCACTTGTCGGCTACGGGGGTGGGGGGGAGGAAAAGAAAACGATCTTTTCTTTAATGAATAATACTTGGAAATGATCAAATAAAATATTATAAAATTTAAAAAAAAAGCCTACCTCATCTTGGATCTACTCAACGCAATTCTATCTCTCTTTCCTTCTGACTACCTAATGTTTTTATTTGTATTTTTTACAATGATTGTATCTGCTGAACTTACAGTTAATTAAGAAATAGGTACAAAAATCATCACTGAGTATAGGGATCAATATATCTCCTGATTTTTGTTTTTCAAGTAATGAAAGTATTTTCATATTGTCTAATATTAATAATAAGTAATTAATCATAGTCATAAGTTAAGCATAGACATTTAGTTATTAATAATCAATAATCCTAGGTTTTCTATAGTCACCTTTTAATTCCCCATATAATTATTAATAAATTAAATAGAAATTAAAACATTTCTGATTTGTATTTCATACTCATCAGAATATCAAAAGAAACAAAAGGGAAAAAAATAAATGTTTAAGGAATATAGGAAAATAAGTACATTCATACACTGTCAATAGACTTGTAAGTGGGTTCAACAATTCTGGGAAATCAATTTGTATTTATAACAAAAAGATATAAAATTAAAGCTAGGTGCTCATGGAGATAATAGTGCTTGGCCTGGATCCCAAAAGACCTGAATTTCAATGTGGCCTTGGATGCTTACTTGCCATATAATGCTGGGCAAATTGCTTCAATTTCCTTAACTGTAAAAAGTGAATAATAATTACATATACCTCCCAGTGTTGTTGTAAGGATTAAATAATATAATATTTGTGAAGTACTTAGAACAGTGACTGGAAAAAATGATATTTATGAAATATTGTTTCTGTATAATGGTTTCTGCTGCTATTTATGCCATTCTTAAATGGTGTATGCTCTTTTACCTAACATTACTGCAAGCAGTTTTATATCCAAATGAAATGACTAAAGAAATAGGAAAAGGTCATATATGTATGAAATTATATATAGTATTTTTTAATGTCAAGAAACTGGGAGACTTCTGGGTTAAGATGGCCCCAGAGAAGAAGCAGGGCTTTTCTTCTCCTCTCCACCAACTAAGATACAATGCCTCAAAAGACAAAAACAATTTCAGAACAGTGAAAGAGCTCCCCAGTAGGGCACAGCATGGAAGGTAGGCAAAGTTTTGGCATTTCCATGATAAATGGGGGTAAAATTACTCCCACCAAAGGGTGAGCTCATCACCCCTCCCCCACTCCACCTACAGTATAAGAGTTGGAACCACCATGAGGCAACTCCTATGCTCTTGGAGGTTGGCTGGCTGAGGTGAACATAGACTTGCCCTAAGAGAAACAAGACTTGAGATATCAGAAGGTTGAGGAAAAATGGAGATAGGGATCAGAGATTCGGCAAAGTAATGGCACACAGCAGACACCACAGAGAGAGAGACTCAAAAAATAGCCTTAGGGCAAAAAACCCTCCAGAGCTCAATACAGAGACTTGCCTACACTCCACATCCAGACATCTTTGGGGCAATCTTTAGGTTTTCAGGGGCTGGGCTTGCCCCTAAGAGCAGTGAGACTTAGGTACCTAGGAAACTGAGGAAAGGGGACCTTGAGCAAAGAGACTGCACAGGGCTGCTCACAGCAGACATTCATGGAGAGACAAAAAAAGAGCCTCTGGGCAAAAACTTCTCTGAAGTTCAATATAAATATCATCTACCTTACTCACTTAGACTACTGACCAAAAAGGAACAAGGCAATGTTCACAAATTTCCAAGAATTACAATCTACAACCACAAAAAAGAAGAAAGCCTTAACCCTTGATAATTTTTATTACAAAAAAATCCAGACTAAAGAGGAGACAGCAGAAGACAGCAAACAATATACACACCAAAACCTTCCACCACCATCCACCCAAATGGAAATTGGTCACAAGCTCTTGAAGAATTCAAATCTGAAATTATGAGTAATATGGAAGAGATTTGGCAAGAAAAGTGGGAAATAGTTTAAAAAGAAAATAACAGTTTAAAAGACAGAATCTTCCAGTTAGATAAAGTAGCCCACAGATCAAATCAAATAATAAGCAAATTGAACACCAGAAATATCCCACTACAAGTCAGGAAAAGGAGGATAGATCAAATTAAAAAGGAAAATCAAAAGATCTTAGCTGAAAACATTAAAAATTAGAATTGGGCCAGTAGAAGCCAATAATATCAAAAGACAGCAAGAATTAATTAAGCAAAGTCAAAAGAATAAAAGATTACAAGGAAACACAAAATATCTCATCAAGAGGGTTGTTGACTTGGAAAAGAAATCTAGGAGAGACAAGTTGAGAATCAAAGGCCTAACTGAAAAACCAAAAATAAATAGGTACCTTGACATCACACAAAAACAAATTATCTGAGAAAACTGTCATGATGTTCTTCAATAAGAGGGCAAAATAGACATTGAAAGAGTCCATAGATCAACCTTTACATCAAATCCTCAAAAGACAACACCCAGGAATGTAATTGCAAATTCAAGAGCTTCTAAGATAAGGAGAAAATATTGCAAGAAGCCAGAAAGAGACATTTCAAATATCAAGGAAAACCAATCATGATTACACAGGATCTGGTAGCCTCCACAATAAAAGACTGCACGGCTTTTAATATGATATTCAGAAAGGCAAGATAATTGGGTCTACAACCAAGAATCACCTACTCATCAAAATTGACTGCATTTTCTAAGGGGAAAGTATGGAATTTTAACAAAATAGATGTTCAAATATTTGTAAACAAAGGACCAGAACTAAATGGAAATTTTGATATCCAAATATAAAAACCAAGAGAAACATGAAAAGGTAAAAAAGAAAGAGGGGGGACTTTTCTCTTATTTTTTTCTTTAAGGATTTTAATAAGGCCAAATTATTGATACTACTATAAGGAAAAATGTTATTTGTTACTCTCAAAATGGTATCTGCTATTATAGTAGTTAGAAGAATTATTTATAGATAGAGATTGGGGTACTAAATGCTTTAAAATGATACGGGAAAAAAAGGAAAAAAGGATGGGAATAGAAAACTGAACAAAGAGAAACTTGAAGTTATAAGAAAATTAGAGTAATCTATACCACACAAAGAGAAACATGGAATGGTAAGTGGAAGAATAATATTATAAGAAGGAAGGAGAATGCTAATATGTAATACTCAAACCTTACTCTGAGTTGAATCAATACCAAGAGGGAAGAGCAACTAGATTCATTGTGATATCAAATTCTATCTTAAGCTATAGGGAAGTTGAGAGGTAAAAACTAAGTGGGGGAGGGGGTTGAGAGTAGAAAATTGAGGGAAAGAAAGGGAATATGAAATTTAATAGACACTAAAAAATAAAAGGGGAATAAAAAAGGAGGTGGAAAGGGAAGGTGGGGTGGGAAGCAATACTAGAGAGAAAGAATGTGTGGGGTAGCTTTAAAAAGACCTTAAATAAAAATAACGGAGGAATAAGGAGGGAGGGAAGAGAAAGCGAAGTAAAATAAGGGTGGGGATTAGGGGAACCCATTAAAAACAAAATACTGGTGTAGTAGGAAATAACGAATAGAAGAAAGGACATGAGAAGGAAAGGAAATCAAAATGCTGGGGAATACACAGGTGGTAATCATAACTCTGAATGTGAATGGGATGAACTCATCCACAAAATGGAAGTGAATTGCAGAGTGTATTAGAAACCAAAATCCAACCATATGTTGTCTAGTAGAAGCACCCATGAGCCAGGCAGACACACACATTGTAAAGATAAACAGTCAGAGCAAAATCTATTTGGCACCCACTGAGAAAAATAAGGCAAGTGTTGTAATCATGATATCTGACAGAGACAAAGTAAAAATAGTTCTAGTTAAAAGAAACAGGGACAATAATTACATCCTGATAAAAGTCTGTACAGAAAAATGAGGAAATATCAGTACTGAACATGTATGCACCAAATGGTACACCATGCAAATTCCTAAAGGAGAAATTGTTGGAGATCAAGGAGAAAATAGATAGCAAACGTATGCTACCGGAAGACCTGAATCTTCCACTATCAAATCTAGGAGAGACAAGTTGAGAATCAACTAAAAAATAAATAAGAAAGAGGAAAGAGATGTGAATGTTATCTTACAAAACTTAGAGCTAATAGATATGTGGAAAAAAGTAAATACAGACAAAAAGGTATAAACCTTGTTTTCAGCATCACATACTACATTGACAAAGATTGACTAGGTATGAGTCAATAAGTTTATAATGCTATAAAAATAATATTAGTAAGGGTACATGAAAAGTCAAAACAAAAATTAATTGCAAATTAAATAATATGATTCGCCAAAATTGATTAAAGAACAAATAATAGAAACAATAATTTCATTGAAGAGAATGACAATGATGAGACATCCTATCAAAATTTATGGGATGCAACCAAAGCATCACTCAGGGGGAAATCTATATCATGAGTGCACATATTTAAAAAATAAATTAATGAAGAAAGAGATAAATGAATTAAAAAAAACTAGAAAGTAAACAAATTAAAAATCCTCAGATGAAAACTAAACTAGAGATCCTGAAAATTAAAGGAAAAAATTAATAAAATAAAAAGTAAAAAAATTATTGAATTAATAAATAAGACTAGAAACTGGTACTTTGAAAAAACAAATAAAATATTTAAATCTAATTAAATTAAATCTAATAAAATGAATCTACTAAAAAAAGAAAGAAGAAATCCAAATCAACACTATCAAAGATGAAAAGGGAGATGTCACCTCTAATAAAGAGGAAATTCAGGCAATCATTAAAAACTATTTTGTTCAATTATATGACAATATAATTGATATGGGTGAATATTTTAAAAAATATAAATTTCCTAGATCAACAGAAGAAAAATAGAATAATTAATCCCATATCAGAAAAAGAAATTAAACAAGCAATCAAGGACTCCCTAAGAAAAAATCTCAAATGTATTTCAAGTGAATTCTATTAAGCATTCAAAGAATAGTTAATCCCAATGCTATACAAACTATTTGACATAATAAGCAAAGGAGTTCTACCAACTTCCTTTTTTTACACAGATATGATACTGATTCCAAACCCAGGCTGGTAAAAAAACAGAGAAAGAAAATTACAGACAGATCTCCTTAATGAACATAGATTCAAAAACCTTAAATATAATACTAGCGAAAAAGACTCTAGCAAGTGATCAAGAGGGTTTTATACCAGGAATGCAGGAATGGTTCAATATTAGGAAAACCATCCATACAATTGACCACATCAACAAGAAAGCCAACAAAGATCACAGAATTATCTCAATAGATGCAGAAAAAATCCTTGACACAATACAAGATTCATTCCTACTCAAAACACTAAAAAGTATATGAATAGAAGGGCCTTTCCAAAAAGTATAAGCAGTATATATTTAAAGCCATCACCAAACATCATCTGCAATGGGGATCAATTAGAACAATTACCAATAAAATCCGGAGTGATACAAGGATGCCCATTATCACCTCTATTATTTAACATGATAGTAGAAATATTAGCAGAGGAATTACAGGAGAAAAGGAAACTGAAGGTATAAAAATAGACAATGAGAAGACCAAGCTATCACTCTTTACAGACAATATGATGATCTTCTTAAAGCATCCAAAAATCAACAAAATAACTAGTGGAAATAATAATTTTAGCAAAGTTGCATAATATAAAATAAACCAACATAAATCATCAACATTCCTAGGTATTTCTAAAATAACTGGGCAGCAGGAGTTAAAAAGAGAAATTCCATTTAAAATCATCCTAACCAATATAAAATACTTAGAAATCTATCTCCCAAGACAAACACAGGAATTATATGAACACAACTACAACACACTTTCCACACAACTAAAACTAGATCTAAACAATTGGAAAAACATTAATTGCTCATGGGTAGGACAAGCTAACATAATAAAAATGATCATCCTACCCAAATTAATTTGCTTATTTAATGCCATACCTATCAAACTACCAAGAAACTTTTTAGAAAAAAAAAACTAACAAAGTTCATTTGGAAGAACAAAAAATCTAGAATATTAAGGGAAATTATGAAAAAAAAAGTGTGAAAAAGGGAGACTAGCAGTACCAGATCTTAAAGTATATTATAAAGCATTGGTCATCAAAACATTTTGGTACTGGTTAAGAGATAGCAGGGGAAACCATTAAATAGACTTGAGTTAATAATCTCAGCAAGACAGTATATGATAAACTTTTAGAGCCCAGTTTTGAGGACAAAAATCCACTATTTTACAAAAATCTGCTGGGATTATTGGAAAACTGTGGGAGAGATTAGGTTTAGATAAATATCTCACACCCTGGAAAGATAAATTCACAATTCTGAATAATTTGAATATAAAGAAGGAACTATAAGTAAATTAGTTGAACATACAATAGTTTTAGCTCTCAGACCTATTGGAATGGAAAGATTTTAAGACCAAGCAAGAGTTAGAAGATATAAAATGTAAAATGAATAATTTGGGTTACATTAAATTTAAAAGTTTTTGTACAAACAAAACCAATGTATTCAAAACTAGAAGGGAAGTAACACATTGGGAAAGAAATCTTTATACCAAAAAAACTGTGACAAAGGTCTAATTACTCAGATTTATGAGAATCAAAATCAATTGTCAAAAAAATCAATCCATTCCGTAATTGATAAATGTGCAAGGGACACAAATATGTAATTCTTATATAAAGAAATCAAAGCTATCAACAAGCACATGAAAAAGTGTTCTAAATATGTTTTAACTAGAGAAATGAAAGTCAAAACAACTCTGAGATACCACCTCACACCTAGCAAATTGATTAAAATGACAGCAAAGGAAAGTAATGAATGTTGGAGGGAATGTGCCAAAACTGAGACATTAATGCATTGCTGGAAGATTTGTAAATTTATCCAACCATTCTTGTTGGCAATTTTGAACTATGTTCAAAGGGCTTTAAGAGACTCTGCCTTTTGATCCAACCATACCACTTCTGGGTTTATACCTCAAAGAGATAATGAAGGAAAAGACTTGTACAAAAATAGTTATAGCCTCGCTCTTTGTGGTGGCAAAAAATGGGAAAATGAAGGGATGCCCTTTGATTGGAGAATGGCTGAATAAATTGAGGTATCTGTTGGTGATGGAATACTATTGTCCTCTAAGGAAAACCAACTGGATGAATTTCATGTGAACTGAAATGCCCTAGAGGAATTAATGTAGATTGAAAGGAGGCAGAATCAGGAGAACCATATACACCGAGACTGATACTGTGGCACATTTGAATGTAACTGACTTCTCTACTAGAAATAATACAATGATCCAAGACAATTCTGAGGGACTTATGAGAAATTACATCAAGAGAAAGAACTGTGGAAGTGAAAAAAACAGAAGAAAAAAAAAACTGCTTGATCACATGGGTCAATGATGACATGATTGGGGATATAGACTCTAAGAGAATTCCCTAATGAAAATATTAATAGTATGGAAATAGGTCTTGATCAATGACATATGTAAAAACCAGTGGAATTACTCTTTGGCTATAGGGTCTTGGAGTAGGGGAGGAAATTAACATGAATCATGTAACTTTGGGAAAATATTCTGTCAATTAAACAAATAAAATTTTTCAATTAAAAAAAGAAATTGGAAATTAAAAGGTTAACCATCATTTGAGGAATGGATGAATAAGTAGTGTTGGATAAATATTATAGAATATTATTGTTCAGTAAGAAATTATCAAATAGATAATTTTAAAAAGACAGGGAACAGTATATCCATTATGAATAATGATAGAAACAAAACCAGTAGAATATATACTATAATTTGATGAAAATGAAAACATAGATGAATTTTATAAAATTATGATTAAAATAATCAGAAAAAGGAAAACAATGAATTAATTTTTATTGGATATTAATTTTATTCTTTCATTTAGCACCTATTACATACAAGGAAGTGTTCTAGGTATTGGAGACAAAATGAAAAAAGGTTGCCTGTCTTTAAGGGCTTATATTCCTTTTTGTTTTTTCCATTTGAATAAGATTATTTAGTCAATTTAGAACATTATTCCTTGGTTACAATAATAATATCATTTCCCTCCTTCCCCTCCACCCATACTTCTCGCAGCCAACATGCAATTTCATTGGGTATTACATATATCCTTGATCAAAACCCATTTCCATGTTGTTGTTTACACTAGGATGTTTATTTAGAGTCTACACCCACAACAATATGCCTTCAACCCATGTATTCAAGCAGTTGTTTTTCTTTGGTATTTTTCCTGACACAGTGCTTCCTCTGGAAGTGGATAGTGGTTTCTCTCGTAGGTTCCTCCGAGTTGTTCAGAGTCATTGCAGTGCCACTAATGGAGAACTACATTACATTTGATAGTACCACAGTGTATCAGTTTCTGTGTACAATGTTTTCCTGGTTCTGCTCCTCTCACTCTGCATCAATGGGATTGCTCCACTTTATTATTCCTTTGAGCACAATAGTATTCCATCACTAACATGCCATAATGTATTCAGCCATTCCCCGATTGAAGGGCATCCCCTCATTTTCCAATTTTTTGCCACCTAAAAGAGTGCAGCTATGAATATATTTGAACAAAAATTTTCCTTATTACATCTTTGGGGTACAAACCCAGCAGTGCTATGGCTGGATCATAGGGCAAGCAGACTTTTAGCGCCCTTTGGGCACAGTTCCAAATTACCCTCCCGAATGGTTGGATCAATTCACAACTCCACCAGCAATACATTAATATCCTAACTTTGGCACATCCCCTCCAAGATTCATTACTTTCCTTTGCTGTCATGTTAGCCAATCTGCTAGGTGTGAGGTGATAGCTCAGAGTTGTTTTGATTTGCATTTCTCTGATTATAAGAGATTTAGAACTCATTCTCATGTACTTATTAATAGTGTTGATTTCTATGACTGAAAATTGACAATTCATGTCCTTTGCCCATTTTTCAATTGGAGAATGGCTTGAATTTTTGTACAACTGGTTTAGCTCTTCATGAATTTGAATAATTAGATCTTTGTCAGAGGTTTTTGTAATGAAGATTGTTTCCCAATTTATTGCTTTCCTTCTAATTTTGGATGCATTAGTTTTGTTTGTACAAAAACTTTTTAATTTGATGTTATCAAAATTATTTATTTTAGATTTTGTGATTTTTTCTAGCTCTTGTTTGGTTTTAAAGTCTTTCCTTTCCCAAAGATCAGAAAATATACTATTCTGTGTTCACCTAATTTGCTTATACTTTCCTTCTTTGTATTCAGGTCATTCATCCATTCTGAGTTCATCTTGGTGTAGAGTGTGAGATGTTGATGCAAACCTAATCTCTCCCATATTGTCTTCCAATTTTCCCAGCAGTTTTGATCAAAAAGTTGGTTTTGGTCCGCAAAACTGGGATCTTTGGGTTTATCATAGACTGTACTGCTAAAGTCATATACCCCAAATATATTCCAATCATCCTCCTTTCTCTCTCATAGCCAGTACCAAATTGTTTTGATAACAACTTATTTATAGTATACTTTGAGATCTTGGACTGCAAATTCTCCTTCCTTTGCATTTTTTTTCATGATTTCCCTGGATATCCTTGATTTTTTTTCTTCCAAATGAACTTGTTATATTTTTTTCTAATTCCGTACAGAAGTTTTTTGTTTGTTCAATGAGTAGGGCACTAAATGAGTAAATTAATTTGGGTAGGATTGTCATTTTACATATGTTAGCTCATCCCACCCATGAGCAATCAATTTTTTCCCAAATGTTTAGACCTAGTTTTAATTATGTGGGTAGTGTTTTATAGTTGTGTTCATATAGTTCTTGTGTTTGTCTTGGTAGATTGATTCCTAAGTATTTTATATTGTCTTGGGTGACTTTAAATGGAATTACTCTTTTTAATTCTGCTGCTGAACTGGGTTGGAGATATATAGAAATGCTGATAACTTATGTGGATTTATTTTGTATCCTGAAACTTTGCTAAAGTTGTTGATTATTTTGACTAGCTTTTTGGTTAATTCTTGAGGATTCTTTAAGTGTAGCATCATATCATCTGTAAAGGGTGATAGCTTGGTCTCCTCATTGCCAATTTTAATATCTTAAATTTCTTTTCTTTCACTAATAGCTACTGCTAGGGTTTCTAGTACAATGTTAAATAATAAGGGTGTTAATAGGCATCCTTGTTTCACTCCTGATCTTATTGGGAAGGCTTCTAGTTTATCCTAATTGCAGATGATGTTTGCTGATGATTTCAGATATATGCTGTTTATTATTTTTAGGAAAGGCCCTTCTTTTCCTATACTTTCTGGTGTTTTCAATAGGAATGGGTGTTGTATTTTATCAAAGAATTTTTCTGCATCTATTGAGATAATCATGTGATTTATGTCAGTTTGCTTGTTAATATGGTCAATTATGCACATAGTTTTCCTAATGTTGACCCATCCTTGTATTCCTGGTATGAATCCTACCTGGTCATAGTGAATAACCCTTGTGATGCCTTGCTGTAGTCTTTTTGCTAGTATCCTATTTAAGATTATTGCATCTATAATCATTAAGGAGATTGGTCTATAGTTTTCTTTCTTTCTTTTTGACCTGCCTGGCTTTGGGATAAGTGCCATCTTTGTGTCATAAAATGAATTTGGTAGAAATCCTTCTTGGCTTCTTCTGTCAAAAAGTTTGTATAATATTGGGATTAGTTGTTCTTTGAATGTTTGATAGAATTCATTTGTGAATCCATCCGGACATGGGGATTTTTTCTTAGGGAGTTCTTTGATGGCTTTTTCAATTTCTTTTTCCAATATGGGATTGTTTAGGTAATTTATTTCTTCCTCTGTTAGTCTTGGCAATTTATATTTTTGCAAGTTTTCATCCATTTCACCTAGATTGCCATATTTGTTGTCATATAATTGGGCATAGTAGTTTTTAATGATTGCTTTAATTTCCTCTTCATTAGAGGTGAGGTCTCCCTTTTCATCTTGGATACTGTCAATTTGTTTTTTTTTCCTTTCTTTTTTTAAATTAGACTGATTAGTACTTTGTCTATTTTGTTTATTTTTTCAAAATACCAGCTTCTAGTCTCATTTATTAAATCAATAGTTCTTTAACTTTCAATTTTATCAATTTCTCCTTTGATTTTTAGGATCTCTAATTTGGTTTTCTTATGGGGTGTTTTAATTTGTTCACTTTCAATTTTTTTGATTTGCATGTTCAATTATTGATCTCTGCCCTCCTTAATTTGTTAATATATACACTCAGGGATATGAATTTTCCTCTGAGTACTGCTTTGACTGAATCCCATAAGGTTTGAAAGGATGTCTCATCATTGTTATTTTCTTAAATAAAATTATTATTTGTTTCTATGATTTGTTCTCTAACTAACTGATTTTGGAGTATCATATTACTTAATTTCCAACTGATTTTTATTTTGGCTCTCCATGTATCTTTACTGATTATTATTTTTATAGCCTTATGATCTTAAAAGGTTGCATTTTTATTTCTGCTTTACTGTATTTGTTTGCCATGTTTTTATGACCTAGTACCTGGTCAATATTTCTGATTGTGCCATGTGCTGCTGAAAATAAGGTGTATTCCTTTTTGTCCCTATTTATTTTTCTTCATATATCTGTTAACTCTAATTTTTCTAATATTTAATTCACATATTTTACCTCTTATCTTTTATTTGATTTATCTAAATTTGATAGTAATTAGTTCATATCTCCCACTATATATTATACTATATATTTACTATACTATATATTTACTCCTTCAGGTCCCCTAGTTTCTCCATTAGAAATTTGGGTGCTATACCATTTGGTGCATACATGTTGAATAGTGATATTTCCTCATTGCCTATATTCCTTTTTATCAGGATGTATTTACCTTCCCTATCCCTTTTGATCTAGTCTATTTTTGCTTTGACTTTGTCAGATATCATGATTGCAACTCCTCCCTTCTTTCTGTCAGTTGAGGCCAAATAGGTCTTCCTCCAACCTTTAATTCTGACCTTGTGATTATCTATCCACATCACGTGTGTTTCTTGGAGACAATATATGGTAGAGATTTGGATTCTAATCCAGTCTGCTATTTGTCTACATTTTATGGGTGAGTTCATCCCATTCATGTTGAAAGTTATGATTATCACTTCTGATTTCCCTGGTATTTTGATCTCCTCCCCTAATTCCGACCTTTCTTCTTTTGCTATAATCTTTTAAACTGGTGGTTTACTTTAAATCAGTCCCCCTAGTCCACTCCCTTGATATGCTTCCCTTTCTAGACCCACCATTTTTGTTCCCTTCTTTTTAGGGTCTGTTAGTTTCCCTCCCCTCTCCTTCCCTCCCTTTTTGAAATCCCTTCCCCCTACCCCCCTAAATTTTCCCTTCTCCCTTACCCTGTTGGATAAGATAGAATTCAAGATCCCAATGGGTCTAGATGCTCTTCCCTCTCAAATTTGATTTCACTGCGAGTAAGGTTTAAGTAGTGCCAATTATCATTCTCTTCTCCTTCTTATAAGAGAATTCTTCCCCTCTCCTTCACATGTGTATCTTTGTGTGACAAGGATTATTCTATTTAATTTATTTCTATTTCTTCAAGTATATCTTTATACCATCATTGATTTCATCCCTCCCTTTTCTTTCTCTCCCCCCTTTCTCCATATCATCTTAATGCCCCAATCTTTCCCTATGAGTGATTCTTCTAATTACTCTAATAATGCATACAATTTTTGAGACTTACACATAACAATTTCCCCACATATTAATACATATAATTTGTTCTAAATATAGACCATGTAGAAGAGAGTTTGAATACAAGAAAAAAAACCTTTTTCTCCTTTTCCCTTTCTTTCATATTTACCTTTTCATGTTTCACTTGCTCTTTGTGTTTGGATATCAAATTTTCCACTGAGTTCTGGTCTTTTCTTTACAAGTATTTAGAAATTTTCTACTTTGTTGAATGTCCATACTTTCCCCTGGAAGTATATAGTCAGTTTTGATAGATAAGTGATTCTTGGTTGAAGACCCAGTTCTCTTGCCTTTCTGAATATCATGTTCCAGGCTTTTTGGTCATTCAGTGTGGCCACTGCCAGGTCTTGTGTGATCCTGATTGGAGCTCCTGTATCTGAATTGCTTTTTTTCTGGCTTCTTGGAAGATTCTCACATTAGCTTGAAAGCTTTGTAATTTGACAATTACATTCCTGGGAGTTTTATTTTGGGGATTTAGTGTAGAGGGTGTTCTATGAACTCTTTCAATGTCTATTTTGTCCCCTTGTTCTAGAATCTCAGGGCAGTTTTCTTGGATGATATCTTGTATCATGATGTCAAGATTCCTGTTTATTTCTGACTTTTCAGGTAGGCCAATGATTCTCAGATTGTCTCTCCTTCCTCTTTTTTCCTGATCTGTCAACTTTTCAGTGAGAAATTTTATTTTTTCTTCTAAATTGTAAATTTTTAAACTTCCCTTTATTAATTCTTGCTGTTTAGCAAGATCATTGTCTCTAGTGGCCTAATTCTGGTCTTTAAAGACTGGTTTTCCTTTTCAGTTTGGTCTATCATGTTTTTTGAGGTTTCCAGTTGTTTCTCCAATTGGGAGTTCTTGACCCCTAGATTGTTAAATTCTCTTTGCCTTATATCCCATTTTTCATGCCAGAAGGCTTACATCTTTTTTGATAACCCCCAATTTAAATTCTTCAAGTTTTAGTGGACAATTTCCATTTCTTTTGAAATGTTTTGGAACATTTATTTGGATTTCCTCTTCTCCTATTTCCTCGGGATTCTGTATTTTTCCTCCATAAAAACTATCCACAGTCAACCCCTTCTTCTTGTTTTTCTTGGTGTTGGGAAGTTGTCCCTGGGCACTGTTTGCCATCTCTATGGTTTTCCCTTCCCTTTCCAGTCAGAAATCTGAGTGAAGAGGGTTGACTCTCTGTGTATGGATCAAGGCTTTTTGCCTCGGGTCAGCTCTCAATTCTATGCAGCTGCACTATCTTCCCAGGGGAGTACAACTTCTGCCCTCCTATGCCTGCTGGTGTTTGGGGTGTTACTGCTCTCAGGGGTGGGTTGTTAGTGATCTTAGTCAACTCTTAAGACCTATAGGTGCCCCTTGCTCACTTCAGGGATGCCCTTCACACACTCGATTATTCTGAGCTGGTTCTGAGCACCCAAGATCTGAGCTCCCCTTTTCTGTCTGCCTTGGTTTGGGGTGTTAAAGCTCTCATTGGTAAGTCCTTGGTGGTCTTAGTAGCTCCCAAGACCTGGAGCTGCTGTCTGCTCACTCCTGGTGTACCCCTCCCTCACCTGTTGGTTCTGGAACTCACTGACTTTAACTCTGGCTCCATAGGTGTGGTGGGGGAGGGTAGGTCAGGTCAGTTTTGGGAGGGAGTTTTTCATTCCCTTATAGTGTGAAAATGCCTATGTCCCAAGTACCTTTAGTTCTACTCCCTTTTGTAGGGGCCCTCTATTCCTATGAGGATGGTTCTTTGGGGGTCCTTTGAAGTTGTCTGTACCATTGGGTCTAAGGAGGGGAAGCAAGCCTTGTCTAATCTGCCACCATGCTTAGGCAGAAGTCCTCCTGCCTTCTTTTTATCAGTTGTTGCCCAATAGATTCGGCTCCATCCTTTTACTTTCACCCTATGCATATCTATCTTTCTCATGTGTGTTTCTTGCAGACAGCATATGGTAGGGTTTTGGATTCTAATCCACTCTGCTATTAGTTTGCATTTTATGGGTGAGTTCATTCCATTCACATTCAGAGTTATGATTACTAGCTGTGTATTTCCCAGCATTTTGATTTCTACTCCTGGTCCTGCCTTTTCTTCTTTCACTATTTCCTTCTACACCAATGTTTGTTTATAATCAGTCCCCCTAGGTTCCACCCTTATTTTACTTCCCTTTTTACTCCCCTACCTCCTTATTCCCTCCTTATTTTCCCTGTAGTCTTTCTAAAATTGTCTCCCAACTTCTCCCTCCCTTGTACTGCTTCCCTCCCGACCAGTCCACTTGTTATCCTTCTACACCCCTATAGAGCACAAATCTATTCTTTGCCCCAATGGATTGGATTGTTCTTCCTTCTTTGTGTCAGTTTCAAAGCACATAAGAGTTGCGTATTTCCTGTCTCCCACCTCTTTACCCTTCCAGTGCATTGATGTTCTCCCCTCTCCTGCCTGCCTTGAGCTTCTTTGTGACATATACATTCATCCCCATTTGTTTCTTTTCCCATTTCTTTTAATATTAACCTCTTTTTTAGCTCTAGTTTTATATTATATATATACATGTATATATATTTAAGCATACATATATCTATATACCTTTTTATGTCTTGTCCTTTCATCCTATACAGTTTGTCACTGTTCCCTCTAACTGTAATTCTTCTAACTGCCCAGGTGATAGCAACAGTTTTTAAGAGTTTCCATGATCGCTTTTCTTATAGGGATAGATATCATTTTAACTTATAGAGTCTCTTAAAATTTTTGTTGTTGTTGTTTTGTTTTGTTTTTCTTTTTCCCCTCTTGTTAAATTACCTTTTCATGATTCTCTTATGTTTTGTGTTTGGATATCAAATTTTCTGTTCAGGTCTGGTCTTTTCATTATGAATGCTTGGAATTCTTCTATTTTGTTGAATGACCATACTTTTCCCTATAAGAGTATAGTCGGTTTTGCTGGGTAGTTGATTCTTGGTTGTAGACTTAGTTCCCTTCCTTTCTGGAATATCATATTCCATGTCATTTGATCCTTCAGTGTGAATGCAGCCAGATCCTGAGTTATCCTCACTGTGGTTCCTTGGTATCTGAATGACTTCTTCTTGGCAGCTTGTAATATCTTTTCTTTGGTCTGATAGTTTTTGAATTTGGCTATAACATTCCTAGGTGTTGTCAGTTGGGGATTAAATACAGGAGATGATCTGTGGATTCTTTTGATCTCCACTTTTCCCTCTTGTTCTAGAATATCAGGGCAGTTATCCTGAATAATTTTCAGTAGTATTGTCCAGGCTTTTTCTTTTGTCATGGTCTTCTTGTAGACCAATGATTCTTAAATTGTCTCTCCTTGAATGATTTTCTAAATCATCTGTTTTGTGAATGAGATGCTTCATATTTTGCTCAATTTTTTCATTCTTTTCATTTTGTTTTATAGTGTCCTGCTGCCTTGTGAGGTCACTTAATTTCAGTTGTTGTATTCTGGTTCTTAAAGACTGCATTTCATCCCT
The DNA here is from genome assembly GCF_027887165.1 of Monodelphis domestica. NCBI lineage: Eukaryota > Metazoa > Chordata > Mammalia > Didelphimorphia > Didelphidae > Monodelphis > Monodelphis domestica. Next base: position 161,853,190 of record NC_077232.1, read on the forward strand.
GGCTTTTTTATCATCCTTTTCCTTCTGGTTTGATTTTCTTTGAAGGTCATCTTTCATCCTCTTTACATCATCTTTCATCTCCTTTGTCTCACCATTCATCTTCTTTGCCTCATCTTTTATCTCCTTTGCCTCATTTTCCACCTGGTTGATTTTGGCTTTCAAGACACTATTTTCTCATTTTAGTTCATGTACCTCTGGTTCCAGATGAGTTATCTTAATTTTTAAGTTCTTTTCCAAATTGTCTTCAGCCTCTCTTAATTGTGTTTTGAGTTCTTCCACAGCCTGTATCCAATTCACTGGGATTGCTGATTTATCATTTTCTGTTCTCTCCCCCTCTCTTCCATTTACTGAATAGAAGCTGTCTATTATACTTTTTTTCTTGTTTTTATGTTGTTTGCTCATATTCACCCTTTCTTTACTCCCCATATTTGTCTGTGCTCTTGCTCCTCCCATTTTTTTGGTTTTGGGGGCTTCTGTCAGTTTACCCTCTTGGAGCTTTAACAGAAGATATCTCAGTGTATTCTCTTGTGGAGGGTTGTTGGGGGTTTGAGATTCCCTGTCCTCTAGAGGCTTTTGATTGGATTTAAGTCCAGCATTCAATGAGGATGGCTGTGCAGCCTGGGCTTCCCTGAGTTCTGGAGACTTTTGATGGGATTAAATTCAGCTTGGTTGGGCTAGGTGTGCTCTGAGACCAAAACCTCCTGGAATGCTGGAGCAAATATGGAGGATCTCCACAGCTCTGGCCAGGCTACCAGCTCTATGTTCCTTCTCTAGCTCCTTCCCTGCCATCAGTTTTGGAAGCTCTGAACGTGGCACAGCCCTGCCCTCAAGGTACACCCTCCAGACCAGCACCTTTGCCCACCCAGAAGTTCCCACTGACTCTAGAGTCTCAGCACTCTAGGTGTTGGGGGGGAATGGGCCCTGGGACCTTCTTTCTGTATTCCCCTTAAGCCCAAGTGTTCTCGGATTCCAGCTTTTCAGGGGGCATACCTTTTGAATTAAGTCCAGCAGGAGGGTTCGTTGGCTCTGTCTTGTTGTTAAGTTTGATTTTTAGTCCTCTAGGAGCATTCAGTTTGTAATCTGTAAGGAAGGGTATTCAGACGTCTGACCTGCTCCTTCTAGGCTGCCATTTTGACTCCCCAGTTAATTATTTTAAGAACACACTTTGAAGAAAAAGTTTTTCTTTGTAAGAGTAATGATCAGTATAATGATCTTTCAAGATTCCAAAAGATCATTGATGAAGCAAACTATCACCAACTGACAGAGGTGAGAAAGTTAGATAAAGAATGAAACATATTTGTTGGATTGAAAAAGTGGGGTATACTGAGGTGTGTGGATGATACCTCAGTCCTCTTTTAGTGCAGTAAAGCAATCTGTGCCTTACTACACTGGTTTATCCATAACAATGTCTTCCAAGTAGTTGTAAAAACTAACAGATTTATTGGTAAATAAGAGATAAGGGGGGAAGATTTAGTACTGAGGATACCCTAATCACTAATTCTCTCACTTCCCATTTTCCTCTAATTCCTCAGCAAGAAGGCTGCTTCTGTTTCTTGAGGTTCCCTCCAAACTTTTGGCTAATACCCAAAATAGCTCTCTATTTTTCCTTACATTATATATCCTCCCTGGTTAGTTTATCAGGATGTGACAAGTTTTAGGATGAAAGGATGAACTCTGGATGTTGTAGTCCAACCCATCTGAACCAGACCTGAGGTTGACCCTCAGCCCTCATATCAACATCTGTCTCTTGGACCATGATGTTCTTTGTCAGGGTTGAGAGTCTGTTTGGCCTTCTTTGGATGGTTTCTTCTGCTTAGGAAAGGTACTCTCAGAGAAATCAAAAGATTTCCCTCCTCTCACTCACAGCCTGGTAGAAACATGACCAGAAGAGATAAGCTCTTTCCTCTTTCAGTTCCAAGACAAGAAGAGTTCAGTTGGTCATTTCTTCTTCAAAATCTCTCCTTTGACATTCCAGAATCTCCTGTCTTACTAGCCTGTGGTCATGCTAGCCTCTTCAAACCAACTTTTACTATATTTAAATTCATTTATATTTATTTAATTTCTATCATAATATACATATAATGTATATTATAATGTATATGTATATATTATTAAAATCATTCTCTTAATAAGCAAAATTATAATATATCACAATTATAAAGATGTAACATAATAGATTATAAATTAATAATAATTGATTATAGATGTTTATTTAACCTAAATCTGTCATCTCATATCCTAACATAAAGTAAATAGTGTAATTCATCATTTGTCCATTGGATCCATGAATAGCCATTGTAGTGATCATTGATTCTAATTCTGAAAGTGTGTTTATATAAACAGAAATATAAGCACATATGTATATGAACATATATATGCACATGTTCTCTCTATATGCATACACCTCTCATTCTATACCCTAAATATGTATGTATGTTGCACAGACAAATTTCATTCTGTACCCTAAATCTTAACATATTTTGTTTATCCAATGATAAAATCCATTTTGCTAGATGATATATGTTTCTTATAAGACATTTTCTTTTTTTTCTCTTTTTTCCTCCAATGGATGATTATGGGAGGAAAATAAATCTCCTATTAAATTTAAAAAATAATTATAAATGCAACCATTCAGAGTAGTGTAAATATGTAAATGTTTGAAATGTAAAAGCAAAACATGTCAATGAAACATTAATGTGAAAAGCATGACGAACATTGTCATTACTTAATAAAGTGATGGTACCTATTGTAAGTATTGACCATAATGAATATATAATTCTTCTAGATAATAAAATGAAACCATTAATGGCACTGTAATTTGAAAATTCATATCTAGCTTATTTTAAGAATGTATTTGGAAAGAACAGTCAGAGAAGCCATGATGCATAGGATCTTTATAGAATGCCAACTTAAGCAAGAATGTCAGTCATAGTTTCTATTATTAATGTGATTCACTAATTTTGCCCACCTACTCAGTCATCTTTCTATTTTCTTGAATATACTTTTATCTTTTATTAGTTAAAATTAGATATTAAAAATAAATTTCAAGAGCTTTCTTGCTTAAGGGTTTATTTCCCATGTCTACACAACTCTTCTTCCTGTTTTTTGTTCTTCCTATCAGCAATTTAAAAATATAATAATTGATTAACTGGAAGAGAAAGAAAGCACAAATTATTTGATATAATTACTGCTTCTAATGCTGTTGAGTGAAGAAAAGCTTATGATTTTTTGGTTCTCAGCCTCTCCCTATGGAAAGTAAATACAAAGTGGGCATAAAACATTGAGATTTCACAGGATTTCTACCAGCTCATAGAATTACTTTATTGCTTCTGTCATAGTGGCTGATATATAATAGACATTTAATAAATGCTCATTGAATTGATTAGATTTTTTGAGAACAATATAGAATGAAAATTCTATATATTATCAACTCTTGATCAAAAAGCAAATGGATTTTTGAAGAGATCCATCCTCTCTGCAGATCAGAGAATTTGGAACCAGATCTCCTGATTTTTAATCTAGTTTTTATTTATACTAAAATAAAATTGTTCTTTTTAACTTGCACAGTACCTTGAAATTCAGCCATGTGCCAAGAGGAGTGCCTCTTCAGATTAATATAATTTCTTGTTGGTTTAAATGATAGAGATAGAGTTGTTTGTTTGTTTTTATAGAATGACAGACTCTCTAGAAACAAGAATCTTTAGAAGCCATATCTTCCAAACCACAGCTAAGCAACAATCCTGATTATCATAGAACTGACAAATGCTGTTCCAGCTTTTCTAAAAAGATCTCAAATTGAAGGGAACATGCTTCCTCCAAGAAAGCATATTCACTCTAGGAAAATTATTTTAAGAAGTGATTAATTCTATTGAGGCTAAATATATGACCCTCCCATTTAATGTTCCTATTTTTTTCCTCTTTTCAGCATGAGGAAGGGACAAAAAGCCCCACCACTCATATATAATACTTAACATGAGAGGCATTCTATCAAATTGTTCTTTTCCTTAGAGCTGTTTACCTGTTCCTTTAACTGATCTTACCACAAACAAATCTCTTCAAAATCCTAGTTTCCCTACCTTTGATACTTAGACTACCAATTTCATTCTTAAAATTCAAAACAAATTTAAAAAAAACACAATAGTTCAAATGAGGTCTTCACATGGCAGAGGATAGAGAAAGCATTATATCCTAGATGCTAACACTGTTTTTTTTTTTCAATATATCTCATTTGTACTGAAACTCATAAAATTTCTTTGGATGTATATGGAATGATTATATTCCAAATTCCTGACATTACCTTCATTGCTTTGGAAAAGAAACAAAAACAAAAAACCAATATGAGATTTTCTGATTTTGTGCCTACTTAGAGATGTTTTATATAAAGCAAAGAAAATCCAAAGAATATCTAGTCATATACTCATGCACATAATTATTTTTTTGCAAAAAAATATCAAGGCAGGTAAAAATAGCTTGGGCTAGTACAATGGAAGAAAACATGGACAACCTCAAAGTTTTAGGGCAGCCTGATATTTTATATTTTTTATTCAATTGCTTTACTTTTCATCCATATTCTATTTGCATGAATGTAATTACTTGATGCAGAGAACTTTCATAGTCAGATTACAAGATTTTCCTCTTTACCTAAAAGACTGATGCAACAGGATTATTTTTACCATAATCATAAATGAAAAGCATAAAAGCAAAAATAATGGAGTTCCTAAAAGTTAAAGACATATTTTCTGATTCATACATTTTAAATTCTACTGCAGAGTTTTGCTTCAATTTAAAGATGCCCTTATATTTGTTTTTCTCTAAATAAAACATATAAAATATTCCATGATACATGATCTTCTCACAATATCCTCATCTTCAAAGGCAGGACTCAATATTACAGCTTCAGGGAAATAAAGAACAACCATGTGGCCTAAAAGAGTCAATGAGTGCCCAATCTGCCATCTTCTTCTCAGACAATGACTAATGAGGTCATGGATAGAAAGCCACCCAATGTTTTGTCTATGAATAGAATGGTAGAAAATGACATGCAGAATAATTTCAATAACCAAAGAAAAATAACCCTGAAAATCAATCAAAGATATGAATAATATATATATTTGAGAAAACTCGGATCATTTCAATAATAATGCAGCATGTTCTCATTTGAAAAAAAACAGCCCTATTTTGAATTTGATCATTTGGTGCCTTTTTAATTTGTTGCTGACATTAATGGTCTGTTTTAATAACTGTCCAAAAACAATGAGAAAAGGTGCCCATTTCACATATTCTGTTATAAAAAGAAAATTATGCAAAGTTTATATAGGTCTCACAAATGTGTTCAGAAATTGAACCAGTAATGTGAACAAGGGAAATATAATTGATTTTATTATGCCCTTTTCTACTCATTTATATATCACTGCATGAATCTGAGTATTTATATACTCCACTCTCTGTCCTAGGTTTTCAGTTATCTGTTCAAACATTTTTCTCAATATTTGCTTGGGATTTCATAAAAATTGAAGGCCCTCATCATATTCCTTCCCCAATCTGGTGTTCTGTTGTTTCTCAGATAGCAATAAATACAAAATTACTTCATGTCTATGTCCCTGACATTTCAAATAAATAACTAAACTTTTTAAACCATAAATAGTACACAATACATTTTGGGAGACAGTTACTTAGGGATAAATAACCTTCCTATCCAGATGAAAATGAAACACTTTTACAAAATAAATCATAATCACTTTGGTGAAGTCCAGGAGCCTAGCAAATCATCCCTTAAACCCTAAATAAATTAAGCCACTCATCCTTGCTCTGTTCTAATTCCTGTGGGTGGCTTGGCTTTACTTCGTGTCTATTTAATGCAGATCAGTTAGTGAACACCTTGGGTTAATGTGATGTTATTCCTATTATAGCATTCAAAGTTTGCAGAAAGTAAAATGTCACACAGCTAACCTTTGGTGATGTATCTCACTAAAGCCTCTTTAGGTATGATAATTCTTCAGGATATCTATCAAGGGTATAGGGGAGACTTCCGGTCAAGATGGTGGCTTAGAGGCAGCGAAAGTTCAGACCTCTGAAAACCCTTACTTACCAATCACAAACTGAATGCTCCCAGGACACGGGAATTTAAACTGAACAACAGGACAGACCGGGGGAACCCTCCTCCTGGACCTGGATCAAAAGGTATGCCCCCCAAAAGCCAGAACCCTAGATCACTCGGATATAAGGGGTAAGCAGAAGGAAGGTCCCAGGACCCATCCCCCCCCCAACCCAGAGTGCTGAGCCCATGGCAGCAGTGGGAATTTCAAGGTCGGCAAAAGGACCTCAGGGCTGGCTATTCTGAATGACTCACCTTGAAAGCAACATGAGCCAGTCTCTGGGGTGCCCAACACAGACAGCAGGGAAATATAGAGAGAAGGGGGAAGCCTGTAGCCCCCTGGCTGGGTCCTTCCATATGAGTCTCAAGGGAGGTACCGACTTTAGGACACCAGCTGAACCCAATCCCATCAGGAGTCCTCAGAGCTTCTGAAAAGATAGAAACCTCAGGGCCAGCAAAGGGGTTACTCTGAAGGGCTTACCTTGAAAGCAACCTGGGCCAGTCTCCAGGCATTCAACACAGATTGTGGAGAAGGAGGTTTTTTGGTTCGGGGATCATTTGGCCCACACCAGCTTAACTTAATCCTATCAGGAGCCCTCAGATCCCAGGGAGGCCAGGACCCCTCCCCCATTAGAGAGCAAGGTCTTCGGAAAGAACAGAAACCTCAGGGCCGGCAAAGGGATTGCTCCAAAGGGCATTCCTTGAAAGTAACCTGGGCTAGTCTTAGGGCATTCAACACAGACTGTAGAGGAGGAGTTTTTTTTTTTTTTTTCTTCAGGGCTCATTTGGCCCAAACCAGCTGAACATAATCCCATCAGGAGCCCTCAGAGCCCAGGGAGGCCATGACCTCCCCCTCCCCCCTTAGATAGCAGGGTCTTCTGAAAGAACAGAAACCTAGAGGGGGAGTCAAGATGGCAGCGTAGAAGGAGCATAGACCTGGAAGCCTGGTCAGAGCTTTGGAGATCCTCCATATTTCTTCCAGCCATCCCAGGCTCCCCACCCATCCCCATTGATTGCTGGAGTCATTAAGACAATCAAAAGCCTCCAGAGGACAGGGAAGCTCAAACCCCAACAACCCTCCCCCAGAGACTACACCAAGAGATCTTTTGTTAACTTTCCAAGAGGGGAGACTAATAGAAGTCTCCAAAAAACAAAAAAAAAATGAGAGGAACAAGAGTACAGACAAATATGGGGAGTAAAGAAGGGGTGAATTTGAGCAAACACAGAAAAAGAATAAAGAAACTACAATAGACAGCTACTACTCAGAAAATGGAACAGAGTGGGAGAGATCAGCAAACAATAAACCAGAAATCCCAGCTAATTGGATACAGGCTGTGGAAGAACTCAAAACACAACTAAGAGAGGCTGAAGACAATTGGGAAAAGAACTTAAAAATTAAGATAAGCCATCTGGAAACATAGGCACTTGAACTAAAATGAGAAAATAGTGTCTTGAAAGCCAAAACCATCCAGCTGGAAAATGAGGCAAAGGAGATGAAACATGAGGCAAAGGAGATGAAACATGAGGTAAGGAGGATGAAAGACAATCTTCAAAGAAAATCAGACCAGAAGGAAAAGGATGACAAAAAAGCCAGAAATGAAATCCAATCTTGAAGAACCAGAATACAACAACTGGAATTAAGTGACATCACAAGGCAGCAGGATACTATAAAACAAACAAACAAACAAAAAAGAATGAAAAAATTGAGGAAAATGTGAAGTATCTCATTCACAAAACAGACAATTTAGAAAATTGTTCAAAAAGAGACAATTTAAGAATAAGTGGACTACCAGAAGACCATGACAAAAGAAAAAGCCTGGACAAAATACTAGAGGAAAATATCCAGGAAAACTGTCCCGAGATCCTAGAACAAGAGGGGAAAGTGGAGATTAAAAGAATTCACAGATCACCCCCTGTTTTTAATCTCCAAATGACAACACCAAGAAATGTTATAGCTAAATTGAAAAACAATCAGATGAAAGAAAAGATATTACAAGCTGCCAAGAAGAAGTCATTCAGATACCATGGAAACAAGGTGAGGTTAACACAGGCTCTGGCTGCATCCACACTGAAGGACTGAAAGGCATGGAATATGATATTCTGGAAAGGAAAGGAACTAGGTCTACAAACAACAATCAAATACCCAGCAAAACTGACTATATTCTAACAGGGGAAAGTATGGTTATTCAACACAACAGAAGAGTTCCAAGCATTCATAAATAAAAGACCAGACCTGAACAGAAAATTTGATGTCTAACCACAGAACTCAAGAGAATCATCAAAAGGTAATTAAAAAAGAGGGGGGAAAAAAGAAAAAAACAACAACAAAATTTTTTAAGAGACAATAAGTTAAAATGATATGTATCTCTATAAGAAAAGAGGTCATTGTTAACTCTTAAATATTGTTGCTATCACCTGAGCAGCTTGAAGAATTGCACTCAGAGGGAACAGTGCCAAACTGTATAGGATGAAAGGACAAGACATAAATAGGTATATAGATATATGCATGTATAAATACATATACATGTGTATGTATATATACATATACAAGACTAGAGCTAAAAATGAGGTTATGACTAAAAGAAATGGGAAAAGAAACAAATGGGAGTAAATTTATATGTCACAAAGAAGAGCATGGTGGGAGGGGGAGGAACATTGATACACTGGAAGGGTAAAGAGGTTGGAGATAGGAAATACGCAACTCTTATGTACTTTGAAACTGACCCAAATAGGAAAGAACAATCCAATCCATTGGGGAAGAGAATAGATTTGCGCCCTATAGGGGAGTAGAAGGGTAAAAAACGTACTGGTGGGGAGGGAAGCAGTACAAGGGAGGGAGATGATGGGGGAGAAATTTTAAAAAGACAACAGGGGAAAATAAGGGAGGGAATAAGAAGTGAGGGGGGTAGAAAGGAAAGTAAAATAAGGGGGGGGAACTACGGGTACAGACTATAAACAAACATTGGTGTAGAAGGAAATAGTGAAAGAAGAAATGGCAGGACCAAGAGTAGAAATCAAAATGCTGGGAAATACACAGCTAGTAATCATAACTCTGAATGTGAATGGAATGAACTCACCCATAAAACGCAAACTAATAGCAGAGTGGATTAGAATCCAAAACCCTACCATATGCTGTCTGCAAGAAACACACATGAGGAAGGTAGATACGCATAGGGTGAAAGTAAGAGGATGGAGCCAAACCTATTGGGCATCAAATGATAAAAAGAAGGCAGGAGTAGCAATCATGATATCGGACCAAGACAAAGTAAAAATAAATCTAGTTAAAAGCGATAGGGAAGGTAATTACATCCTGACAAAAGGCAGTATAGACAATGAGGAAATATCTGTACTCAATATGTATGCACCAAATGGCAGAGCATCCAAATTTTTAAAGGAGAAACTAGAGGAACTCAAGGATGAAATAGATAGAAAAACTATACTAGTGGGAGATCTGAACCTTCCCCTATCTGAACTAGATAAATCAAATCAAAAAAATAAATGAGAAAGAGGTGAAAGAAGCAAATGAAATTTTAGAAAAAATAGAGTTAGTAGACATATGGAGAAAAAATAAATAAAGATAAAAAGGAATACACCTTCTTTTCAGCAGTTAATGGTACATTCACAAAAATTGGCCATGTACTAGGGCACAAAATCATTGCAAACATGTGCAAAAGGGCAGAAATAATAAATGCAACCCTCTCAGACCACAGTGCAATAAAAATAATAATTAGTAAGGGCACATGGAGAGATAAATCAAAAATTAATTGGAAATTAAACAATATGATTCTCCAAAACAAGTTAGTTAAAGAACAAATTGTAGAAACAATTAATAACTTCATTGAAGAAAATGACAATGGTGAAAAATCCTTTCAAAACCTATGGGATGGAGCCAAAGCAGTACTCAAGGGGAAATTTATATCTTTGAGTTCATATATAAACAAATCAAGAAGGGCAGAGGTCAATGAATTGGGCACGCAAATTAAAAAATTAAAAAGTGAACAAATTAAAAATCCTCAGATGAATACTAAATTAGAAAATCTAAAAATCAAAGGAGAAATTAATAAAATTGAAAGTCAAAGAACTATTGATTTAATAAATAAGACTAGCAGCAGGTACTTTGAAAAAACAAATAAAATTGACAAAATACTAGTCAGTCTAATTAAATAAAGGAAAGAAAAAAAAACAAATTGATAGTATCCAAGATGAAAAGGGAGACCTCACCTATAAAAAAGAGGAAATCAAGGCAATCATTAAAAACTACTATGCCCAACTATATGGCAAAAAATATGGCAATCTAAGTGATATGGATGAATACTTACAAAAATATAAATTGCCTAGAATAAAAGAAGAAGAAATAAATTACCTGAATATTCCCATATCAGAATAAGAAATTGAACAAGCCATCAAATGACTCCCTAAGAAAAAATCTCCAGGTCCAGATGGATTCACAAATGAATTCTATCAAACATTCAAAGAACAGCTAACCCCAATACTATACAAACTATTTGACAGAATAAGCCAAGAAGGAGTTCTACCAAATTCTTTTCATGACACAAATATGGTACTGATCCCAAAGCCAGGCAGTGTAAAAACAGAGGAAGAAAACTATAGGCCAATATTCCTAATGAATAGAGATGCAAAAATCTTAAATAGGATACTAACAAAAAGACTCCAGCAAGTCATCACAAGGGTTATCCACTACAAATAGGTACGATTCATACCAGGAACACAAGGATGGTTCAATATTAGGAAAACCATCCACATAATTGACCATATAAATAAGCAAACCGACAAATCACATGATTATCTCAATAGATGCAGAAAAAGCCTTTGACAAAATACAACACCCTTTCCTATTGAAAACACTAGAGAGTATAGGAATAGAAGGGCCTTTCCTAAAAATAATAAACAGTATATACCTAAAACCATCAGTAAACATCATATGTAATAGGTAAAAACTCAAATTCTTCCCAATAAGTTGAGGAGTCAAATAAGGTTGCCCATTATCACCTTTATTATTTTATATTGTACTAGAAACACCAGCAGTAGCAATTAGAGAAGAAAAAGAAATTGAAGGTATTAAAATTGGCAATGAGGAGACCAAGCTGTCACTTTTGCGGATGATATGATGATTTACTTAAAGAATCCCAAGGAATCAACTAATAAGCTAATCAAAATAATCAATAACTTTAGCAAAGTTGCAGGATACAAAATAAACCCACATAAGTCATCAGCATTTCTATATATCCCCAACCCAGTTCAGCAGCAAGAATTAGAAAGAGAAATTCCATTTAAAGTCACCCAAGACAATATAAAATACTTGGAATCTATCTGCCGAGATAAACACAGGACTATATGAACACAACTACAAAACACTCTACACACAGTTAAATCTAGATCTAAACAATTGGAAAAACATTGATTGCTCATGGGTGGGATGAGCTAACATAATAAAAATGACCATCCTACCCAAACTTATATATCTATTTAGTGCCATACCCATTGAACTACCAAAAAACTATTTTACTGAATTAGAGAAAACCATAACAAAGTTCATTTGGATGAATAAAGGATCAAGGATATCCAGGGAAATAGTGAAAAAAATACAAAGGAAGGTGGTCTTGCAGTCCCAGATCTCAAACTATATTACAAAGCAGTGGTCATCAAAACAATTTGGTACTGGCTAAGAGACAGAAAGGAGGATCAGTGGAATCGACTTGGGGTAAATGAGCTCCGTAAGACAGTCTATGACAAACCCAAAGACCCCAACTTTTGGGAAAAATTCACTATTTGATAAAAACTACTGGGAAAGCTGAAAGACAGTGTGGGAGAGATTAGGTTTGGGTCAACATCTCAGACCCTACACCAAGATAAATTCAGAATGGGTGAATGACTTGAACAAAAAGAAGGAATCTTTAAATAAATTAGGTGAACACAGAATAGTATACATGTCAGACCTTTGAGAAGGGAAAGATTTTAAAATGAAGCAAGACTTAGAAAGAGTCACAAAATGCAAAATAAATAATTTTAACTATATCAAATTAAAAAGTTTTTGTAAAAACAAAACCAGTGTAACTAAAATTAGAAGGAAAGCAACAAATTGGGAAACAATCATTATAACAAAAACCTCTGACAAATGTCTAATTACTCAAATCTATAAAGAGCTAAACCAGTTGTACAAAAAATCAAGCCATTCTCCAATTGAAAAATGGGCAAGGGACATGAATAGGCAATTTTAAAGTTAAAGAAATCAAGACTATTAATAAGCACATGAAAAAGTGTTCTAAATCTCTTATAATCAGAGAAATGCAAATCAAAACAACTCAGAGGTATCACCTCAAACCTAGCAGATTGGTCAAAATAACAGCAAAGGAAAGTAATGAATCTTGGAGGGGATGTGGCAATGTAGGGACATTAATGCATTGCTGGTGAAGTTGTGAATTCATCCAACAATTTTGGAGGGCAATTTGGATCTATGACCAAAGGGAGATAAAAGACTGTCTGCTCTTTGGTCCAGCCATAGCACTGCTGGGTTTGTACCCCAAAGAGACAATAATTAAAAAGACTTGTACAAGAATATTCATAGCTGCACTCTTTGTGGTGGCCAAAAATTGGAAAATGAGGGGATGCCCTTCAATTGGGGAATGGCTGAACAAATTGTGGTATATGATGGTGATGGAATACTATTGTGCTAAAAGGAATAATAAAGTGGAGGAATTCCATGGAGACTGGAACAACCTCTAGGAAGTGATGCAGAGTGAGAGAAGCAGAGCCAGGAGAACATTGTACACAGAGACTGACACATTGTGGTACAAGAGAACATAATGGACTTCTCCAGTAATGGCTTTACAATGTCCCTGAACAATCTGCAGCTATCTAGGAGGGAAAAAAAAGAACTATCCTCAAGCCGAGGACAAATTGAGGGAGTAAAAACACCGAGGAAAAGCAACTGCTTGACTACAGAGGTTGAGGGGACATGATCAAGGAGAGATGTTATATGAGCACCCTAATGCAAATACCAACAAGAAGGAAATTGTTTCAGAGCAAGGACACCTGTGATACCCAGACAAATCGCATGTTGGGTAGCGGGCATGGGGGCGGAGGAAAAGAAAATGATCTGTTTCCAATGAATAATGTATGAAAATTACCAAATAATATGTTTTAAAAACTAAAAAAAAATAAAATAATGCACTAAAGTAAGATAATTAGAAGTGTGAATAAAAGTATCAAATCCCTGAATAAAAAAAAAGAATATTGGGAACCAAATTTTCTAATAAAGAAATGATAAAATAAAAACAGCACAACAGTGTTACATTTAATTAATAAAATTTTTCCTGGAACTGAGCTTGTACATTTTTGGAATAGTTAGTGCCACTAACAAGTGTTTTGTGCAGCCTTGTAATTATTTCTCTAGCCTCCATATCTTTTCCAGGTCACACAGCTAGTTAATACCAGGAAACTGAGTCTTTGTTAATCTCTGACCAAATAGTCTATTCATTGTGCCACCAAGTTGTCCATAAGAATAACTTTGATATTAACTAATCCTGACAAAAAATACGAATTTTATCAGTGGGTTAGTGGTTAATTATTTGTAAATTACCAAGATATTTCTTTCTCAATTCCACATGGAATACATATTGTTTAAACTTTTCTCAACAGATATCAAATTGAACAACAACAACAAAAATATGGTCTCATACAGTCTGCATTTAGGATATATAATTTAGGATACACACACACACACACACACACACACACACACACACACACACACATATATATATATATAAACACATGTGTTATATATATATATATATATATATATATATATATATATATATATATTGCCACCTGGCATTTGGCAAATATATTTTCCTCTTAGATCACATAGTTTCTAAAGACAAATTCATTATAGAAATTGAGAAAAACAAAACAAAAACATATCAGAGACATTCCTTGTAGATGTATGGGAAAATCACAAGGAGAATTATGTGATGCCTAGGTTGTGCCAAGAATTTTCTGAAGCTTCAGACAACATAGGTAGATTCCCATCACTAAAAAAAAATTCTATTATTTGTCAGCTCAGTTTGATGACCTTTGGATGTCCTCATCTTGGGTACAGCTAACAATATTGTAGGCAAATAAAAAGATGATGGAGAAAGGAAAGGAAAATGCATATGTAAGAAGAAATCTTAAGAAAAATGTTCTTTTCTGGAGTGCTTGAGTTATAAGATTAGATTACGGCTCACAGAATCAAGGGCACATAGGAATGGCACATGATGATTATGATTTATGGGAACATTATGGAGGTAGAGAATCAATATATATTCTAAAAGTTCTGTTTTTCTTACTTTTATCTGAACTCCTCACTTCCCCTTCTTTTCTCTCTGCTTTCACAAAAGCATACACATAAAGAAAGCATTGCTGTTTTTCTCAAACGTTACACTAGTTTAAATAAATATTATTGTATTATTCTGTGCCAAATACTTTCAATAAATGGAGAATTCTCACCTTTGGTGTTTTGAAATTGCATAAGTAATAAAAAGCAGCACTCAACTTAAAGTGTATGACCTACATAATCCTATATCTGTGAAAAAAAAACAAAAAAACAATGTGATTTTAGGCAACCTATTTAGCTATGTTACACTTTAGTTTCCTCATATTTAAAACAAAGGATTTGGATTTTATTTGATGAAAACCCTTCTAGCCATAACATACCATGATTCTATACAAATCCTTCAATGTCTTAGATTTTCAGAATTGTAGAGTCTGATTTCATTCCAGACCATACTTTTTTTTCCATTTCTAACCAAATTGTATGCCCTGTTTATAAATCCTAACTCACTTCTCTTATTCTCTTGTAAATATTCAACTCTATCATATCTTTGACTTTTTCTGTATTTAAATATTTTCAAAAAGAAGACCTATAACAAAAAAATACAGAAAAAATACTGTGAAACAGTTCAACAATCACAAAGAGGAAACTTTGGCTTTTCTTTTATTATACAGGGAAATATTCATGGAATTGGGGGAAAATACAATGCTTTTCCAGTCATTGTAGGCATGACATTAAAACCATCATTTAGATTTGATTCTAGGAGGTGGTGAGACTCTTGTAAATCACTGAACTTTTAATAAAGTGGAACTTTTAATGGGCAATGACATGTCGAGGTCATGCAAGAAAGACACAGTGACACTTAAACTTCTCTAACCATGGCTGTCTTTACCACTAATTTGAAATTCATTAAGTCAGTTTCTTATCAAGGTGTGGTGCTCCAGCAGTCTGAGTCTCAGACACTCAAATGTCTAAGACCTACCAATTATATAAAAATTTTACTTTTTAGGTCCCTGGACCCTAAAGCTATATCAAGGAAATAAGAATGCATTAGTTTGTGCTGGGAGAGGAAACTGACAGGGAAGCAGAGAAGCTCCTTGGTTCATGTGGCATACTACTAATTTATATTTAGATTATCATCCACTAAAGTTCCCTAAGAGCTTAGAAAATATCTTTTTTTTTGCACTGTATCCCTAGTATCTAATTCAGTTCTTCACATATATACTTGATGCTTGTTGCATATAGTTGAACTGAACTTTTTTGTTGTCTTTATATTTTACCACAAGATATAGCTCATAACAGAATTTATTGTTCCAGTTCTGTCTCATTTGATCTTACCACTTTTGTATTATTTAACTTCTTTGACTTCCAGCTTTTATAAATTCTTACAATTCAATATGATCTTGTCATTTTGTTCTCTATGCACTTACTCATTTTCTTTATATAACTTTACTTCACATTAAAATAATATGTATTTTATGGTCCAAAATGTCTTTCTGTGAGCTTCTCTTTTACCTTGAGCCAGCATTCCTTTTAGAATCTAAAACTATAGAAGCTGATCTACCATTTATTTGAGCATTTTGTAATCCATAATCCAGAATTCTGAGCCTTAACCATTGATTTATTTCCTTATGGAATATACTCTAAGATGAAATGTTTAATTGCTTCTTAGCTTCCAAAAGTTTTTATTTTAACAACTAATTCCATATTATTTGTCAAAATCAGGTCAAGATGAGCTATTCCATGAAGATCCTTCTCTGTCCACTGTGTTTGTTTATTTTCTAGATACTGCATAATTGTTATAAAAGTAAGGGGGCATCATGTGTTTAAGTTGGTGTTAATCAATTCAATTCCTAGTATTTTCTGCTTGAGTCTCCCTTGTCTCTTTTGTCTATTTCTGAAAATATGTCTTGCTAAACCTCACTCCTGGATTACAAAAATCATCTACCTTCTTCTATCCTATACAGAAACAACTTGGAGAAAATCATAAACCTATAAACTTTGGTTCTGGTACAAACTGATATTATCTAAACTCAGTTGGGACCTCAGTGTGGCAGAGCTTGATACTTCCTCCTAATCATTATCATATTTATTCCTCATGGCAATTATTTCTTATCTTTTCAACTCTTCTCACACTTTACACAGTTTTCTTTCCTATACTCTAAGCTGAGTACATTCCATTATACTTTACTGAAAAAAAATTAAAACATTCACCTAGAAATTCTTCTTGTTCCCTCCCCATTTTACAACATTTAGGCATCTTCAACTTTTTTTCCCCATTTTATTCCTCTCTCCCAAGAAGAAGTGGCCATTCTCTTTTCATAGCTTAAGAATTTTGCATTTAACATTGAGTCCATCTCCTAGGCTCTTCACAAGATTTCCCCAGTTTCATTCCATATCACTATTTTCAATTTCTCAGTAACTTCTGGCTTCTCTGCTAAAAGAATGACAAGGAAAAAAACAACCAAAACAAAGAAAACACTTTCACCTGAGTCAACAATACTTTCTGTCATCATTCCACATCTCTTTTCCCCTTAATGTCTTTGTGAAAACTATTTTTTGAAGTATATCAGAATTCTTTCTTCTCATTCTTTTCTATTTCTCTTTGCAATCTATTCTACAATTTCTTTATTTAGCTAAAACTCCCCTGCCCAAAGTTACCAAAGATCGTTTAATACACAAATCTAATGATCTTATTTTACTTCTCTTTCTGCTTGCTCTATCTGCAGCATTTGTCACTGTTGATATATATATTTCCCCTTCATACTCTTTGTCCATGTGCTTTAATGACCTTGCTTCATCTTGCCTGTGATAGTTCCATTCCTGAATCTTAATCCATGGCACATTTGCTAATTGGAAATTTCCCATTTCTTTGCTGTTTTTTTTTTCCTTTTCCTTCTAAACTGTCTAAGTGTTCTCATCATCATCTATTGACCCACTTACCTTCTTTATGCAGATGATTCCAAGATAGCTAAGCATTTTCTAATCTTTAGTACCATTTATACCTTTTGGATATCTCAAGCTGGATGTGTGATGGAAATTTCAATTCATCTTATTTGAGTCTCAAGTTGCACTCATTTTTTTTTTCTCTAAATCTTTTTGTGTTTCCAATTACAAAATTTCTGACAAGGGTCTTTCCATTTTTCTAGTCACCAAAGCTTACAATAAAAATGCTACACTTAACTCCTTACTTATGTTCAACTCACATATCTAATATGTTGTCAAATCTTGGCATTTCTATTTTCACTTCCTTTCCTAAACATCCCTCCACTAACAACCATACCCTTTGTTCAAACTCCCATTGACTCTTAGATGAAATAATGCAATAGTCTCCCAATTGGACCTCTTGCCTCAAGTCTCCCCCAATTCAAGCCATTCTCCCTTTAGGAGTCAAAATGATTTTCTGAAAATATAGTTCTGACTATGTCACTACTTTACTTAATAAAATTCATAGTTTGCTTATTATTTCCAGCATAGAAAATCTTCTTTTAAACATTTAGAATGCTTTATAAGTTGATACTTTCCTACTGACTTTCCATTTCTTGCTCTATGTCTTTGCAAACATCTGTAAAATTTATTTCCTTCCTCCCCCCTTTTCCCTTTAAATTTAAATCCAATTTTTCTCAACTTCCTTAGTGACTCTCCATAATTGTATGCTCAACAAGAGATATTTCTTGAATCCTACTGGATCTAGTATCTCCCTCTCTGAGCTTCATTTCATCTACTCTGCATATGCCTTCCATATACTTTGTTATTTGAATATTGTCTCTTCCATTAGAAAGTGAATTCCTTAAGAATGGAAACTGTATTTTTTACCTTTTTTGTATACCCAATTTATAAGAAATATTAATCTGTAAGCCCTTAAAAATAAAGACTTCTTAACCAATGATGTATGTATTAAATTTTAGAACATCAAAAAGATTTTATGTGAATATCAAAAACCAAAAAAAAAGTTCAGAAAGTGACTGCAAAGTATCAGTTTTTCTTAAAGAGCATATGTATTGCCAAAAGAGAATGTATTCACATGCTTACATATAAATACACTTTGAAGAACTTTAAAATGTACTTTACAAAATTTCAATTTATTTCATGTCATTTTTCTTCTATTTTGCATTTTAAATAGTGTTCTTAGGCAACTATAAAGTTCACAATACAATAATAATTAAAGTTAGAAAGCATAAGGTTATAAGCAAATTAAGAAAACAATTCCCCAGCTATGCTGCCTTTAACAGAGAGATATTGTCAGTTGATTTTGGATCCTTGAAATATTCCATCACATCTATGTGTTGTCTCTATATCACCACTGTTATCAAGGTCAGTCATTTCAACCACCTGGCTGAAGAGTTTGCTATGTTCTCTCCAATACTGATGTTTGTCCCACCTTAGATCTTCCTTAAAATGATCTCCACATACCTTCTCTATTTTTCAGATTTCTATGGAGACTTATATTTTCCTGATATGCAAACTACTATGAAATATATTTGTTTAATTTTACTTTTTATTATATTATATCATTATATTGAAACATTCTAGACATAGATTATGACCTCCTTATATCTAAATATATTTTGTACATTATCACCCATTGATTTTTCAATATTACCTAAAAGACAATTTCTAACAATTGCTTGGCCACTTAAGAATATATTACATTCAATAATTGCACCCTATGAATTATTTACAATGAGCAATTGGGGAAAGATGATCTTATTGGCCAAAGGAATGTTGGTATGTTATGGAGAAAGTAAATACAGATTCATTTATGTAATGTGGCACAATTCCTTGGAAGCTCTGGGGGTTTCTTTGCTAATAGTATTACTGCCACAATTCTTTTCTTTCCAGATTAACCCCAGTGTATTGTAATTAAGCAGGAATTGCCACATACTGAATAGTCCATTAAAATAAAAATTCAAGAGACCACAAAATTGTATTCTCACTCTTATAATCGTCAGTCTGTCCATGTCCAACCTCTCAAATTTACTGGCAGAATGCAATTAGCATGATTTTCTCTGGCGGAAATTGTAAGATTGCATGCTATATTTTACTTGTCATTTTTACTCCACTTCTGTAAAGCATGTGACTCCTAAAATAACCATCTTCCTCCTTTTTTATCCTCCCATAACACCGAAAGTTAACTATCTGACTCTTTGAAATATGCATGGTTTTAAAATTCCAAACATAAAATACTAAATACTAAATAATATTGGACAAGATAAAAACAATAATGTCCATCAGTGACTCTTGCCCACAATTTGGCAACTAATATTTCTTTTTATGTATCAATAGTTCAAATCAACAAAAATACTATATTTAGATGATATTCCACACTATGGATCCCAAAGTGTCATGTGTTTACTATAAAATACAGATCAGAAAAAGATAGCTATCTAGTTAAATCATGAAAAAGAAAAAGGAATGGATTGGGATAAAAATATATTCGAATGTTCATTACAAAAAAAATACATCTGCAGTCTATAGAATATAAATATCAATCCTTGGTAAAATACATAGACTTGACTTCCTTTCCTCATTTCCTTCTTTTTTTAACAGTCATTAACAAATGAATGAAATAATATTCTATGAAGTACTTAAAGAGCAGAAGTGATGAAGTGAATTATTTATGGTTACTTTACAAACCAAAGTCTGAGCACATTTCCCATCAATGGCTTTTATTTACAAACCTATATATGGTGCTGGTCTGATTTCTTTTTCAATTGCTACATCTTATATCTCTGGTATAAAGCTAGATTCATAACATGTAAGAATAGCCTTCATTTATCTAATACTTAAGGCTTGCAAAACACTTCTATATAAAAATACTTACTACTCATAAAAAGTCTTACTAGTGAGTAAATGTTTGAGGTAGGATTCAATCCCAGATCTTACTAACTTCAGGCCCTGAACTCTATCTTCTGTGCCACTTTATCCTTCTAACTTTACCCATCTTCATTGACTAGAACATAAAATTGAAATATATATGTGTGTTCAGTTATGTGAATGTACACACCCACAACTAAATGTTAACTTTAAAAAGGTACTCAAAGAAAAGTAAGAAGTTCCTTTTTTTCTTACTTTGGATATGATTGTTTTTGACAATCTATTCATATCCACAGCTGAAGATAGAAAAAAGAAACATTTTCCATATTAGTTCAATTGAAAATAATTATATTTCTAGATATACTTTTGAAACATAAATATAATAATTTTTATGAAAAACTTGAAGCAAGATAAATTTAAAGAGTATAATTACGTCAATGTTTAAGCAATAAATACAATTATATTTGTATTATCATCTAAAAGTAAACAGTGATTGGGGTAAGAATCAAGTATTATAAGATATAAACATAGTTTAGAAAAATACTGAATTCATTCAACAAACGTTAAGTCCCTTTTATGTGCACAACATTGTAGATTTTGAGTTAAATGAAGAGATAAAGTCCAGTTTCTGCCCTGAAGGAGTTTACAATATAATACTAATGATAATAGCACTGTTTCATAGATGAAGGAAAGAATCTGAAAATTTATCTGGTCCAATGAACTCATATTTTGAATAGAAAACACACATAAAGAGGGGGAAATTATCTAAATTCAAATTAACTATGTAACTGTTTCATTTTAAAATGCTTGTCATGTAGAACAGAAAATGCCATTGTTTTGATCCTTGTATTTAGTATTCTTTGTAACTGAAGATAGAAAAAAAGAACCATTTTCCATATTAGTATCTCATTGCTCATATATATATATACATATATATTTCTTTTATTTGCATCACATGATGAGAGAAGAAATGAAGCTATAATTTGTAGAAATAAGTAATCAATAAATATGTTTTTATTAAATGCTATGTGCCAGGCAATGCAAGTCCCAAAGTATATTTTCATGATTTTGAATTGTTTCTTGCATTTTGTTTATTGATTTTAACCTTGGGTCACCTTAAATTTGTTTAATATATCAAGAATTTTTGATATTCTTTTGAATCTTACATTACTTTATATCTTTCTTTTTTCTTTAATTAGGTTCTATGACATTCAAGTTTCTGCTTTTCATAATAGCTAGATTTTGTAATAATCTTCTGATCTTATTTGATAACTTCATTTATTTTCTCAGGCTACTTCCACCAGAATGATAGTCCATACCTGTCCTTTGAAAGAATATATAACAATTCCACTTTAACTCCCATAGTTCTTCCTACTTTTTCAAGTCCTGAGATGATTTGTATTCTTTGCTAAGAATTATAGGAAAATGGTTTCATTTAAAAAGGAAGATATCAGTTACTAGTTTGTTTTTAATTAATCAATTTGGATTTAGTTGGTCTATGTGTTTTATTCATGTCATCAAACCCATTCCATTTTAAATATTTTCATCTCCTTTTAAAAATGATTCAGCACATTACCATTATATGGTAATATAGTTTCATCATTGTGTACAAGTTCTGAAAAGTATATTTAGTATAGATTTTCAATGATTTCTGAGTTTCAGCTTTTTCCCCTCTTCTAGTTAAATACATAATACATCTATGTATGTATTTTAAAATGTACTCTTATTTTAAATAATGTTTAGTTGTAAAATTACTTCTTACTATCATCATTATCACCTTATTTTAATATTTTTGATATGTTTTAATAGAAAAATAATCAGACTTTCAGCTCATCCTCTTCAGGTTAATTGAAAACATAATCAGTACAAATTCAGCAAGAGATAGAGCAATAGAAATGATGTATGCCTCATTTTAATCACACATGATTTGATCTCTGATTCTCCATATTTTGAAAAGTTTTTTCCCATTGTGTTTTGAACAATGAAGTTTGGACATTTTGAGTATTAGAAGAGATACCTCTTAAAATATTGTTCTTAAAAGTTTTGTTTTAATGAATTAGTGTTATTTCTTGGCAGGTATGTGTACTATTTCAGTATTATTGCACTATAGTTTAACAGTTGAGTTCTACAGATTATTTTGAAATCTGAATTGAAATATAAAGATTTATGACCTGTAAAATCCAAGAAAATGGGAATCTGATGAATGACAATATTTTTTTTTGCTTTTAATGTAGGGGGAAATTTTTTACAATATACAATAATATGTTGCATTTCCCCATTATTTTATTTCATAAGCTGCCCTTTCTTTTAGCTCCTTATTGATGCCTAAACCTTCAATAATTTCTATTGTCCTAGACCAGCTTCTGAATTTCCATAATTAACACCTTAATTTCTACTAATAAATATACATTTGTTTAACATTTCTTTAGATGAATTATAAACTCATTTGATGCATTCTTTACTCATTGAATACCTTTTGATTCTACTCTTAAACTTTAATTATTTGATGTAATCGATGAATAATTAAAATATGTTGTTAAATTCAAGAAATTTTATGAAATGTAACTTATTAAACTTTAATCTTTCTTGGTGTGATGATGCCTTTTTATTTCAAAATTATTTATTTAGGCTTAAGGTATATTTATCAAGTGTTCAAAAAATGTTCATTAATACATTTGCCTTTTTATTTATTTTTTAAAGGAAAAATGTGTTAGCATTTATATAACTGCCTTCTATAATAGTATTAGTAGTTTTAGCTGTCATTATTTGGTTGACTTAGTGAAATCTTTTACTAGTAAATTTTCAGTGAGAATGACTCTGTTACATGAACTGAGAGCTAAAACTTCAGAGATCAATCTGGATGCAAGAAAGTAATAATGGCTCAAACTTAGATTCCTGTTGTGGTAGTTGTCCAGTCATTTAGTCTTGTCCAAATCTTTGTAACCCCATACATTATGTATTAATGGGGAGTAGGACAAAAGAACCATTGAGGGGAATGAAAATGTTTAGAGCTCTACAGTTGAATGAGTAAGAAATGGCATTTGGAAATGGAACAAGGACTTCTGGGAAATTCTCCTAAGGACAGGGTCTTGTGGGTGAGAAACAGAAGGTAGTGGAAGGAGGAACTGTTTCTCTAAGCCATTTCAAGACACCTTTGGGGATTTCTGTTGCTACCAGAAATCTTAACATCACAGGTTCCTGTTTAAAGCATCATTGGTTCCTGTGAAGAAACCTAATTTCTTCAAAATTTCATTCCATGAACTATAGAGATACTGGATTCAAATTGGTGAGCAGTGCTCTCCCATTATTCTACTTCTCCTCTGCCTACAAGAAAACTTGTACTATAGTAATTAGATTTATTTAGAAAGAGATTTAGGGCTATCCACAACTCCTCTAACATCTACTCTTTGCCCCAATCAATAAGTATATCAAATAAACAGTCATATAGTGAATTCAATGTCATTTATTTTCATCTAGAGAGGAAGCCCATTGGCAGACTCCATCTTGATGCCAGTTTTCAAGAAGACATGAGAGGGAGGCTTGTGAGTGTCCCAAAGCAGTGCATATCCAGATTGAGATTTCATATATCTCTCCTTGTAGAGAAGACTTCCCCACCCCAAGCCTTCACAGAGGGGAGAGATCCATTTCATCTCCCTCAAGTAATTCAGGGACTCTGGGAGGGAATAGTGAGGGAAGGCATTTTCATCAACCCTTTCTTCACTGCCTTCAACCCTCATTTCTCCATCTAAGGAGTGTGAGTCCCCCCAAATTACAATAGTATAATATGAGAATGATGTTTATGGAATTTTCTTGGCAAAAATACTGGTATGTTTTATTTACTTCTCCAATGGACTAAGGTAAACAAGTGTTAACCTTGCCTAGAGTCACATTGTATCTCAGGCCAAATTTTAACTCATGTCTTACTGATTCTAGGCCCAGTATTCTAGGCACTGAGGCACATAGCTTTCCTGAGCCCTTCCCAAAACTAGTTAAAAGGAAGATACTGGAGAAATATTATTTAGCCTTTGGAATTATATCTTGAAGATGAGAGGTCTTATTAAACTGAAACTACTTATGTCTTTTATAGAATATGGAGAAAATTAAAATACAGAATAATTTATTTATGGACATTAGGAACAAAAGTGAATGTATAATTTCTTCCCAAATAATTGGATCATTGAATTTTAGATCTATAAGGGCCATTAAGGATCACATAGTCCAGTTCTATTATTTGCAGATGATAAATGTAAGGTCTAATAAGTTTATGTGGCCTACTCTAAATTCTATTCCAGTTAGTGTCAAGACTAGATCTAAGCTCATTTAATTCCTAGTTTAATTGCTACATGAGGATTTTATCCTCACCTGGATCTATATAATCTTAGAGTTGAATTCTACATATGATTATTCACAAGCTTTAAAAAGTTAGATAATAAAATTTAACCAGAAGATAATTTTCTGTCAAAAAGCAAAGGAATTTAACATTGGAAATGATCAAATAAATGATGTAATATAATCTATCCACTTCAGAGATGAATAAATGGAAGTTCAGAGGGCTGAATTGATGCTCAAGATTATTCAATTGTTTTATACAAAACTAATACTCAAATCATGAAAAAAGTATTTTTTGGTCTTCTCCTGCACCTGAACAGATGCCTTTAAAACAAATAAAGTTTATTAATGTCAAAATACTGATAATACTGTTAAAGTTGTATGTTTTTGTATCACAGATATAACTCAGAGACTGTGTTGGAAAGTTATTTTAAATTTCTTATTTTGTTCTATCTTCCCTCTCATTGCTTCTGAGACTTGTGTTCTGTTTTATTACTTTTCCCCTTCTTTTTTCCTTACTAAAAGTTGTTTTGATGAATATACCTTTATATATCTAATGAACAGAAAGGACCATAAAAGACTTACAGCATGTAGGGAGGACCAGGACTCTGATGGGAGGATATGAATGAATCATACTACAACTGAACGGGCAATAAAGGATGAGGTGGCAATTGAATCATGGGAAGATACTGATGAAATCCTAGATACATTAGACTATTATGGCACATATTATATATACATATGTAGTATAGTAAATTATACACATACATGTAGTATAGTTTTAAAATATATTTATGCCCATTCCACATAAAGTTTTTGATAAAGGTTAATATATGTACATTTGCCACTTTTAGACTATTTCAAATGATGAGAAATTAATAGTGATTAGGAACTGTGTACAGCTCTATTTGAATTAATAGGCTTTAAAAATTGTGAACAGTTCAGTGATGGGGTACCATGTTGCATGGTACTACTTTGTTCCATATGAGAGTATGAGAACAGAATAATAACTGAGCAGAAGAAGCACAAGGAGTCATGAAAGAAGCTTGCTTTGAATCCAATCAATGGTGTCCAGTTTGAGCTATAAAAAAATGGAACCAGATCCTGTTTAGGAACTTTGAAGAAAGAAAAAAAAAAAACAGAGAAATGCCAAAATTCAAATTGAACTCCAAGATCACTTAGTAATAAACCTCAGCTATGCTCTAGTTCTATTCAATCCATTCAGAATTATAGGTAGATGACAAATAAAAAGGATATGTGGTTAGATAAAATATAGATGCATACATACTTTGCATACATACATACATACATAGATATATAGATACCTAGGTACAAAGTTGCATAGATACAAGATGGATACATATATAGATGGATAGAGATAAATCAATGATTGGCACAAAGATATGTAGATACATGGCAATTTTATTAAGCCTTTCTTAAATATTGTGATAAGTTGTAAAATATTATGGGATATAAATAGAAGAAAGAAAAACAGTCAGTGAGCCCAATGAGTTTATTTTTTAAATGATAGATGAAGAAATCCAGATTAAAATGGGTACAAAGTTAATCAGGGCATATCTACAATATCCAAATGGACAAGAGAGTACATAGTCTGCCCCAAGCACAAAATATCCATTAAGAAACTGAAGTCAGAAAAATAAGTACATATAAAAATGATGCTGTCTTCAAGAAAGAAATCTTATGAGTTTAAGGATGCCTGAAAGAAAAACTCAAACAAAAAATGCCATAACAATTAAAAGAACCTTAGAAGAAAATGATTTGACCAAAAGGACCACAAGAATGCCTGGAAAAAATGAAATAAAATTTTTAAAATCACATTTGAATTAAGGAACTTTTTTCCTTGAGAAAATAAAATAAAATAAAATAAAGGTAAGACATTGCTTTCAATTAAACATAAAGAAACAAACTTACCCCAAAAATGTTCACTCTAAAAAATAAAATGGGAACATAAGAATTTTTTTTAAAAGGCAACAAAATTAGAAAAAGAAAATTATTTAAAAAATTTTAAAATAAGTAAATGATTTATTATTGTATACAACTTATTGGGATACTAACACACTATTGGTGGATCTACAAACTGATAAAATCATTCTGGAGAGCAATCTGGATCCATGCTCAAAGGGCTATCAAACTGTGCATACTTTTGGACACAAAAATGGGTGGTGGCAAAGGAATGAAAACTAAAGGGATAAGCATCACTTGGAGAATGGCTAAACATATTGTGATATCTGTTTGTAATAGAATAGTATTGTGCCACTAGAAATGGCAAACAAATTGGACATATCTATATGAAGTGATGCAAACTGAAGTGAGGAGGATCTAGAGAATTTTGTACACATTGATAACTATATTTTATGATCAACTGTTTGTGAATTAATTATTATCAATAAGGAAAGGGGGGAGTAGCAAACCCTAACCCTTGTCCCCTCTAGCAGACTGGCCCCCAAGTTCTCAGGGTTCAAGGCTGAGAGCTTCAAACCATCTTCCAGCCAGCTGTGGATTGATCCCTATTCCTCAGCTAACTAGTTTTTAATTCATGAGTCCAGGAACAGAACAGGGAGAAATATAGGAGAACTTTGACAGAAGATTTCTCTGTAGATGGCTTCCTTTCAAAGTCCCGTATTCACAGATGACCTGTTGTTGAGAACAAGGAAGAGATGCACAGGGTTCCACAGGGAAAGTTATTGATTCCCTGAGAGATTCATCTTCTTTCCAGCTTGAGAGGCTTTGCCCCCTTCCTCTGGCTCTCAGGTAAAGAAGTGCCCAAGTGACAGTTGGAGCTCACCCATCCACCCTCTTCTCGCCAACTGGAATTCTGAGGTTCTACTTTTTTTCTTCTTTGCACCTCTCCTGTGCTTTGGATTCATTCCTCCCTTACAAGTAGAAAAATTTAAAAAAAACATATTGTTATTAAAAATATGGCATCAAAAATTAAACACATTATTCCAAATATGGTCCAACCATGGCAGAATGGAATAGAAGTGTCTCCTTCCTTTACAGGAACATTATGCTGACTCATAAACATTTTAAATTTTAATAAAAGCCTCCAGTCACCTCATATGTAATGCTGTATAAATGCAATTTTTCTTTACTATGGTTATGAAGAAAAAATCTTAAGTACAAATAAATAATAAATATTTATTCCTATTAAAAACAAACCAACAAAAATAAAACAGCTAACCTGTAAAACAAGTCATGGAGAAATGATTTAATAATTATCAGACTCTACGTTTAGAGACAAAGCCAAGAGACAGAAAAAATACACAGAACCACTTGATCTCTATGAAATTAACGTAAGACATTATTATATAACATCTCAAAATGAATTCTGAAGCATGTATAGTTGAAAATTCTTGAATCCCTAAGAACTATATCTAGAATCCTTTACCCTTTACCTGCATACTAGAATTTACATGATTGTATTTAAGTTTGCCATAACTCCTTCCTTGCTATCTCTCCTTCTCTTGGGACCCCAGCTAAGTTGGGTGTAAGTTTTATTTTGGTTATTATCAATAAATCTTATAAATATAATATTTAGGTTATTATATATTACTTAAAAAACCCACAATATGACTTACCACAAAGAGATAGAATTCTCAAATAATTTTAAAGGTAGAATAGATATATTCTTTCAAGCCTGTGCTCCTGCCTTTACTCCTGCTTTCTTACCATTGTGGCCACTGCTCTCTGCCCATTGTCACTGCTGTGGCTGATGATTCAGCCTGAGATGTACCCTCCCAGTCTTCAGCCCTCCAATAGTCTATGATCTGACCCTCCTGCAATTCAGAACTGTGTTTGTTTTTTTTTTTCCTCCTGGAAGGGTGAGATTCTCCAAACCTTTTGGTCATCTTTTTTCCCCCCAAACATGGGTTTTTCCAACCTGTCCTAGCGATTTTTCGGCATGGAAAAAAGAAACCCCACCCCCTTAAAGTCGTCAAGCAGATTTTTTAAACTGACCCTGGATTCCTAATTTAGAAGGCTGTTAATAAAGGTTTTTCACAGGGAGGGCAGTTAGTGCAAAATCAGTAGATTTAAAGTCAGTTTGGAGGAAAAAGCCTGCTTTTTCCTTCTCTCTCATGACTCAAAACACCAAAACAAAATGCCATTCCTTCATATGCAAATATGCTATTGTTTTCCCACAAAGTTTTGCCTCCTAACTTTTTACTCTGTAAACAGACCCCATTCAGTGTTTTTCTTGCCCACCTCAAACAGCTTCTTTTTCCATAGAACCTTATAGAGCTCATGCAGCTTACAGCTTTAGGGTGTGTTTTCTTACTTCTGATTCTCTAGGTTTTTGTGCTTATTGGATACCTTGCAGTTGAAAGCTTGACTAATCTTAAGATTTGAGGAAAAGATACATTTCCTTATATTTTATTGTCATTTTGGCCTGCCCAGTTTCTGAACCACATCCCACATGGGATTTTTTCACTTTCTGCCCAGTGTGTATATGAGGAATTTAAGAGGATTGACAAAAGAAATCTAAATGGATAAAAAATATGTAGGAGGGGAAGAAAGTTACTGAGATTTTGGAGGTTAATTTTAACACATCTCCATTGTTTTATTTGTTAACTATCTTCAGTTTTTTTTTCCCCTCAAGTTAGTAAACAAATCTATTGAAATGGTGAAAAGGATTTTGACTGCATTGATTGCTTGTACTTTGTCATTTGCTTATATTATTGTATTTCCTGATTGTTTTAAGATTTCATTTTCTTTTTAAGTTCATATATTATTAATCTAATCAATACTATTTTATTACATGATTCTTTATTTTGTACCTTTGCTGAAGAACAAAATATTTTACAAGCCCATGAACATCTTGTAACTAGATCCATTGAAGATCACATGTTCACATGTTGCCTTAAAAAGCCTTTTCTTTCCTTCTTGCCTTTGTTAATTGTCACATAAATGATGATGGTCAACTTCATCAAAACTGGTTACAATTGCATACAACCTTTAGAGAATTTAATAAGCTAAGAATTTAAAGTATAATTTTAAGGGGTCTTCAGAAATAATTTTAGATAACTAGTGATTTATGAGTGGATTATATATACATACATACATATATATATATATATATATATATATATATATATATATAATATGGAATGTAGTATTAAAGGCAGAGAACCAAATGGAAGTTCTTGCAGAGAAAAAAGCTTTATATAAAACAGGAAGCGAAGGGGGCAGCTGGGTAGCTCAGTGTGTTGAGAGCTAGGCCTAGAGACAGGAGGTCCTAGGTTCAAATCTGACCTCAGACACTTCCCAGTTGTGTGACCCTGGGCAAGTCACTTGACTCCCATTGCCTAGCCCTTACCATTCTTCTGCCTTGGAGCCAATACACAGTATTGACTCCAAGACGGAAGGTAAAGGTTTAAAAAAAACAAAAACAGGAAGCCAAAAAGAGCTTCTGTCCCTGCAAAATAACTTAACTTTTAAGTTTAATCTACTTCAACCAGAACAATCTAGATGTTATATGGTGATGTTATAGAACCAAATATATTTTCCTTGGCAATATAGAAGTTTGGTGTTTTCTAGACTATTCTGCCAAATTTTGAAACAATAGCAGTAATACACGTTTTTTAAAAAATATATCTTTATCAAGTCTGAAAGAATTGCTACTTCTGGAAAATTTGTGATAAGTGCCCATCTCATGTTTTTTTTTATAAATGTCATATAGCAACTCATGGGAAATATGATAGTGGGTTTGTTTGCTATTGTAATTAACTGGGCTATTGCAAAATTTGGGGACTTTGGTACATCTTTGAATATACATTATTTTCTATACTACTGTATTACTGTTCTATTATGAAAATCATTTTCACTCATACAATGTTTCATGGCCAAGTTAAAAAAGGAAATGGATTTCATTTCCTGGTGGATTTTTTAATACCTTTTGAATGTTCATTACCTGTTGTACTATGGTGCTTTATGAAAAAACTGTTACTTTGTAAACTATGGATAATGGCCAAGTTTGAAAAGGAAATGCATCTCATTTTAGGGTGAGAAACCTTTGTAGTCTACCTTTCCCTAGTTGACACAGTGTGTCAATGATTGTTAGCTATATATTTTGATTTTTAAAACTTTTTTTATTATTGTTTTGCTTGCATGTGCTATATACTATTTGAGTTGTATTTCTTCTATACTTTTTGTATTTGAAGTATTGACATTTTTCTTTAACTTTTTTGATTTTGAAGTAATATACATTTAAAATACATTTGCTCTAATATCAATGCATGCCTCCAAAAGCTTTGGACCATAAAAATTATGTTATTGATTTTTTCAGAATTATGGGACTTTGCTTAATGATTCTGTCTGAATCCAGAACAAGGGAATACAAAAAAATTCACTGTACAGTGCTAAATAAAAACAAAGTATAGTGCCTATCAAGCACAAGGTAAAAGAGACCAAATCCCAGTAAGAGTGATGTAATTTTGAATCAAGACAAGAAGACTTCAACTTGTTTGTGGTTTGAGGTTGTGGCTGTTTTGACATATGTCAGAGGTCAGATTTCCTCTGAGCCACATTCTACCACATATTTCACTTTGGCTACTATACTGACTCCTATAATTGAGTCCCTTTTATGTCTTTCATATTGTGGCAAACCTTCTGTAGTCCTGGCTACTGGTTCTTTAAGTGTATAATGGCTTAAATCATTTTAATTAGGCCCTTATTCAAGAACCTGTTATGAAATTGTTTTTCCTTTACTTAGAATTTTTAGACATAAGACTGATATTTTGTATTTTATCCACAAGTTATTTTTTTCTCTTTTGTTTGGATATTTTGAATTTCTTTTGAAAATAGCTTGATATAACTCATAACTCAGCCATGCATCCCTGTGTGATTCCTATGCTTATTATTATCCACCTCAGGGGGGACAATGTTATTGTTGTGAACCTTGAAATTAGAATTTGTACAATTTTAGGATAAGAAATTTTCTACCTCCCAGAAACCAGAAGGCACCATGAAGATGCCTGCAGAGACCACATGCTGCACCGAAAGATCCAGAGTGAACTTTAGGATGTGAATTTGTTACATTTAAAAGAGTGGATGCCATAAACTGTAAGAATTAAAATGGGTGAGGTTGTAAACTGTAGTGAGCAAAATAGTAGAAGATATAAATTGTAGTAGATATAAGAGTGGGTGAGTAAATTGTGACTGCAGAAAATATGTTTTCACTACAGTGTCTTGTTTTAAATCAATATTTAAGGTGGTCACCAGGGAAATATTCCCAATTATTAATATATCCAAATCAACTGAGTTTTATAGAGAATTTAATTAATAATACAATGAGGAATTAAAGAAAAAGAGAAAGAGTAAGAAAGGAATAAGTATGAAGGGCCTTAAGCCAACATGGCGTAGACCTGAGTCTTAAGAGAGAGAGATCAGTCAGTCTTTTATCACTCACCACAAGATCTGTCCAAGCAAGGATTCTAGTGACACCAGGCCAGCATCATCTCAGCTGCCTTCACCAGCTCAATCCTCAATCTGAATGTTTTAGACTGTCTCCCTTGAGCTCCTATCTGAGCTCCTATTTAAAGGGCAATTTCTCCTATGTCAGCTCCCCTAAGTCCTTACATCTACCAATCAGAGTAGATGTTTTCCAAAGGACAGCCCATTCTGAATTCACACCTGAGTAGACTAATCCTTTTAGTAATCCACACCTGAGTAGGTTAGAGTCTCTGAGTAAGTTTCTCACCTCTTTGTCCCATGTAAGTTTGCCTGACCTTTATAGGTACTTAGCACCCCTTTGTATTAATTCTAAAAATAGGCATGGCTTAAATATGGGTGTAAGTATTTTTCATTGTTCAGCAAGGAGTTTTTCTCCCCTAAAGCAGTCTTAAGTACGAGTGGAGTAGAGGTCTTCCCATTTCTGATCTAAGTAGAGTTCTCACATTTTAGATCTAAGTAGCTTCACTGTTTAAAATGGGTAATAGTCCCAATAGAGAATTGTCCCAATGAAAAATTCCCCAATGGGGAATTTTTTAACATTCACAAGTCTGAGAAAATTCAAGATTCACAAATTGAACTATGGGGGGTTGAAATGCTTTTGTTTTCAATGTATACTCTCATGCCAAAGGGAAATGGCACCAAATTGGCTTTTTGTCAACCGAGTAATCATTGGTTTTATTCTCTTTCCCTTTTATACACAAATTATTGCAATTTATAATTTAACTATGTTTCCATCATTCTTTGGGGGAAACTAGTTTCCCATTTAGATCATAGGGGGAAGGTATATTTGGAAATTCTTGAATTTCTGGAATTCTTGAAATTCTAAAAACTACATTACCCAAAATTCCTTTCTGTATTACCTAGAATATTTTCCCTTTTCATGTACTTGTGTTTACATGATTGTATTTAAGTTTGCTATGACTCCTCCCTCACTCTCTGTCTCTTCTCTCGGGACCCCAGATGAGTTAGGTGTAAGTTTTATTTTAGTAATTATTAATAAATCTTATAAATATAATACTTGAGTCATTATATATTAATTTTAAAACCCACAATAAGCATAACTCACAAAAAGAGTGAGCTAATTTGTAGAAAAAAATAAATAAATTATAGAGAAATTACCAATCATTTCGTTAAAGGATTTTTCCTACCTGGAGTGTTCCCCATACCAATAAAATGACACATTTCATCTTTACCTTTATATAAGATCATTAATTACTTCTCCAATACATAAGAAAAAGCACTCACAAAAGAAAGAAAGGCATTATCAACAACCAAGTGGAAAATGATCCTATCACTAAGAGAAACGAAAATAAAAATATTAAAGTTCTCTCTCTCATCCATCATATTTATTGCCAAAGATAAAAACCCAAACAAAAATAAATGACAATTATAGGAAGAGATATCAAGTGATATATAATGCTAATTTAATATTTCACTTGTGAAATGATCCAACAATTCTCAAAACCACTTTGGATTTATAACCAAAAAAGATACTATATCAAGTATAATTTTGGGCCACTGGACTCAATCTTAGACATATAAACCTAGAGTTCAAGGAGAAATAGCAATATTCCTGACTAAATTCTTCTACACCTCCCTCTCCAAGAGAGAGCAGTTTACTTTTATGCCTTTAGATTATAATTTTCAAAAACCCACAAGAGGACACTTTGGAATACTTTCCTTTTTGTATTCAAAATGGCCATTATGCCTTAAAGCCTGATTTACACTAGACCTCATGATTTGAGGATTAAACCACCACATTGAAACTTTTAAGGAAACTAAATTTCAATTTGGTAGATTATAGAGAGATTATACTAGAAGTAAAAAACTGGTATATCCTGTTAATGTTGTTGAAACCTCATAGCCAGGAGCCTTGAGAAACGGGAATGCAGTAATCATAAGTTATGTGCTGGCTTGGTTGGAGAAATTTTAAAAATAGAAGAAAATTTCTATAATAAGACAGAAAAGTACTATATCATCATCTTCTGCTTCCCAATTCTACATAAATCTATTTCTTAAAGAAACTGACATGTTATATACATATTTTCTTCCATATACTATATAGAGAAGTTTCTTGATCAGATAAAAGGCCAGCCTGGAATCAGGAAGAACTGAATTAATGTCCTATTTCAGATACTAATTTTGAGAACGTGTAAATCATTTAACTCTCTAATACTTTATCATTTCAGGGAGATGGAGAGAGATAGCCACAATGACAGACAAAGACAGAAACAGACAGCAGAGAAAGAAAGAAATAGAGACAGGGTCAGAGAAAGAAATAGAGTGCATCTTAATATAGCTTTGAATAATTTACAAAGAGTATTCATGGTTTATGTATATTTGTGTTTTGAATATATATTTTGATTGATAAAATAATCTCAGGACAAAGTAATTTTAAACATAACTCATGCTTTAATAAAAGTGAAGATATTCTGTGAACCTCATGCCCTCCATCTTCAAACTCACATTATATAGTAAAAATAGAATTGGCTCCCTTGGTCCTCATCCTATATTTTTATATACATCATCTTTCAAAAGATTTCATTATAGATCAGTTTACCAAAAATATTTTCATCATCCTTTTTGGAGCTATTCAAAGATCAATATGGAGTTTACTTTTCACTCATCACATTAATGACCTGACTGGCAACATAAAAAAAAATCTATATTATTTATGCATAAAAATCATACAGCTCTCCTAGTTACTGTAAATTATATTTCTTTCTTTCCTAATACCCTTTTATCTGTACTGCTTCATGTGCTTAGCTTACTAATAATCACAGTTCTTCAATTTGTGGGGTGTTGGAAGAGGGACTATCGTGCTTTTTATATTTCCCATTTCAATCATCTTAAATATATATATATATATACATATATATATATTATTTCATATCTTGGGATATCTTGAGAACCTCATAGCAAAATGAATTTTCAACAGTGAATACTGTAACTCAAGGTTGCCCTTGGTGTCAAAATTATTTTATTTCAAATCTTGCCTTTGATACATAGTAACTGCATTTATTTTTTTAAAGACAAAGTTTCAGAAAATTGTGCATTTGCATCATAATCTCTTCTATTGCAAAGTGAGTTCATTTGGAATAGGAATGTTATTTGCAGATATTAGGCACTCCATTAATGTTTCAATTTTTTAAAATTTCTTCAGTAATTTTCATATTTTTTTCATTTACTTTGGAGTTTAGGAGCATAAAAGAAATCCAAATTGTTTTTTTTTTCTTAAATTTCAGGCAATTAGTGTTATATCCAAGTGATTTATATGAGATTTATAGTAATTAGTCTTTTACAGTGCTTACTATTGCTGCTGATGCTACTACTAGTATTACTAGTATTAGTACCACTAGTAGTCTTACAATTATCACTACTACCATCACCACTGTTAAGTAATTTGATTTGGAGACAACATATAGCACCTCAAAACATATATCAATGTAAGTATTCTCTAGAAAACAAATTCTCTTTTCATAGATATATATTTCAAATTAAATGAGCCTTAGTAACTCATCTTAAAATCTTTATTAGATAATACATTGTAGCACCTGAAAATCATTTTGGAGTAATATAGGGATTCTCAAATCTTTATATCATTGATCCCTTTGGAAGTTTGATGAAACTTAAGGACCCCTCCTCAGAATATGTGTTTTTTAAAAAATCCATTAAATAAAATACACACAGTGAAGACCCTGATAAAATTGGATAACATGAATTTATGATATTGTCATGTTGATCATATACACAAAAGTAGTTGTGATATAAGGGAAACATTTTATAATTTCCAAAATTTCTGACAATATGGAATGAAAAATCAGAATTTAGAGGGAACAGCAAACATGATTGTGATTGCCTCTGGTTTAATTCATTAGCCTGACTTTAGCAACAGAGGTGGCAACTAGGGACAAAACCCAGACAAAGTTTAGGAAAAGATGGGCAGGGATATTACTAAGGAATAATGAATTTAAGAACAGATGAGAGGTAGCATTAAAATAGTTATGTACATAGAGGTAAGTTGAGTCAGCCAAAATTAAGGATCTGAGAAAGGACATAAAGGTGAAGGGATTAGAAGTTTTGAGGGCAAATAATAGTTTTATTAGGATTGATGCATAGGAAAGATGGTATGGTAGGAGATTACTGTCAGAGAGAGATGGATTTCAGAGTTTCTAATTAAGGAAGTAGAGCATTTGTAGGTAATACACATGCAATTGGGAGTTAAGCCCATGACTTCTGACTCCACATCTAATACTATTTACAGCAAACCATAATGCTATTCCACATTCTTTATTAAACTGACACTTTCAGTATAATAGCATTCATAGAATTGGGATTTTATCTATTATTTTAATTCAAATACAACCAGCAGTTTCCCAGCAGGAGCAGGAAGAACAGTTTGAAATTGCTCTCTCAGCTTTCATCTCCCTATGCAATCCAATTCAGTTCATGTCTAAGCACCTACTTTGTGCTTAGCACCGGGGAAACAAAGATATAACATATAACTTGCATTCAAGGAAGTGACAATGTAATGGGGGTACACATTATGTATTGCATATATATAAACAAGTAGCTGTGAGATAAAGAGAATTTGTCATAATTTCCAAAAAATCTGGAGAAAATGTCATGAAAAATCAGAGATTTTAGCGGTCATTTTTAACTAGGAGACACTTTAGGAATAGGGAAGTGAATGAATACTATATGGATTATATAGAGGGAAAGATTAGTGTCACAAATGTAGCAATCATTATGGAAACAAAGGAGAGATAATTAGAACATTACTGTGATAAATCATAACATAGTCTGTGATTGTGAAATAAATTAGCTTTAAATTATTTTTCAGTTGCATGGAAAACAATTTTTATGGCATTTTAGAATTCAAGTTTTCTCCTTCCCACCCCAAGGGAATGAACAGTCTAATATAGTTTATTTCCATCCTTTCATGTAGTGCATATTTCTATAGTCATATCATGATAGAAGACACATACCACATATACAATAGAAATCTCATGATGTAAATATAGTGAAAGAGGACATACCATAATTATCCATGCATTTCCATATATTTTGTTCTCCCTCATTGTCTCAGTATTCCTTTTTTTTGCTGTATCCCTCCTCATGTGTCCAATTTCCTTTGAGCAATACCTCATTAGTCACAGTCCTTCTCCCAAATCCTCCCTTATGTTCACCCCTTGACCTCCTAGTTCCACATTTCCTTTCATCACTTACTTTGCTTTCATTTGTACAAAATGATTTTTTAATTTAATGTAATCAAAATTATCTATTTAATTTTTTGTATCTTTCTCTGTCTTCTTTCATCATAAATTCTTCCCTTATCCATAAGTCTGCTGATTCATCTCCTTAAAGTATAGTTTTCTCTTCTTCCTACTCCTCCTCATCTTCTCTCCATTTTCATTTGTTCAATTCTTTTTCATAGAAGGCCATTTCATTCAATATTTTTTGTCTCCCTTTCATTTTGGCCTATTTTGACTTTTAGAAGGCTTATTTCTTCAGCGAATTTTCTCTCAATCTGTCAAACTTTATATCAATTCTCTTATTATTTGGACTTTAAACTTCTTTTCAAGATATTCCTGATATTCTTTTGGGACCTGACTTTCTTTCACATTGTCCTTTGAGACGTCATATTTTTTCTCCTTTTTGGCATTGTTGCCCTCTTCTGATTCAAATTTTGGTCTTCCCTAACACTAAAGTAATTTTCTAAGGTTAGTTTGTTTTTTGCTAATTTTTCTAGTTGCTATTTTTTCTGTTACCTATTGAGGTACTTCTTTCCTGATGAAGAGGTTTCACTGCTCCAAACTTGTAGAGTACACTTCTCTGAGCCTTTAACCAGTTCCAGGTGCCTTTATTTCTAACAGTAGGTCTGTCGAGGAGGTGGCCTTGCTGGCTTGCTCTATGGTTGTTTTCAGCTATATTGTTCAGCTATATTCAGCACCTCCTGTTAGTATTCCCTTATTGTTTTATGGACTGAACTGTTCACTGCTCTACTGCCTGCCTTCCTCTGTAAATCTTGGCTTGGGTTTGGCAAGTTCCCTGCTCTAGGATCTGATGCCTTTGACCCTCTACTGCCATGTAGGTGTGTGGATTTACTGTGATTGAACTCTCTGTTCTCTTATGACCTTAAAGCTATTTTGCCACGTGGGAGTTTGGGTTTCCTACACTTCAGAGGGTTCCCTTCTCTACTTCCCTTTGGCCTCAGGATCCCACTGTCTTCTGTACCCATGTACCATGGTGGCTACCTATTCTATAATTTAGTTGACTGACAAAGTCACAGCATGCTCCAGGTTCTGCTGGTTCTCTCAGATGGTCTGCTGTCTGGACTACTCTCTCTTCTTGCCCAAATGAAATGTATTATTTTGGTTTTCCTTTGTTCTGAAGTAATTCATTTTCTTTGTGTGTGTGATGGAATTGGGGCAGTAGATCATCCTTCATTCTGCCCTCTTAACACCCTCCATGCAACTCTAATTACTAGGCTTTAAAAGCAGATTCTATGTTAACCCATTTCAATTTACTGATCCCTATCCTTTAGGTGAAGAAAGTTTACTCTTCTCAAATGTTATCTAAAATTCAAGGTCAATTGTTTTTCTTTTTACAAAACTAAAATGAGAACATTTTTATTGTGCTTTTCCCTCAAGGTAGTCAATTCTTCCTCCAATTCAACCCCAAATTTGTGAGGATCCAATGAGATAATAAATATAAAGCACAATTCCTGGAGAATTGTACATCCTATACAAATGTGACCTATTATTATTATAATTATAATTATTAGCTCATATTAAATTCTCACTATATGTCAGATACTGAAATAGGTCCTAGGGAAACAGAAACAGCAAGAAAACAACTCATATAACACATATGCACTTAAGTTAATTAATTAAAAAGCTATAAGATACATAGAGAATAGAGAGAGAAAAGCACTCCTAGCTATGGGATTTGGCAAAGGTCTCATGCAGCAATTCCTCTTGACATGAATTTTGAGGGTAACTAAGGATAATGGGACTTGTCAATCAATCAGTTTTCCAAAAGCATTTCTTAGGTTTCTTATACATACTTAACATTACAGTTATTAAGAAAGGTCAAAAATAGCCATTGCCCTCAAATAGCTCACATGCACAAAAGATGTATAACTTTATTACTTTGGGAGCTACTACATTTCAACTGACTTACAATTTAGTAGACAGATTGCCTGAAACTTAGAGATGTTAAAAGACAACACACAAAGGGACAGTGTGAAGATTAGATTTAGCTCTTCCCTGATTGTAACAATGAATCTCTTCCTTGATTGTGAAGAGTAAATTGTAATTCCCTGTATAGTTTTAGATTTTAATCCCCAAAGTGTAAAGCACAGTACTCAAAGTTGAGTACAGAGATCTACCGATTTTGGATTTTAATCACAAAAAGGTGTGAATAACCATTTCATACCCACATGTGAAAGAGTGGGCAGTCCTGGAATTTAGTGTCAGCTGTGATTGGTAGACATAAAAGTTTAGGGGAAGTGACATAAAAGAAAAAGGTCTTTAAAAGTGGAAACAGAGACACACAGAAAGGACTTGAAGGGAGACAGTAGAGAAGAAGGTTACTTGGAGTGAAGAGGGACACTTGGAGTTTGAAAAAGACACACTTGGAGTGGAGCCTGCTGGAGTTGAAGCTGATAAAAGAATCTGCTGATTGAACTAACAAGGGCCTGAGTGTAAAGGCTGACTTCCTTCCTTGCCCTTTCTGGAGGCGTGAGCCTCTGGGAAAGGTCCATTGTCTTAAGACTCCTTTCCCCTCACTGGGTCAGGCCTTCTGCCTGACTCAGAGGAAGCCAGAGCTCATTCTCTCTCTCTCTCTCTCTCTCTCTCTCTCTCTCTCTCTCTCTCTCTCTCTCTCTCTCTCTCTCTCTCTCTCTCTCTCTCTCTCTCTCTCCCTCCTCTTTTCTCTCTTCCTCAATATCTTCCCTCTATTATAAAATAAACTACCACAAATTCCATTCTACTTTAGTAATTCATTTTAGGAATATAGAAATGAAATCCCTGGAGATCCAATTAAATATTCAGTCCAACCATAAATTTAACAGGACAGATAATAATTTTTAGAATTAGGAATAGAGCCCAGGTCTTCTAAATCCAAATATATTGCCCTTCTATTATGTCATGTTTCATAACATTTCAAAAATATATAGTATTTTTTCTTGTGTTCCTAAGTTAAAAGTCTAGATTTGAACTCAGGACTTCTTGACTCCAGATCTAGTACTTTATCCACACAGCCACCTGGCTGTCCCACTTAATAGACATTTATTGAGTGCCTTAATACAGAATTATATTTCAATGTTATATTTACTAGTGTGGTTTTCATAGCTTATTTATTCTTACACCTATATCACAAGGCTCAGCATGAGAAATTATTGTAAAACTGGGAATAGGGGTACTGCTAGGAAGCCTGAGGGTGGTGAACAACTAAGTTTTGTAGTTATAAATTCCTGTAGGATTTAATAATATTAACTGTCCACACTAAATCTGACATTAGTATGATGAGTTCCCAGTACCAGAATTTCTGGTCTGCCTAAGGAATTTTAAATTCCCATGCTTATAAATATTGAGGTTGGCATTGCATAGTAGCTGTATTTACATGATAGTCAAAACAGAGAAAACCCAGTTTCTAAACTCTTCCTCAAAGTTAAAAGGAAAAGAAAATAACAACTCTAATGGATACATGGGAACCAAAAAGAGTTTCTCTGAGGTATGAAGATAGAATTAAGTTTCCCTTTATCTATTTTTAACTAATGTAATGGGGAAATTTAGGCCTCTGTGAGAGGGTTATAATATTGTAATGGCTAAAATGTGGCTACAGGATTTATGTAATATTGAACAATGGCCGCCAAGGAATTTACTTATGAAATTCCTAAAATGAACACTCAAGTCAGAATGGAGTTTATGGAGGTTTAATCACAACGGGAGTAGGGAAAAGGAGAGGGAGAGAAGGAGAGAAGAGAAAAGGGAAAAGGGGCTACTCAACCTTTGACCAAGGCAGAGGGAGTTTTAGGCCCAAAGGCCCAGGTGGAAAGAATCAGTCCTTAACTCACGTGACCGCTCTGAAGGAAAGCTGTCTGCGGGCGTCCTCTCTGTTCAAGCTCCTAACACCAACTCCCTCTAGCTCTCT
This sequence comes from Monodelphis domestica, assembly GCF_027887165.1. Taxonomy (NCBI): domain Eukaryota; kingdom Metazoa; phylum Chordata; class Mammalia; order Didelphimorphia; family Didelphidae; genus Monodelphis; species Monodelphis domestica. The sequence continues at coordinate 161,894,394 of NC_077232.1, forward strand.
CCACAGGAAGTTCCGTGAATTCCAGAGGCTGTTCCCTACCTCACTTCCTGTGTCTCACAAATCCAATGGTTGGCTCTAGCTTGGCTTAGGACAGCCCAGGTGGGCAGTTAGTTATTTCTGATTTGTCATTGACTAGCACATGCCCGTGTAGTGTGGGTGTGCACCATTTTTGGGTGTTAGAACAAGATGGAGACTTTTAAAATTCACAATCCCCCCTGATGATGATTGGGAGACTAGTCTCCCCAATTGATCACTAAATATAAGCATACTACACCCCAAAAATTTCTAACTGTAAGTGTATACAAATTTTTTCCACTAAGAGGACAATTATAATAGTTGTAAATATGGGGAAATAGAGGAGAGAGAAGGACAGCAAACCAATGTTTTGCTGGGCGCATTGACAAAAGCCAATTAGGGGGCAGTCCCCTTTGGCATAAGAGTGTACATTCAAAAATGTTCAATCAACCACACCCCAAGGTTCATTCTGGATCTTCCTGTAGTGAAAAGGTTTAGATATCTTTCTGCAAACAGTTCATTCTCTGGATTCAGTTAGTTAGCAAGCTTTTTCTCTGAAGATTTATCTCGAACAAAATTTAAATCTTGGATTTGATGAAATATAATCCCCCCTGAAGAAAGTGTTGAAAAAAACACTGAGTCCAGCTGAGGATTCAAGTTTTAGTTGTGGGGGTGTGTGAGTTAATCCAAAAGAAAAACAAAACAAAATGAAAATAAAATCAAAATCAAAATCAAAAGAAGAAAAGGGAAAAATTAAGGGAAAAATATAAACCTTTTATATATGCATATTTATATTAAAGAAGAATTCAAAATCAGTATCAAAAATCAAAAAAATCTATGTATACAAAATTTGAGAAAGCAAGAAAAAATTTTTTTTTTTTTATTTTTCACAGGCCCCTGTATTAGGGTCCAGTTAAGTAATTTCTAATCCCACAAGTCTGTAGGACAGAATGCAGTATATTTTACTTCCCCATTTGCAGCCAAGGCTACAGGAAGTTGCCATACTATAGGAGAGAAAAAAGAGGACCAGTTTTCCTTTTTTTTAGTATCTAGGGAAGTATCATTCCCTCATCTGATTTTACCTTCATTCTCAGGGATGGATGGAGCCAGGATGGTAGCCAACCTTAGGTACTTGTCTGTAGGTACTTTCACGAAGAGTGTGGATACAGGGAAGGCCTACATCTTAACGTCTGTCAAGTGTCGCAACCCCGAGTCTCACACTAGGTTCAAGTCCTTAGTATTGGCTTAGAAATGCATTAATCCTACCTGGATTGGTCTTTTGATTTTTAGACCTGTGAGCTCTTTTGGCATTATCCAGGTTATCCCTGTGCTCCTTGTTTGATCTCGTTCCTAGAATCAGACACAAACATTAATCATAGTCCCACAACAATTATCAATAAATGGCAGGTTCCCATAGTCTAAAGCTGTTTGGGTGCGTATTAATAATAACGGCAAGTATATATATTTAAACTAATATTGTAGAATAAAATTAATATTGATCATATGTACCTAAAGTACATAGAAATGAGAAAAAGGGAAAAAATAAAATTATGTAAAAATAATAATAATAAAATAAGGAAAAGAGAAAAAAAAGGAAAAAAGGAAAAAAAATTAAATTTAGGAATTCAATGTGTCAAAGGCAGAATAAAACAATTCCATTTGTCAATGGGTAGTTATCTCCAATGCATGTATAGGATACAGTCAATCAGTCTCAACAGAAGATGCTCTCTTTACATGAGAACAGTGAATCCAAGAGTCCTTTTCTCCAACCTTTATAGATGTTGGAGTAGTTAACAATATTTGGAATGGTCCTTCCCATGAAGGTTCAGTTGCTCCAGTACGCTTGAAATTCTTTATATACACGTTGTCTCCTGGGTTCAGGTCGTGAAGTGAGAAGTCTAGTGGTCCAGCTTGTACTGCAGCTCCGGATTCATGTAGCTCACGCAGTTTGTGCTGTAATTCCTGTATATAGGAAGCAATAGTAATATCTCCCCCTAATAGCGATGTATAAGCCGGGGAGAAAGGCTTAGCCTGTATAGGCGGATGTCCAAAAAGCATCTCAAATGGTGAAATATGTAAGTCTCCTCTAGGCCTGCTTCTAAGATAAAATAGGGCCAGAGGGAGAATTTCAGGCCATTTTAAATGGGTCTCAGTGCATAATTTGCCAATCATAGTCTTAAGTTCTTTATTCATCCTCTCCACTTGGCCTGAGCTCTGGGGGTGATATGGAACATGGAATTTTGGAGTTATCCCCAAGCAAGAATATATTTGATTTAAGACAGAATCGGTAAAATGACTCCCTCTATCGGAGTCAATACGTGCTGGTAGGCCAAAACGAGGAATAATTTCTTTTAAAAGTATCTTTGCAACAAAATCTGCTGTGGCCCGGGCAGTAGGAAATGCTTCCGGCCATCTGGTTAGTTGATCTACAATTAGTAGACAAAATTTATAACGTCCAGCTTTTGGCATTGTAATGAAATCTATCTGTAGATGTTCAAAAGGTGTGTAAGCCAGAGGACGTCCCCCAAAGGCTTTTCCACGATATGCATGTTGGTTATATGCCTGGCAAATAGGGCAGGCTGAACATACTTTAGAGGCTACAGTAGTTATACCAGGGGCTATCCATACTCTCTTGACAGAGTCCACGATGCCCTGGGTGCCAAAATGACCATTTTTATGAATAGATTGGCAAATTTGGTTATAGAAACTTCTAGGGAGCAGGGGTTTTCCTTCAGATGACACCCATACTCCATTAATTTGTTTTGCTTTAAATTTTTGTTTCCATTTTTCCACTTCCTTTTCATTATAGGAGAGTGATAAATTTAAATTATCAGTGGTTGTTAATGTTAAAATTAATCCAGGTCCTTCTATGGCTGCTAGTTTTGCAGCGGCATCTGCTCGGTCATTTCCTCTAGAGACAGGGTCTGAGCCACCTGTATGGGCAGAGCAATGAACTACAGCTAGGGCTTTAGGCAGTTTGAGAGCAGAAAGAACTTCATTAATAATTTCTGCATTAGCTATAGATTTTCCAGCTGAGGTTAAAAATCCTCTTTGGAGCCATAGCATCCCGACTGAGTGACAAATGCCAAAAGCATATCTAGAATCCGTATAAATTGTTGCCTTTTTATCCTTGGCAATTATACAAGCTTGTTTTAGAGCTATGAGTTCTGCTCCTTGAGCGCTAATGTTAGAAGGTAGTGAAGCTGACCATTCAGTGGCAAATTCTGAGACTACGGCAGCTCCAGTGTAACGTATGCCATCCCTCATAAAAGAGGAACCATCGGTAAATAAAATCAGATCTGCATTGTCTAAGGGAGTGTCCAAGAGATTATCTCGAGGCTTTTCTGCCATGGACACTAATGTTTCACAGTTATGTAATGGTTCTCCTGAAGTAGGTAAATCTGGAAGCAAGGTGGCAGGGTTAAGAGTTGAACAGCGTTTCAAGGTAATATTTTCACTATTTAATAAGGTTATTTCATACCTTGTAATTCTCTGATCCAAGAATGCCTGTGTTCTATGTTTTACCAATAATGCTTCAATCTCATGTGGGCACATTATTGTTAATGGACATCCCAATACTAAATCAACGGTTTTTGTTACTAGTAAGGCTGTAGCAGCTACTCCTCTAAGGCATGGTGGTGCTCCTGCTGCTACTGGGTCTAGCTGGGCTGAATAATAAGCAATTGGACGCTGAGAAGGCCCCAGAGTCTGAGTTAAAACACCAGAGGCTACTCCTCTTCGCTCATGCACATATAAAGTAAATGGTTTGTTGTAATTTGGGATGCCTAGAGCAGGGGCAGATAAGATAGCCTTTTTTAGCTCTGATAGAGCTGACAGGTGTTCAGGCTCTAATTTGAGGGGTTCAGGGACTACATCCCTTGTTAGTGCTATAAGAGGTTTAGTAATTTCCCCATAGCAAGGAATCCATTGTCTGCAAAACCCTGTTGCTCCCAGAATTGCTCTTAACTGTTTTTTAGTGGTAGGAGCACTCAATTTTTGAATATTCTCAATTCGCTTGGGAGAAATAGAGTGGGCACCAGCTGTCAGAATGAACCCCAAATATTCTACTTTGGGGAGACACCACTGAACTTTGTCCTTCGAGATCTTATGACCTCTTTTGTGCAATTCCAAAAGAAGGTGTTTGCTATCTTCTTGACATGTTTTTGCATCTGTTGAAGCCAAGAGTAGATCATCTACATATTTGATTAATTTGCTATTTTTAAATGTTATATTGTCTGTGTCTTGGCTCAAAATTTGCTCAAATAAGCTCGGACTTTCGACATAACCCTATGGCAGCCGACACCAGGTATACTGTGAGCCCTTCCAGGTGAAAGCAAAAATATGCCTGGAGTTTTCATGTATTGGTATGGAAAAGAAAGCTGAACACAAGTCTACTACTGTAAAGTATGTAGCTGTGCTAGGAATAGATGAAATAATAGTATGTATGGTAGAAACTACGGAGTGTCTCTTTATAACGTGATTATTTACTGCCCTTAGATCCTGTATAAATCTATAGATGTGCTTGCCATCGGGCCCTTTTTTTGGTTTTTTAATTGGCAGGATGGGCGTGTTGTATTCAGATTTGCAAGGGATTATTATTCCCTGTTCTATTAATGAGTTAATAACTGGTGTAATACCCTCAATTGCCTCCTTTGAGAGGGGATACTGAGGGATAGAAGGAGGTGGGCTAGATTTAGTTTTTATCTGCACAGGAACAGCAGATTTAAGTAAGCCTACATCAGAAGAAGATGTGGCCCAAAGAGACTCCGGTATATCTTTAGGTATTTCAAAAATGGAAGGCTCTTTTGCGTCCTGGTTTTCCGAGAGAAGTACAGGGAGTAATTTTAAAGATTCCTCTGGTACTTCTAATGATAATGAGCCATCTGGGGAGCAGGTTATTGTGGCTCTGAGTTTGCATAGAAGGTCCCTCCCCAGCAAATTTAAAGGGGAGTCAGGCATCAAAAGGAAGGAGTGTTGTACCTCTAGGGGTCCTACAGACACCATTCTAGGAGGAAGTCTTTTAACTCTTTGGGTTATTCCTGATACTCCCATTACATTCTCTGAGCCAATAGAATAACATTGTAAATCAGGTTTTCTCTTTAATGCAGACCAGGAAGCTCCGGTGTCTAATAGACAATCATAATAGGTGTTACCCACCTTTAAGGTAACATGGGGTTCATTAGTATGGGGAGGGCAGTGGATAGGGACAACGGGTAGTAGGACATCAGGGTCCGGGAAATCAAAGGTTGTATCCTCTGATTCCTGTGCCCCAGCCCCCCCTGGACACCATCATTGTGTTTGGGATATTCCTTGGGCACCCCCCTGAAGGGCACCTCTCTGAGGGTCATTAGTACCTCGAGTAGTTTTTGGACGAGCGCCATTTCTCATATATTGTTGAGTATTATCATTAAAATTTTCTTCAATTTGAGCATTGTCATTAATTTCCCAATTCCTATTTCTATAATTCTGGTTTCTAAAGTTCTTATTTCTATATTCATTATAGTTATTATTTCTAAAACTATTATTAAACTGTGTATTCCTTCCAAACATCTTAAGAAAGGTTCTACATTCCATCATTTTGTGGCCCTTCTTCTCACAGAAGTGGCAAGTAATGGATTGATAATTGGATTTCTGGAGAGGGGCAATTGTCGTTGGTTCATTATCATGCCCACTTTCTAATTTAGTTATCCTATCTATTAAATATTTCATTTTTTTCTTCATTTCCTCCATGTCATCATTATTTTCTATCTCCTTTTCTTCGTTTCCCTTTAAAACATATATAGCTGTTTTTCGCAATTCTTCAAGGTCCATATCTGACCATCTTGGGCATTGTGTTTTGAAATAATTTTTAACTGCTTTGCAAGAATTGTTTACAAAGATTCTTCTAACTTGTCTTATACTACTCTCTTTAGTTAAGTCCCAATCTAAGTATCTGTCCCCAAACTCGATAATTCTGTCCATAAATCTAGAGGGTGTTTCTTCGGCCTTTTGCTTAATTTTTTCCAGTTCCATCCACTTATCTGTATTGTCTGCACATTCCTTCATGGACGTGAGGATGGCCTCTCTACAACGGTATAGTTGTAAATAATCATCAGGATTGTTATAGTCCCATTCGGGATCCTGAGATGGCCAATGTGCTGCATTACGCCCCCTGGTTTTGTTGACATGAGCAATTATTTTATTTTTTTCACGTTCACTTAAAAAAGCCTGTAGTAAGCTCTCAACGTCCTTGTAAGACGGATTATACTGAAAAAATATGTCTCCCATCTTTTTTGTTACTAGTAAAGGATCTTGTTCATATGTGGGGATATTTCATGTAAATTCATTTATTTCTTGGGGAGTAAACGGTATCCTATGTCTTAAAGTCACCACATCCCCATTTCGTCCTATTTCAGGTACTTCTCTTAGAGGAAACAGGCCTCTAGTTGAATTTTGCACCTGTGGGTCAGTTTGACAAGAACAGGTTTTTCTAGGAGGACAAGATTTCTCTTGCATTGGAATTTGGTTTTCTGTAGGAGAAGGAACATGAGAAGCTGGGATTGCAGGGGAAGGGTTTTGGGGATTAAATTCAGACAAGATTTGCACTGCACGAGAGAAGCAGTCTGTTAACTGGGCTATAGGGAGGGTGCTTTCCATCTCTATTTCAGGGAAGGAAATTTCCTCATTCAAAGGTTCAGAAACAGGTCTGTTTCTGGTAGAGTGGTTGTTTTCCAATTGATCTTGTAAGAGACTTTTTAGATCTTCTAATTGGGCTTGCATTTTATCCTCAATTTTTTTTTATTTTTTCATCTCTAAATATAGTATTGAGGATTACAAAAATGACAGTACCTATTAATATAAAAATTTGGAGGTATCCTTCATTCCTCAATGCCCCTACTTCAGCTGCCATATAATTGTCAAAGAATATAGTAGTCATTTTTATATGTATATTTTGTAATTTCACAAAGCAAGTGGGGAGCAGGGCAAAGCAGCAAACTTTCCACAGGCTTTTTCTTTTTACAGTAGGTGGCTCTGAGTCTACAACCCTATACAGGCTAAGGGCCTATTGTATTGTAAATTCTCCTTCTTTACAAAGTGTATGTAGGTGGGTCCCAGCAATCTTCTTTGGCCCTCAGGCTAAAGCCGCTAGGACCATGTGCTATCTTCCTTGAGCAAAGCCCACTTAAATTTTTAAGACTAGAAAGGCCAGGAAACAGAAAAAAAAAATGGGTTTTAAGTTAGCTCCCTAGCTGTATTCAGCTGTTTTCTGCGGGCTAGGAGCTCCTAAGAGCTCCTTCTCCTGAGGTTCCTCGTTGCTAATCAGTTGATTAGGTAAGCCTGGCCTGCCTCTCTCTACTGAGCCACCTCCTTAAAGTAAAAGGAGACGGAAATGAGAGACAAAGAGGAGAAGGAAAAAAATACTGTTGACCCCAATTTAACTTAAGGGGTAAAGGGAAAAGAGAAAAGGTGTTTTATACTCACCTGTTCTGGCAGCTGTGTCTTTAAGCCAAGGTATTTGGTAACAGGACTGACGGAGCAATAAGTGGGTTGAAAAGGCAAGAAAATTCAGGAAATTTATTGAGGTTCTAGAAACCTTCCAAGCACTAAGGCAGGGCCAAGAGCCAGAGGGGGTAGCCGGGGTGGGATTTCTCCCAGGTGATAGTAAGGAGATCAGAAGACTGATAGATAAGGTTCTTTTTCCCGTAGTGGTTAGCCAAAACTGTAATGGGGAAATTTAGGCCTCTGTGAGAGGGTTATAATATTGTAATGGCTAAAATGTGGCTACAGGATTTATGTAATATTGAACAATGGCCGCCAAGGAATTTACTTATGAAATTCCTAAAATGAACACTCAAGTCAGAATGGAGTTTATGGAGGTTTAATCACAACGGGAGTAGGGAAAAGGAGAGGGAGAGAAGGAGAGAAGAGAAAAGGGAAAAGGGGCTACTCAACCTCTGACCAAGGCAGAGGGAGTTTTAGGCCCAAAGGCCCAGGTGGAAAGAATCAGTCCTTAACTCACGTGACCGCTCTGAAGGAAAGCTGTCTGCGGGCGTCCTCTCTGTTCAAGCTCCTAACACCAACTCCCTCTAGCTCTCTCCACAGGAAGTTCCGTGAATTCCAGAGGCTGTTCCCTACCTCACTTCCTGTGTCTCACAAATCCAATGGTTGGCTCTAGCTTGGCTTAGGACAGCCCAGGTGGGCAGTTAGTTATTTCTGATTTGTCATTGACTAGCACATGCCCGTGTAGTGTGGGTGTGCACCATTTTTGGGTGTTAGACCAAGATGGAGACTTTTAAAATTCACACTAATCAAATCAAGAACTTAAAGTGCTTCTACTTAGCACTAGTAGGTCACTAGGTAGGAGAGTACACAAATCACTTACTAAATCACACCTCCAAAGACGACAATCATCTCCCTCACCTGGTCAGTGCTAGTCAAATTTGGAAGCTGTGATTGGTTCCTGTGAAGAGGGGTGAGAGACAGGAATTTATGTTGAGTAAACTACTTTAAAATGGCTAGCCCAAGCATTAACTTACTCACTCTGCATTGATGATCAGGGCTGGAGGAATCCTCTTTCCTGCCTTGGCTTGTAGAGAGGCTCTTCCCTTGAATTCTGCATTGGTGAGTAGAGCTGTAGAGACACACTTTTCCTTGGAGTCATTCTGTGTTGGTGGAACTCTGAAGACACCACCAGGACTACTGAGGACTAACATGAAATCCAGGTGGAGATTGGGACTTGGGGAAAATCCTGTTTGCGACTGAGCCAGACTTCATTAGAGCAGCACTTAAGGTTGGTAGGCTAGACTAGGCTTTGTCTCCTTCCTATATTTCCCACTTTTACTATCTCAACCCTACTGTAAAATAAAAGCTGATGAAAGGGGAGACCTCACCTTCAATGAAGAGGAAATCAAGGCAATCATTAAAAACTACTATGCCCAATAATATGGCAAAAAAATATGGCAATCTAAGTGATATGGATGAATACTTACAAAAATATAAATTGCCTAGACTAAAAGAAGAAGAAATAAATTACCTAAACGGCCCCATATCAGAAAAAGAAATTGAACAAGCCATCAAAGAACTCCCTAAGAAAAAATCCCCAGGTCCAGACAGATTAACAAATGAATTCTATCAAACATTCAAAGAACAGCTAACCCCAATACTATACAAACTAGCCAAGAAGGGGTTCTACCAAATTCTTTTTATGACACAAACATGGTACTGATCCCAAAGCCAGGCAGGTTAAAAACAGAAAGAAAACTATCGGCCAATCTCCCTAATGAATATAGATGCAAAAATCTTAAATAGGATACTAACAAAAAGACTCCAGCAAGTCATCACAAGGGTTATCCACTACAATCAGGTAGGATTCATTCCAGGAATGCAAGGGTGGTTCAATATTAGGAAAACCATCCACATAATTGACCATATAAACAATCAAACCGACAAAATCACATGATTATTTCAATAGATGCAGAAAAAGACTTTGACAAAATACAACACACTTTCCTATTGAAAACACTAGAGAGTATAGGAATAGAAGGGCCTTTCCTAAAAATAATAAACAGTATATACCTAAAACCATCAGCAAACATCATCTGCAATGGGGAAAAACTCAAAGCCTTCCCAATAAGATCAGGAGTCAAACAAGGATGCCCATTATCACCTTTATTATTTTATATTGTACTAGAAATACCAGCAGTAGCAATTAGAGAAGAAAAAGAAATTGAAGGTATTAAAATTGGCAATGAGGAGACCAAGCTGTCACTCTTTGCGGATGATATGATGATTTACTTAAAGAATCCCAAGGAATCAACCAAAAAGCTAATCAAAATGATCAACAACTTTAGCAAAGTTGCAGGATACAAAATAAACCCACATAAGTCTTCAGCATTTCTATATATCTCCAACCCAGTTCAGCAGTAAGAATTAGAAAGAGAAATTCCATTTAAAATCACCCGAGACAATATAAAATACTTAGGAATCTATCTGCCGAGACAAACACAGGAACTGTATGAACACAACTACAAAACACTCTCCACACAATTAAAAATAGATCTAAACAATTGGAAAAACATTGATTACTCATGGGTGGGATGAGCTAACATAATAAAAATGACCATCCTACCCAAACTTATATATCTATTTAGTGCCATACCCATTGAACTACCAAAAAACTATTTTACTGAATTAGAGAAAGCCATAACAAAGTTCATTTGGAAGAATAAAGGATCAAAGATATCCATGGAAAGAATGAAAAAAAAAATACAAAGGAAGGTGGCCTTGCAGTCCCAGATCTCAAACTATATTACAAAGCAGTGGTCATCAAAACAATTTGGTACTGGCTGAGAGACAGAAAGGAGGATTAGTGGAATAGACTTGAGGTAAATGAGCTCAGTAGGACAGTCTTTGACAAAACCAAAGACCCCAACTTTTGGGACAAAAATCCAGTATTTGATAAAAACTGCTGGGAAAATTGGATGACAGTGTGGGAGAGATTAGGTTTGGATCAACACCTCACACTCTACACCAAGGTAAACTCAGAATGGGCAAATGACTTGAATATAAAGAAGGAAGCTATAAGTAAATTAGGTGAACACAGAATAGTATACATGTCAGAACTTTTTGAAGGGAAAGATTTTAAAACCAAGCAAGACTTAGAAAGAGTCACAAAATGCAAAATAAATAATTTTAACTAGATCAAATTAAAAAGTTTTTATACAAACAAAACCAATATAACTAAAATTAGAAGGAAAGCAACAAATTGGGAAACAATCTTCATAACAAAAACCTCTGACAAAGGTCTAATTACTCAACTCTATAAAGAGGTAAACCAGTTGTACAAAAAATCAAGCCATTCTCCAATTGAAAAATGGGCAAGGGACATGAATAGGCAATTTTCAGTTAAAGAAATCAAGACTATTAATAAGCACATGAAAAAGTGTTCTAGATCTCTTATAATCAGGGAGATGCAAATCAAAACAACTTTGAGGTATCACCTCACACCTAGCAGATTGTTCAACATGACAGCAAAGGGAAGTAATGAATGCTGGAGAGGATGTGGCAAAGTAGGGGCATTAATTCATTGCTGGTGGAGTTGTGAATTGATCCAACCATTCTGGAGGGCTATTTGGAACTATGCCCAAAGGGCGATAAAAGACTTTCTGCCCTTTGACCGAGCCATAACACTGCTGGGTTTGTACCCCAAAGAGATGATAAGGAAATAGACTTGTGCAAGAATATTAATAGCTGCGCTCTTTATGGTAGGCAAAAATTGGAAAATGAGTGGAAGCCCTTCAATTGGAGAATGGCTGAACAATTTGTCGTATATGTTGGTAATGGAATACTATTGTGCTAAAAGGAATAATAAAGTGGAGGAATTCCATGGAGACTGGAACAATCTCCAGGAAGTGATGCACAGTGAGAGGAGCAGAACCAAGAGAACATTGTACACAGAGACTGACACATTGTGGTATAAGAGAACATAATGGACTTCTCCAGTAATGGCTTTACAACCTGCAGTGATCTATGAGAAAAAAATAATATCCTCAAGCCGAGGACAAACTAAGGGAGTAAAAACACCGAGGAAAAGCAACTGCTTGACTACAGAGGTTGAGGGGACAGGATCGAGGAGAGACGCTATATGAGCACCCTAATGCAAATACCAACAACAAGGAAATGGGTTCAGAGCAAGGACACATGTGATACCCAGATGAATCATGCATCAGCTAGGGAAGGGGTGGGGGGGTTTTGGAGGGGAGGAAAAGAAAATGATCTGTTTCTAATGAACAATGTATGAAAATGACCAAATAAAATAATGTTTAAAAAATATCATGATTCAAGTAGAAAGGGATGACTATCAGATGAGAAATTTAGGAAGAGTTTCATAATAAGGGCATATATATGTTGAAAAAAAATATAGATGCTCATATATTAAGATATTCTGTCCCTACCTCCCATCAAAGTTTACTTCAAGTACTACATCATACATAAGACCTTTATAGAAAAAGAATTCTTAGAACTCAATTCTTTTCCTGACTAACAGCCAGGAATTGCTCAATCTCTAATGACTACCAGAATTTTGTTAAATTCAAATTGAAACTGAGACCACTAATCCATATAAAATCCATATATTGTCAGTTTCATGTTGACTTAATTTTTAAATATTTTCTATGTTTGTGTTTTATTGATTTTTATTAAATATTTCTTAATTACATTTTGATCCATCCCACTCATGAATGCTGTGTGCAGGGGCATATTTGATTTTTCTGCCCCTCAACTACTACTTTGAAAGTGAACATGGTATATACGTAATCATTTCCTTTTTCCAAATTCAAAAATTTTAAGATAAACACTCAAATCAATCTGATTTATCACAAAACTCTGTGCCTGAGGGACATTAGGATTCTATTTAAGTCATTTCTATTTCATGCTATCTTTTCTCTTTATTGCAGTTTCCCTAATCTGCAAATTGTGGATCAATTACCTCAATATTCACTAAGGTGTTTCCCACCTCTAACTTTGTGATTTTAGTAAACAACATTTTATAACTAAACTAAAATAATTTTAATAACCACAGAAAAAAATCCCCAACAAGATTATTGGCATTAACAGCTCAGGCCCAGGTAGAATCAGGCCCCATATAGCATTCTTTTTATCTTTATCTTGCTTCTTCCCTTTCTTGTTTCCTTGCCCCTTTAAAAATCTAAAAGAAAATACATTAGGAGGAGATAACAAAAGCATTCCTACTTCCCCTTATTCTATGAAAGTAGAACTTCTAAAAGCATCTCAAAAGTTCTATTCACCAAGGAGGGAGGAAATGTAGTCTCCAATTAAATTCTTGCTTCACAATTCTGACTGCTAGAAGCATCTGATAAGTGGCAAAGCATTATAGGCATTGCATTGAAAAAAAAAGGATGTTGGGCTAATGAGAATGGGAGAGAACAGGAGTGACTTTCTTGGGGTATAGTTATAAAATTGGTAAAAGAGTTTGTCAGATCTGTAGTTTTCTCAGTTTAATACCTATCATATAGGTTACTGATTTTGCTTAGCACTAATCCAAATCATTCCTGTGAAAGGAGGAGTCAGCTTTTCATTACCAGAGCAAGTCTCTATGTGCACAGAATGACACTATATAAGCCATCTCATGGGGGAAAGAGGAAAAATAGGGGAAAGGTGAAAATATTATTTTTAGTGATGCTTATAATTGTTATTATATAGTAAAATTATGAAAGAGATAAAAAAGAATACATACAAAATGACAGATTTTCTCTCTTTCAGAATGACTCTATACAGATTCCCTAGATCAGTGTTGGCAAAGGATTCCAACTCTGCTTGCCTAGAATGCAATTTCAAGCTGCCTATGAGCTCCTGCATTACTCCCAAAGAGTGGAAGGAGGAAGTACTTGCTTTGAGTGGCTGGACAGAAGGATAGGTATTGCAAAAAATGTGCTCAGGTACTGAGAAGAGGGTGAACAGAGAAACAGGTTCCTGAGTGAAGGTTCTACACATGTACCAATATTTTGCCAACACTGCCCTAGATGTACTGTTGATACTAGCCCAACTTTTTACTTTTCCTTATAGGGATCTTCTTCCAGAGAAGAACATTTGAAGGGATTTAATTAGGTCCATAGTACATGAGTGAATGGAAATAAAATAAGATTTTTAAGCACTTATTATGTATAAAGCACTGTGTATCATCCTCAAGTCAAATGGACTTATCCAATATCCCTTAATGCAAAGTGCAATGTTCATGATAATGCATTTATGGATACCATGTTGACTATTAATTTCTAAAAAAATAATAATTTTTTCAACAATGAGTTCAACAATTCATAAATTGGTAGATAGGATCTTAAATTGATTAATTAGGAAGTTAATCTTCCAAAATGACTCTAGTCAGAGAAAAGTTTGATTTCATAGGTTGATAATTCAAAAGATTCAATAGAAAGAAACTATACATAAATGGAAATCAAAGACTTTAAAGTCTGGGAGGATTTAAAAAAATGAAAGATAAAGATTTATATGATATCATGTTACTATTTTGTCAGCTTAAAGGAGAGATTAGAAATAGCCAAAAAAAAAAAAACACCACCAACAACAACAACAAAAATAAACACAGAAGAAATAGGAATTGGAGAAAGCCATCTAGACCAACTGAATAAAAATCCTTTTTAAAACCTATTCAACATTTGCTAAACCAGTCTTTACTTGCATGCTTCCAAGACTTGGACTTCCCATTCCTTTTTTAATTAACCTTTTAATGAAACATTTTAGAAAAAATCTACTTGCATAGAAATTGAATTTCTTTCATTTTGATTTTGCTCAATTCATCAAGCATTCTCTTCATTTCAAAGTACAATAATAGACTTCTCCAGCACATTGATAGAACTACACATTTTAATATTATGGGAAGGCTTGACCAAGAAACACAGAGTAAACAGACATGAAAAGGTTGAATTTTTAAAGAATGGAAGAAATATGGCTTTTGATGAGATGAACAAAAACAGTGAGGGCTTTGAAGGATTTAATCTGGGAGATGAAGGAATTCAAGCTCTCACTTATATTTTTTCTTGTGCCTTGAAAATTTTGCCAAAAAGAGTTTTATCTAATTGTATTGGCTTCTAGGAGAGAAGAGGAAAACAAAACAATACAAACAAAAAGGAAAAAAAAGGCACTGTTTGATATTCAGTACTGATGCTTGACCCAGGTATTGGAATAATAATCCGTAATGTAAATTTGTTCAGATCAGAGGGACCTCTTAAAATTGGAATTCATTCTGCAAGGAAGGAGAAATTCTGATATCTAATTAGAGTAAAATTTATTTTCTTTTCTCATCCTTCAGCTTATTCTATCTACTGTCCTGTAGCCCAAGGGGAAATTTGGTTAATGTTTAGGTTGCTAGTTTACATGTAGGTAGTCTTAAAGGGCATATTAGAAAAGTTTTCACTCCATAGCATTTGTCAGGTACAATTTATGCATTTTATTAATACTCAAACAAGTACTAAAACAGAAAAAGAGTAAAATAAAAAACTCATTGTGTATATTGATACAATAATTGAGAATTAGTTTTTGTAACTTATTTTAGAAGTAAATTACACTCCCTTGAGAGGTCAATACATATCCACAGTAGAATGCAAAACAGTTTCTATGATTGCTAATGTAAGATTTAATATTTCATCTTATTTATGCTCTATGTAAGCATATCCTAGTTCATTCTTTCTACTGGTAAGTGATCCTGGGCTTGAGATAATTCTATTTATAAGGGTTATCATAAGCAGAAGCTTCCATTGACAACAGACAGCCACAAGCAAAGGCTTTGGTACTCACAAGGTTATCTTCAAATTTCAGACATGCCTTCCTTTAGTTGAAAATCATTTACCCAAGAGACACAAAGAGAAAGCAACTAGTTCTCAAGAATGAGCTTTATTGTTTGAATTCATGTTTTATGTGGAAAATGCCATTGTGAAGGGGAAAAAAGAGTATAGTCTGTTCCCTAGACAAGGATACTAAGGCAGAAAATTGACTTTTCTTTTAATTCATAAATTGTCCCACTTCTGAGGGGACAGATACATCACTTTAATACCAAGTTCTTGAATCTTAATCACTACAAGTTTAAAAATATTCTGGCAGTTCTTCATCTTGAACACACCCAAATTTTGAGTCAGAGGCATGATTAGATATAAGGAGTGAGGAAATAATATGCATGTGTTTTGATACCATACATCATTCTCTTCCACTAGCTAAATACTTGCTGGCCTGAGTAAATCCACTTGGGCAAATTTGTGTAAATTCAAAAAAATCAAGTAACATTATAAAGCTTATCAGAAGTTAGTATCTATTTATTTCTTTAAAGGAGATACTAAGTAGTCTAGTGAAAAAAAATTAAAAATAAAAAGAAGGAAAATTGAAGAAAGGGAAAGGATGAATAAAACTTTCATTCTCAGAAGAAAAATCATGTCCAAATGATAACCCAGATAGTATGCTCCTATTTATCAGGGATTAAGGACATAGACTCAACCTTTAATGACTCTCTCATGGATAATTAAGAAACAAAACAGTCCTGGATAAAAATTCTTCCATGATTCTTGTCTATATCAAGGTTAATCTAACTGAAATTTGAACAAAAATCTTTACCAATCCCTTTCATGCACAGTGCCCAATATTTTTTTTTTTATTTCCAACCCTACATTCACAGAGTAATTCAACAAACTTTCCAGATTATAAAGAAAACAAAAATTCTGAGTCATTAGCGGGGGAAAAAAAAAGATTTACTATGTATAATAAAAATCATGTATAGGCCAGATATTTTATTTTCTTATCTTAAAATACTAACTCATACAGGCAGGAGATAAAATGGCTTTAAGAAAATCTGTTAATCTTTGGGAAAGGAAAGATTTTAAGATGAAGCAAGAGTT
The DNA here is from genome assembly GCF_027887165.1 of Monodelphis domestica. Classification (NCBI taxonomy): domain Eukaryota; kingdom Metazoa; phylum Chordata; class Mammalia; order Didelphimorphia; family Didelphidae; genus Monodelphis; species Monodelphis domestica. Next base: position 161,910,806 of record NC_077232.1, read on the forward strand.
AGAAAAAAATTACAAAATGTAAATTAAAAAATTTGATTATATTAAATTTAAAAGTTTTTGTACAAACAAAACCATTGCAACCAAAATTAGAAGGGAAGCAACAAATTGGGGAAAAATCTTTAGAACAAAAATCTCTGACAAAGGTCTAATTACTCAAATTAATAAGTATCTAAATCAATTATAAAAAAAATTAATTCCTTCCCCAATCAATAAATGGGTAAGGGGCATGAATAGACAATTTTCAGATAAAGAAATCAAAACTATTAATAAGAACATGAAAAAGTGTTCTAAATCCCTTATAATCAGAGAGATGCAAATCAAAACAACTCTGAAGTATCACCTCACACCTAGCAGATTGACTAACATGACAACAATGGAAAGTAATGAATGCTGGAGGGGATGTGGCAAAGTAGGGACATTAATTCATTGCTGATGGAGTTGTGAATTGATCCAAGAATTCTGAAGGGAAATTTGGAACTATGCCCAAAGGGCACTAAAAGACTGTCTGCCCTTTGATCCAGGCATAGCACTACTGGGGTTGTACCCCAAAGAGATTATAAGGAAAAATACATGGACAAGAATATTCATATCTGCACTCTTTGTGGTGGAAAAAAAATGGAAAATGTGGAGATGCCCTTCAATTGGGGAATGGCTGAAGAAATTGTGGTATATGTTGGTGATGAAATTCTGTTGTGCTCAAAGGAATAATAAAGTGGAGGAATTTCATGGGAACTGGAACAACCTCCAGAAATTGATGCAGAATGAAAGGAGCAGAAACAGGAGTACATTGTACACAGAAACTGATACACTGTGGTAAAATTGAATGTAATGGACTTCTGTAGTAGTAGCAAAGCAATGATGCAAAACAATTTGGAGAGATTTATGAAAGAGAACAGTATCCACATCCAAGGGAAGAACATTGGGAGAAGAAACTCCAAAGAAAAACAACTGCTTGATCACATGGGTCAAAGGGTATATGATTGGGGACATAGACTCTAAATGATTACCCTAGTGCAAACATCAACAATATGGAAATGGGTTTTGATCAAGGACACATGTAAAACCCAGGGGAATTGTGCATTGGCTGTGTGTGTGTGTGTGGGGGGAATAACATGAATCTTGTAACCATAGAAAACTATTCTAAGTAAATTAATTAAATTAAATTATTCAAAATAATTTTTTGAATCTGTTAGTTTTTGAACAAATACTTTTTAAGAAAACTTGTACTTTGAAAAACAGTTGGGATAGCAAGAGGGAAAAGTTTTGTCATCTAAGAGTTCACATTCTTATTGTGGAAACCACATTCAAATAATAAGGTAGGTATATATGATAAATTTTATGGAAGACAACCCTAATGGTAATATTCTTCCAATAAAAGAGTCAGGAAAGAACTTTAACAAAAAAAGTATAGGTCAGGGAATTCAGGGAGCAAATCTAAAAAGAGAAGCGCCTACCAGGCATGATGAAACCAGAGAAAGGGTTAGGAAATGGAGTATCACTTATGTGAAATACAAGTAGACAAGAATGATTATATCATAGAGTATGTAGTTTGATGGTTCTGCTTTATAACTCAAAATACGGCATTTCTAGACTTCCTTCCTTAGCATTTTTAAAATTTTCTTTGATATTCTTGACTTTTTTTTGTTTTTCCAAATGAATTATGTTGCAATTTTTTTGTTTGTTTCAATTGGAATGATATGGAATGAATAGGTTAGGTTAGGTAAGATTATAATTTTAATTAGTTTGACTCTTCACACCCATTAACAATTAATATTTCTCCAATTATAGTAACCCTTTGTTAGACAAAAGTAAAGATCCACTTTTTTGAAATAAAAATTCACCATTTGGTAAAAAAAAATGTTGGGATAATTGGAAAGTAGTTTATCAGAAACTAGATATGGACCAATATTTTCCACAATTTGCCAAGATAAGATCACAATAGATACATGGCCTATATATAAAGGGATATATTAGGCACAAAGTAGAAAAAAAATCTTACCTATCAGATGTATGGATAGTGGAAAATTTATGAATAAACAAGAAATAGAAAACATTTCAAAGTGTAAAATGGATAATTTTAAATACATTACTTTGAAAAGATTTTTTTTTAAATAAAATTAATGTAGTCAAAATTAGAAGGAATGCAACAAGTTTGGGGGGAAATAGTTTTTATAGAGAGTTTCTCTGGCTGAGGTCTCATATCTAAACTATATTGGGAACTTTTTCATATATATAAGAATATGAACCATTCCCCAATTGATAAATAGTCAAAAGATAAGAATAAATGGTTTTTGGCAGAAGAAATCAAAATAATAATAAGTGAGTGAAAAATTCTCTTAATTATTATTAAGAGAAATACAAATCAGCATAAATTGAGATACCATCTCATACTTGTCAAATTGGCTAAAATGATAAAAGTTCAAAATGTAAATGTTTAAGGAAATGTGGGAAAATGGAGATTCTAAAGTATTGTTGGAAGAACTGTGAAATGATCCATCCATTTTGGAGGGCAATCTGGTATTGTATTCAAAGAGTTGTAAAACTGTGTATACCTTTTGAACTAGTAATGCTGTGGAGGAGCTTAAGAATATATTAAGCCCACTGAGGAAAGCAGTATTGCTTGCTAGAGATTTCTGGCAAGGTCTAAATCTCACAGAGGCACTGCTTACAAAGCTAAGCTGTTACTATGAGTTGTTCTCTAAACTGTAACTCATATAAGAAAGGATTCCTCCCCCAATATGATAATTATCAAAAACCTTGGGTCTTTCTTCATTCTGAAGAGCAAAATGGTCATGCTAATATCATGACTTTTAGAACCAAAACTTCCTTTTCACCAGTTACACAGGAAATATTAGCTGTCACTCTTTCTCAATTTGCTTATATTTCTAAAGGAACTATGGTAACATTTCTGTGTGAAGTCATTTTATATAAACCTTATAGCAAGAAAAATACAGTTGTTTTGGGGAAAATTAGAAATATAAAGTTGAGATAAATATTGAAGAGAATACATGTTGATTCCATATGAAACAGATATAAGCTACTTAGTCATGTTTATTCTATAAAACATGTAAACTACTCAATCAAAAGACTTTTAAAATATATTTCTCTGTAAATAGAACACTTTTAGTCACTCATTGAAATTACCTTGTGACTAATTTCTCTATTTATCCAATGTTTTAAAGATAAAAATGATTTCATAAACTGTTAGCTTCATCAAGACTTCAAAAATATACATTTTCTCTAGTTATTTAATGAACTCTGTGTCTCTCTTTACATATATTTGTATATATATATATATATATATATATATTCACAAAAATATGTTGTGTTGCATGCAATAAATTTAATATATTGAACTTTGGTATACATATCTTTATTTCTATAAATAAGACAGTATTTGAAGCTATATATCATTTTCTATACTAAAACCAAACATTCATCCATATAATGTTTATATTATTCAACTCATTTCCCTTTAACCTTCATTACATAGTTGGAGGCAACTTCCTTAGGAAAAAGAATCAAGTCATATATCATAAAAATACAATGTGTAAATGTTAAGCCTTTGGAAGATCTATAATTTTCATCAGGATGGATTATTCTTTCACCAATGGATATTAAAATATCTCTATATGTTATTAGATTAATGCTTCTTGTTCATATTCTCCAAATAATTGCTCCATATTCTCTTATTACCTATGTAAATCTCATCCATATGTGTCCATTTCTCATTCAGATCTGGCCAGGAAGGACTACCACAGAATATTTTGACATTTTTAGAAGTGCTGTTCAGATTTATTGGGAGCCATCAAACCCCCACTGGCTGACAAAGTCACAGTTTGGGAAATGGGGGCTCCCTTGCAGCCCCCAGAAAATGAAGCCCCTACTGATCCCCCTCTGTGACTTCTTTCTCTTTAATTTCCCTCACTAATGGATGATTATTGTTCTCTCTCCAATACAAAAGAAATTATATAAGAGCAAAGACTTATAGAATAAATATATATCCCACCTTAATCCCCCTAGACTATTACCCTAAAAGATTACATTCATAGAATTAAAACCTAAAGATTATTACCAATTAACCCCTCCCCCCTTTCCCTCTCCACAGAGTTACTTTCACTCCCATTACTAGCCAGGCAAGTCATGAATGTCAATCACCTTCAAGCCCAGATCAACAGGATACACTTCACTGGTTTGTTATGTTACAAAAGACAGATCAACATCTCCAAGTACCCAAGTGAAACACAAGAAAAACATGATTTTGAAATTGAGAAAACCCCAAATCTGGTCTGTCATTAAATTACCCTCTCACCCTTTACCTAGCTATGAAATGTTTTGTTGTCCATCTCCTAAGAACCTTTGGCTTAATTCCCCAGAAATCCTTAGTATTTCTCAAAATTCCCTATAATCTCTTCTGTGTCTCCATGTTGGTAAGATCATGTTATTTGTATTTAACTGGCGGCAATGCCTTCCAGGCTCTTTTTTGGGGGATGATGTAGCATCAGCAGTGATGGTGATAAGGTGGGGAAATTTAAAAATGGCTAACCAGCTATGGGCATGTGGGTTTTATTTTGTATCCTCTTTATTTCTTGATTTCTAATGATAATTTAATAAACCTCCTAAACAATATTGTTTTTTATTATTGAGATATAATTTTAGATTTTACAGTAATTGTGTTTGATTGTGAAAGCTGACCAAAAGTAACAATGATTTTCCATAGGTCAAGAGGGACTAACCTCCAAACCACCCTATTCATGTCATTAATCTCCATCTCTGTTGTAGCAACAATGTTTTGTTGACTACCTCCTTAGGCTTTATGTCTGTTGGCAAGTTCTATGGAAACATGTATGTAGAAAATTTGTTTCTCAGAAAAGCATGTACTCACTGTACCTATAAAATAAAGCAACCTTGTGCCATGGCAGAACACTATGTGATGCCTCCAGATGTGGGACCAAGCATGTAGTTTTTCTCACTCCATTATTCTACCAAAATCTTCACACCTAGACAGAGTGGACCCCAAACCCTCAGAGAGACCACTGGATGGCTCTTTAAACAGATGTACCCAGAAATATGACACCCTTACAGGTTTTACCTAGAACTTTTAAGTATATTGTTCATTTTCATTAATGAATAAATTGACTGGAGGTATAAGTAACCTGAAATCTAGGTCATTATTTAAAAATTCCAAATTTGTAAATATGATACCCTTTGAAGAGATGGCAATAGTATTTGCATATGAAGAAGATTATTTGTGAGGGCATATGCCTGAATCTACCAAAAAGAATCACAATTTTTTCATGATACTGGTAACTGGGGAATTGAGTATAGGTGGAGGCTGGTTTTATGGCATTCATAGAAGTGTACATCATAGTATCATTAGATAAAGAAGAATATCTTGAAAGACTTTATGGAAGCAGAGAGTGATTAGTGAAGATGTGTATGGAAACTGAATGTGTCTGAGTCAGTTTATATAAGCTGGTGATTGATGTCCAGTTGTGATATAGTTCCCCAGATAATATGATGCTATGTATTGAGATTTAAATGCAAATCTTCAAGAACTAGTTCCTGGACTAAAGATCCAACAGGAAATATGAAGATAATTGAGAATTAAGGAAACAAACATAATGCTTTATAGTAATAATAAATAATCTCATGTCCTTGTTTAAAAAATTTTGTATGTCCTGTTTTAATAAATCATCCCATATATGCTTTTAAAAGGTTAGTAATTCTTTTAAAAATGATTTTTCTGGAATATTCTGGGGGCAGAGCTAATATTATGCAGTAGAAGCATAACAACTGATGTTTCCCAATATATTTCCCCCACATTTTGAAATGTCTCATATTGAATCTTGACTTTGAAGAAGCAACCAAAGAATAGGGTAAGAGACTTAGAGAAATTAGGAAGTTGAAAGAGGTCTATGACATGAGGTAGGGACTGGAGTTCATGTGGCAACAATAATAGCTATAGATCTTTGAGGAAAGATAATAGCACAGCTCCTTTGAGAGCTATCAAGCCAAAGATAATAAGGGGATTGGACAAATTAAAAAGTGACCTATTGTTATCACTGGACATAGGACCTAGTTCTGTTTGTCAACTCTATTGCATATGTTAACTTCTTGGTCATATCCCCATGGGGGGCAGGAGTACTTGTGGTCTGCTACAAGGAAACCAGATGCCTGAGGAGCAAGGGATTAGAGAAACTTCATTGATAAGGAACAAAGGACAGAATAGGAGAACAATAGAATGATCATTCAGCAGTTCAAACTACCATGGAAACACTGAAAACTTCTAAACTCCTAGAATTAGCTATGACAACAGTACAATAAAAGGGCATTCTTCCAGTTAAGATGGTGGCTTAGAAGCATCAAAAGTTCAGACCTCTGAAAACTTTTCCTTACCAATAACAAACTGAATGCTCTTAGGGGACTGAAATTCAAACTTAACAACAGGACAGAGTCGGGGAACACTCCTTCTGGTCTCTAATCAAAAGGTACACACCCCAAAAGCCAGAATCCTAGAACACTTTGGTCGAAGGGGAAGGCAGAAGGAAGGTCCCAGGACCCCTCCCCCCCAACCCAGAGCACTGAGCCTGCAGCAGAAGCAGCGGGAACTTCAGGTCAAGCAAAGGTGTTGTGCTGAAGGGTGCACCTTGAAAGCAACCTGGGCCAGTCTTGGGGCATCCAACACATAAGGCAAGGAAGCATCCTGAGAGAGACTGGGGGAGCCTGTAGCCCCATGGCTGGTTCCTTACATCAGAGTCTCACCAGAGGTTTTTGCCTAGGGCCACATCCAGACAAACCCAGCTGAACCTAATCCCATCAGGAGCCCTCAGAGCTCAGGGAGTCCAGGACCCCTCTCCCCTAGAGTGCAGGGCCTCCAAAAGGACAGGAACCTTGGGGCAGGAAAAGGAGCTGGGGTACCTTGAGGACAGTGCTGTGACAGGCTCAGAGCATGGAAGTAAGGCAGCAGAGAAGAAACTGTAGAGAATTGAGAGCAGTAACACCCAAAACACCAGCTGGCAGGGGAAGGCAGACCTTGGGCTTCCCCAGGAAGACAGCACAGCTGTGGAGAATGCACAATTTGCCTAGGGCTAAAGCCTCAGATCATCAGACAGTTACAGTGAGAGCCAGTCCTCCTCACTCAGATTTCTGACTGGAAAGGGGAAAAAAAATAAAAACATAGAGATGGCAAACAGTTCAGAAGTACAACAGACTCCAAACACCAAGAAAAGCAGAAGATGGGGGTGACTTTGGACATATTTTATGGAGCAAATGTACAAAATACAGAGGAAATAGAAGAGGAAACACAAACAAATGCTCCAAAACCTTCCAAAAGAAATGAAAAATTTCCACAAACTCTTGAAGAATTTAAATAGGAAATTATCAAAAAGATGGGAGGCCTTCTGGCAGGAAAAATGGGAAACAATTCAAAAGTAACTCAACAATCTGAGGGACCAAAATATGCAAATGCAGAAACAGCTCAAAGCCTCAAAAAACAGGTCAGACCAAACTGAAAAGGAAAACCAGTCTTTAAAGGTCAGAATCAGGCAACTGGAATATAATGATCTTGCAAAAGAGCAAGAATTAATAAAGCAAAGTCAAAAGACTAAAGAATTAAAGATAACATAAAATATCTCACTGACAAGGTGACAGACCTAGAAAACAGAGGAAGGAGAGACAATATGAGAATCATTGGTCTACCAGAAAAGCCAGAAATAAACAGTAATCTTGATATCATAATACATGATATCATCAAAGAAATCTGCCCAGATATTCTAGAACAAGGGGACAAAATATGCATTGAAAAAGTTCATAGAATACCCTCTACAATTAACCCCCAAAAGACAACTCCTAGGAATATAATTGCCAAATTCCAAAGCTTCCAAGCAGAAGAAAAAATCTTACAAAATGCAAGAAAAAGACAATTTATATATAAAGGAACACAAGTTAGGGTCACACAGGACCTAGAAATATCCACTCTGAACAACTGTAAGACATGGAACATGATATTCAGAAAAGCAAGAGATCTGGGTCTTCAACCAAGAATCAGCTATCCATAAAAACTGACTATATACTTCCAGGGGAAAGTCTGAACATTCAACAAAATACAAGATTTCCAAGTATTTGTAAAGAAAAGACTAGAGCTCTGTGGAAAGTTTGACATCTAAACACAAAGAGCAAGAGTAACTTGAAAAGGTAAATGTGAAGGAAAGAGAAAAGGATAAAAATGCTATCTTTTTCTTTTATTCTAACTCTCTTTTATAAGGACTATATTTATATCAAATTATATATATATATATATATATATATATATATTAATATGTGGGAGAAAGGTAATGTGTAACTCTCAAAAATTCTATGCCTCAGTAGAGTAATAAGAAAAATCACGCATAGGAAAAGTTTGGGGCATCAAGATGATATGGAGAAGGCAGGGATAGAAAGAAAAAGGGAGGGGGGGATCGTTGATGGTACTAAGATATACTCCAAGAAATAGAAAAAAAACTAAATAGAATAATCATTCTCACACAAAAAGATACACAAGGGGAGGGGAGGGGAAGAAATCTCCTATAAGAAGGAGAGGAAGAGAGTTTTTACTTAAACCTTACTCTCAGTGAATTCATCTCTGAGAGGGAAGAGCATCTAGATCCATTGGGATCTTGAATTCTGTCTTATCCAACAGGGTAAGGGAGAAAGGATAACCAAAGCGGGTAGAGAGGAAGGGAACACAAAAAGGGAGGAAAGGAGAGGAGGGAGGGGAAGGGAACAAAAAGGGAGGGGCTAGAAAAGGAACCATATAATGGGAGGGGACTAGGGGGAGTGGTTTAAAGTAAATCACTGGCTTAAAAGGTTATAGCTAAACAAGAAAGGTCAGAATTAGGGGAGGATATCAAAATGCCAGGGAGTCCACAAGTGACAATTAAAACTTTGAATGTGAATGGGATGAACTCACCCATAAAATGTAGACAAATATCAGATTGTATTAGAACCCCAAACCCTACCATTTGTTGTCCTCAAGAAACCCATATGAGGCAGGTTGATACTCACAAGGTCAGAATTAAAGGATGGAGTAAGACCTTCTGGGCCACAACTGATAGAAAGAAGGCAGGAGTTGCAATCATGATATCTGACAAAGCCAAAGCAAAAATAGACCTGATTAAAAAGGATAGGGGAGGTAAATATATTTTGTTAAAAGGTGCTATAATGAGGAAATATCACTAATCAACATGTATTCACCAAATGGTAGAGCACCTAAATTTCTAATGGAGAAACTAGGAGAATTGAAGGAGGAAATAGACAGTAAAACCATATTAGTGGGAGATCTGAACCAACCACTATCAAATTTAGATAAATCAAATAAAAAAATAAATAAGAAAGAGGTAAAATGTAAAATTGAGATTTGAACTCTGGACTACAATCCCCACAATTCCTTGCTCCACTTCCCCAAAATGCTTTGTAATCTCACAGAAATTCTCAGGTGGGCCTAGATTGAAAAGGAATTTAACCTGATTTGCAAGGGCTTTTGCTCTTTTTTGGACTTCCGATTGGAGCAGAGGCGTCTCTTCCATGATGTGAGGTTATCTTGTCTAGGCCTCTGGCCTAGGCACGTGTTTTTTCTTATTCTGTAATTTCTTTTAATCCTTAACTTTTAATAAACCTCATAAAATATAATACTGCTTGCAGAGAGAAACTAATTTCTACCTGCCTCAGTCTCCCCCTAAATTTTAACTGTTACAAAAGAAGTGAATGAAATCTTAGAAAAATTAGTGTTAATACACATATGGAGAAAAATAAATAGGGACAAAAAGGAAAACGCTTTCTTCTCAGCACCACATGGCACATTCACAAAGAATGACCATACACTAGGTCACAGAAACATGGTATACAAATGCAGAAAAGCAGAAATAATAAATGCAGCCTTTTCAGATCATAAGGCAATAAAAATAATGATCAGTAATGGTACATGGAGAACCAAATCAAAAATTGATTGGAAATTAAATAATATGATACTCCAAAATCGGTTAGTTAGAGAACAAATCATAGAAACAATTACTAATTTCTTCGAGGAAAATGATAATGGTGAGACATCCTTTCAAACCTTATGGGATGCAGCCAAAGCAGTACTAAGAGGAAAATTCATATCCCTGAGTGTATATATTAACAAACTAGAGATGGCAGAGATAAATGAATTGGAAATGCAAATTAAAAAAAAAAAACTTGAAAGCAAACAAATTAAACCCCCCAAGAAGAAAACCAAACTAGAGATCCTAAAAATTAAGGGAGAAATTAATAAAATAGCATGTGATAGAAGTATTGAACTAATAAATAAGATTAGAAGCTTGTACTTTGAAAAAACAAACAAAATAGTCAAAGTACTTGTCAATCTAATTAAAAAAAGGAAAGAAGAAAAGCAAATTAACCGCATCAAAGATTTAAAGTGGGACACCACCTCCAATGAAGAGGAAATTAAGGCAATTAATAAAAGATACTTGCCCAATTATATGGCAATAAATATACCAATCTAGGTGATATGGATGAATATTTACAAAAATATAAACTGTCTAGACTAACAGAAGAAGAAAAAGAATTCTTAAATAATCCCATATCAGAATAAGAAATCCAACAGGCCATGAAAGAACTCCCTAAGACAAAATCTCTAAGGCCTGATGGATTGACAAGTGAATTCTCTCAAATATTTAAAGAACAGCTAATCCCAATACTAGAGAAACTATTTGACATAATAAGCAAAGAGGGAGTTCTACCAAATTCCTTTCATGACACAAACATGGTACTGATTCCAAAGCCAGGCAGGTCAAAAACAGAGAAAGAAAACTATAGACCAATCTCCCTAATGAATATAGATGCAAAAATCTTAAATAGGATACTAGCAAAAAGACTCCAGCATGTGTTCAGAAGGATCATTCGCCATGGTCAAGTAGGATTTATACCAAGGATGCAGGGCTGGTTCAATATTAGAAAAACTATCCACATAATTGACCATATCAACAAGCAAACCAACAAGAATAACATTATTATCTCAATAGACTCAGAAAAAAGCCTTTGATAAAATACAACAAACACTAAAAAGAATACGAATAGAAGGGTTGTTACTAAAAATAATGAACAGTATATATCTAAAACCATCAGCTAACATCATCTGCAATGGGGATAAACTTGATGCATTCCCAATAAGATCAGGAGTGACACAAGGATACCCATTATCACCTCTATTATTTGACATTGTATTAGAAACACTAGCAGTAGGAATTAGAGAAGAAAAAGAAATTGAAGGCATTAAAATAGGCAAGGAGAAGACCAAATTGTCACTCTTTGCAGATGACATTATGGTCTTCTTAAAGAATCCTAGAGATTAAACCCAATAACTAGTCAAAATAATCAACAACTTTAGCAAAGTTGCAGGGTACAAAATAAACCCTCATGAGTCATCAGCATTTCTATATATTTCCAACACAGCTCAGCAGCAAGAATTAGAAAGAGAAATCCCATTAAAAATCACCCGAGACAATATAAAATACTTAGGAATCTATCTCCCCAGACAAACACAGGAAATATATGAATACAACCATAAAACACTCTCCACACAACTAAAACTAGACTTGAGCAACTGGAAAAACATTAACTGCTCATGGGTAGGATGAGCCAATATAATAAAAATGACCATCCTACCCAAATTTATTTATCTATTTAGTGCCATACCCATTGAGCTTCCAAATTTTTTTTACTAATTTAGAAAAATCCATAACAAAGTTCATTTTGAAAAATAAAGTATCAAGGATATCCAGGGAAATAATGAAAAAAAATACAAAGAAAGGGGTCCTTGCAGTCCCAGATCTCAGACTATACTATAAAACAGTGGTCATCAAAACAATTTGGTACTGGCTAAGAGACAGAAAGGAGGATCAGTGGAATAGACTGGGGGCAAGCCACCTCAGCAAGACAGTATACGATAAACTGAAAGATTCCAGCTTTTGGGACAAAAATCCTCTATTCCATAAAAACTTCTGGGAAAATTGGAAGACAGTGTGGGAGAGATTAGGTTTGGGTCAACATCTCACACCCTACACCAAGATGAATTCGGAATGGGTGAATGACTTGAACATAAAGAAGGAAACTATAAGTAAATTATGTGAACACAGAATAGTATACATGTCAGACCTTTGGGAAGGGAAATATTTTAAAATCAAGCAAGACTTATAGTCACAAAATGTAAAATAAATAATTTTGATTACATCAAATTAAAAGTTTTTTTACAAACAATACCAATGTAACTAAAATCAGAAGGGAAGCAACAAATTGGGAAACAATCTTCATAAAAACCTCTCTCAAAAGTTTAATTACTCAAATTTACAAAGAGCTAAATCAATTGTACAAAAAATCAAGCCATTTTTCAATTGATAAATGGGCAAGGGACATGAATAGGCAGTTTTCAGATAAAGAAATCAAAACTATTAATAAGCACATTAAAAAGTGTTCTAAATCTCTTATAATCAGAGATGCAAATCAAAACAACTCTGAGGTATCACCTCACACCTAGCAGATTGGCTAACATGACAATAAAGGAAAGTAATGAATGTTGGAGGGGATGTGGCAAGGTAGTGACATTAATTCATTGCTGGTGGGGTTGTGAATTGATCTAACCATTCTGTAGGGCAATTTGGAACTATGGCCAAAGGGCAATACAAGACTGTCTGCCCTTTGATCCAGCCATAGCACTGCTGGGTTTGTACCCCAAAGAGATAATAAGGAAAAAGACTTGTGCAAGAATATTCATAGCTGCGCTCTTTGTGGTAGCCAAAAATTGGAAAATGAGGGGACACCCTTCAATTCAGAATGGCTGAACAATTTGTCGTATATGTTGGTAATGGAATACTATTGTGCAAAAAGGAATAATAAAGTGGAGGAATTCCATGGGGACTGGAACAACCTCTAGGAAGTAATGCAGAGCGAAAGGAACAGAACCAGGAAAACATTGTACACAGAGACTGATACACTGTGGTACAATTGAGTGTAATAGACTTCTCCATTAGTGTCAATGCAATGTCTCTGAACAATCTGCAGGTATCTAGGAGAAAAAAAACACTATCCACAAGCAGAGGATAAACTGTGGGAGTAAAAACACAGAGGAAAAGCAACTGCTTGACTACAGGGGTTGAGGGGATATGACTAAGGAGACACTCTAAATGAACACTCTAATGCAAATACCCACAGCATGGAAATGTGTTTGAATCAAGAACACATGTGATACCCAGTGTATTCACGTGTCAGCTATGGGAGAGGTTGTGGATGTGGTGGGGCAGGAAAAGAAAATGTTCTTTGTCTCCGATGAATAATGTTTGGAAATGACCAAATAAAATAATATTCAAAAAAAGGGGCATGAAATATAAGCAACTCTTTCCCCACCCCTAAGTTCCCCCAAAACCCAACTTTAACACAAAGTTTAAAAACATGAGTGCCTGCTAGAAGTCCTGGGCAGCTTAATTAACTACAAATGCCTAGTCCTTGATCCTCTTCTCATTTGGAACTGATTTATAATATCAATTTTAAGATAGAAGGAAAGAGATTTTAAAAGTTTCAAGTCAGTAAATAGTATGGAAAATTAAAAAATTAATCTGATGATAAAAAATCTACTATGGTGACAGGAAAGATTAGTACATAAACTTCAAAGAAGAAAATTATATTACAACCACTATAAGCTAAGTGGGAAAAAAAAGCAATTTGAATTGGAAATAAGCCCAAGAAGAATTCCTAGAAAAACTTAAAAAGGTTTTAAAAAATTGTTGAGGAAAAATTAGGAAAAGGAATGAGAGTGAGAGACTGAGTCAAGATGATAGTATACAATCCAGAACCAAACTTAACTCTATTAACATTCTCTTCGAAACAATTTTAATATAATATCTCAAATCAAATTTTAAAATTATAGCACCAAAAAAATGTTTGAGTGAATTTTTTTCCCTTAGAAGACAATGTATGAGGTCAGCATCTTGAGACACAAGCATTGGAGTCAGTTTAGAGCACTGCAGCAACAGCAGTAGACCTTAAAGGCAGATCTTATAAAACCAGCTTTAGTTACTCTCAGTCAAGAAAAGGCAAGGTATTGAACACTGGTCTAAAAGAAATTACAGGGGATTTTTTAATGGCACTAAGTGCAGGAAAAACCTATTAGTAACTTTATTAACCATAAGAAGTTCTGTATCTCACTTCAAGGACAAAGAAGAGTACTAGTTTTTCAGGCTATAGGAAATCAAAAACCTTTCCTGAATAAAGAGAGGAGATCAATGACCATACCTTTTCCCCAGTAGACACCACCTCGGAAGTTCCTCAGAATGAGTGCTAAAAACAGCAGCACAAAAAAGCAAAAGGCTTGAAATAATATCTTTTTTACTGACAGGAGTAGAGCACAACTGTAACATAGAATTCAGAGTCAATATGTAGTCTGGAAAAATGAACAACCAAAAATAATTTGATTAAAAAATGCTACTCTATGACAGGAAAAACTGAGACATAAACTTAGACAAAGGGATCAATATTGAAACATCCCCAAGCAAAATGTAAAAGAAAACTGAATTGTACCAAAGTCCAACAAGAGCTTTTGGATGAATGTAAAAAAAGAGATAAGTGGCAGAAGAATAATTTGGGAAAGATATTAGAACAATGCAAAAAATAAATAAAAGAAAACATCTAGGTTGCTGAAAGACATAAAACTTCACCAAAGAAAAGAACTCTATAAAAAGTGTTCACTGAAGAAGAAAAAGCATTTTTAAAATTAGAATAGTACAAATGGAAGCTAATGACTCCAGGAGACATTTTAAAAAAACAAATGGAAAAAGAATGGAAAAATTAGAAAAAAATGCATAATATCTCAACAGAGAAATAAATGTACTGGAAAATTGATTCAGGAGGGACAAATTAAGAATTATTTGGACTACATGAAAGCTTTGATGAACAAAGTGTTTTGATAATCATTTTACTTTTCTTTAATCTCTTGTTATCTGATTTGGAATAGATGCTAAGTATTTGTTCCAATCCAGAAGAGTCATAAGGGCTGGGCAATTGAGATCAATTGACTTACCCATGGTCACATAGTGAGGAAATAACTGAAACAAGATTTCAACTCAGAACCTCCCACATCCAGGCATGGTACTTTATCCACTAGTGGCTCCTAGATATCATCGTTTAATAAATTATTAAGAAATAAATTTCCCTGGCATCTTAGAACCAGAAGATAAAATACAAATGGAAAGAATTCAACTATCACCTCCAGAAACAGATTCCGAGATGAAAACTTCCAGAAATACTATTGTCAAATTAAAGAGCTCCTAGATAATGAAGAAAATATTGCAAGCAACCTGAAAGAAACAAGTCAAATACTGTGGGGTGATGCTGAAATTCTAGTCAATATCATATGAGATATATTAGCTTCCATGATAAAAGAATGGAGAGCTTAAAATGTGATATGCTTGAAGGCAAATGATCTAGGATTACAATGAAAAGGAGAAACAACATAAAGAGAGAGAGGGAAGGTTAAATGAAAAAAATAGGACGGAGTCAAAAGTACAGTGAGTAATCATAACTGTGAGTATGAATTGGATGAACTCAGTCATAAAACTGAAGTGAATTGCTAGATTAGAGACCAGAATCCAAAAATGTTTCCATTTGAAACATTTAAACATAAAAATATATAGTATGAAAAATAAAGGGCAACAGTAAACCCTATTATACTTCTGCTGGAGTGAAAAAGATAAGAGGTGGAAATCATTCTCAGAAAAAGCAAAAGCAAAAATTGTCCTAATTAAATAAGATAATCAGGGGAAATTACATGTTACTAAAAAGGAACAATAAAAAATGAGGTAATATCAACATAAAACTTATATGCATAAAATGTCATAGTATTAAATATTTTAAGGAAAAGTTAAATGAATTACATCAGGAAATAAACAGTAAAATTATCCTAATAGAAAAACTCAATTTGTTTTTCTCAGAGTTAGATTAATCTAACCATATTAAAAATAAGAAAAAAGTCAAAGGAATATAATCTTAGAAAATATAGGTCAAATAGACCTCTAAAAACTAAATAGTAATGCAAAGAAATATCTTTTTCCCTTCGTATATACATTCTACCTTCAAAAAACTAATCTTGATTAGAGCATAAAACTGTCAGAATAAAATATAGAGGAGCAGAAATGTGAACTAAATTTTTGAGACCATAATGCAATAAAATACACTTAATTAAGGATCATAGACACATAGATTAAAAAATAAATGGAAAGCAAATAATCTAATCCTAAAGAATGAGTGAATTAAAGAATTAAAGAAACAAATCAATGAAATGATAAAGAGTTTCATTAAACAAAATGACTAGATAATGTTTCAAAATTATTGAATACAGTAATTTGGGGAAAAAGTATATCACTAAGTCCATTTAAAGAGAGAATGAGAACATCAATAAATATAGCAAAGAACTTAATTTTTTTTAAATCCCTTCTTAAGCAACACAATGACCCAAGACAGTAAAGGATAAGAATGTAAGCCCAAATGTCTATGAAATCTTCCCAACTAACCTTAAAATAAAGCTTCAAATTGAATATTAAAATGAAAAAAGTCAAAGGTATGGGGTAAGGCAATTTTCCTGAAGAAGACAACTTGGAAGGAAGAGAGAAAAGACTTATTTCACTGTATTGAGTTTTCTTAACCAAGAACCAGACCAGCAGCAAGATCTTGAGACCCTACCTTAGTCACTAGGAGATTACCTCAATGTCCATCCTTCAAGGTTCCAATTCGCAGGCAAGACTGTGGTTGGCCTCTATACCCAGAAAAAGATAGTAGTAATGCCCTAAAATGTCTGAGCACTGACAGTTCACCTGTTTCTACAAGTCAATAGCAGGCACTGAAAGAAACTGAATTGGTAGTGGGAGGTTTCCAGAGCTAATCATATCTCCATAAACATTCATACAACCTTGAAAGAATTGAAATTTGCACGTACCCAGAACTAGACCTGAAAATAGGAGCAAGAAAATGCTGAAGTTAAAGGGAGTTCTTCCTATACATGGGAATCAGAGGCCACCTTTAAGATGAAAAAAAATCAAGAAAATGATTGGAGAAGTGAACAAACATCAGAAAATTATTATTGAGAAAAGAGGTAGTTAAAAACTCAGAAGGCAACAATTATATCAAAGTAGCTACATGAAAAGCTTAAAAAAAAACTGGTCTCAGTCCTGGAAGAGCTAAAAAAAAAGGATTTAAAAAATAAAATAAAAGAGGCAAAGAAAAAAATTGGGAAAGAAGGAATCCTTCCAAATCCTTTTTTGACACAAATATGATACTGATAACTGGAAAAAAGGAATAGATGTAGTTTAACTTAAAATTATAAGCATTATCTATTAAAAATCATCAAGAGGCATGATTTGTAATAGGGATAAACTAGAAATTGTCACAATAAGATCAGAAATGAATCAAGGATGTCCATTATAATCACCATTATGCAGTATTTCATTAGAAATGCTAGCTATAACAATGAGAGAAAAATATATAACTAAATCATCATTCTTTGCAGATGATATACTTAAAGAATTCTTGAGAATCAACTAAAAATTAAAGTGAATAACTATAAGCAAAGTTGCAGAAAATAAACCCATACAAATCATCTGAATTTTATGCATTACCAACAAACTCAAGCAGCAAGAGATAGAGGAATTATTAATGATATTACTTCATTGTTGATAGTACCCTTTAACAAAATGTAATTTCCTTCCTTATCTCTTTTAAACAGATCAATTTCTACTTTGGTTTGATCTAGTCTCATGATTGCGACTACTGTTTATTTTTTTTTACTTTAAAAGATGCATAATATATTCTGCTCCAGCTTTTTACCTGCAATCTGTGTGTCACCTTGCCTCAAATGTGTGTTTATTGTAAGCAACATGTAGTAGGATTCTGGTTTTTAATCCACTCTGCTTCCTGCTTCTGGTTAATGGGTGAGTTGATCCCATTCACATTAAGCATTATGAATACTAACTGTGTATTGCACTCCATAGTATTATCCCCTTTGGATCCTACTCTATTCCCTTTCACTCTATTCCTCCTCATGAGTATTTTGCTTTTAGCACCCCTCCCCAGTTTCCTCTCCCTTCTATTACCTCCTGCTTCCCTTGTCTTGTTCCCGTCTACTTCTCTGTAGGGTAAGATAAAATTCTTTGCCCTGCTGAGTATATTCAGTTTTCTCTCTCTGATCCAGTTACAGAGGAAAGTTCAAGTTTTTACGCTCACCACCCTTATCCTCCCCTCTTTGTATTGATTTTTCTTACTTCTTTATGTTATATAATTTATCCCATTCTTTTTCCTCCTTCCCTTTTCACTCAGTGCAACCCTATTTTTCAGCCCTTGGTTGATTTTTTAAGTCATTCATATAAATACATATCATGTTTATATATATATATATGTGTATATATATATATAATTCCATATCATTATATTTACTTATACATTATATCATCATATATCATATTATAATAATCAGCTTACATTTCTACCCTCTTTTGTTTTAACCCTTACCTTCTATCTTGGAATCAATACTGTCTTTTGGTTCCAAGGCAGAAGAGTGGTAAGGGCTAGGCAATGTGGGTTAAATGACTTGCACACAGTCACACAGCTGGGAAAAGTATGAGGCCAGATTTGAACCTAGGATCTCCCATCTCTAGGCCTGGCTTTCAATCCACTGAGCCACCTATAACAGAAAGGGGACGTTTGCAAAAGAACTATGTAATGCAAACATTAGAGTGATTGACAGGAGCATATGACAGAGAGTCACATGGGGGCCTAAGGGTCAAGATCTTGGTAAAGATTCTAAGTTACCAACAGTCTTGGCATGTTGTTCCTGAAGGACCTTGTGTTTAGCGGTTTTACAGCAGGTTTCTGGCTTTTGGTGATACCAGCTGAAGAGAGGAATTTTTTTTTAAATCCTTACCTTCCATCTTGGAGTCAATACTGTATATTGGCAATGGGAGTCAAGTGACTTTCCCAGAGTCACATAGCTGGGAAGTGTCTGAGGCCAGATTTGAACCCAGGACCTCCCATCTCTAGGCCTGACTCTCAATCCACTGAGCCACCCAGCTGCCCCTGAGAGAGGAATCTTTTGAACTGGCTTCTGGCAGCTAGAGCAGAGGACTGAAGACCCACTTCTCTACTGGACCTGCTTTGGACAATTTTCATCTGAAGATTCTATCCCATTTGATTGGACTCCACTTTTGAGATTTGGTGTTGGGGAAACTTACTATTTAAGTTTAGCTAAGTTAGGTTAAGATAGATTTATAGAAATTAGGGTTTAAGATTAATTTTAATAATTCTCCATATGCCTTTTCCTTCTTCCCTATTCCAAAAAATAAACTTGATTTTTATATGTTTCCTTCTTGTTCATTCCCTTACCAAATCCCACTATTACAGTTTTGGCAGAGCCAGCTAGGTTTATTGTATGTTCATTGTATGCTTATAGTATTTCTTAAGTATAGTAAAGTAGCCATAGGAATTTCAGTTTGAGTCAAAATTCTAAAAACACTCTGAGCTGCTAGGAGTTCAGGAGGAAATTCCAAATAGAATTCTGAGGTCTTGGCTTGCCCAGGGGGTTATTTTGACTGCATCGCATACTTCCAACTGCCATCTTGGGGCAGTCATCTTAGAAAAACTGTTTTTTTTTACTTGAAAAAAAAATAACATTATTTGTTTTAACTATAAAGATCATTGTAATGATATTGTTTTAAATTCTACTATACTTATGGATGCTAACATGTCATCAAGCATGTTAAGTAATATGTTAATTTTGTTATGTGCACATGTAATGTGTATTCCTTATGTTACATTTGTAACTTTTCCAAATTATTGTCATTTTATATTTCAAATGGACTATATGAAGCCTGTAATTAGCATTAAGTTATGTGATATAATGACCTATGTTCCCCTTACTGTTATTTGTGGGTGTGTCATGTACAAGTCTCGTGCCTCTGTGTATTTGTGGAAATTGGCTAAAGGATCTGGTTGCTTGATTTAAAAGGGATTCTGACTTGAAAATTATGTTCATGCACATGAAATAACAAATGGATACACTGGATCACTTTATTAATAACATTACTATGAACCAGGAATGTGGAAATTATAACAGCAATATAAGCAATAAGGGGAAAAGGTTAAATAGGTTGTAGCAGGAAGAAGCAACAGTAATAGTGAATCTTTGTCCCTTTAGACATTTGCCAGTGGTCAAAGAAAGAGGTACACAAGGTTAGAACTCACAAAAATTTTCCCCAGAGAACCTTGAATCCACTAAAAGGATAATCCCAAATTTTAGTGATGAGCCAAATAAAGTGATTAAAGAGATGAGTAGGGCAATTCAGTTATATGACCCTGATTTTAATGATTTTACTCTCCTAATGAAAGAGGTCCTAACTAAGAGAGCGAAATAAGTTTATATTACAATCATGGCCAGAGAATTTGAAACTGGACACTGTAGATGATGGCGTATATGATATGTTAATTGAAGTGAGAGATGCAATCCTGAATATTATGGGCAGATATACAAAGAGGCCCAATGCTTGGCCAAAGTTTGAGCCATAAATCAAAACATATCTGAAGCATATCGGGTTTTTCTGGGAAGGAAAAAGAAGGCAGCTGAAAATTTATTGGATTGGATGCACTTGAAGAAGACATCCTTGCCCACATCAAATGTATTTTTGTGAAGAATGTAATTCCAAGGGTCAGACAATTCTTTAAATCAAATTACCCAGATTGGGAATATATTAATATAGAGGAATTAAGGAGAAAGGCTACTTATTTAACAAATGATCCAGAAGGAAAAAGCTAAGGATAGAGATTCCTTTGTTGAAGATTTGAAAAGAAAATTAAGGGAAATTGAAATTAAAGCTATGGAAAGTGAAATTAAGGAAGTAAAGGCTGTGGCTGCTTTGAAATCTGTGCATCCAAAGTGTAATAATAAATACAGGTCCAACATCTGTACAGAGACTACAGTTCAGAAATCAAGTCAGAAGGTAAATAAATAGGAATAATGCTTATAATAGATAATGCAATAACTGGAGTAATAATTATATGTATAATAATAGCAATAGATGATATACAATAATAATAATAATAATAAAAGGAGATATGTTAATCAATGCCAAAATGCATGTTGCCAGGATCAGCAAGCTCCAAATCTAGAAACTATGCAATCATGCCTAAATTCTGGAGCTAGACCAAAGTACAGCCAGATAGTAAAAGGTGATCAGAACAAGGATGCAAGTGCCTTATGAAGGTTTCCCCTAAGACATATGAAAATGAATCAAGAAATGAGTGTAGTATAAATGAAAATGAATTGAGGATAAATGAAATTAAGAGTATTGAAAATACAATAGATGTTGATACAAATGAATTAATTGAATCAAAGGAGGATATAATTAGTGTAAATAATTGTAAAAAGAAAAATCATTGTAATATAAATTTAATAGAAAATCCTAATGAATGTAGAATAAGAGAAATTCAGGAAGAATATCAACTAAAATTAATGAAATTGTAAATGGGAAAGATGATACTAAGATGAAGAATTTAAGGACTAATGAGAGTAATATAAAAGCTGATGATATAAAATCCTGGGAAAGTCATGTAATTTAAGCAAATGTAGACTTGAATGGACAAGAAATGACTGAGCTTTGTACTGATGTCACTATGCTTGCACCAGTTCTTGAAACCTTCCAACTTCCAAATAGCACTGAACCCTATGTTTCTGTAACTATAGGGGACCAGATATATGATCTTTTGGTGGATAATGGAGCCAGTAAATCAGTTTTTCAAAGTCTTCCTATAGATTGTAACACTGTTGGTACTTGTGATTGGAGTTACTGGAAAACCAGAGAGAGTAGCAAAATTACAACTAAAATGATAACTTTAGGTCCTTTATCTGTGGAACATGAATTTCTCTGTCTGCCAGAATGTCCAATGAACCTTCTCGGGAGGGACTTGCTTTGTAAATTATGAGCAACAATTTAATGTATGGACACTAGAGATATATCATTACAATTTCCAGAAGAATTTCTGAAAGCATTTCCATTGCTGTTCTTAGATTTAGTCAGAGCAGAGAATGAGTTGGATTCCATCTATCTGATTCGTGAAGATATCCAAGAAGACTTATGTTCAAAGTCTTCCACAGATGTAGGCCTATTGAAATCAGCTACTCCAGTAATACTGTGAACCAAGGAAAGACCAGTTCCTTGTGTTCCTCAATACCCTTTGAGTAAAGACGATATAGAAGGGATAAGACCTATCATTGTGTCCCTAATTCAACAAGGGATCATAAAATCCTGTTCTTCTCAGAATACAATATGCCCATACTTCCAATAAAATGCAAAAGCTATATCAAGATGGAAAAATTGTCTACAGATTCATTCAGGATCTGAGAGTTGTAAATGATCATGTAATAAAGACAATACTATAGTACTAAGTCCAGCTGATATAATCCAGAAGTATTACTCGGAAAAGAATAGCTGATATCCAGAAACTAAGACCAAGAAGCAGCTCAGAGCTGTTCTCAGAACAACTGGTTTCTGTAGAAACTGTATAGCAGGGTATAGTGAAATTGCTAAATATTTAACAGATCTAACCAGAAATATGGAACAAGAACCTCTGAAACTCGAACCTGAACATCTGCAAGCATTAAGTAAGGTTAAAGAAGCAATTTTATTTGCACTAGCTCTTAGAATCCCAGACTATACTTAACCTTTTCAATTATTTGTGAATTAGACTAAAGGAATTGCATCTGGTAAAATGACACAGTCTTTAGGACAAAGTTATTGTCCAAGTGGATACTATAGGTGTCAGCTAGATCCACTTGCTGCGGGTACAGTTCCTTGTTTAAGGGAGTTAAACAAGTAAGCTGCTGCATCTGTGTTAGTTTAGAAATCATCAGATATAGTTTTGGGATGTCCATTAAAGGTATTTTGTTCATATCAAATAGAAGCACTAATGAGGAAATTTCATACTCAAGCATATTCAGACCAACAACTATCTAAGTGTGAGATTATACATCTAGGTAATGAAAACATTGAGTTGCAGAGATATAGTGTATTAAATCGGGCTACACTTCTTCCTGATTTGCCAAAGAATGGTGAAGCATTACATGAATATGTAGAAGTAGTAGAAAAAGTGGATATGCTGAGGATGGATTTATTTTTGTTTCATTTGAAAAAAAGTTTATTTAGCCAATTTAGAACATTATTCCTTAGTTACAATAATCACATTATGTCCCTCTCTGCCCTCCACCCACTCTTCCCGCAGCCAATGTGCAATTTCATTGGGTATTACTTGTGTCCTTTATTGGAACCTATTTCCATGCTGTTGTTTATACTAGGATATTCATTTAAAGTCTACATCCCCAAACATATCCCTTCAACCCTTGTACTCAAGCAGTTGTTTTTTTTTCAAAGTATGAACTTCTAGTCTTATTTATTAAATCAATAGTTCTTTGACTTTCAATTTTATTAATTTCTCCTTTGATTTTTAGGATTACTTAAATAAAATAAGATAACAAAGAAAATGTAGATATTGAATTATCTATAATATAACTGAATGTGATTAATATAATAGGATCCCATTTTATGTGACCAATGTGTTCCAAATCCCTTCATGTAATTTGAAAATTGTAGAAAATAGCAAGCCCTATAATTTAATAAGTATGTATTTTTAACATACTGAGACATCTTATGACTTTTATTAGGCTTCTCAGATCTATCAATATCACTATTCATATATTTGTATTAACAAAATATCATTAATGAAATAAAAATAAGCAATACATTGATGAAAACATTTCTTGACACAAAACAATATAATGATTCCTATTAATGCTTCTCATGGTGGAAATGTGTATGATTGAGCACATTATTGTGGGACTTTAGGCCACTTGAAGAAAAATCATAGACTTAATACATAGCTAACATTTTGAAAATTTATTTTTCTGATTTTATTTTTTTTAATTTGCCAATCAAGTATACCTGAATTCAAATGTAGTGAGTTAGCATAAAACAATGTCCCACTGTACAAAGAAAAACTTGACCAGTGGAGTATCACAAAAAAAAAAAAAATCTGTAAAGAGTTATATGAAATGATAGAAGACAAAGTGAGTAAAACCAGGAAAACACTGCATATAGTAATAATAATATTGTTTTATGATTCATTGTGAATGACTCATGATGAAAAAGGATATCCATTGCCATAGAAGTTACTGAGGATCTGGATGCAGATTGAAGCAGACCATTCTTCTCTTTATTTCCTCTATCATTTTTTTCTTTAGTGTAAGTGTTGTCTTGTTTTACCATGTGATTAAAATAGGAATATTCATTATCTGATAACACATATGCAGTCTATATCATAATACTTGCCATCCTGACAGGAAGAGGTGGAAGGGACAGAGAACATGGATCACAAAATGTCAGAAAAAATTATTTAAGTTTGTATTAATATTTAATCTAAAAAGTTTCAAAAACATTCAACATTGGAAACAGAAGACTTGAGCTTAACTTCTCTTTCATTTCCTTATAAGCTAAGCAGTCCAAAAAATCCTGTGAGAATTAGAATGAGTACATTAAGATGATAATTCCTGAGTTTGTGCCCAATAGCAAAAGAGCTGAGATGAGAAATGAAACATTTATTACCTTAACATATGACTTTAACAAGAGAGAAAATTAAACATGTATGTGAAATATTCTGTGGGGCTACAAGATTCAGTCACCACTCAAATATTTATGTGCATTAGAAAATATATAAGGCTGGGTATGGTAGCACACATCTGAAAATTTTGCTCCTAAGGATGGCTAAGGCTTGTGAAAGAATAGGATTTTGGAAGTCTGAACTGAATAATAATAACGCTGTTCAGATATTCATATTAAACATGGTATTATAAAGACAAAGCCATGGTAGAAACAGTCTATCAGTCAAACTCCTTAGAGTGGTGCAACAGTTCAGGTAAGAAATAGAAAAGTTAAAAATTCCCAGGGTGATCAGCTATGGACTCAAGCCCTAGCATGTCTACTATACTTCTGGGCTGAATGTGATAAGAAGGCTCTCTTCAAAAGCAAAACAAGGAACAAAACATTATGAATATGATTTCAAAAACTATAGGAATTAATAACAACAAAAAGTGAGAGAGAAAGGGGTTAATTCAACCAAGTAAGCAGAGCACATGTCTAAAGACCCACGCATGCCATGCTTTGCCAAAGCACAATGTCAAAAAAAGCCCTACAGTGTGGATCTCAGCCAAATTTATCTCTGAAGCCTCCATACATTAAATGAAGATGTAACTTAAAAGGATTCTGGGTAAATGTAGTTCAGTTGTAGCAAATTTCTATTGGCACAGTCAAATTTACAAAATGTCATGCTGTTCCCCAATTGATCCCCAATATGATCAAGGGACATGAATAGGGAGTTTTCACATGATGAAATCAAAACTATCAATAAGAACATGAAAATGTGTTCTAAATATCTCCTGATTTTTGATATGGAAATTAAAACAACTCTGAAGTACCACCTCACATCTAGCAGATTGGCCAATATGATAGTAAAGGAGAATGATAAATGTTGGAGGGGATGTGACAAAATTGTGATACTAATATACTGCTAGTGAAGTTGTGAATTGGTCCAACCACTCTGGAGGGCAATTTGGAGCTATGTGCAAAGGGCTTGAAATGAATGTCTGCCCTTTGACCTGGCTGGTTTTTATCCTGAAGAGATAATAAGGAAAAAGACTTGTATAAAAATAATTATAGCTGTGGTCTTTGTGGTGGCAAAAAATGAAAAATGAGGGAATGTCCTTTGGTTGAGAATGGCTGAACAAATTATGGTATCTGTTGGTAATGGAGTACTATTATGCTAAAAGGAATAATGTACTTGAGGAATTCCATGTAAACTGGAATGACCTCCAGGAATTGATGTAGAGTGAACAGAGCAGAACCAGGAGAACATTGTACACAGAGATTGAAACACTGTGTAAAAATTGATTGTAATATAAAGCAACAATGCAATGATCTAGGACAATTCTGAGGGACTTATAAGAAAGAATGCTATTGACATCCAGGTAAAGAACTGTGGGAGTAGAAACAAAGAAGAAAGACATTTCCATGATCACATGATTTGATGGGAAATTATCACTCTATTGCAAATATTAGTAATATGGAAATACTTCTTGATTAATGATACTTGTAAAACCCATTTGAATTGTGCATTGGGTATGTCAGGAGGGAAAGAAGAGGGGAGGGAAAGAATCTGAATCATGGAATCATGGAAAAATGTTCTAAATTAATTAATTAAATAAAAAAGACAAAAAAAAGATTTTATGTAGGTTTCACTTCCTCCTCTCTGCTCTCTTTTCATGTTCTTCTTTTTCTGTCCTTTTTAAGTTCCTTAATGTTGGTAGAGGATACTGAACATGTAGTTTTATGATGATGATGCTTGTTTGCATCCATCCCCTTTGATTTACTCACAATGGCACCTGCCTACAAAGGATCCTTATGAACAATCACTTGATTACCATAATAGCCTCCTAAATGTTTTAAAGCATATATGCTTTTTGTACTCTTGTCCACTTTTAACATAGGTGTCATAGGAATCTTTCTAATTTTTTTATATAACTGTGTAAGCCTACTCTACAATAACCTTTAGCAAGTTATTATTGTCTATTATATAAATTTAAAACTACTTAATTTAACATTTAAGATTTTCCTCTATCTGCCCTGAATAAACTTCAAGGCAAAATGAAATTGTACCATGGATTGCATCTCTATATTTATTCCATATTAGTTATTTTTATCTACTCTACATGTGGACTAAACTTGGCTTTGAGTTGTTCCCCAAAATTGATGTTAAATTTTTCCCCTTCTTTTACAATTTTTTTCTTTCTTCCATAGCACCTTTTCTGAGAAGAAATTCTGATCTCTGTTCATGAAAATGTCCTCTTACTACTCAAATAATCCTAGGATATGGTACCTTAGTATTGAAGGCCATCTATTATTCCTACAATATGCTAATACTTCACCTCTGCATTTTAGGATTCCCAGCTTTCTTAATGTGTCAGGTCAGATGCCAGCTCAGAAGTAAATTTTTTCTTGAATCATTGTGTGCATTCTTGCCCAGATGACCAAACATTTACTTATCCATAGACAAATAATAAAATTTAGACCTGGAAAGGGAGTTTCAACATCCATTTGGATTTAATCTATATAAGAGAAAGCATCCATTATAAAACAAACCCCTAGAACTTTTATTTAATCTGCTTGAAGACCTCATTTGAAAGGAAATCTACTAACTCCTAAGATAGCGTATTCAACTTTTGGATTGTTACCATTAGAATTTTTCCCTACTTATTTCCTTCTTGTTATTTTATATACAACCTGAGATTGAGTTTTTGATCTTCTCACCTATTATATGATGGATAGATTGTGAGATCCCAAGGGCAGAATATTTTGTTCAGCTTTCCTAGTATCATAGGTTCTTGTTCAGTGACCAACATAGAATAAACATTTAATAAATATTTTTAACTTAACTTGTCAAGACCATGCAGAAGAAATCTAAACCTCCTTCCACATGACAGCCCTTCAAATATTTAAACACACCTTAATACCATTGCACTCCCATATATTCTCTTATTTAGGTTAAATATTCCCACTTACCTCAACTAATTTTCATCTGATGTGGATTCATTGTTCTTCACAATCTTGGTCACCTTTCACTGAACATTTGCAGAGATAGGATTTTTTAAATTTCATCAGATCAAAAAAATTAAAGGTCAACAATACAGAAAAGAAGAATATTTAGTAGGGCTGAATAACATAAATTAAAAACAATTCTTTATTGAAATATATTAGATAATTGAGATAGCCATCTCTTGCCTTCAGCTATATTCAATAACTATTGTTTTTTTGTTCAGTAAAGATTACCTACCTCCCAAGATCCAGTGAATGGGCATGGTCCCTAAATAAAATTTGAGGTATCAGATATAATGAGTTATGCTCATCAAAACTCATTAGCCACAATGTTTTAACCCTGTCAATTTTCTACTTGAAGAAACTTCAAAACCTGAGTCAAAAGGATACTATTTACAATGAGAAATAAAGATCTAGCTTCCTTCGAGCTGATTTTGAGAGGTTTTTCTCTGAGGGCATTTTTTTTTTTGGATGTTGGTAACCATTTTTAAATTTCAGTATTTCCACTTGCTGTTATGTAGTTTTTCCTCTATTGTTTCCAATCCACAGAAAACTTTCTTTGGTAAGAAAAAAGGCACATTTTTCACATGATAGTTAAAAATAACTGAGGGCTTTCTCTGTCACACATTAATATCATTTCATGTACCCCAAACAGCAATATATTCCTTCTTTGATCTTTCTCTTTCCACCATTGTAGCTTAAGCAAATGGTCTCTTTTCCACTGTCTCTGAGTTTTTGTACAAACGTCAACTTATTCTCAGCTTTTGTATTCCTTACACTATTCTTACAAGATCATACCAAATCTTAAATTCATCTTTTTAAAATTTAATTAAATTAATTTTTTAATTATAACTTTAATCAATTTAAAACATTATTCCTTGGTTAATAGAATCATATTCTTTCCCTCCATCCCTTCCCGCCACCCTTCCCATAGCTGACACACAATTCCACTGGATTTACATGTGTCCTTGATCAAAACCTATTTCCACATTGTTAATATTTGTACCAGGATGTTCATTTAAAGTCTATATCCCCACTCATATACCTCTAGACCCATGTAATCAAGAAATTGTTTTTTTATTGTGTTTCTACTCTCACAGTTTTTCATCTGAATGTGGATAATGTTCTATCTTGTAGATGTCTCCGGGTTGTTCAGGATCACTGCATTGCCACTACATTCGATTGTACCACAGTGTATCAGTCTCTGTGTATAAAGTTCTCCTGGTTCTGCTCCTCTCACTCTGCATCAATTCCTGGAGGTCATTCCATTTCACATAGAATTCCTCTGGTTTATTATTCCTTTGAACACAATAGCATTTGATCACCAATATATACCACAATTTCTTCAGCCATTCCCCAATTGAAGGACATCCACTCATTTTCCATTTTAGTTTTGTCAACACAAAATGTACAGCTATGAATATTTTTGTACAGGTCTTTTTCTTTATAATCTCTTTGGGGTAGCCTAGCAGTGCTATGGCTGGATCAAAGGGCAGACAGTTTTTAAGTGCCCTTTGTACATAGTTGCAAATTGCCCTCCAGAATGGTTGGATCAATTCAGAACTCCACCAGCAGTGCATTAATGTCCCAAATTTGCCACATCCCCTCCAGCATTCATTACTTTCTGTGGCTGTCATATTAGCCAACCTGCTAGGTGTGAGGTGATACCTCAGAGTTGCTTTTATTAGCATCTCTCTGATTATAAGAGATTTAAAACACTTTTTATGTGGTTGTTAATAGTTTTTATTTCTTTAACTGAAAATTGCCTATTCATGTCTCTTGTCCATTTATAAATTGGAGAATGGCTTACTTTTTTTGTACAATTGATTTACCTCTTTATAGAGTTGAGTAATTAGACCTTTGTCAGAGGTTTTGTTATGAAGATTGTTTTCCAATTTGTTGTTTTTATTCTAATTTTGGTTGCATTTGGTTTTGTGTGCACAAAAGCTTTTTAATTTTATGTAATCAAAATTATTTCTTTTACATTTTATTAATTTATGATTTTTTCTAGCTCTTGCTTGGTTTTGTGATTGCTTGCTGGAGTCTTTTTCCTAGTGTCCTATTTAAGATATTTGCATCTATGTTCATTAAGGTGACTGGTCAGTAATTTTCTTTTTCTGTTTTTGACCTGTCTGGCTTAAGAATCAGGTCTATTTTTGTGACGTAAAAGGGATTTAGTAGAACTCCTTTTTTGCTTATTCTGTCAAACATTTTGTATAATATTGGGATTAGTTGTTCTTTGAATGTTTGAAAGAATTCATTTGTGAATCCATCTGGTCCTGGGGATTTTTTCTTAGGGAGTCCTTTTATGGCCTGTTCAATTTTTTTTTCTGATAAAAGGTTGTTTAGGTATTCTATTTCTTCCTCTATCAGTCTAGGCAATTTATATTTTTGTAAATATTTAACCATATGACCTAGATTGCCACATTTATTTCCATAAAATTGGGCATAATAATATTTAATAATTGCCTTAATTTCCTCTTCACTGGAGATAGGGTCTCTCCTTTCATCTTGGATACTGTAAATTTGGTTTTCTTCTTTCCTTTTTTAATTTAGATTGACCAGTACTTTGTCTATTTTATGTTTTCTTCAAAGTACCAGCTTCTAGTCTTATTCATTAAATCAATACTTCTCTGACCTTCAATTTTATTAATTTCTGTAGTTGAGGCAGAACCGTAAGGGTTAAAGCCCTCCTCTTACTCCCTGCTTGGGTTGCATAGTCAGGGTTGTGGGTTGAACTGTGTACAACCTTCCCAGCTGTGTGCTCAAGGTTGGAGTAGCATCAGAGGGAGGACTGATAAGGTTTGTGAGAAAGAAACTGCAAGGTTGGAGTAGCCAGCAAAGGGAGGATTGATAAGGTTTGTGAGAAATTGTGAGAGACTGTGGGAAAGTTGTTTGTTAGGAATCCTCCTGGTTCTTCCTTGTGCCTGGCAGGTAATGTCATGTATTCTTATGAATCTGCCCAATTATTGGTTCCTGCTGTTCCTGTGTGGTAACATCATATCTTCCTGTGGGTCTTAACCTATATATGTTTTGTCTGACTCCAATAAACTTTGTCGCTATGCATTTTCATATAGCGTCCATTCGTTACTCTTCATTTCATTACCCCAAGTGAGGTCACACAGGGCTGGCCGACCCTGGCGATGAGCCTTACAAATTTCTCCTTTGATTTTTAGGATTTCTAATTTAGTCTACAACTGAGGATTTTTAATTTATTTACTTTGTAGATTTTTTTTTAATTTGCATGCCAAATTCATTGAACTCTGGCCTCCCTAATTTGTTAATATATAAAGTCAAGGTTATAAATTTCCCCCTGAGTACTGCTTTGGCTGCATCCCATAGATTTTGAAAGAATGTCTAATCATAATCATTTTCTTCAATGAAATTATTAATTTTTTCTCTGATTTGTTCTTTAACCAGTTTTGGAGAACTGTATTTTTTAACTTCCAATTAATTTTTATTTGTCTCTCCATGTATCCTAATTATTGTTTTCATTGCATTGTAGTCTGAGAAGGTTGTATTTATTATTTCTACTCTTTTGCACTTGTTTGCAATGTTTTCATGCCCTAGTACATGGTCAATCTTTGTGAATGTACTATGTGCTGCTGTAAAGAAAGTATATTCCTTTTTGTCCCTATTTATTTTTCTCCACATTTCTACTAACTCTATTTTATTCTAAGTTTTTGTTCACTTCTCTTAACTCTTTCTCATTTATTTTTTAGTTTGATTTATCTAGTTTGGATAAAGGAAGGTTCAGGTCTCCCACTAGTATAGTTTTTTATCTATTTCATCCTTGAACTCCACTAGTTTATCTTTTAGAAATTTGGATGCTATGCCATTTGGTGCATACATTTTGAGTACGGATATTTCCTCATTGTCTATACTGCCTTTTATCAGGATGTAACTACCTTCCCTATCTCTTTTGAATAGATCTATTTTTACTTTGGCTTTGTCAGATATCATGATTGTGACTTCTGCCTTCTTTTTAATCAGTTGATGCCCAATAGATTTGGGTCCATCCTCTTACTTTTACCCTGTGAGTGTCTACCTTCCTCATGTGTGTTTCTTGTAGACAGCATATGGTAGGGTTTTGTTTTCTAATCCACTCTGCTATTCTCCTGTGTTTTATGGGTGAGTTCATTCCATTCACATTCAGATTCATGATTACTAGCTGTGTATTTCTATCATTTTGATTTCCACTCCTAGGTCTGCCCTTTCTTCTTTTACTATTTCTTTCTAGACCAGTTTTTTTTAATCAGTTCCACCAATTCTCACCCTTATTTTACCTCCCTTTCTACCTCCTCTCCCTTTTTATTCCTCTCTTATTTTCTTTACAGTCTTTTTATACTACCCCCCCGCTATCTCCCACCCTTATACTGCTCCTTCCCCACCAGTCTGTTTGTTATCCTTCTACTTTCCTATAGGGTGCAAATCAGTTCTCTGCCCCAATCTTTTTGATTGTTGTTCCATCCTTGAGTCAATTTCAATGCACAAAAGAGTTGAGTATTTCCTATCTCCAACCTCTTTACCATTCCAGTGAATTGATGTTCTCCCCCATCCTGTCATGTGCTTCTTTGTGACAAATAAATTTACCCTATTTTGTTT
Organism: Monodelphis domestica; assembly: GCF_027887165.1. Classification (NCBI taxonomy): domain Eukaryota; kingdom Metazoa; phylum Chordata; class Mammalia; order Didelphimorphia; family Didelphidae; genus Monodelphis; species Monodelphis domestica. The sequence continues at coordinate 161,943,154 of NC_077232.1, forward strand.
CTTTTCCCCTTTCTCTTAGATTTAATCTCTTTTTATTAATTCTTATTGTATATACATATTTATGTCTTGTCATTTCATCCAATGCAGTTTGTCACTGTTCTCTCTAAGTATAATTCTTCTAGCTACCCAGGTGATAATAACAATTTTTAAGAGTTACCAATATCCTTTTTTTCTTATAGGGATACATATCATTTTAACTTATTGGGTCCCTTAATTTTTTTTTGTTTTTCTTTCCCCCAATTTCTTAATTACCTGTTGATGATTCTCTTGGGTTCTGTGTTTGGGCATCAAATTTTCTGTTAATGTCTGTCCTTTTCTTTACAAATGCTTGAAATTCATCTATTTTCTTAAATGATTACACTTTCACCTGTAAGAATATAGTCAGTTTTTCTGAGTAGTTGATTCTTTTTTGTAGATCTAGTTCCCTTGATTCCAGAATATCATATTCCATGCCTTTTGGTCCTTCAGTGTGATGTAACCCAATCCTGTGTTATCCTCACTGTGGTTCCATGGTATTTGAATGACTTCTTCTTAGCCACTTGTAATATTTTTTTCCTTGGTCTAATAGTTCATGAATTTGATTATAACATTCCTGGGTGTTGTCAATTGGGGATTAGGTACAGGAGGTGATTTGTGGATTCTTTCAATCTCTACATTTCCCTCTTGTTCTAGAATGTTGGAGAAATTTTCTTGGATAATTTTTTGTAGGTTGATGTCCAGGCTTTTTCTTTTATCATGGTCTTCCTGTAGTCTAATAATTCTTAGGTTGCCTCTCCTAGAAAAATTTCTAAATCTTCTATTTTGTGAATGAGGTGTTTCATATTTTCCTCAATTTTTTCATTATGTTAAATTCTTATTTTTAAAGACTGAATTTCATTCCTGGATTTTTGGTTATCCTTCTTCTTCTGGTCTTATTTTTTTTGGAGGTCATCTTTGATCTTCTTTGCCTCATCTTTCATTTTCTTTGCTTCATCTCTCATATCCTTTGCCTCATTTTCAAACTGATTAATTTTGGCTTTCAAGACACTATTTTCTGTTTCCAGATGACTTATCTTGCTCTTTAAGTTCTTTTCCTAGTTGTCTTCAGCCTCTCTTAATTGTGTTTTAAATTTTATTTTGAGTTCTTCCAAAGCCTGTGTCCAATTTGCTGGAATTTCTGTGTTTTTGCTTGGTGTTCTTTGATTTTCCTCTGTTACATTTGCTCTGTGTTCATTGTCTGAATCAAGCTGTCCTTCGTCATTTCTTTTTTCTTTTCCTGTTGTTGCTCATATTTTCCTCTTATTTCCCTCCTGTTGCTGCCTGCACTCTTGCCCCTCTCGTTATGTGTTGGGTCTGTGGGTTTGGGCCTCACTGTCAACCTTCACCCTTGGAGCTTACCAAGGCAGTCAGAGCAGACTGTATGGGAAGGGTTTTGGAGCTTAAACTTCCCTTCGCTCTCAAAGCTTGATAAGATTAAGCCCAGCAGAGTTGAACTTGCAAAGTTGGATGTGCCCTGAGGCCAAAACCTCAGGAAGTCAGGGGAAATATGGAGTGCTCTGGTGTTCTTCTCCAACTGCTTCCCCACTGCCTGTGTTCTATGCCCTGATACTGGCACAGCTTTGTCCTCAAGGTACTCCCTCCAGACTAGTGTCCTTGCCCACCCAGAGATTCCAGCCACTGCTGGAAACTCAGTACTGTAAGTGGGGGAGGGGTTATGGGAACTTCCTTCTTCCTTCCCCTTAAACTTGAGTCTTCTCAAATTCAGACTTTTTGGGGGACATACCTTTTAAATTGAGTGCAGCAGGAAGTTTCCTTGGCTCTGTTCTGTTGTTAGGTTTGGTTTTCAATCCCCTAGGAGTGTTTGTTTTTTAATCAGTAAGGAAGGGTTTTCAGAGGTCTGATCTTTCACTATCTCTATGCCACCATCTTGACTCAGACTCCTATTGACTCCAGATCTATTTTTCATTAGAAAAATATATGCTCAATCTCATAATGCAATAGGGATGTGATTAGAATTTGTATGTTAAAGGTTCACTGTATTGCAGATATGAATAACATAGAAATATATTTTAAACAATGATACGAATATAACCCAGTGGAACCACTTATTGGTGTTAGGAGGGGTGAGGTAAAAAATAGGGAGAGGATTATGAATCATGTAATCATGGAAAATATTCTAAATAATTTTTAAATTAACAATTAAAAATAAACTATGTAAAAATTCTCCAAATCATGATTAATTAGAGAAATGCAAAATAACATGACTGAGGTATCACACTTCATACCTATCAGAATAGTTAATTGATAAAAAAAAGGGAATATTATAAATGTTAGAGGTGGCTGTGGGAAATTTGGGACACATGGTTGGTGGAACTGTAGACTGATATGATCATTCTGGAAAGTAGTTTGAAACAATATTCATACAAATTGAATTAACAATTCCTTTACTAGGTCTGTATCCCAAAGAAATCAAAGATAGTCCAAAAAGCACTACTTTTACTACCGTATTTGTAGTAGTTCTTTTTGTGGTGGTAAAGAACTGCAAACTGAAAGGATAGCTTTGGGACTAGGTCTACAAAAAAACAAAAAGTAACAATAAGTAGTGACTAGAGAGTTGGCTCTGAAATCAAGAACACGTGATTTTGAATCCTATCTCTCATACATAGTGTGAGAACCCACCCTTGCTGAACTCCTTTCTCACCTCCATCTCTTCGTGTCACTACTTTTCCTCAAAGTTCAGTACAAACATTATATTGTATATGAAGCTATGAAACTTTTCATGATCATTCCAACAGCTAATGTGTATTTAATAATATTCTTTATTTTATATAGTTGAGTTTCTACCTTGCCTACACATGTTATTTTTCTGTATAGAATGAAAGTTCAATGAAGACAAGAACCTCTCTCTCTCTCTCTCTCTCTCTCTCTCTCTCTCTCTCTCTCTCTCTCTCTCTCTCTCTCTCTCTCTCTCTCTCTCTCTCTCTTTCCCCCCCCCACCCCCCAGCAACATGCCGAGCAGAGAGTAGGCATTTAAGCAATATTTGTTGATTGCATGGAAACTTCATGTAGTTAATCACTTAAATTCTCAGGGGAGAGCCACAGGCATTGACTTGCTTATATTCACACAATATCAAAGATAAGGCTTGAGTATAAGTTCTTCTATCTTTTAGCTTCACTCCTCTATCCACTATAGCATGCTTAATGGGATGGAATAATACTTCTTCATTTTCCATGAAGTCATTCAGATATAAATTAATTGGACCTTTCAGAGTGTAACAGAGGCTGGCACTAAAGAAAAAGTGCCAGACTGAAGAGTGTGGAACTGATCACCTCGATGGGGGAGGGGCTCCAAGGGTTTAGAGTCTTGAGGAGGAGAAGTCTCTGGTTGATAGAGGAGTTGGTGTCTCAGTCTTGAGAAGCTGAAGACAGAAGTTGGAAAAAGACTTTCACCTGAAGGTTACCCACTTTTCCTGCTGGTGACTGGAAATCTTTCCCACCAACATTTCCCAATTGAAAAGACTATTGAAGAGGAAGCCTGAGAAAGACATTTTAAATCTCTGTCTGACTTTACCTCAGCCCCTGTTGCCCTGAGTCTGAACTGTGGCCAAGGGGCCAAACCCAGAGTCAACCTGATTTCTTTCAGGGGGCTCAAGCTGCCAAGGCCTGAGTTCCCCCAAAATTAGAGGAGGGAGGGAGAAGGGTTTTAGATAGAGACAGGGAACCCCTTTTCCCTATTTTCCTCTCCTATTCTTTCCCTGCTAGTTATTCCTTTGCATTACCTTTATTTCATTGACATTAAAATAGTTATCTTTTCCCCAAGCTGTGTTTTAGTGAAAAGATCAAGGGGAGAAGCTTTAGTCTCGAGTAGTGGAGGGAGAACAAGAGGGACAAGAGCAAATCTGGGAGAGCAGCCTTAGCTAAGGAGGGAAGGCAGAAGGGTTGGAAAATCTTCAAACCCTCTCTCCTCTCTCTGAGTCAACATTAAACGTCAGCTGTCTCCCCTGAACCCTACTTTGAGAAAGGGGGGTCTCCTCTCTCTCCCCCTCTCTCATGAACCCCTTGATTTACAACTAAACAACTCCTTGAATACAAGAGCAAACATGAAAAATCGTTGTGATTTGGATGTATTTTTGAACATATTTTTAGCTTCATAATGCTGTGATTTTACTAAACTAGTCTAATTATATCAACCATTGTAATATTTTTTGTTTGTCAAAAGGAAAAAGGACTAGGAAGAATGTCTGATGCTGAATGAAGCCTTGTTTCCAGATAAAGTAGGAATAAATCACATGGAATGTTATTAATTGCCTGAAAATAGATAGCCATGCCCACTATAATGCATTAAAAAGACATGAGTACAGCTGAGAAAAACCAAGGGTTTTAAATGGTATAGAAAGATCCTCTGATATAACTAACTTCATCTCATCTCATCTCACTGATATGAGGAATCAAAATGCTTAATGAAAAGGAACAATGAACTAGAGTGAGCTTCTCTGACCTCTAAGGCTTTATATTATAGTTCTCGCAGCTTTGGTTGAATGAGTTTTATTTTGAAAGTTAAGCATCAGTTCAGGAATCAAATAACAGTTAGAGATGCACAAAGATGAGAGCTTTCTCAGATTGTTTGCTTTTCTTTTTTGACAAGCACAGACTGACCTAAAGTACTGGTAAAATAAAACAAAAGTTACACTCACATTTACTTTATACCCAAGTACAAGTTAATCATCAATACAAGTGGTACTTAAAATCTCTGTGTGTTAGATGATTGCTGCTCTTTGATTTCTGTTTACTGTGTATACTTCATGTTATATATTCTGAATTTTTAAAAAGCCAGATTGGTTATAACTTCTGAATAGTCTTAGACACCCACATCTATGTATATACACACATGTAGATTGACCCTGGGCTAAGAGTTAGGAATATATGTATCGAAACCTGGCATCTGACAATTATTAGATGTATTGTCCTTGTTAAGTCAAGTCAATTCAACATTTATTTATTGAGTGCCTACTGCAGATGAAAAGCTCCTTTATGTTCTAATGATAAAAAAAATCATAATCCTTATGCAAGGAATTTACATTACAGTAGGGAAAAACATACTGATTGTGCCTTAATGAATTTTCTAGGACTTGTCTACTCATAAACTGGCTGACCACTGAGTTCCTCTGTGTTGTAGGAGGAAGGACATAGGATCATAGATGTAGAGCTATTAAGAGACTTTAGAAGTTATCAAGTTCAGCTCCATCATTTTGTAGATGAAGAAACTGAAACCTAGAGGGGTAAAGTCACTTATCTGAGGCCACATATTATACCATACCACAGTAAAGAACAGAATCAGGTCTTCATCTCAGGCCTCAGCCTATAAATTCTTTGCTATTTCCATTGAAATGTGTGTACCTTTTACAATGAAATCTCCACATTAATGAAATTATCACACTTTTATGTATGCCCACATTCTCTAATACTTCAAGTATCATTGATTTAATTTGTGTAAGAACTCTCACACATTTTCTCTTAGAAATTATCTGTATATAAAAGAGTATTTTAGAATTTATATGAAGGAAAGTTACCTTAAGATCAAACAACTAAAGAGTTTCTTCCAACTTTGATTAGTCTTCGTACAACACATACTTGGTGTGAAATAAGGTGAGTTCTTTTAACCTTTTCTAGCTAACTAGGACATATCCAAATTTGCATTTTACTAGCATGGACTTCTTAAAATAAGGGGTTAATTCACATAAGGAAATAGGCAACAGGAATTTACAGTATTAAAAAAATGAAAATCCTTCAAATGATAACTCAAACAGATTTTGATTAATTGATCCCTTATTTTTAGAATTTGTGGGAAGATGGGACATTGTCAGCATTCCTAACAGTCATGATATGAGTTTTAATGGTACTGCTAGTCATTTCCCATCCTTATACTTTATATTTAGTTCAGAATGAGTGGAATAAGATTAGCCCACTAAGTTTTTTTTTTTAATTTCTGATTATTATTAAAAGGGGATAGGAAAATGATTTTAAATAATATGATGACTTCAACTTGTGACAGAAACTTATTAGAAGAGATACCAAAAATAAAACAAAGTCTATAAACCAAAAAGAAATAGGTTTATTGAGAGAGGGCAAGTCTCACAATAAAGCTGGACTCTGGTTGCCAACTGAAGACCTCAAGTCTTGCGAGCAGCCCCTTTATATAACATAAATTTGAGCTAAAATACAGTAAAGAGAGCTAGAGATATAGAAGTTATGTGAAAAATAGAAAGGATTTAACCTAACTAATTTTCATATATATGTATATGCATATGTATATATGTAGGATTCTTAACCTATAAGCTTAAAAGAAGTAAGTCAGGATATATACTGGATACATATATAATAGTATTATATGTGTATTATGCATGCTGTGAAGCCCTTCTAAGTATAACTTAAGAAAATACTTATAAAGTACAGACCTCATTGGTAATTTTGGAGAAAGTACTGAATAATTGCTAAGCAAATGAAAAAACTTACAAAGCATTGAATGCTTCCTAAGCTACAGAGCAATAAGAAAGCAACATGACAGAATATAACTAATGGTCCTCATATTAAATATAATAATGAGGATAGGGGATTACATGTTCACAAACTCATGTATAGACATTTTTTCAATGATTTGACTATGTGTTCATATAGGTGTAATTTTATTTTATTTTATCGAGTTTTTATTTCATATAATATAATATTGATTTTAAATTGATATTTTGAGGTTTCTGGATACATATATATATATATATGTATATGCACAAACATATACATAAATATACATACATATCCCACAAAACCTCAATGATAGAAATAAAAATGTAAAATTATATTATTAAACTGGAAGTTCTTAAATTCCAAAATTATATATTTTAGATTGACATCAGTATACTGATAGATATAGTTTTAGCCCTAGTTTATTTTTGAAATGGGACACAGAAGTTTCCATTGTGGGTATAGAAAGACATTTAGAAGTCTAAGGAACAAAAAGGTGAATTAGAATTTCCATTTGAAAAGTAAACCTGTCATTAATCTCTTGGAATGAATGGGAAAAAAATCTTCCAAATTTTTCTGATCAGTTTAAACTTCCTGGAAGAAATGGCTTTTCTTGCTAATGGGGAAAATTAGTAGGAAACACTGTAGTTTCCATTTGCAAGCTATAATTAAAAAAATACTTCCATCCCAGTTAGAGTAAGAATTGGAAATAGAATCTCTTTCATGGTTGCCCATGTGGCCCTTGGAAATTTTGCAAGCAGTAGTATCAGAATTTCAAATATTCACCAAAATTATAAAAAACTGAAATTCCTCATTTTAAAAAAAATGACGATTTATTTGAGATGGACTACTAGTCACACAGTGAATAAAGCATTGGATTTGAAATGAGGAAGATTCATCTTCATGAGATGAAATGTGGCCTCAGACACAGATTAGCTATGTGACCCTGGACAAGTCAGTCTCCCCTTTTTGCCTAAGTTCCTCATGTTTGCCATGGGTATTATATGATTGCTATAAAACTCAAATAAAAATCTTTCAAGAAAGAAACATTTCAGGAAAGAGAGCTCAATAACTCTTTGAATCTAGAAGATCAATTGTTTGGAGAAAACACCCCATGAAGCCCAAAGAAACCCTCCACAGCATCAGAAGATTCAGCACAAACTTTGGAGTATAACTTATTGAACTTTGGAGGGTTGAACACAAGTATTTTCAATGTAAACTTGTATGCTATAGGGTATTGCCACCCTAATTGGCTTATTGTCAATGTGCCTAGAAAACATTGGTTTGCGCTCTCTCTCTCTCTCTCTCTCTCTCTCTCTCTCTCTCTCTCTCTCTCTCTCTCTCTCTCTCTCTCTCTCTCTCTCTCTCTCTCTCTCTCTCTCTCTCTCTCTTTTATTTCCCTCTTATCTCTAACTATTGAGTATTGTATGCACCTTTAGCTAGATCTTTAGAGATACAAGATAGTTATGAAAAATGATTCATTGTGAAGACTAGTCTCCCAAAGAATCACAGGGAGGATGGATTGTGAAAGGAAATTCTTGGTTCTCTTTGTCTATTCTGAGTTTTCACTTGTAAAAAGAGAATATTTTGTTCTCTTTGCCTAGTTGGAGTTAACACTTTGGAATAACAATAACTTAAGTCCTCTTCCTTAGTACCTCACTAGACTGAAGGCAGGATTAACTCTCTTTTGTCTACTTTTAATTATTCAACAAAAGTGAATACACAGATACTTAACCCTAAAGTAAGGGAAATCCACAAAATCTTACTCCTAGGAGGAGAGTTACTGTCTTTAGAGGTAAGAAGCCAGCATGATACTTGGCATAACTCTACTCTTTTTTCTAACTCAAAAACCTAGAAATTTTTAAATTCTTTTAAGAGTTCATACACTCATAAATGGGTGAATCCAAAGGTGACAACTCAAGCATGAATCCTAGGAAAAGAGTTGCCTCATTCAGAGAATGAGAGGTTTGACAATTTTGGAAACTGTGACTGGCCCCTGTGAAGAGGGGCAGGGAGAGGAAACCACCATAAAAGCAACAGAAATCCTTTGGCTAAAAGTCTGGTGAAGTTGAGTCTCATGGATAATGTCTCCTGGAGAGAGTTTTCAAGGGAACTTCATTGGAGACTGCAGCGTGGATCCTGATTTCAATTTAGACTGACTCCTAGACTACTTTGTTGGTTGAATGAAAAGGCTGACTCCCTTCCAAGTTTCCTAAAAGACATACTTCCACATGATTACATACTGCTGACCCTCTCAGCTGAGGACTAGTATAGGTATTTTCTCTAACCTCTTTCACATTTCTCTGGTTTGTTTCCCATCTATTTTGGTAAATAAACTGCATCCAACCTTTAAATTTAACCTTTACACTCATCTGTAAAATGAACAGGAAATGGAAATGGCAAACCACTCCAAGAGCTGTGGCAAGAAAATCCTTAAAGGGAGTCAGAAAGTATTAGACATGGTTGAAGTAGCTCAGCAATAATAAACTTAAAGAAATAATAATAACATTAGTATGTATATACATATACACCTCAATATATGGATAAAAAGAATGAAGGATAGATATAAATGAAATAGAGGAAACAAGTAGGAAATTACACAGATTATCCACATAGTAAGTTTGCTCTTATCTCTGTGATCTATTGTTATCTTCATGTTCCCAGGGGGAAAAAAAAACCAATGAGATGACTTCCGTTTCTGTTAGCCATTATGGCTCTGAAATCACCAACTCTCATCCAGACAACAAAAAGTGTTTCAAAATAAATCATAGAGTGGTGGAACCAAGAGAAAACAGGTTGAAGCCCTGTTCTTGCTCAAAACAGTTTGAAGGGACACCAAGAAAGAAAAAGTGAGATAGGTTACCTGTCTTCTAACACATCAAAAGGTCCCTGCTATGGTAAATTTGTAGAATTTCATTAAAAAATAGCCAATACTATATGAGAAGACATAGATATGTTTGGACTTGCACTGTTAGAAGAAAATTTACAAGGATGAGATCATTGTTTTACCTAAGGAATCATTGCAGGAGTAGTTGTTTTTCATATTTACTTTTCATTGGGGACCAGTAATAGCCATGCAGTAATATCTTGACTCTTGTGTGAATTGGATTTAAATGAGGCAGAGTTGCAGAAAGTCATCAATGTCAACTTTTCCAGATTCATTCAAGTCTAGTGACAAGAGAGTAGTAAGGATGACAGATGATGGTCCAGGATGCAGCAGATGACCTTGGTGTCATTCAATATTTAATCACACTCTAAGTGATCCATTTCACCTGCTTCAGGTGCCTGTATCACTGTTATTTTCATCCTTTCTTCAGGTGAAAGTCTTCACATACCTGTTAGACAAGTTCCAAACCTGAATCATTCTCTTTGTGCTTTAGTCCTACTGCTGAGATGCTTTACTGTGTGTGGCCTCTAAACATGCTACAGCTTCTTAGAAGTACAGGTGAGATGAGTGCCAGATAGATACCAAAGGAGGGAAACATACCTGAAAAAGGCTCAGCAAGCCCTCACACCAGAGGTTCTAGTCTTCATAGAACACTCTGTGTAGCCCAATACTGTTATGCATTAGTTGACATGCTTAGTTAGCTGTCACTTTGAAAAGCAGACAGGAGGGACCTGAGGGCATAGGATGATGGACAGGTACAGTTAGAGTAAGGAAAGAAGAGTTACTAAGCCAATCAAGTGCTATACAGGTCTAAAGGGAGTATTATAATGAAGAATTGTGAATATTATTGGTGATAGGGAGCAAAGAAAGGACAACAGTGATATGTTTCATTCATGTCACAATTTTCCTTATAATGTTATATATGTATATGTACAGCATTATTATTATTATTATTATTATTACATCTGAAGTTCTCTCTAAAGGTATTCTTACTCAAAAATTTTAGACAAGTTCAGGGATAGACAGGATCATTGGCATTAAAGTGTTCCTTTCACATAAGGTGATTTTTTTTAATCAACAAGGAGCACATTAATAGAAAGATTTTCAGCATATTAATGTTAATTCTCATTTGTCCTCTGATTAATAATGGTAACCTATGATTTCAGGGCCTCACTTTCTCTTAAGATCCAAGTTTAAATGTACTTTAAAATGAGCAACTCTGTTACCATTTTTAGATAAACTCCCCTTTTTTGACTAATTTCAGGCTCTAACGCAACTCATCAGGTGTATATCCATTTCTGACAGTCTTGGAATGATAAAGGAGAATGTTATTTTCCATTTTTCTATAATGCTTCAAGCCATGAGTTGTGTTTTTTTTATTTTAACATGAAAACTTCCAGCAGAAAGCTATGCATAATGTATTATGCAAAAGCTGTAGAAATCTTCAGTGATTTCCAGCAACAAAGGTCACCTATTCTTCTGAGATCCTAGTGACCTTTAAGCTAATTTTCCATTTTATGGATTTTATAAATTATTTAGTAGAGAGGATCATGTGTATGTACAGCAGACTAAAGAATTCTGAGTTTATATTAAATTAACTTTTATGAATCATTAGATAGGCATCAACTTAAGCAATCATTTTGTTTGCAGTGTACATTTGTGTTTTACATAGTAAAGAGCAGAAGTGTTCTGTTATACTATTTGAATAACAAACTATTCAAACAGATATCTTATAAAACAAATAATTTAAAAACATACAAAATGATGTGATATGAAATTTGAAGTTTCTGCCAAGAGAAAGTAGAAAAATAAATCGCAGTGTTGTCTCCAATTCAAATAAACATTAAAGATATGCAAGACTATAGGGATTTATTGTTATTTATTTTTATTGAAGATGATGGTGATTGTGCTGTTATAGTTATTACATTTATTATTCCTGCTAACATTATTACTGCTACTATTAATATTAACCACATTCTCAAATCATTCAACAGTGATTCATTAAGCACCTACTATACTATAGGTTGTATTAAGCACTGAGGATACTAGGAAAAGGGAAAGGCTTGTGCTCTCATGTAATCCAAAGGCTAAGGTAAATTAAAAAAACTACTATATATGAACTGTTATCATGTATTGCATGGTTTAATGACCATCATCTTGTAAACTAGTTGATTAAGGCATTGTATTTTCCTCTGTCTTCATCATAAGAATTTAGTGTGTAAGGGGATAAAAGGGGTTTATATAAAAAGGTTGGGCTGGATTATTTTAAATTATGGTCACCAGGAACTTAATTAATTCCAAAAAGGTTTATTTACAATTTATTTACAAAATATAGAAAGATTGAAGTTAGAAAATCAGAAAAAAGATAGGGTAAGATATCTACCCAAAGCACCAAGTATTTTGCTCTTTACCCCTGGCTCAAAAACAGGCAGGTTAGTTTAGTCTTTAACTGGAGAAGCCTTGACCCTTGTAATCTTTCTCAAGAGGATAGGTCTCTCCTGAGGCTAGTCTCTTCAGAAAATCCAGAAGGAGTCAGCCTTTTTCACTCACTACGTGTCAGTCCAAAGGGGAGAGATTTAAGGACAGTCTCACCATGTACAGAGTCTCAGGTCCAGTCATCATATTCTTCACCAGTCTCCATCTTGAACTCAGAACTCCAAAGGAAGATGAACTCTCCAAATCTTCCCTCACAAGAAGTTGTAACTCCCTTTTAAAGACACTTTCTTTTGCATCACTTCCTGTGCCTTCCTCCACTATCACATCTACCAATTACAATTAAAGCATTTCTTAGGACTACCCAGGGGGAAGTCAATTTGATTCTGATCTGTCACCCACTATTGCACACGTGGGTCACAGACTTTCCCCTACTCAATGATTAAGTGGGATGTTTACACTTTTGGTGATTAAATCTAAAAATGGGCAGTGGAGTTAATTTCATTTTCACAGTCAGGGGAGAGATTTAATTTAATCTTCACACGTGAATACCAATGCATTTAGGAACACTATTTCTTTAACAAAATTTTAATCAATCCTCAAGCACCAGAAATGACTTTAAAAGTCCAAGTTGCTCATTTTACAAGTGAACTAAAATGTCTAGATAGGTGATATTGCTTATTCAAGATCACCCAGCAAGAGTTGGAATGTGAACTCAAGCCTACTACTTTTTCAAACCATGCAATCTTTCATTGTACAAAGAAGGATCATAAACACTCAAAAATATTTTTCATAAATAGCTACAAACAATATATAATGATAGTGGAATAAATGAATAGAAGAATGAATAAATGAGAATGATTTTTGACCATTTCACAAAAGTAGACAATGTTCATCACCATCTGGCTACTTCTACCCAGTTTGTTTCCTAGTGCACACAGAAGAGAACAGAGCTCAATGATGTTATACTATCCATACAAAATTGTTTTTAAAAATTATCAAAATAACAAATGAATTCATTAGAGATGTAACTCAAATAGTTTATAACAGGATTTATTAAGTCTTGATTCAGTCCTCCATCATTATATGTATCAATGTTCCCATGATCTCAAAAGTTTTATGGCAGAAGAATATAAGTTTTGATGAATCCTATCTCATTGGTTTTCAGGTATGGAGCTGAAGATAAGTAATAATAAATTATAAAAGCTAGGATTTATAAAGTGGTTTAAATGTTTGAAAGTGTTTTAATGTTATTTCATCTTGGCCCCATAACAATCCTGGGAACTAGGTGCTTATTACCATCTCCATTTTACAGATACAAGAACTGAATAAAACATATAAATAACTTGCCCAGGGTCACACAACAAATAATCTTTGAAGTGACATCTGAATACAATTCTTGGCTCTGGGTTCAGCACTACTATATCCATTGTGCATCTAGCTGACACTAGCCAGTGACTATATATATATAGAATGGGAAATGGAGGAGAATATACTATCCTATTTGTAGTGAACTGATATTCTGTTATAACCCCATGCTCTTAAATTCAGGTGAAAAAAAATGAAAAGAACCAGAGTAATTACACCTAATGTGAAAGAGATACTTTGTGGTTTTGGGTTAGTTCTGCTTTAAGGATTTTAGATATATTCTTTACTCAAAGAATATGAAGCAACAAGGACAGTTAAGTGTTAGAATCTGTGACAAGGAAATCACTTTAAAAGACTGATATATATTAATTTAAGGTCGCCAAGGAATTCAGCTATGTAATTCCTAAATGAAAACTCAAGTCAGCCGTCAACCTTTTATAGAGTTTAATTACAAACAGTAGGAAGAAAGGAATTAGAGAGAGAGAGAGAGAAAGAGAGAGAGAGAGAGAGACAGACAGACAGACAGACAGACAGACAGACAGACAGAGAAAGAAGAGAGAAGGGAATAGGGCTTAAATACCCCTTCTGTTTAGGCTGGGCCAAAAGGCCCAAGCCCTTAGATAGCTGGGGCAAAGAAAGGAATTCAGTCCCTATTACTCACATGGCCAAAATGGAGAAACAGTCTCAGGGGCCTCCACCTCCAGCTTCCTTCAGAGCAAGCTTCTCAGACCACCTCTCCAAACACTCAGAGCCAAAACTCTCGAACCCACCCCTCAGTCCTCAGACCCCTCTATCTTTAAGGAAACCATCCAAGTTCCCTCCCCTCAGTTCTCACATCTACCAATCACTGTCCATCATTTTCCCTGTGCCAATGGTGGCTCTAGCTTAACCCAGGACCGCCCAGAGGTCTGTGGCTTTGCACATGTCTGTTGAAGGTCATATTCTCAAATAATTAAATCTTGATCTTTTGCTACAGCCCTTCCTAAATCCTGTTACCCTGAATAGGGTAGAGATTGGAATAATTAAATTTTGATCTATGCTGCAGCCCTTCCTAAATCCTTTTAGGACTGAGTAGGGTGGAGATTGCAATTTCCAAGACCTGGTTCTGTCATTCCAAGTATCTCCATTGTATCAATTCTAATATCAATCATGACTCAAAGAAATTCCTGTTCTATGCTTAAGCATAGGTCAAAGCCCTTTCCATTGTTCAGCAAAAGGTTTCTGTCCTAAAGTAATCTTAAGAAGGGAGGAGGAGGAACCTCCCATGCCAATGGGGTTCACATTCCAATAGAGTTCCCACTCTCAATAGGAAATTTTTCAAGTATGAAATTTCCCAATGGTGAAATTTCCAACATTTATAAGTCTAAGAAATTTTAAGGTTTACAAATCCTAGAGGAGAGTAATGCAAATCAGTCAAAATCAGAGCAAAAATAGGCTTTAAATTGCCATGGGTTATATCAGTTAAATTCAAAGCAGAGTGAAATGGACCTTGCTAATATTACCACACCACACGTATTTTGGGTTTTCACTTTGTTATCATGTATCTTTTAGAGTAGATTTGAAGAAGATTATAATCAAATACTTATTTCCATGTTCCCACCAAAATATCTGTCATGGAATAAGGTTTAAATAGAAACAATCTAAACCAGATACATCTTTATCTCCATTTTCTAGCCTAGCAGGTAGAGGGTCTCATATTCAATGTTACAAGTAATTAGTACTTTTAATTTCATTAGTCATTTAGAAATTTAGTGAAATTACATACTTAAAACTATAACTTTGAATTAGCATGATAAATGAAGTAAAAGGGGGAAAATGAAGGAAGAGATGTGTTCTGATTTTTTGAAGACATGATATATATATATATATATATATATGTATATATATATATATTCATGTTGATGATGTTAGTGATAATAACTTCTTAATATCTAAAATTTAAGGCCACAGGATGGTAGAGACTCTATCATAGTTCTGTGGAGGAAAAGAGGGCTTATATTTACTCACAGAGCACAGCAGAGTAATAACACTATCTCTCATTAGATCATAAGACCTTAGAAGAACTGAAAGATTATAGGTTCCCAGAACTAGCTCTGGATGCATTTGCACAAAAAACCTGAAGCTAGGGACAGGTTCCCATTTAATAATTGTTTTTATTATTATTATTGTTATATCATATGTATTGTAATAGTATGTATAATATGTTACATATATTACTATGTTATAATAATAGTGCCCATCATAAAAATCTAAAACTGTTGAAAAATAAGCAACCTAAAATGTCATGGAAAGATAGTATAGTGACAAATAATTCAAAACACACGATTAAAAGATTCAAAAGAAGACAACAAAATAAAAAATTCTATAGCCAAATCCTCAAAGGGGAAATAAATTGGTCTCAGACTAAAAAAAATTCTAGAATAACCAAAAAAGGACAATAAAATAATATAATGGGAGCAGCTAGGGGGCTGAGTGTATTGAGAGCCAGACCTAAAGTTAAGAAATACTGGATAAGATTCTAGCCTAAGACCCTTCCTAGTTGAGTGATATTGGGCAAGTCTCTTAACCCATTCCTTATCCCTTAGTACTCTTTTATCTTAGAAACAATTTATAATATTGATTACAAAATGAAAGGTAATTTTTAATTTGTGTTTTTTTTGTTTTAAATCAAATAAGAGTGGTAGAAGGAAAATTAAAGAAAGAAATGAAGATACAAAATAGTCATGAAAAAGAAATTAGATCTTGGTAAAAGAGACATGAAAGTATGATAAAAATAAAATGTATTAAAAAAGGGGAAAAATAGATCAAATAGCAAAAGTTACCCAAAAAAATTCACTGAATAGATCTCTTAAAAAGTAGAATTAGTTTGAGAGGTGAAAATTTATAAAATGCATTGAAGAAAAGAAAACCTTAAAAAACAGAATTGGCTAATTGGAAAAAGAGTTCCAAAACACCATTGAAGAAAATAATTTATTAAAAATTAGATTTGGGCAACTGGAAGATAATGACTTTATGAAACCTAAAGACAGAATAATACAAAATCAAAAGAAGGAAAACATAGAGAAAAAGGAAAATATGTCATTGTAAAGAATTACCTGAAAATAGGAAAAAATAATTGGTGAAATACAGAACTACCTGAAGTCATGACCAAAAACGATCCTATGTATAAAACTCCAAGAAAATATTAAGGAAGACAACCCAGGTATTCTAGAACAAGAACTAAAGTAGTAATAGAGAAAATCTATTAATAATAGATAATAGAAAGGTCATTTCTTGAAAAATCCCAAAATCAAAACTTCTGGGACTATTATAGACAAATTCCAGAGTTCTCAAGTTTAGAAAAGTTATTTTCACTAGTCAAGAAAGAAATTATTCAAATATCATAGAGTAACAGTTGAGAAAATACAAGATTTATTAGATTCTACATTAAAGGATGAGGGGCCCTAGAATATGATATTCTGGAGGGCAAAGGATCCAAAATTATAACCAAGAATTATTCAGCCAGCAAAAGGGAGTATAATCCTTCAGGGAAGAAATGTATAGTGGTAGTCTCTTGGTGACCGAGATTGACTATTGTCTTTGTGCAGTTCCATCTATGGTGTACCCTCATGTGGCTTTGGAGTCCAAAGGCTGAGGTGCAGAATTTGTGGCACATGGGGCATGAGACGCCAGTTGTTACGGGAGGTGCGGGTGTGGCCTGGTGTCAGCGTTCACGCACAGTGGCAAGATGTCGACGTTGTTCATCTTCAAAGGTGGTGGCGGCATGGTTAATGTGGGTTCACCAGCTGCTTCTGTCAGAGGCAGCAAGTTCTAGTTGCTTTGGTGTAATGTCAGCCCACTTCAAGATTGACTTTAGATGATCCTTGAATCTTTTCTTTGGTCGACCTTGTTTCCTGAGTCCAGCTGACAGTTCACCATAGAATATCTGTCTTGGTATTCCCTGTGGGTCCATGCGGATAACATGTACAGACCATCGTAGCTGGGTTTTGAGGACCATTACTTCAATGCTGGTGGAGTTAGCTCTGTCGAGGACTTCCTGGTTGGTGATTCAGTCCTGCCATCGGATCCTCATGATTGACTGGAGAGAGCGTTGGTGGAATTGCTCCAGCTGTTTCATGTGCTTTCGGTACAGTGTCCATGTCTCACAACAATACAGGAGCGAGCTGAGGACCACTGCTTTATACACTTTGAGCTTCATCAAAGTGCATACATTGCTGTGTTGGAGGACTTTGCAGAGCAGTCACCCAAGGGCCTGGCTGGCCTTTTGGATCCTGGCATTGATCTCATGGTCTAGGGACCCATCGTTGGCGAAGGTGCTGCACAGATACTTGAAAGTGTTGACGTTAGAAAGCTGCGTGCCATCGATTGTAATGCATGATTGGTTCATTGGCCTCCTTGGTGCAGGTTGGAACAGCACCTCTGTTTTGCTGAGGCTGATAGTCAGGCCAACAGTTTTGTTGCAGTGGAGAACCTGTCCACAATGGTTTGGAGATGATATTCTTGGTGGGCCATGAGAGCACAGTCATCTGCAAAGAGAGCTTCCAGGATGAGTCTCTCTGTTGTCTTTGTTTTTGCAGTCAGGCAGCGAAGGTCAAATAGTGAGCCATCTAGTCGGTATTTGATGTAGACGCCAAGGTCTAGATCCATCACAGCATGTCATAATACTTGGGTGAAAAATAGGTTGGATAGTACCGGAGCGAGGACACAGCCTTGTTTCACGCCATTGGAGATGTTGAAGTGATTGGAAGTCTTTCCACCAGATAGGACTTCCCCTGTCATGTTGACATGAAAGAGCTAGATCAGTTTGACGAATTTTGCTGGGTAACTGAGCTTGCTGAGGATCACGCACAATGCGTCCCTGTTCACTGTGTCGAACGCCTTTGTCAGGTCTATGAAGACAATGTAGAGACTCAGGTTCTGCTCAAGGCATTTTTCCTGCATTTGCCTCACTGTGAAGACCATGTCGATGGTGCTGCGATCTGGTTGGAAGCCGCATTGTGATTCAGGCAGGTTCTGCTCTGAAACAGATGACAGGAGTCTGTTGAGTATAACACGGGCGAGGATGTTTCCAGCAGTGGAGAATAGTGAGATGCCTCTGTAGTTGTCACAGGCTGCTCGTGAGTCTTTGTTCTTGTATAGGGCTATGATGGAGGCATCTCTGAGTTCTGGGGGCATGTCTTCCTCTTCCCATATGCTGGTCAGCACTATGTGGAATACCTGGAGTGCCTTTCCATTTAAGGCCTTGTATACCTCAGTTGGGATCCCATCTTTACCAGGTGCCTTGCCTGAACTCATTTGTTTAATGGTTTTTTTGGACTTCCTCTATTGAAGGAGGGACTTCAAGTTGTTTAATGGTGCGGTTTGGGGGGATCTGGTCAAGGGCTCTTTGGTCAACTGAAGAGGGTCGGTTGAGAAGCTGACTGAAGTGTTCTTTCCACCTGTTGCTGATGCCTTTTTTATCTTTTATGAGAGTGTCACCATCAGAGGATAGCAAGGGAGTGGTGGTTGGTTTTAATGGCCCATAAACAATCTTGAGGGCACTGAAAAATTGTTTGTAGTTTTTCATATCAGCAAAACACTGGATTTCTTCTGCCTTTTTTTCCCACCATTGGTCTTGCATCTTCTTGATCTCATGCTGCGCCGTGGCTTGGAGAGACTTGAATCTGTCCTTTTTAGGAGCAGAGTTTGGGTTATTTTGCCACTCCATAATGGCTTTGTTCTTTTTGCACAATAGGTCTTCAACAGCAGTGTTGTTCTTGTTGAACCAGTCCTGGTGGTTGCGTTGTTTGGGGCCTTTGATGTTTCCTTCACTGCATCCCTGAACTGGTTACATTTCTCGGTTGAGCTTCCAGTGAGTGGTCCCTTGGCAGACAGCTTGTCATCCAGGCAGGACTGGAATGTTTGCAAATAAGATGGATCTCTAAGACGACTCACGTTGTAAAATGCGCGAACTGTCTGGGCGCATTTTTGGATGGCGAGGCACAATGCACATTTGAAGAGTCGTTCTAACCAATCGATGGTCTGTCCAGCATTCAGCTCCTCTTATGGCTCTGGTGATCTGTACATCCTGGATGTCTTGCTGGCGTACAATGATGTAGTCAATGAGATGCCACTGTTTTGATTTTGGGTGCATCCATGTTGTTTTATATTTGTTCTCCATTCTGAACACAGTGTTTGTGATGGTGAGTTCAAACTCTGAGCATTTGCTGAGTTTCAGTAGGCCGTTGTTGTTCATTTTGCCCATGCCGTATTTGCCGAGAACTCCTTTCCATCTTTCATGGTCCTGGCCAACACAGGCGTTGAAGTCTCCCAGTAGTATCAGCTTGTCATTTGTGGGCACTGAGTGCAGGACGGCACTCAGATTAGAGTAGAACTGCTCAATGGTCTCCTCAGTGCTGGTCATTGTTGGGGCATATGCGCTGATGATTGTGGCATACCGGTCTTTGCTGAGAGGCAAATGGATCTTCTAGAGCCTCTCGCTGATGCCCACAGGCAAGTCTGGCAGCTGTTTGAGCAAACTGGCCTTGATAGCCAGGCCAACACCATGGATTCTCTCTTCATTTGAGGCTCTACCTTTTCAGAAGAAGGTGTATCCAGTGGTGGGTTCGCTGAGTGATCCCTCTTCTGGTAAGCGTGTTTCACTTAGGGCTGCGATGTCAATGTTATATTACGCCAGTTCTTTACCAATTAGAGCTGTTCTTCTCTCAGGTCTTGGGGTATTCTCTCTATCAAGTAATGTCCTGATGTTCCATGCTCCTAGTAGGAGTTTCTTTGTATTTTTTCTTTGATTTGACTGCTCAAAGGGGATGACCCGCCAGCCGTGGTGTGCTGACCGGGTGTTTGTAGGACAGGCAATGTTAGGGACACCTTTTCTAGTCCCCTTCCTTGATTAGTGTGAGCAGTGCTGTCCTAGAGAGGGCTGCTCAGTCACTCAGGATGCTGCCGAACATTCCTGCTGCCCAAAGGGCCAAGCAACCACTTGTCCATAGGCCACTTACATGCAGGATCATGACTACAACTGCCAGTGGTCACCTCCACCTGTTGAGTCAACACTCCCCCATCGCCTCAGGTCTTGAAGAGGGTGGATGGGGTCAGGATAGATGAGTGTGCCCAAAGATACTTGTGCGTGAAGGAGATTTAAGTGGAAAAGTCGATGCACAGAGACAGTCCCATTCTCTCGGCGTTGGAAGCCTGGGTCCAGTGGCACGAAAAATTGTTACATCTGGAAACTTCCTCAGCTGCATTGGATGACCGTGTTGTCTTTTGTGCTCCAACACACCCTAAGTATTCCACAGTGCTTTGCTGCATTGCCATCTCAGCCATTGAACCTTCTTATTGGTTTCTTCTGCCTGTTCCGCCGAAGCAGTCTTCACATGCTGGGTGAGCAAAGCCCTGGTTCACCAGGGGTCGATGACCTGATGGCTACCCTCACAAGGTTTAGCCGGCCTGTGGAAGCCGTTGCCCAGGGTGTGGCCGCTGCCACATGCTAGCAGCTACTGGGAGCCACAAGTGAGAGCTGGGTGTCAGGTGGGGGTCAGAGGCTGGAGAGCTGCCCTAGCAGGGCATGACAAACCCTCCATCTCAGAGATACTACCACTCCCTGAGCACCCCATACACCCCGGGAAGAAATGAATATACAATGAAATAGAGGACTCTTAAGCATTCCTGATGAAAGACTAGAACTGAATAGAAAATTTGACTTTAAAATATATGTTTCAATAGAAGCATGAAAAGGTAAACATGAAAGAGAAATCATAAGGGATTCAATATGGTTAAATTATTTACACTCTTCAATGGGAAAATGGTACTGTTAACTCTTCAGAACTTTATTCTTTTGACAGTAAGAGAATACATTGATAGATGATATGGATGTAAGTTGACTATGATGGCATACTATCTAAATAATTTTTAAATGAAATCAGTAAGATTAGAGATTGAAAAAGAGGGAGTGGAAGGAGAAAGGGGGATGGGAGAGATCAAATGGGGTAAATTACCTTACATAAGCAAGATTCAATATAGCTTTGGAAGGAAGTAGGGTGGGCAAAGAAGATTGTACTTAACCTCACTTTCATCAGAATTATCTCAAAGAGGAAATAATATACACATTGAGTGTGGTAAATGAGTCTATTTTACTCTATAGGAAAGTAGGAAAGGAAGGGAATATGGAAGAGAAGACTTAAGGAAAGGAAAGTGAATTTGGAGGTGGTCGTCAGAAGCAAAAAGTTTTTGAGGATGACCAGGTGTAAAAGTTAAAATTAAATCTCAATAATAAAAGAATATTATATTTTAAGAGATGTATTAAATGATCATTAGAAATCAAGGAATAAAGAAGATATAAAATAAAGACCATTTGCCCATGACTGATCAGCCACTTCAAACACCTGCCTTACCACCACCAAACTCAGGACCAGAAGTAAAGAGGTGGGACCTTCCACTTCCCCACCTAATATCCCCTATATACAGGAAGTACGCAAGGACAGGAAGTCAGTGGGCTCCTGGCAAATGTAGTCCTTTTTTGGGGGGTAACATATTTTCAATTATACATTACCCCTGAGATCCATGGAAGACTGGTCTCTCCAATGGATCTTGTAAACATAACCAACTTGAAATTAAAATAATTTGGTGATAAAAGGAAAAGAGAACAAAACCAATGATTGCTAGGCTCATTGACTAAAAGCCAGTTAGGGGGCAGTTCCCTTTGGCATAAGAGTATATATAGAAAACAAATGCATTCAACCCCACACAGTTCAAATCACCACATCCCAAAGTTCACTCTGGATCTTCTGGTGCAGCATGTGGTCTGTGGAGGCTTCTTCATGTGCCTTCTCCAAAGAGTTCATTTTCTGAATTCAGATAGGTAGCATATTTTTTTAACCTAAAGTTACTCTCAAAAAGAATTTAAACTTTGCAATTTAAAATAATTATACATTCCTTCATGAAGAGGGTATTGAAAAACATAGGGGTCACTTAGAAATGCATAGCTGAGTTATGAGGTGTATGAATCAATTGGCAAAGAGAAATCAAAAACATCAAAAAAATCCAAATAAAAGAGAAGAGATAATTTCTCAATGAAATATAGACTATCAAAGTCTTATGTGTAAAAATTCTAAGTAAAAGAAATATAAATCTGTAACAGCTCCTTGAATCAGGGTCCAATTAAAGGGATTTAAGCAATTATATATTTACCTAATCAGTAGCCATGACTACAGAAAGTTTGCCAAACCATGAAAGACAGAAAAGGGACTGGATTATAGGATCCAGGTAGAAGCCAAATTTGAGATACTTGGTAGAATGTGGAACAATGAAGACCTACCTTTAGCACATGTTAAACAACCGCAACCTCAAACCCTAAACAAGTTCAAGTCCTCTTGTCATTAGAAATTAAGGAATAAAGAAGATACAAAACAAAGACCACATGCCCATTACTGATCAGCCATTTCAAACACCCTCCTTACCATCAACAAGCTCAGGACCAGAAGTAAAGCGATGGGATCTTCCACATCCCCACCTAATATCCCCTATCTGCAGGAAGTATGTAATGATAGGAAATCAGTGGGATCTTGGGAAATGTAGTTCGTTTTTTAGGATAACAGATTTTCAATTATACACAGGGTAAAAGGAAAAAAAAAACTATAGGATAAACAGGAGGAGAAGCGGACAAAGAGAAATACACAGTATTTATAACTTTAAAAAACATTTATCTCAATTTCTCAAATATATAGAGAACTGAGCTAATTTTATAAAAATATATGTTATTCTCCAATTGATAAAAAAAGTCAAAATATATTTACAGGTAATATTCTGTGAAATAATTCAAAACTATAACCAAGTAAAATGATTTGAATAATTTTCTATTAGAGAAATACAAATTAAAGCAATCTTGAGGTTTACTGTCTTATACTCATCAAATTGGCTATTATGACAGAAATAACCAATTACAAATGTTGATGGGAACAATTTCAATATTAATGCACTGTTGGTGGAGTTATAAACTAGTCCAACCATTCTGGGGAAAAAAATAGAAATGAATTCAAAGTGATATAAATTTTATATACACTTTGACCCAGCATTCCCACTACTATGTATGTATCCCCCAGAGATAAAATATAATGGAAAAGAACCTATATGTACAAAATCAGTTATATCAGTTCTTTCATGGTGGCAACAAATTAGAAATTGAGTTTTCCCATAAATTAAGAATGCCTGAAAAATTATTTAATTATGATGGAATACTATTGTGCTATTAATAATAGTAAGCAGGAGACAGTTAGGTGGCTCAATGGATAGAAAAATCAGGCCTGTAGATGGGAGATCCTGGAGTCAAATTTGAACAGAGATATTTCCTATCTTTGTTATTCTGTTCATCATTTCATAAAGCAAAATGGCATTCCATTATAATCATATATCATAACTTGTTCTTCAGTCATTCCACAATTCATGGGCAACCAATTAATTTCCAACTCTTTACCACCACAAAAGAGCTGGTACGTATATTTTTGTACAAATAAATCCTTTCTGGACAAATTACTTAATGCAAATTTCTTAGACCTTACTGCTCTCCTACCTTGGAACTGATATGTAAGACAAGGATTTTTAAAAGATTATGATAAGTGGGATGCTCTCAGCAAAATCTGGGAAAACATATGAACTGATAAATAGTGAAATAAGCAGAAACAGAAAAACATTAGTGACAATAACAGCAATATTTTACAATTATCAATTGTTGAAAAACTAGCTATTCTCAGCAACAAAATCATTCAAGACAATTCTGAAACTCTTATGATGAAAAATACTATCTACCTTCAGAGAAAGAACTGATCAAGTTACAATGTAGATCAAAATACACTTTTTTGACATTTTTTTTTGTCTTTTGTCTGTTTTCTTTCACAACATGACAAGCAGGAAAATGGTTTTAAAAAAAGGACAGAAAATACAGACAAAACAAACAAAAAAGAAAAAGAAAAGGAGAGATAAACAAAAGTATGTTTAAATTTTCACTCAGTTTATCAATTTTTTTCCGGAGACAGATATTATTTTTCATCATGAATCCTCTGGATCTTGAATCATTGTCTTTATCCAGGTAGTGAAGTTTTTCAAAGTTGGTCATTCTGGGAATTTTGCTGCTATGATTTATAATGTTCTCTTGGTTCTGTTCATTTTACCTTATATTTGTTCAAATAAATGTTCTCATCTTTTTGGAAAACATTCTGTTCATCATTTCATAAAGCAAAATGGCATTCCATTATAATCATATATCATAACTTGTTCTTCAGTCATTCCACAATTCATGGGCAACCAATTAATTTCCAACTCTTTACCACCACAAAAGAGCTGGTACGTATATTTTTGTACAAATAAATCCTTTCTCCACATTTTCTTTTATTTCAGTGGAATACATTCCAACTAGTTCAGTTGCTGGGTCAAAGTGTATACACATTTTTATAGCCCTTTAGGCATAGTTCCAAATTATTCTCTAGAATCTTTTTGGAATTGAGACCAATTTATATTTTTCTTTGACATTTTTATTCCATATTTTGATGCTATTTTGTCATTACTGTCTTCTATGTTTGTATAATTAACCTCAGTGTCACTATAGTTACTATCTAGGGTCATACTCTTTTATTTCTTTTTGTTCATATTTATCAATTTTTTGTGATTTTTTTTTTACCTTGTGGTAAAGTTGAGGGCTATGTCTGAATTGGAGAGGGTCTTGTCCCATGCTTCCTTTAGTGAGATTTGGGCTTTTGCTTCAGTTTTCTCCAGACCCTGGGATCTAGGTCATTATAGGGGGGTCTCTTTGCTGGCTAATATTGAGGAAAGAATTGCACTGGTATACAGTTCCAGGAGCAGAGACTCACTATTGTAAGGATCCAGGGGCAAAACCTTAGTGTTGACCAGACCCAAGGTGTCTTTTCTATTGGCTGATTCAGAAGTGAAGCCCTGGTACTGGTAAGCCCAAGGGTTGGAGCCTCCCTGTTGCCTGGGTATAAGGGATGAAGGCTCACTGTTGGCTTACTCCAGGAGAAGATCCTCATGGGAGGATTATAATAATTTTGGACCTCATTATTGAGGAGGTGAGGTCTCATGTGGCCCTTACTGCTGTCTGATTGGGCTTTGTTCCCCAATAAGACTGACCTCTTATGCCAGTTCTCCAGGCTGCCTTGGTCCAGTATGCTGATTTTTCATCTTCAAAATTTGTTTGAGTCTTTTGTTTACAATTGTTTTGAGGGTAATTTGTGGGGAGTGAGGAGAGTGGCTTCCTTACTCTAACATCTTGGCACTAGAAATTGGCTTCACAATTTTAAAGTCCTTGGTCATAGTTCCAAATTGCTCTCCAGAATGGTTGAATTAGTTCAAACCTCCACCAGCATTGTATTGGTGTCCTAATTGTTCCATATCCCCTCCAACATTTGTTGGTTTCCTTTCCTGAAAATATATTTTTTTTAATTATTTGCACCAAACAGTGAAATCTTGTTCTCTTCACATTTCCTTTTTAAAAGTTTTGATAGGTCATTTAGATATCTGAAGAATACCCTGAAATTCTTTTAAACTGGATTTAAGGAACAACTATAGACTGGTATATGAAAACATTTAAATTCATCAAACATTTTAAGAGGTATCATGTTAACTTTATATTATTTAAAAAATATGCATAAGAAGCAAAATTTATTGATCTACTGGAGGGTTCTTTCAAATAGAATTTATTTTCCTCCAGGGCTAAATGAAGCTTTCCAAATGACTAGGAAATTTATTATAGCATCCCAGGTGTTTTTAAAAATGTTGGATTGATAGATGGATAAACAGTTACTATAATCAAGGATATACAAATGGAATTTTGGGAGAATTATGATTACAAGTGCTAGTATCAGAATGGAACTGCTACTTGTGAATATATTTAAACAACCTGTATATTCCTTTTGGCCTCCAAAAAAATAAGGAAGGGTTAGATTCTAGAAGACTCTCAAAAAACAAGGTCAACAACACATAAATCATTGAAGAGAAAAGAGAAATCCTAACTTGGTCAGTATCTTATGTCATCCATGATATCTCCAAGGATTTAAGAGCAAATCTACTACATAAATCACCTCAATTGTTTTTCACCTAAGACTGTGACTCTCATGCTGCAGCTACAATCCTTATCCTTGGCTCCAGGAGGCTTATTCATGGGGAATGTGCTTTTCATTTCATTCACTGGAGAAAAAGAAATAAGTTGGTTCTCAAGGATTTACCTTTTATGTATTAAAGAATCATTTGTATCATTTATTCTGAAAACTTCAGTTCTTGTGGTGGATTATATTTCCAGAGAAATCCATCATATTAGAAACTTCAGTGGGGTAGAAAATCAAGACCAGATGTAGGGTATACAATTTTTACTTCACGTAGAGTTAGCATTGTCACAAAATGGTCTTGGAGTCAGAAAAACCTGGGATCCTAAATTCAAGTTTACTTCAGAAATTACTATTTCTTTTATGCTAGACAAGTCATTTACCCTTATTCAGTTTCATTTTCCTTACCTACAAGAATAGAAATAATTATAACATCTGTCTTAGAATGTGCTATGAGCATTAAATTAAATAACAATGAGTTGGAGTAGTGTTTTGCACTTTCAAAGATAATACGTTACTTTACTATAATTATTATTACTAACATCATTTATTAATTATATCAATTTTTATCAGTAACAATATTATTCTTAGCTTAGGTTAAGCCCTTGTTTGTCTAAGGAGCTGATTTTGTGCCTCAACATACCTGTTCACCATGGTGCATCACAGTTTTAAAGTTAAGCAAAAAAAAATCCCCAGGTTAGACTGCCTCCTACACAAGTGTCTTCATTTTCTTTGCCCTGTTTATCTGTTTCTACTTGATAAGTGATGTGGTAATATTTTATGTCCAGTTATAATAGTAGCAAAGGGAATTCAACTGCCTTTGGGTAATGAGCAGTAACTAATTCAACATGACTTAAATTATGACCTAAGGAACTTCCGGTCAAGATGGCAGCTTAGAGAAAGCTAAAGTTCAGATCTCTGAGAAACCCTTCCCGACCAATCTCAAACTATAAGCTCCTAAGGCGCCGAAATTCAACACGATCAACAGCATAGACCCTGGGAACCCTCCTCCTGGACCTGGACCCGGATAAAAAGGTATGGCCCCCCTCAAAAGCCAGAACTCGAGATCACTCGGACCTAAGGGATAGGAGCGCAGAGTCCAAGGCTCCGGGAAGCCGCAGCCCCGCCCAGCTCAGAGAGCAGGTTCTTCGGAACAACAACCCTCAGGGCCTTCTATCCGAGTCCCAGTGAAAGTCACTGCCCTCGGAGCTCCCCCGGCAGAGAGCAGGGTCGAAACAACAGCAATGCTCAGGGCCGGCAAGACAGCCTCACGGGCTGGATCCTGCTATCCAAGTATCAGTGAAAGTCCCTGCCCTCGGAGCTCCGGGAAGTCACAGCCCATCCCACCCGCAGGCCGACGAAACAGGCTCACGGCCAGCTATTCTGAAGGCAACTTCCGGAAAGCAAGCCGACCCAGGGAGCCGGGGGAGAGTGTGGCCTCCTGGTCCGACCCTTCCACTCCAGTTCCAGTGAGGCATATTCAGCTTAACCCAGGGAAGCCACATAGAACTGACAATCTGCCCAGGACTAAAGCCTCTGAATACCAGACAGAGATAAGAAAAACTAATCCTCCACATTCAGAGATGGCAAACTCCACAGAAGCACAGAAGCCCCAAAATACCAAGAAAAATAAGAAGAAAGGGGCGACTTTGGACACATTCTATGGAGCCAAAATACAAAATACAGAGCAGATAGAAGATGATATACAAGAAAATGCTCCAAAACCTTCCAAAGGAAATGGAAACTCTCCACAAACCCATGAAGAATTTGAATCAGAAATGACCAAAAAGATGGAAGCCTTCTGGGAGGAAAAGTTGGAAATAATGCAAAAGAAATTCACGCATCTACAAAACTGGTGTGATGAAACTGAAAAGGAAAACTAGGCTTTAAAGGCCAGAATCAGGCAGCTGGAAGATAACGATCATGTAAAAGAGCAAGAATTAATAAAGCAAAGCCAAACCACCAAGAAATTAGAAGAGAACATAAAATATCTCACCGACAAGATGACAGATCTGGAAAATAGAGGGAGAAGAGATAATTTAAGAATAATTGGACTCACAGAAAAGCCAGAAATAAACACCAAACTGAACATGGTGATACAAGACATAATCAAAGAAAATTGCCCAGAGATTCTAGAACAAGGGGGCAATACAAACACTGACAGAGCTCACAGAACACCTTCTACACTAAACCCCCAAAAGACAACTCCCAGGAATGTAATTGCCAAATTCCAAAGCTATCAAACAAAAGAAAAAATCCTACAGGAAGCCAGAAAAAGACAATTTAGATATAAAGGAATGCCAATCAGGGTCACACAAGACCTTGCAAGTTCTACTCTGAATCATTGTAAGGCATGGAACATGATCTTCAGAAAGGCAAGAGAGCTGGGTCTCCAACCAAGAATCAGCTACCCAGCAAAAGTGACTATATACTTCCAAGGGAAAGTATGGGCATTCAACAAAATAGAAGACTTCCAACTCTTTGCAAAGAAAAGACCAGAGCTTTGTGGAAAGTTTGATACCAAAAATCAAAGAGCAAGGAATACCTGAAAAGGTAAATATTAAGGGAAGGGGAAAAATGTTATCTTCTTCTTTTACTCAAACTCTCTTCTACAAGGACTACATGTATATCAATCTAAGTATACTAATATGTGGGGAAAATGTAATGTATAAATAGGGGGTAAAGAAAGACCAAATAGAATAATGGTTCTCACACAAAGATTCACATGGGAAGGGGAGGGGAAGAAAACTCCTATAAGAAGGAGAGGAAGAGAGTTTTTTTTTTTTTTTTTACTTAAACCTCAATCTCAGGGAAATCAACTCTGAGAGGGAAAAACATCCAGATCCATTGGGATCTTGAATTCTATCTTACCCAACAAGGGTAGGGAGAAGGGAAAACCAAGGAGGGGGAGAGTGAGAACAAAAAGGGAGGGAAAGAGAGGGGGGAGGGGGAGGGAACAAAAAGGGATGGACTAAAAAGGGAAACATCAAGGGAGGGGACAAGGGGGACTGATTCAAAGTAAATCACTGGACTAAAAGGTAGAGCCGAAGAAGAAAAGGTTAGAATTAGGGAAGGATATCAAAATGCCAGGGAGTCCACAAATGACAATCATAATTTTGAACGTGAATGGGATGAACTCACCCATAAAACATAGACGAAGAGCAGAATGGATTAGAATCCAAAACCCTACCATATGTTGTCTTCAAGAAACACACATGAGGCAGGTTGACACCCACAAGGTGAGAGTTAAAGGATGGAGTAAGACCTTCTGGGCCTCAACTGATAGAAAGAAGGCAGGAGTGGTAATCATGATATCTGATAAAGCCAATGCAAAAATAGACCTGATCAAAAGGGATAGGGAAGGTAATTATATTTTGTTAAAAGGGACTCTAGACAATGAGGAAATATCATTAATCAACATGTATGCACCAAATAATATAGCACCCAAATTTCTAATGGAGAAACTAGGAGAATGGAAGGTAGAAATAGACAATAAAACCATACTAGTGGGAGACTTAAACCAAACATTATCAAATTTAGATAAATCAAATCAAAAAATAAATAAGAAAGAGGTAAAAGAAGTGAATGAAATCTTAGAAAAATTAGAATTAATAGACATATGGAGAAAAATAAATAGGGATAAAAAGGAATACACCTTCTTCTCAGCACCACATGGCACATTCACAAAAATTGACCATACACTAGGTCACAGAAACATAGAACACAAATGCAGAAAAGCAGAAATAATGAATTTAGCCTTCTCAGATCACAAGGCAATAAAAATAATGATTAGTAATGGTACATGGAAAACTAAATCTAGAACAAATTGGTAATTAAACAATACGATACTCCAAAACTGTTTAGTTAAAGAAGAAATCATAGAAACAATTAATAATTTCATCAAGGAAAATGACAATGGAGAAACATCCTTTCAAACCTTTTGGGATGCAGCCAAAGTGGTAATCAGAGGTCAATTCATATCCCTGAATGCTTATATTAACAAATAAGGGAGAGCAGAGATCAATCAATTGGAAATGCAAATGAAAAAACTCGAAAGCAATCAAATTAAAACCCCCCAGCAGAAAACCAAACTAGAAATCCTAAAAATTAAGGGAGAAATTAATAAAATCGAAAGTGATAGAACTATTGATTCAATAAATAAGACAAGAAGCTGGTACTTTGAAAAAACAAACAAAATAGACAAAGTACTGGTCAATCTAATTAAAAAAAGGAAGGAAGAAAAGCAAATTCACAGCATTAAAGATGAAAAGGGGGACAGCACCTCCGATGAAGATGAAATTAAGGCAATCATTAGAAATTATTTTGCCCAATTATATGGCAATAAATACACCAATTTAGGAGAAATGGATGAATATATGCAAAAATACAAACTGCCTAGACTAACAGAAGAGGAAATAGAATTCTTAAATTATCCCATATCAGAATTTGAAATCCAACAAGCCATCAAAGAACTTCCTAAGAAAAAATCCCCAGGGTCTGATGGATTCACCTGTGAATTCTATCAAACATTCAGAGAACAGTTAATCCCATTACTATACAAATTATTTGACATAATAAGCAAAGAGGGAGTTCTACCAAACTCCTTTTACGACGCAAACATGGTACTGATTCCAAAACCAGGCAGGTCAAAAACAGAGAAAGAAAACTATACGCCAATCTCCCTAATGAATATAGATGCAAAAATCTTAAATAGGATACTAGCAAAAAGACTCCAGCAAGTGATCAGAAGGATCATTCACCATGATCAAGTAGGATTCATACCAGGGATGCAGGGCTGGTTCAACATTAGGAAAACCATCCACATAATTGACCACATCAACAAGCAAACTAGCAAGAACCACATGATTATCTCAATAGATGCAGAAAAAGCCTTTGATAAAATACAACACCCATTCCTATTAAAAACACTAGAAAGCATAGGAATAGAAGGGTCATTCCTAAAAATAATAAATGTATAAAACTAAAACCAACAGCTAATATCATCTGCAATGGGGATAAACTAGATGCATTCCCAATAAGATCAGGAGTGAAACAAGGATGCCCATTATCACCTCTACTATTTGACATTGTACTAGAAACACTAGCAGTAGCAATTAGAGAAGATAAAGGAATCGAAGGCATCAAAATAGGCAAGGAGGAGACCAAGTTATCACTCTTTGCGGATGACATGATGGTCTACTTAAAGAATCCTAGAGATTCAACCAAAAAGCTAATTGAAATAATCAACAACTTTAGCAAAGTTGCAGGATACAAAATAAACCCACATAAATCATCAACTTTTCTATATATCTCCAACACAGCTCAGCAGCAAGAACTAGAAAGAGAAATCCCATTCAAAATCACCTTAGACAAAATAAAATACCTAGGAATCTATCTCCCAAGACAAACACAGGAACTATATGAACACAACTACAAAACACTTGCCACACAACTAAAACTAGACTTGAACAAATGGAAAAATATTAACTGCTCATGGATAGGACGAACCAATATAATAAAAATGACCATCCTACCCAAACTTATTTATCTATTTAGTGCCATACCCATTGAACTACCAAAATACTTCTTCACTGATTTAGAAAAAAACATAATAAAGTTCATTTGGAAGAACAAAAGATCAAGGATATCCAGGGAAATAATGAAAAAAAAAAACACATATGATGGGGGCCTTGCAGTCCCTGACCTAAAACTATATTACAAAGCAGCAGTCATCAAAACAATTTGGTACTGGCTAAGAAACAGAAAGGAAGATCAGTGGAATAGACTGGGGGAAAGCAACCTCAGCAAGACAGTATACGATAAACCCAAAGATCCCAGCTTTTGGGACAAAAATCCACTATTCGATAAAAACTGTTGGGAAAATTGGAAGACAGTGTGGGAGAGACTAGGAATAGATCAACACCTCACACCCTACACCAAGATAAATTCAAAATGGGTGAGTGACTTAAACATAAAGAAGGAAACCATAAGTAATTGGGTAAACACAGAATAGTATACATGTCAGACCTTTGGGAGGGGAAAGGCTCTAAAACCAAGCAAGATATAGAAAGAATCACAAAATGTAAAATAAATAATTTTGACTACATCAAACTAAAAAGCTTTTGTACAAACAAAACCAATGTAACTAAAATCAGAATGGAAACAACAAATTGGGAAAAAAATCTTCATAGAAACCTCTGACAAAGGTTTAATTACTCATATTTATAAAGAGCTAAATCAATTGTACAAAAAGTCAAGCCATTCTCCAATTGATAAATGGGCGAGGGACATGGATAGGCAGTTCTCAGATATATAAATCAAAACTATTAACAAGCACATGAAGAAGTGTTCTAAATCTCTTATAATCAGAGAGATGCAAATGAAAACAACTCTGAGGTATCACCTCACACCTAGCAGATTGGCTAACATAACAGCAAAGGAAGTAATGAATGCTGGAGGGGATGTGGCAAAGTAGGGACATTAATTCATTGCTGGTGGAGTTGTGAACTGATCCAACCATTTTGGAGGGCAATTTGGAACTATGCCTAAAGGGCGACAAAAGAATGTCTACCCTTTGATCCAGCCATAGCACTGCTGGGTCTGTATCCCAAAGAGATAATGGACAGAAAGACTTGTACAAAAATATTCATAGCTGCGCTGTTTGTGGTGGCCAAAAACTGGAAAACGAGGGGATGCCCATCAATTGGGGAATGGCTGAGCAAACTGTGGTATATGTTGGTGATGGAATACTATTGTGCTAAAAGGAATAATAAAGTGGAGGAGTTCCATGGAGACTGAAACAACCTCCAGGAAGTGATGCAGAGCGAGAGGAGCAGAACCAGGAGAACATTGTACACAGAGACTAATACACTGTGGTATAATCGAATGTAATGGACGTCTCCATTAATGGTGGTGTATTGTCCCTGAACAATTTGCAGGGATCCAGGAGAAAAAAACACCATTCATAAGCAAAGGATAAACTATGGGAGTGGAAACACTGAGGAAAAGCAACTGCCTGAATACAGAGGTTGAGGGGACATGACAGAGGAGAGACTAAATGAACATTCTAATGCAAATACTATCAACAAAGCAATGGGTTCAAATCAAGAAAACATCTAATGCCCAGTTGACTTACGCGTCAGCTATGGGTGGGGGGGGGGAGGAAAAAAATGATCTATGTCTTTAACAAGTAATGCTTGGAAATGATCAAATAAAATATATTTTAAAAAAAATTATGACCTAAGCAAAAGATAACTCCTAAATACCTACTAATGGACATGAAAGTGTCAATGCTAGCTGTGGTTGAATGACATATCAGTCTCCTTATGATCCATTGCACTTAAGAAAGTAGGGACATAATTGGGTCAATTTAACATGGATGATTTTATACTAATTAAAATTTCATTCTTCTGTGATTGGTCCTTCATTTGTAATTCTATTACTTAAATGAATTTAGGAATGAAAGAAAAACTCATTTCTAGTAGACTTCCATATTACCTGTTATTCCCAATATTATGATCTCTCCTTTGTTGTGTGTAAAGAGAACACCTTCCTTCTAGGGTTTTGAACTATCTACTCATCTAAGCAAGCCCCAGCAGCATGTCCTGGAACATAGGGTTACAAGTCCAGGTCAGAGAAGCTTCCATTGGTTCCTGAGATATGTTAGAGCAGCCCACAGTGAAAGGAAGTGATGTGGATGAAAAGGGGCTTTTTGAACTAGAGTTCTGGGCTGATCTCTCTGGAGGTTGGTGGCTGAGGCAGAAGACACTCTTATGGGTTGGTAGGCTAGGAAATATTTTATTATTTCTTCCCTTCTTTATTTCTTTCTTAGACTATATTTATATTTAAATTAAATAGTTAAAATCTACTATCATCCTCATGACTTAAGGGTTAATTATTTTTATAAACAGTGAGTACAATAATCTTTTTTTACCAATATTATATTTCCAAACAAATTTCTAAATATTATATTTAGAATATTATCATTGTAAGATGCATTCTTATTATCTCACTCTAGTGTTAAAACATAACTATAGATATAAATTATTAAGGTATGATCTGAAGATTAATTGCTAAGGACTGCTTTTATGAGGAAATTTAAAGTAAAATAAACTAGAAATTATGACCATATACTCTCTCCTATATATTAACTTCCAGATCTTTTCCTCTACCTCTCTGATTCTCTTCAGTCTGTTTTACTCTAAATCTTGGTTCTGAAGGCAGGGGATGAGGTGAACCAGACATTTGGAATACTTCTTGTATTATCCTAAAATATAAATATATAACTTAGGGAAGACATTTAAGGAAAAAAAAAGGAGCAATTTGATTAATGGTGTTTTTGTCATACTAACAATACATATGTTTCCATATATAAGAAAATATACACAGAAGTCATAGTATTAGTATATTCCTGACTTAAAATAACAATTCACTCATTATTACACTAAATGTTTTTGGCTATTTGTCTCACTCAAAATTTGGCTCTTGCCACTACTTCTAGTTGGCAGTATAATTAATTTGTTGGCATCCAGACTAGAAATTTAAGAAACGTAATTTTTAATTTCTAAAATTTTAGTATTTGAGCCATGTGTTAAGACTTTTCTTTCATGGCATCAAAAGCAAAACCATATTTTAAATTTCTATTACCTATTCCTTTGCAATTCTTTTACAGCCTTCTTCTCTCATCATGAAAAGGATCATGTGACTTTAATCTTCAAAAATCAACTTAATTTTTCTATACTTATTCTTAGGGAAATAAAAATTCTTCCCTTCTCTCTTAATATAAATTCTAAAATAGAATAATGACAAAGGCTAGGCAAAAAGGGTAAATGACTTACCCAGAGTAAAACAACTAGGAGATTTTTGAGACCAGATTTTTTAAAATATATTTGAAATATGTTAATATTTGTTAATAGTCATCTTCTGACATTTTATGATCCATGTTCTATCTTTCCCTCCCTTACCCAGGATGGCAAGCAATGTGATAAAGCTTGTAAATATGATTATTTGTTTAACAACCCTTACATTCTGTATTAAAATTGACAGTAAGTATTCATTCAAAGCAGAAAAGTGGTTCAGGCTAGGCAACTGGGGATCAGGAAGTTGCCCAGGGTCATATAATTCTATAATGTCTGGGGATAGATTTGAATTCATGTCCTTCTGACTCCAAGCTTTGTGACTTATCTACAATGATACCTGCCTCTCTAATTTTATTCTCAAAGGTCATTTTTACTCCCTCATCCCTCTGATATTTTGATGCCCATGATATATTCCAATTGTAATAACACAGAAGAAAAAAGAGAAGAAAAATCTTGTGTTCTATGTATGCATGTATGTTTTGTGATCATTTTATGATACTAATGGGGTTTATGGGGTGCTCAGGGAGGAGTAATATCTTTGGT
Organism: Monodelphis domestica; assembly: GCF_027887165.1. Lineage (NCBI taxonomy): Eukaryota > Metazoa > Chordata > Mammalia > Didelphimorphia > Didelphidae > Monodelphis > Monodelphis domestica. Next base: position 161,978,847 of record NC_077232.1, read on the forward strand.
ATGGAGGGCTTGTCATGCCCTCCTAGGGCAGCTCTCCAGCCTCCGACCCCCACCTGACACCCAGCTCTCACTTGTGGCTCCCAGTAGCTGCTAGCATGCAGCAGCGGCCACAGCCCGGGCAACAGCTTCGAAAGGGTGGCTAAACCTTGTGAGGGTAGCCATCAGGTCATCGACCCCTGGTGAACTAGGGCTTTGCTCACCCAGCATGTGAATACTACTTCTGCGGAACAGGCAGAAGAAACCAACAAGAAGGTTCAACAGCTGAGATGGCGACACAGCAAAGCACTGTGGAGTGCTTAGGGCGTGTTGGAGCACAAAAAGACAACCTGGCCATCCAATGCAGCTGAGGAAGCCTCCAGGTGTAACAACTTTTTGTGCCACTGGGCCCAGGCTTCCAAAGCAGAGAGAGTGGGACTGTCTCTGTGCATCGACTTTTCCACTTAAATCTTCATGCACAAGTGTCTTTGTGCACAAAAATGCACAGTCAATCGTCATCCTTGGTTACTGAGAGACTACTACATATATGATACTAATAACCAAGTATTCTTAGGGTAATTTTTTTTTAAATCAGAATGTCCCATAGTATACCATGATAGATAAGACAGTTCCCCAAAAGAAGCAAAAAGAGAACCACATCATTGTCCAGTGTAATTCATTTTCATTCAATAGGAAGATAATCTGTTTCATTATATTGTTTATATAACTTGTCATTATATAAAATAAGGAAAAAATTATTCATAGAAATTTATAATTGGTGCTTACTTGAGGGGACCTTTGAGTAACTATGCCATTTTGCTTATCCAACATTGATAGATAATATAACATGGTAGACAGAGAGTTGAGAATCCTAATGCAGACACATGTAATAGAAGGACTGAGAAGGGAACAAGGGGAATAGAAGGAGAGAGGGAAATGGGGAGAGAGGGTGAAGAGATTCTTTTTCCCTTCTCTTTTCTGCAAGAGAGGTAGCCAGGTCTTGTCCCCCTGACAGAGGGAATATGTCTACTCAGAGAATGGTTCTGGGAGATGGAAGATAAGAACTGGAGAGATTAGATTTGGTAAGATGACCCACTGCCTCCCATTTGGACCCAGCTATTGTTGAATGGCAGGATGGATTCTTCTGCCTCTGGTCTCTTTAGGGATACCCACTGTCACTTCCCTTCAGAAACCTGAGGTCACCCCACTATCGAGGAGAGATATTATTCCTTGCGTTAGTCAATTTGGATCACTGGCATCCTGAGTTAATGTTCCCCTTTTAGGAAGAGATGTGATTCTCACAAATCTTTTGCCCCCTTTCCTAGTATCAGAAACCAGCCAGAGCTCATTCTAAAGTAGTAAACAATTTATTTGGGTTCACACAGTTTAGTAAAGGTAAGGGTGTCAAGCAAGGAAAGTGGGGAGTAGAAAATCCTAATGCTTGTCCCCTCTGGTAGACTGTCCCCCCAAAATTCTTGGGGCTCAAGGCTGAGGGCCTTGAACATTCTTCCATCCAGCTGCTAGTTGATCCCTATCCCTCAGCTAACTAACTTTTGCTTCAGGAGTCCAGGAACAGGTCAGGGAGGAATGTAGAAGATCTTTGACAGAAGGTTTCTCTGTAGACAGTTTCCTTTCAATTTCTCTGTCTACAGTACTCACAAATAACTCTGTTCTGTTGTTGAGAATGAGGAAGAGGTGTCCAGGGGTTCACAGGGAAAGCTGTTGATCCCCTGAGAGATCCAGCTTCTTCCCAGCTTGAGAGGTTTTTCTCCTTCCTCTGGCTCTCAGCTGAAGAAGTGCCCCAGTGAGAGCTGGAACTCACCCATCCCCCCTCTTCTGTCTGACTGGAATCCTGAGGTTCTGCTTTTTCTTCTCTTATTTGCAACTCTTCTATAATTTGGATTAATTCCTCCCTTACACAAATCATAGATTAGTGACATTTTGTACATAATTTAATACTTCTTAGATCATTTACAGATCTTCAGTAATAGAGATAATACTTGTGATTAAACTGACATAAGAAACTATTGGGTAAGGAATCTCTATCTACCAATGCCAAGTGATATCATTTTCTGCAATATATAGCTTCTTATTGATTGATTGTCACGCCAAATTAGCCTTAAGCACTCATTATGTGTCAGATATTATAATAAGTTATAGATATCTTTTATAGGTTAAAAGAGAGTCCATGCCCTCAAGGAGATTATATGAAAATGGAGGGGAAACACAAACAAAGATACAAACAAAAAAATCAATTTTAAAGTAAGAAAGAAAAAACTCCCTAAAGGATAGGATAGGTCAAATGGAAATGGAGCCAAAAAAAATAAAACCAGAAAAAAAAAAGAATTTCCTTTAAGAATCAATTTGGCCAAATGGAAAAAGAAACAAAAATGCTCAAGAAAGAAAATAAATCCCTAAAAATTGAATTGAACAAATGAACATTAATAAATCCATAAGATATCCTGAAGCAATAAGAGACAACAAACCAAAAAAATTAAATAGAAGAAAAATCTCAAATTCCTCACAGGGAGGGGGGTGGAAACTGATCTGGAAAATAAATATAAAGGAGACAATCTAAGAATCATCAGAATCCCTGAAGAATCTGATTAAAAGGGGATAATAAATACAGAAATGAACCTGGACTTTATACAAAATCATTAGGGGAAATGGCCCTGATATCCCTGAATGGGTCAGGGAGAAATAAGTTGAAATTATTCACTGATAACTTCCTAAAGAGACCTCAAAATAAAACAGCCCAGGATAATGAAAGCCAAATTCCATATCTCAGTGCAAAGGAAAAGTACTCCAAGTAATCAGAGGGAAAGAATTTAAATACAGTGGAATCACATTCAGAATTACACAAGACCAGACATCTTCTATATTAAGGGATTGGGAGGGAAATATGAAATTGTGAAGGGCAAAGGACTTAGAATTACAACCAAGAATGTAATACACAGCAAAATTGAGCAACTCTAGGGGAAGAAAATGATGAGTAAATTTGACATTCAAGAGAAGCATAACAGAGTGAAAAAGGAAGCATAACAGAAGAGTAAAAACTGTTAAATGTATTTTGTTTGCACTTTGTAAAAATTAAATTATATCTCTAATAATAAAAATATTATATTTAACGAGGTTTATTAAGGATCAATAGAAATCAAGGTAAAAAGAGGATACAAAATAAAAACCACGTGCCCATGGTTGATTAGCCCATTTAAAATCCCTGCGCTTAGCTTACCACTATACTTGCTGCATCATTTCAGAGTAAGGGAGTGTGGGAGACATTACTACCAGTTAAATACCAATTGTGATCTCGCCAATGTGGACGCTGAAGAAAGATTATAGGGAATTCTGGGAAATACCAAGGACTTCTGGGGAATGAAGTCTAGGGTTAAAAATCTCCATTTATAAATGTCCCCCCAGAGAGCCAAGGAAGACTAGTCTCTCCAATGGGTCTTAAAAACATACCAACTTTGAAATTACAATAATTTGAGGATAAGAGGAAGAGAGAACAAAACCAATAATTTCGCCCCCATGTCTTAGAGGCATAGCTGCTACAGATTTACTAGTGACAAAAATTGTTTATCTACTATTGGGATGCCCATTAACAATTATGTGCCCATATGAGGTAGAACTATTGTTGCTAAAGCATAGAACACAGGCATTTTCTGATCAGCAAATTACAAGGTATGAAATAACCTTGTTAAACAATGAAAATATCACTTTAAAACATTATACAACCCTTAATCTTTCCACCTTGCTTCCAGATTAACCAACTTCAGGAGAACCATTACACAGTTGTGAAACACTAGGGTCCATGGCAGAAAAGTCTTGAGATGAACTCTTGGACACTACCTTAGACAACCCAGATCTGGTATTATTTACTGATGGTTCATCTTTTATGAGGAATGGCACATGCTACACTGGAGCTCCTGGAGTCACAGATTTGCCACTAAGTGGTCAGATTCACTGCCCTCTAATATGAGCTCTAAAGGTACAGAACTCATAGCTCTGAAACATGCCTGTATAATTGCCAGGGGAAAAAAAGTCAACAATTTATACAGATTCTAGATATGCTTTTGGCATTTGTCACTCAATCAGGATGCTATGGCTCCAGAGAGAATTTTTAACCTCAGCTAGAAAATCCATAACTAATGCAGAAAGTATTAATGAAGTTCTTTCTGCTCTCCAGCAGCTCAAGGCCTAGCTGTAATTCATTGCTCTGCCCATTCAGGTAGCATTGACCCTGTCTCTAGGGAAAATGACCAGGCAGATACTGCTGCAAAACTAACAGCAATAGAAGGGTGTGAATTAATTTTAACATTAACAGCCACTGATGGCTTAAATTTATCACTTTCCTATAATGAAAATGAAGTGGAAAAATGGAAACAAAAATTCAAAGCAAAACAGATTAGTAGAGTATGGGTGTCATCTGAAGGAAAACCCCGGCTCCCTAGAAGTTTCTATCACAAAATTTGCCAATCTGTCCATAGAAGTGGTCACTTTGGTACCTAGGACATCATGGACTCACTTAAGAGAGTATGGATAGCCCCTGGTATAATTACCATAGTCTCTAAAGTATATACATCCTGCTTTACCTGCCAAGCATATAACCAACATGCCTTTCTTGGAAAAGCCTCTGCTGGGTGTCCTCTGGCTTACACAACTTTTGAGCACCTGAAGATAGATTTCATGGCAATGCCAAAGCCTGGACAATATAAATTTTGTCTAGTCATAGTAGATCAACTGACCAGATGGCTGGAAGTATTTCCTATAGCCCGAGCCATAGCAGCTTTTGTTGCTAAGATGCTTTTAAAAGAGATTATTCCTCTCTTTCGACTCCCAGCACATATTGATTCAGATAGGGGAAGTCATTTTATTGATTCTGTTCTAAATCAGATATATTCTTGCTTGGGGATAACTCCCAAATTCCATATTCCATATCATCCCCAGAGCTCAGGCCAAGTTGAAAGAATGAACAGAAAACTTAAAAGTATGATTGGCAAATTGTGCACTGAGACACATTTTAAAAGGCCTGAAATTCTCACTCTGGCCTAGATTATAGGAACCAAATTTGAGATACTTGGTAGAATGTGGGACAAGGAAGACCTGCCTTTGGCATATGTCAAAACAGTCACAACCTTGAACCCCCAAAAAGTTGAAGTCTTCTTGTCTTGGCTCAAAATTTTCTTCAATCCCATTAGAATTGGCTGGTCTCTTTGACTTCGTGGTCGATTGGTACTATGCAGTTTAGTTTGTACTTCTTTGGCCACTGTATAATTACTCTTTTTGTATTTCCTTCTCCTGGAATCAGACAAATAAACAAAGTCCCATATTTTTTTAAAATAATCAATGGCATCATTTTTGTAGTCTAAAGTTTTTTGGGTATGCATTAATTTTAGAACAAATGTGTTTTAAACTTATATTACTGCAAAATCAAAAGAGTTAAAGAAAAATTTATCTTAGAAGCAGACCCAGGGGAAATCTATACATCTCACCATTTGAGATGCTTTTTGGACATCCATCTATACAGGCTGAGCATTTCTCCCCTGAATATATATCACTATTAGGGGGAGATACTTCTATTGCTTCCTATATACAGGAGCTACAGCACAAACTGCGTGAACTCAATGAGAGCTAAAGTTCAAGCCACTAGACTTTTCACTTCATGACCTCAACCAAGGAGACAAGGTGTATATAAAGAACTTTCAGCATACTGGAGCAACTCAGCCTTCCTGGGAAGGGCAATTCCAAATATTGTTAACTACTCCAACATCTATAAAAATTGGAGAGAAGGACTCTTGGATTCATTACTCACATGTAAAGAAAGCATCTTCTATGGAAACTGATTGACTATCTCCTATACAGACATTGGACATTGAATTCCTGATTTTTTTTCATTTCTCTTTTTCCTTATTTTTATTATTGCTTTTCTTTTATTTTGATTAGAATATTTTATTTTTCCCTTTTCTCATTTCTTGTACTTAAGGTACATACAATCAATATTATTTTTTATTCTACAATAATATAAGTTTAAAGTATATATATATATATATATATATATATATATATATTATATATGTATATATATATATACTAGATATATATACTTGCTTTGGTATTAATACATACCCAAACAGCTTTAGACTGTGAGAATCTGCCATTTATTGATAATTGTTAAGGGACTGTGATTAATGGTTGTGTCTGATTCTAGGAAACAGGATCAAAAAGGAGCACAGACTTAACCTGAATAGTTCCAAAAAGAGCAGGCAGGTCAAAGAAGAAAGAAACCAATCCAGGTAGGATAGATGCACTTCTAAGCCAATACAAAGGACTTGAAAAAAGTGTGAGACTCAAGGTTGTGATGCTTGACATATGCTAAGATGTAGGACTTCCTTGAATCCACACTCTTTGTGAAAATACTTACAGACAAGTACCAAAATTTAGCTATCATCCTGGCTCCCCCTATCCCTGAGAATGAAGGTAAATCATATCAGGGAATGGCACTTCCCTGTCAAAATAAAAATCTGTTCCTTTTTTCTCTCTTATAGTAGGGCAACTTCCTGTTGCCTTGGCTGAAAATGGGTAAGTGAAATATTACTGCATTCTTTCCTACAGATTTGTGGGATTAGAAATTACTTTAATTGGATCCTAATACAAGGGCCTGTTAGAAATGTATTAAACCCTAATACAAGGGTCTATTATGAATTTATTCTTGCTTACTCAAAATTTTGTATACATAGATTTTTGATATTTTGATACTGATTTTGAATTCTTCCTTCTTAAAAAAGGTTTTATTTTTCTTCCATTATTTTTTCTTTTATTTTTCTTTTTTTATATATTCTTTTGATAATTGACTCATACGCCTCATAACTAAACCTTGCATTCTGAGCTGAACTGTGTGTTTCTCAACACTCTCTTCAGGGGAGATTGTATTTTCACGAAATCCAAGATTTTAATTTTTGTTTGAGCTATTGGACTTCCAGGTAAGAATGGGGGCAGATTAGATGTGGCTCGCTTCCCGTCCTCAGACCCAACGATACAGACAACCTCAAAAGAACCCCAAAAAACCTTACTCATAAGAACAGAGGGAATCTACAGTAGGGTCCAGCACTGAAGGTATGTGGGATATGGGCATTTCCACACTATAAGGGAAGGAAAAAGCTCCCACCCAAACATGAGCAGACCTACCCTCCCCCACCTACCTAAGGAGCCAGAGTTAAAGTCAGTGCATGCCATAACCAACAAGTGAGGGAGGGGTTCACCAGGAATGAGCAAGGAGCAGCTCCAGGTCTGGAGAGCTACAAAGACCAGCAGGGACTTACCCCTGAAAGCAGTAACACCTGAAACCCCTGGAGGCTGGCAAGGGGAGCTCAGACCTCGGGCACACAAAATCATTGCACAATAATCAAGTGTGCGAAGTGCACCCCTGAAGTGAGCAAGGGGCACCTATAGGTCTTGGGAGTTAACTAAGACCACCAAGGACTCACCTCTGAGAGCATTAACACCCGAAACACCTGCAGGCAGGGGAGGGCACACCTTGGACTCCCCCTGGAAGATAGCCCAGCTTTGGATAATTGAGAGATGGCCTGAGCCAAAAAGCCTTGAGCATTAGATCCATACACAGAGAGCTAGCCTTCCTCACTCAGATTCCTGAATGGAAAGGGAAGGGAAAACCATAGAGATGGCAAACAGTGCTCAGGAACAACTTCCAAACACCAAGAAAAGTAAGAAAAAGGTGTTGACTTTGGATAGTTTTTTATGGAGGAAAAATACAGAATACATAGGAAATAGCAGAAGAAGAAATCCAAATAAATGCTCCAAAACCTTTCAAAAGAAATGGCAATTGTCCACAAAATCTTGAAGAATTTAAATTGTAGGTTATCAAAAAAATCTAAGCCTTCTGGCAGGAAAAATGGGATATAATGCAAAGAGAATTTAACAATCTGGGGGGTCAAGAACTCCCAATTGGAGAAACAGCTGAATTCTCACAAAGCAGGAAAGACCAAACTGAAAAGAAAAACCAGTCTTTAAAGCCCAGGATTAGACAAGTGGAAGACAATGATCTTGCAAAACAGCGGGAATTAATAAAGCAAAGACAAAAAATTAACAAATTAGAAGAAAAAATAAAATATCTCACTGACAAGGTGACAGATCAGGAAAACAGAGGAAGGAGAGACAATCTGAGAATCATTGGTCTACTAGAAAATCCAGAAATAAACAGAAATCTTGACATCATAATACAAGATATCATCCAAGAAAACTGCCCTGAGATTCTAGGACAATGGGACAAAATACACATTGAAAAAGTTCATAGAACACCTTCTACAATAATCTGCAAAAGACAACTCCCAGGAATGTAATTGTCAAATTACAAAGCTTTCAAGCTAAGGAGAGAATTCTGCAAGAAGCCAGAAAGGAACAATTTAGATGTCAAGGAGCTCCAATCAGGATCACACAAAACCTGGCAACTTCCACACTGAACGACCATAAGACCTTGAACATGATATTCAGAAAGGCAGGAGAGCTGGGTCTTCAACCAGGAATCAGCTATCCACCAAAACTGACTATATGCTTCCAGGGTAAAGTATGGACATTCAACAAAGTAGAAGATTTCAAGTATTTGTAAAGAAAAGACCAGAACTCAGTGGAAAGTTTGATATCCAAACACAAAGAGCAAGCAAAACATGAAAAGGTAAATATGAAAGAAAGGGAAAAGGAGAAAAAGGTTTTTTTTTCTTTTATTCAAACTCTCTTCTATAAGGTCTACATTTAGATCAAATTATATATTAAAATGTTGGGGAAATGTTATGTGTAATTCTCAAAAATTGTATGCTTTGTTAGAGTAATTAGAGAAATCACTCAGAGGGAAAGATCAGGGAATAAAGATGATATGGAGAAAGGGGGGGGGAGAAAGAAAAGGGGAGAGAGGGAATAGATGATGTCATAAAGATATACTTGAAGAAATAGAAATAAATTAAATAGAATCACCCTTGTCACACAAAGATACACATGGGAAGGGGAGGGGAAGAATTCTCTTATAAGAAGGAGAGCAAGAGAATGATAATTGGCACTACTTAAACCTTACTCTCAGTGAAATCAAATCTGAGAGGGAAGAGCATTTAGATCCTTTGGGATCTTTAATTATATCTTATCCAACAGGAGGGGAGAAGGGAAAATTAAGGGTTGAAGAGAGGAGGGAGTACAAGAAGGGAGGAAAGGAGAGGGGGAGGGAAATTAACAGACCCTAAAAAAATAAAATTTAAATTAAAAAAAAAAGAACAAAAAGGGGGAGGCTAGAAAGGGAAGCATAACAAGGGTGGGGAATAGGGGCACTGATTTAAAATAAATCACCGGTTTAAAAAGTTATAGCAAAATACAAAAGGTCAGAATTAGGGGAGGAGATCAAAATGCCAGAGAAGTCACAAGTGACAAGCATAACTTTGAACATAAATGGGATGAACTCACCCATAAAAGGTAGAAAAATAGCAGAGTGGATTAGAATCCAAAATCCTATCATATGTTGTCTTCAAGAAACACCCATGAAGCAAGTAGATATTCAAAAGGTCAGAATTAAAGATTGGAGTAAGATCTATCGGACCTCAACTGATAGAAAGAAAGCAGGAGTTGCAATCATGATGTCTGACAGAGCCAAAGTAAAAATAGACCTGATCAAAAGGGATAGGGAAGGTAATTATATCCTGATAAAAGGCAGTATAGATAATGAGGAAATATCACTAATGAACATGGATGTACCAAATGGTATGGCACCCAAATTTCTAGTGGAGAAAGTAGGAGAATTGAAGGAGGAAATAGATGGCAAAACTATATTAGTGGGAGACCTGAATCAACCACTATCAAATTTAGATAAATCAAATAAAAAAATAAATAAGAAAAAGGTAAAAGATGTGAATGAAATATTAGAAAAATTATTTAACATATATGGAGAAAAATAAATAGGGACAAAAAGGAATACACTTTCTTTTCAGCAGCACATGGCACATTCACAAAGATTGACCATGTACTAGGTCATAAAAACATGGCAAACAAATGCAGTAAAGCAGAAATAATAAATGCAAACTTTTCAGATCATAAGGCAATAAAATAATGATCAGTAATTGTACATTGAGAGCCAAATTAAAAATCAATTGAAAATTAAATAATATGATACTCCAAAATCATTTAGTTAGAGAACAAATCATAGAAACAATTAATAATGTTATTGAAGAAAATAACAATAGTGAGACATTCTTTCAGACCTTATGGGATGCAGCCAAAGCAGTACTCAGAGCAAAATTCATATCCTTGAGTGAATATATTAACAAATAAAGGAGGACAGACATCAATTAATTGGACAAGCAAATCAAAAAACTTGAAAGCAAACAAATTTAAACCTCCCAAAAGAAAATCAAATTAGACATCCTAAAAATTAAGGGAGAAATTAATAAAATTAAAAGTGATAGAACTATTGAACTGATAAATAATACAAGAAGCTTGTACTTTGAAAAAAAACAAACAAAATAGACGAAGTACTGGTCAATCTAATTTAAAAAAAGGAAAGAAGAAAAACAAATTAACAGTATCATAGATGAAAAGGGGTACCTTACTTCCAAAGAAGAGGAAATTAAGGCAATCAATAAAAACTTCTTTGCCCAATTATATGGCAATAAATATGCCAATCTAGGCAATATGGACAAATATTTACAAAAATATAAATTGCCTAGACTAAAAGAATAAGAAATAGAATTCTTAAATAATCCCATATCAGAACAAGAAATTCAACAGGCCATCAAAGAACTCCCTAAGAAAAAATCCTCAGGGCCTGATGGATTCACAAGTGAATTCTATGAAATATTCAAAGAACAGCTAATTCCAATACTATACAAACTATTTGACATAATAAGCAAACAGGGAGTGCTACCGAATTCCTTCTATGACACAAATATGGTACTGATTCCAAAGCCAGGTAGGTCAAAAATAGAGAAAGAAAACTGCAGACCAATCTCCCTAATGAACATAGATGCAAAAATATTAAAAAAGATACTAGCAAAAAGACTCCAGCAAGTGATTAGGAGGTCATTCAACATGATCAAGTAGGATTTATACCAGGAATACAAGGATGGTTCAATATTAGGAAAACCATCCACATAATTGAACATATCAACAAGAAATCCAACAAAAAACACATGATTATCTCAATAGACACAGAAAAAGCCTTTGATAAAGTACAAAACACATTCCTATAAAAAACACTAGAAACCAAAGGAATAGAAGGGTCTTTCCTAAAAATAATGAACAGTATATATCTAAAACCATCAGCAAACATCATCTGCAAATGAAATAAACTAGATGCATTCCTAATAAGGTCAGGAGTCAAACAAGGATGCCCATTATCACCTCTATTATTCAACATTGTGCTAAAAACACTAGCAGTAGCAATTAGAGAAGAAAAAGAAATTGAAGGTATTAAAATTGGCAATGAGGAGACCAAGTTGTCACTCTTTGCAGATGACATGTTGGTCTACTTGAAGAATCCTAGAGAATCAACCAAAATGCTGGTCAAAACAATCAACAACTTTAGCAAAGTTGCAGGATACAAAATAAACCCACAAAAGTCCTCAGCATTTCTATATATCTCCAACACATCTCACCAGCAAGAATAAGAAAGAGAAATTACATTCAAAATCACCTTAGACAATATAAAATACTTAGAAATCTATCTGCCGAGACAAACACGGGAACTATATGAACACAACTACAAAACACTCTCCATACAACTAAAACTAGACTTGAGCAATTCGAAAAACATTAACTATTTGGTGACATACTTATTGAACTTCCAAAAATACTTTTTTACTGAATTAGAAAAAAACATAACAAAGTTCATTTGGAAGAACAAAGGATCAAGGATATCCAGGGAAATAATGGAAAAAAAAAACACAAAGGAAGGTGGCCTTGCAGTCCCAGATCTCAAAATATATTATAAAGCAGTGGATATTAAAACAATTTGGTACTGGCTAAGAGACAGAAAGGAGGATCACTGGAATAGACTTGGGGTAAATGACCTCAGCAAGACAGTCTATGACAAACCCAAAGACCACACCTTTTGGGACAAAAATCCACTATTTGATAAAATCTGCTGGGAAAATTGGAAGATAGTGTGGGAGAGATTAGGTCTGGATCAACACCTCACACCCTAAACCAAGATAAATGGTGTGAATGACTTGAACATAAAGAAGGAAACTATAAGTAAATTAGGTGAACACAGAATAGTATACATGTCAGACTTTTGGGACGGGAAAGATTTTAAAACCAAGCAAGACTTAGAAAGAGTTACAAAATGTAGAATAAATAATTCTGATTACATCAAATTAAAAAGTTTTTTTTTTTTTACAAGCAAATGGGCAAGAGACATGAATAGGTAATTTTCAGATAAAGAAATCAAAACTATTAATAGGCACATGAAAAAGTGTTCTAAATCTCTTATAATCAGAAAAATGCAAATCAAAACAACTCTGAGGTATCCCCTCACACCTAGCAGATTGGCCAACATGACAGCAAAGGAAAGTAATGAATGCTGGAGGGGATGTGACAAAGTTGGGACATTAATGCATTCCTGGTGGAGTTGTGAATTGATCTAACCATTCTGGAGGGCAATTTGGAACTATGCCCAAAGGGCGATAAAAGGCTGTCTTCCCTTTGATCCAGCCATAGCACTGCTGGGTTTGTACCCCAAAGAGATAATAAGGAAAAAGACTTGTACAAGAATATTCATAGCTGCGCTCTTTGTTGTGGCCAAAGATTGGAAAATGAGGGAATACCCTTCAATTGCGGAATGGCTGATTAAATTGTGGCATATGTTGGGGATGGAATACTATTGTGCTCAAAGGAATAAAAAAGTGGAAGAATTCCATGGAGACTGGAACAACCTCCAGGAAGTGAGATAGAGTGAAAGGAGCAGAACTGAGAGAACATTGTAAACAGACTGATACCCTATAGTCCAATCAAATGTAATGGATTTTTCCATTAGTGTCAGTGCAATATCATATCCCTGAACAATTTGCAGGGATCTAGGAGAAAAAGCACTACCCACAAGCAGAGGACAAACAGTGGGAGTAAAAACACCAAGGAAAGGCAACTGCTTGAGTACAGAGGTTGAGGGGATATGATTTTGGAGAGACTAATTGAACACCCTAATGCAAATACCAACAACATGGAAATGGGTTCAGATCAAGGACACATGTGATACCCAGAAGAATCACGCATTGGCTATGGGAGGGGTGGTGGGAGGGGGGGAGGAGGAAAAAAAGTGATCTTTGTTTCCAATGAGTAATGTTTGAAAATGACCTAATAAAATAATATTTAAAAGGAAAAATAAATTTTGTTTGAGAAAGATCTTCATGGAAGAAGCTTGCTGACTCCTAAAATCCAGAGAATGAACTATTTGCAGGAAGATACATAAAACCTACTAGATCAGGAAGATCAAGAATGAGTCTTGGGTTGCAGTTGATTGAACTGAAAGTTGATTGAACATTTATTTTGAATGCACATTATTATGCCAAAAGTGGGCAGCCCCCTAATTGGTTTTTGTCAATATGCCTAGCAAAAGGTTAGTTTTGCTATCTCTCTCTTTCTCTTCTATTTCCTTCTTATCTTTTATTATTGTAGTTTTCCTCTTAGAAGATAAATTTTTGTATGCACCTTCAGTTGCAAAATTTAGGAGTGCAGGATGATTATGTTTAGGAATCAATAGGGGAGACTAGTCCCCCAATCCTCATCAGGGGCATTGTGAATTTTAGATTTTCTCCATTTTGCTTAGTCTAGCACCCAGGAATGTATACATTCACACCACACTGGCATGAGCTAGAAAGTGACAAATCAGAAACAACTGACTGTCCCCTGGGCTGTCCTGAGCCAAGCTTGAGCCACCATTGTCACATGTGAGATGCCAGAAGTGATGTAGAGAGCTACCTTTGTATTTAGTGCCACTTCCTGTGGGGAGAGCTGGGCCCAAGTTGACCCTGGAACCTGAGCCTGGAGGAGCCCCTCATAAAACTGCCTTGAGACAGTCACATGGTGACTAATAAGACTGAATCCCCGTCCCTTGGCTTTTCTTTCCCACCCCCTTCTTGGCCAATGCTTTTGAACTCCTACCTGACTCAGCCTGAGCTGGAGCAGTTTAAATTCTTTTTTTTTCTCTCTCATTCTTAATTCCGTCCTCCTATTGTCAATAAACCACCATAAATTCCATTCTGTCTTGAGTGCTTCATTGGGATTTAGAAATTAAATCCCTGGCAACCAACTAAATTTATATTCAGTCTCAACCCTAAATTTACCCACAACAACTTGAACTTTAATTGATGGTTGCCAGGGATTTAATTTCTAAATCCCAAAATGAATTACTAAATTAAATGGAATTTATGATAGTTTATCTTTAAAACTGATAGAATACATTAAGGAAGAGAGAAAAATGGGGGAGAGAGAGGGAGAGAGAGAGCTCTGGCTTCCTCAGAGCCAGGTAGAAATTCTAAGCTCCAGTCAGGGGAAAGGAGGCTCAAGACTGTGGGCTTTTCTCAGAGGTTCATACCTCCATAAAAGCAAGGAAACTAAGTCAGCCTTTAAATCACCACTGTGACTATCTAAAAGGAAAGCAGTCTGAGGTCTCCTGTATGATCTCCTCCAGGGGTTCATTTCCACAGTCAACTGTCTTCACTCCAAGTCTGAGGGTCTGTCTTCCAATGTCTCCTCCAAGAGACTTCTTCTTTCTTGATTGATCTATATCCATGTGCCTCTATTTCTCTATTTAAAGATCTTTTTCTCTTGTGTCACCTCCCCTAAATTTTATATCTTCCAATCACAGCAGACACACATCTCCAGGACTGCCCCTCAATGTATGAAATGGGTGTTCACACCTTTTTAGTTAGTTATACCTTTTGGGGTTATTTAATACCTTTTGTAGTTAAAATGGGTAGATCTACTTTAAATACTGAGTTAACACTTTGGGGATTAAAAGCTAAAAATAGACAGGGGATTACAATTTAATATTCATAATAAAGGAAGAGCTAAGTACCTTCATTGTTTCAATCAGGGGAGAGCCAAATCCAATCTTCACAAAACTTAAGGATATCAATAAGGTTGAATTGCAGACATTTCTACCTGGAAATGTAAAAATTGAGATATTTAAGATATCAATGACACTTGAGATATTTAGGGTTCTGTTTACTTAATGTATTCAAAATACCCAAAGTACTTATTATACTTAAGAATTTTTTCACTATTAGGTCAATGAGAAGAGTATACATAGAAGGAAAGAAGAGAATTCATAGAATAGAATGGGTTGATATCCAAAAAATCAAGGGTTGAAAAAGAGGAATACACAAAGATAAGAGAAAGGAGAGATAGAAAAGATAATTGTCTCACATGAAGGTACTCAAAAGAATCAATAAGTGGAGGGCAAGAGGGTGGGGTAGTGGGCAATACTTAAAACTTATTCTCATCATAATTAGCCCAAAGTTGGAATAAAGTACACACTCAGTGATAGAAAACACCTTACTTTATAGGGAAATTGGAGATAAGGAGGGATATGAAAAAGGGATACTTATTAAAAGGAATTTGAATTGGGGGAGACAGTAATTGGAAGCAAAACACTGATGAAAAGGGAAAAGTTGGAGGAAGATAGAGAGAAGGGTAAACAAGTGGAAAATAAGATGTAGGGAAAAACATAATTAGAAATCATATCTATGAATATGAATTGGATGGATTTACCCATAAAAGGGAAAAAAGATGGCAGAGTAGATTAATAATCAGAATCACACAATATGTTGTCTATGAGAAACACATTGTAAAGCAAGCAGATGTGGAATCCATTATGTTTTAGCTAAAAAAAAAAAAAACAAACAGCCCTGGCTTCAATCATGAACTCAGACAAAGGAAAAATAAAAATTGATGTAATCAAAAATAAAATTTGAGATACTTGACAGAATGTGGGACAAGGAAGACCTGCCTTTAACATATATTAAACAGCCACAACCTCAATTCCCAAACAATTTCAAGTCCTCTTGTCTTTAGCTCAAAATTTTCATCAATTTCATTAGGATTGGTTGGTCTCTTAGACCTTGTACTCAATTGGCACTACGCAGTTGAGTTTTGTGCTTCTTTGGCCTTGTGAAATGGCTCTTTTGTATTCTCTTGTCCTGGAATCAGACAGAATAACTAAGCAAAGTCCCATAATTTTTTAAAACAATCAGTGGCAAAATTTTCAGTGTTTAAACCTTTTTGGGTATGCATTGACATTATAGCAAATATATTCTAAACTTATATTACTGCAAAATCAAAAAACTTAAAGAAAATCTCAATACTGGTGACATGCTTCAAATACAAAAAGAAGAGGAAAAAAGTAAAAAACTGAAATATTATATTGCACATGCAAGCAAAAACAATAATAAAAGAGTTTTAAAAATCAAAAATATATCTTATAAACATTGACACACTGTGTCAGGTAAGGAAATATAGAATACAAGAGTTTCTCACCAAAAAATGAGATCCATTTCCTCTTCAAACCTGGCCATGATCCACTGTGAGTGCAAAGCAAATGATTTCTACAAAGTAACAGTTTTTTATAAAGAACAGTAATATAGCATGTAATAAACATTCCAAAAGTATCAATATCCCCAAAGTTATAATAGTCCATTTAATAACAATAGCAACCAAACCCACTATCATATTTTACATGAGTCTGCTATATGACATATAAAGAAAAAAAAAACCTTAAAACCTAATGGATACTTGTCACAACTTTTTCAAGTGTATCAATGCTTTAACCTTGGCTGAGATATTTTTTTAATTCTATTACTGCCATCATTACAAAAATGTGGCAGGAGTCTAGAAAAAAATATCAAACCTCTGTAATGTTGATGTTGGATCTAAAAATGTCACCAATAATCTAGATCATCTTTGTGAAAGGGTAAAGTGAGCTGAGGAGTTACAGATGAGAGATGCCCCTCTTTTAGGAGCCATCCAGAGGTACCATGCCCTGAGATCAACTTCCCAGTTCCTTTGATATGAGACTGTAATGTTCCAACAGGAAGTGACAATTATAATTGTACTTCACATCAG
Source organism: Monodelphis domestica (assembly GCF_027887165.1). Taxonomy (NCBI): domain Eukaryota; kingdom Metazoa; phylum Chordata; class Mammalia; order Didelphimorphia; family Didelphidae; genus Monodelphis; species Monodelphis domestica. The sequence continues at coordinate 161,995,935 of NC_077232.1, forward strand.
TTACTAAAATGGACGTTACCTCCTGTTAAAGGCAGGCAAAATGATCAGAGTTATTGAAAAAAATCTGAAATTCATGTTTGAAGACACCTTAAAATCAAATTAAGATATTTAGCTCATTAAATTTTCCAAATGTTGTTGTACAATTATAACCAGTTTTTTATGAAGTCCATCCATCCTCTATGAAAATTTACAAAGCCAAAATGGAAAAAAGCTGTTTTTTTAAATGGGCTTATTCAATAATATTTGGTCAGTATAGTTATAGGGGAAAAGCAACAGAATATAACAGTAATTAAAATCCAATACATTAAAATGATTCAGTGTAACAGAATAGTATTGAATACATTAATATATGAACTTAAAACCACAAAATTAAATCTAAAAAAAAGCAATCAGCAAAATAAAATAAAATAGAGGCTTTTATAAAACATTGGTGTCTGAAAAAGGCTAAAAAATTTCACCTCCAGTCTCTTTTGTTCCTTTCTCTAACCTTTGAGATTCCTTTTGTCAATACTGTGGGATCTCCCATAATGAAGGAGAACATGGGCTTTAGGAATCTCAAACTGGGCAGGCCCAAATGGCAAAGAGTTGCAGGGAGATAAATTGCTTCCCTGAATGTCAAGTAAGGTAAGTAAAAGGATAAGTAGTTCACTCATGAATGATAGAAGCTGTTTGAAATAGGTAAGTTACTGTTCTTTCATAGAGTACGCCATGCTTGCAATCAACTTCCTGTTTGAAAGTGTATCTTCCTTTTCCTCATCCCTCCAGAGGTCCCCTGTCATGTGGAGGCTAATTGTTGTCTATGGAAAGAGTATCTCATTTTTACCAGATGTTTTGTGATTCCAAAAACACAATTGCAGCTACCAGCAGCCTGGGTCCTTGGGCTGAGCCTGGGGTTGGATGGGTGATCTTGGTTGGAGGTAGATTTTAGGAGCAGAGCAGGAGATCAAGAGGAGGATTTCTGGAGGCCAAAGGCTGGGGCCGGGTCCAGGAGAGCAATCTGGGCTAAAAAGTTCAGGAGGAAGCAGTATTGGCAATGCCAGTGTCAGCAGCAAGGAATTGAGGAACTCAAGCAGATGGACAAGAGTCCTAAACTGAAAAAAGCAAGGCCCATATGGAGGGTAAGCAACTGGGCAAAAGATAGGAAAAGAAAAAAGGCATCAGTTCCAAAGAGAGTTCAAGTTCTCTCACAGTTTGCAAAGGTGGGTGGGTAGGTAGGGTAGGTGAAAAGCCTTGGCAGGAGAAACATGGCTTAAAAAAATTATCCAGAGTTTTTTCTTATCCCTTTTGGTCTCCAATTGTAAAAATTAAATTATAATCTCTAATAATAAAAATATTATATTTTACAAGGTTTATTAAAGATCATTAGATATCAAGGAATAAAGAGGATACAAAATGAAAACCACGTGCCCATGGCTGGTTAGCCATTTTTAGCCATCCCTACCAACCTCCATCACTGCTGATTTTTGCCCCCAAAAACGGATGTGGGAGGACTTACCACCAGTTAAATACCAATAATGTGATCCCGCCAATGTGGAGATGCAGGAGTGATTATAGAGAACTTGGGGAAATACTAAGGACTTCTGAGAAAATTAAGTCAAAGGTTCAAAATCTCCATTTATACATTATTTAATTAAAACTCTATCTTCCCTACCATAGTGTAAACAATATGACATCACTATGTTCCTTACACATAAAGGCAGTTAATAAATATTTGTTGAAAGTAAATGAAATGTTCCTTCTTTGCTTACTTTTAACAAGTAGGTAACTAGGTTTCTATGCCACATATCAAACCATATATATATATATATATATATATATATATATATATATATATATATATATATGGTTTGATATGTGGCATATATATACATATATATATATATATATAATGAAAATAAGGAGCTCAGAAATCTCTCTGCCTTATGCCTTAGTGTTCAGTTAACTAACAATGAAACTCAATAGGTCACAATTTGTGTACAGTCATCTTATATAATAGTGAAAATATTGCAATATTCAAGAACTCATACATGAAAGAGAACTCAAACTCAAATATAAAATCCCAGGTAGATGTGTCTTTAAAAATTAAAGAAGAGATCAATAAAAATGTACCTTCATTAATAAATAATGCAAAGAAATAGTAAATTATGCATCATGATTTTTAACTTATGCAAATTGATCTTCAACAGGAAGAGTCAATTTGAATAGAAAAAATATGCACATAAATGAATGGAACCACAGCAAACTAAGGAAATTGATGACTGCATTTTATACTTGTCACTGAGGTAAATGAAATATTAATTAGCAAATGATCCTGCTATTTCAGTAAAGGGCCAGTAATAAGGTAGAATGGGAACTATGTCCTGTTCTCTAACTCCTGCCTTATGAGAGTTTCTGTACTTTATGGTTACCATTATCACTTAATTGCAAAATTAAGTAGCCAGCTGCATATAGAACTGGGCTGAGTGATGCCCAGACACAATTTAATAGTCATTGCCTCTGTCTTGGAGGAGCCTGGGGCATGAATGCACCTGTACACATCCACATTCATACTTGAAAAGTTTGACTGATGCTTATCTTTCATTAGGATATAGTCAGATTATATCTGTATATATGAACATTTGCATGTCCTTGGCTTTTCCTGACACAAGTGTTAAAACTAAAATTAATGTCAATAATAAAATGTAATATTTTAACATGTTCACCAACAGAGCCAAAAAGAATGTGGGACCCTCCATGTCCCCACCTAATTTCCCCTGTCTACAGGAAGTATGCAAGGACAGGAAGTCAGTAGGTTCCTGGAAAATGTAGTTCCTTTTTAGGGTAACAGATTTTCAATTATACATTTCCCTCTGAGATCCATGGAGGACTAGTCCCTCCTTGTAAACAACCAACTTTGAAATTACAATAATTTGAGAATAAGAGGAAAAGAGAACAAAACTAATGATTGCTAAGCACATTGACAAAAATCCAGTTAGGGGGCAGTCCCCTTTGGCATAAGAGTAAACATCCAAAAACAAATGCATTCAACCTCACACAGTTCAAATCACCACATCCCAAAGTTCACTCTGGATCTTCTGTTGCAGTATGTGGAGGCATCTTCATGGTGGCTTCTCCAAAATTTCACTTTCTGGATTCAGAGAGGTAATTTCTTATCCTAAAATTACTCTCAAAATGAATGCAACCTCTCAAAAAGAATTTAAGCTTTGCATTTTAGAATAATAAAACTTTTTCCCTGAAAACAGTGTTGAAAAACACAGGGATCACTTAAGGATCCATGTCTGAGTTATGAGGTATGTGAATCAATTGACAAGAAAAATCAAAAACGTCAAAAAAAAATCCAAATAAACAAGAAAAAATAATTTCTGGATGAAATAGTCTTGTATGTAAAAATTTTAAGTAAAGGAAAATAAACCTGTAACAGGTCCTTGAATCAGGGCCCAATTAAAGTGATTTATGTAATTATGTAATTTCCCAATCAGCAGTCAGGACTATAGAAAGTTTTGCCACACAGTGAAAAACAGAATAGGGACTAGATTATAGGAACCAAATTTGAGATACTTGGTAGAATGTGGGACAAGGAAGACCTGCCTTTGGCATATGTCAAAACAGTCACAACCTTGAACCCCAAAAAAGTTGAAGTCTTCTTGTCTTGGCTCAAAATTTTCTTCAATCCCATTGGGATTGGCTGGTCTCTTTGACTTCGTGCTTGATTGGTACTATACAGTTTAGTTTTTTACTTCTTTGGCCACTGTGTGATGACTCTTTTTGCATTCCCTTCTCCTGGAATCAGACAAAATCATTAAACAAAGTCCCATAATTTATTTAAAATAATCAATGGCATCATTTTTCTAGTCTAAAGTTTTTTGGGTATGCATTAATATTAGAACAAATGTGTTTTAAACTTATATTACTGCAAAATCAAAAGAGTTAAAGAAAAATTTCTTAATACTGATGAAATGTGCTTCAAATACAAAAAAGAGAGAAAAATAAAACTGAAATATTATATTGCACATGCAAGCAAAAACAATAATAAAAATGTTTTTTTTTAAATAAAAAATGCATAGCTTACAATCATGGACACAATGTGCTAGCTAAGGAAAGGTAGAGTACAAAGGTTTCTCACCCAAAAATGAGATCCATTTCCTCTTCAAACTTGACCCTGATCTACTCTTTACAAAGTAACTGTCTTTTATGAAGAACAATAGTACAATAGGCAATGCACATTCAAAAGGTATCAAAATCCCCAAATTTATAATAGCCCATTTAATTACAATAGCAAACAAACCCATTATCATTAGGATTCACATGAGTCTACTGTATGTCATTAAAAGCTAATGGATACTTGTCATAAGTTTTTCAGGTGTAGCAATCTTGCAACCTTGGCTGAGATATTTTAAAAAATCTATTATTGCCATCATTGCCAAAAATGTGGCAGAGGAGTCAAAGAAAAAACAAACCTCTGTACTGTTGATGTTGTGTCTAAAAATGTTACCAAGGATCTAGATCATTTTTATGAAAGGGAAGAGTGAGCTGAAGAGTTATAAATGAGAGATGCTCTCTCTTGGGAGCCATCCAGGGGTACCAAGCCCTAGGAACAACTTCCCACCTCCTTTGGTATGAGCCTGTTATGTCCCAACCATTCACATTTTTACAAATGTGGGAGGTGTAGATTATAATTGCACTTCACTTGACCTACTAAAATGGACCCTCAACCTCTTGTTACAAATAACTCAGAGGCAGACAAAATGATTAGTCAGAGTTGTTGAAAACAAAATCTAAAAAATCATGTCTAAAAACCCCTTAAAATCAATTTGAAATATTTAGCTCATTAAATTCTCTAAAGATTGTTAACCAGGTTGACAGAGTCCATCATGATCTATGTGACAATTTAACAAAGCTAAAATGGAAGCAAACAGTGTTTATGGGCTTTTAAAATATTTTACAATATTTTCTTCAGTAGTTATAGGGGAAAAGTAATATATATATATATATATATATATAAACTTTATTATTATATTATAATTATATATATATATAATAGTTAAACACAGTAGATTAACCTGATTCACTGTAATAGAATAGTATTTATCAGATTAATATATGAACTTAAAACCAACCAAATTAAATCTTAAAGCAAAACAATCAGCAAAATACAATAAAATACAGAGACCTTTATAAAACAATGGAATCTGAAGAAGCTTAAAATTTTCAACTCCAGTCCCTTTAAAGTTCCTTTCTCTATCTGTTCAGATTCCTTTTGTCAGAACTGTGGTATTTCTCATAGTAAGGGAGAACATGGTTTAGAGGAATCTCAAACTGGATGAATCTTAGAGACTGGACAGACCCAAATGGCATGGGGTTGTAAGGAGATGAATTTTTCTGCTGACTGTCAGGCAAGATAAATGAAAGGATAAGTGCACTCATGAATGGTAGATGCTGTTTGAAATAGGCAAGGTACTGATCTTTCATAGAGTATGCCATGCTTGCAATTTACTTCCTGTTTGGAAGAGTAACTTCCTTCTTCCCTTTCCCTTTCCCCCTGAGTTAAAATGCTAGGGGGAAATGTGTTTTCCCAGCCTTGTGGAGTGGGAATTAAGAGGCTAATCATTCCCTAAGGAAAATACACCCCAGTTTTTAACATTGCCTAGACAGAGGCTCCAAGTTTGTGAGTTCCAAAGATACAGTGGCAGCTTCCAGCAGTCTGGGACCCAGGGCTCAGTCTGGGTCTGGATGAGCAATGGGGTCAGGGTGAGAGATCAGGAGGAAGCAGTATCAGCAATGCCAGAAGTAGCAGTGAGTAAATGAGGACAATGGGCTCAAGCCGATGGGTGAGAGAAGTGACTTATCTCCTCTTCACCAATTGTCCCCTGGCTAAAAATAGCCCAGGCAGTAGGGAGAGTGACATGGGAAAAAGTCGGGAAAGAAAAAGGCAGCAGTTCAGGTTGAGGGTTCAGAGTTCAGTGAATGCGTAGGGTGGGCAAAAAGCCTTGGCAGGAAAAACATGGCTTAAAATTTTTTTGTCTAGGCTATTTAAAAAAAAAATTGAGAGTTTTTCTCATCCCTTCAGGGTTTCCATCAATGATAAAATTAAAATTAACGTCAATAATAAAATGTTACATTTTAAGGCATTTATTCATGATCATTAGAAATAAAGGAATAAGAGTAATACAAAATAAAGACCCCATGCCAATGACTGATTAGCCATTTCAAAATCCCCACTCATCACCACCATGCTCGCCAACAGGGCCCAAAGGGGTGTAGGACCCTCCATGTCCCCGCCTAATATCCCCTGTCTACAGGAAGCACTTAAGGACAGGAAGTCAGTGGGCTCCCGGGAAATAGAGATTCTGATTGGACTTCAAGTAACTATAAAATTACAAAAGGATTAGAGGAAGACCTATAATCCATCAAGTAGATCATCTGGGAAAATTTATTAGAAGGCAATAAGTTTTGTGCATTATGTAGAGATGCAGATAGGCAAAAAGTAATTGTTTAATAAATATGTATTGCTTGATACATTGATAAGTTACAAATCTACATTTATGGAGAGAATACTCAGTAAAAAGGTCACATATTTGTCCAAATATAAAAATGAATTTATGCCTAAAGATATTGTATTCTTGAATGTTTCTCTTTTTGATAGCCTGGTCACTGTAACTTTGCTTTGCTAGGCTTTTAAAGTTTATATAGAAAATTATGTGTTCATTTTATAGTTATGGTCTTCAATAAATTTATGTTTATACAGAAAAAAGGGTAACAGATTTTCAATTATATGCAACTCAGTGCCCTGGTATAATGCCTGACCCAAATGAGACATTTGTAGTCCATTCAAGGGTTAATTAAAGGAGATTTACTTAGCTCTAACAGGAAAACTGTTTCAGAAGGATATATTTTGAGGATATTGCCTGATTTCATATAGCTAAGCAAACATCTTCTGCCTGGTTTTTCCCTGGTGATCTTTGCCTGATGCCTCAGGGGAAGACTGGAGTTTTCCTTGTCTGTTTTGGTCTCAGGCAATGAAGCAGTTGTAATGAGCCTAAGAGTTTAGTCTCCTGATCCAATCAAATCTCAAAAATTATTTCAACTTCTTTTTAGGGAAAGATCAACTCTTCTAACTTTAGTTGGAGTGTGGGGATAAGGTATTACTCCAACCACATAGTATGTGGTAATGAGCATCAGGATCTCTATCACATTCACATGCATATTTGATACCCTGAGTGAATGAAGACAAGTACAATAGGAAGTTTCCAATATAATGAGGAGCAAGATGAGACATGTACATCATATTGATGAGTTGAGGAAGCCCAAACTGGTGACATTAGTCATTCACTAAGAGAGTTATATGTTCTATCTTGAAAAGATCACAAGCCTCCTGCATCAGAGAGTTGTCTAGAGGAGGTTGACAGTCAGGAATTTATACTGCATTCCTACTTCTAACATACCCAAGAAATGTTTTGCTAAGAGAGAAATTAAATTGAAAATGGTCATCAGAGAAGAGTGTTGGAGAAGAAAAATATTTCCAGAAAGGTAACACAAAACTAGGGTTGTACTTGCAGAAGAGGTTTACTGCTCAATAGTACCACCTAAAAGATAGAAGGGACTAAAGAAGGCCATGCAGTATTACAATCTGATTTTACATGTAAGGAAATTGGAGCCTATAGATATGAAATGACTTATTTAAGATTACACAGGTATTAATGATGAGGCAAAATTTAAAACTAATCTTGATCCTAAACCCATAGCAAATTCTATTGAGTCAATCTCCCTTTTTTTCTATACCATATCCTATTTATTGCCATACTCTCCTTATTCACAAGTCACTATTTGATAATATAAATGAAAAACAAGTAATTTCTTCCCATAAAGTTGATCAAAAGAATGATATGCAAAAGACAGCTATATGATATAGAAAAGCAGTGTTGAAGCATCTTTTAAAATATGACAGATCAAATAGGATCATAAACTCAGATATTGTTCAGGGAGAGACTTGCAAAAAGTAGAGAGTCACCACTTGGTCAATATCTTATAAGGCCAATAACTGCACTCCTATTCGGGTTCTCTGATTGTACAGTCTGGGTTACAAGTCTTGACTTTCACATATATCACTCACCACATGGGGACCTCCCCCCACACCCTCTGAAAGTCAGGACTCCACATGACCATGTGAACCTTTTATCACATGACTTGGTGGTCTGACTTAATGTGAATGATCTGGTAAGGGGTTACATTTTTATGTTAATTTCACACAATACTCACATTATAGCTGCAAAAACCAAAGTCCAAAGCTACAATCATTGTTAAGTAGTGGAAGCACAATTGGAAACCAGATCTTCTGATTCCAAAGCAAGACCTTTTCAGTATACCACTATTCCTTCTAGTTAATATCTTAAAAAAAAGAATCTAATTTAATTTGGAGGGATCAGAATTCTAGTTCTTTTATTATGCAGTGTTTATCTTTTCTAGTTAATTAAAACTTTACTTCTAGTTTTCAAATTCAATACTTCCAGAAATCCAACAAAGTTTTATTAGTAATCCTTAATGCTAAAGTGTGGAGAAATGTTGTGATTTAGTAGAATCAGGATGACAATGTTCAATTCCTTTCACAAATATTTAGTGTTTGACCATGAACAAATTATTTAACTTGTTTTCCCAATGTATATTTATGTCTATAACAGACATAATTGTTTAGGTTTTATTTCTGAAGAAGGTTGTGTCATGGGAAAGAGTTTGAAATGACTTAACTCTCTTTATTAAAGAATTCAGTATTTTGAGGGGGAAAAAAATCCAAGATTTTTTCCTTGACATTGATGATATAGAAATTAAACAAATTAAACAAATCTGATCTCAGATTATTTTTTTAAGAAACAAAGAAATAAAAAAAATGTTTGGGAAATGTTTGGAAATATTTGGAAATTGCTTTGCATTTGTATTTTTTAATGTACAGATATTGATTATACCGGGAAAAATTTGTGATCATTTTAATTTTTATATTTCTTAAGGTATCTTTAGCTTCTCTGTTATCCTGAAATCTATGTCATGTTTACAAAGTATCCTGTATTGTGAAGAACATTCTCTAAAACAACCCGAGTTAATTAATGTAAGTTTTATTATCTTCATTTTATACATGGAACACCGGAGACTTTGAAAAGATGAAAATGCTGCCCAATTCAAGATTCCAAAATTGGTTAGCACTGAGAGTGAATGTAAAATTCACTTGTTGAAATTAGAAGCTTTTCTAGAATTATATGATCTAATTAATGCTAAAAGTGCTAAAAGCAAAAAGCCCTCAGCTTTGTGTAACTAAAAGACAAAAACATTTAACATAGTAGTTAGAGAACTAAAAGTGGAATTTAAAAGGATTGCCCACTGAATACTTCAGAATGTTAATAGAACTAACACTTCCAAAATACTATGCCTCTTCAGTCCCCTAATTCTGAGATTTGGTTTAGCCCCATTAAAGTTGGGCTATAAGAAACTGGCAGGGAAAGATAGGGCAAAAATTTCATCATAGAGCCTGGGGCAAGATGGTATCACACTATCACAGAAAAAGGGAAGAAGGAAATAAGGAAGAAAGAGAGAGAGAAACAAAGAAAGAAACAAAAAAAAGAAAGAAAATATAGGAGATTATGTTTGAACTAAAAGTGTTAGCTATGAAACAGAAACTCTATTCCAAAGACCAAAACTCTAGCCATTGTCATTAAAAAGAAAATTTTGAAAAAGAAATACAATTTGTATTTATGTGGTTATATGATTTTGTATTTAAATTGTATTTAAATTTAAATAAATAATATCATATTTATGTGGTATTATGTGATTGTATTTAAAAGAGTACATCAAAAGAATTTGACAGGATTTCATATAAAAATGTTTCAGGGCATACAGTACATAAGCATTTGATCCCTTCAGGATTTATATATTCTCTGTTCAAGGGTCAGTTACTCTGTGAAAATGGAGAAATTAATGAATATGTTTAAGTACAGAATGATTTTATCCTGGCAATTACACAAATTTGAGGATATTTAGGAATTTATTATCAAGATTTCTCTGAGGAAAAATTTGAAAAAGAATGGAAAATCATATAGATGACATTATCAAGGAAAGCTACCCCTTATTCTACCACCTATTTTCCCCTATTCTTTAAAACTCTTACATAATAAGATTTCCTTAATTTAAAACCTTTATCATGGAACAGGAAGTCTTTCACTGAATTTCTGCACTGGACATGTTTTTTATAGTGACACAATAGATTGAGAGATTTAGAAAACATATCTCTATACTTACTGATTTTTTTTAATAAAAACATTTCAATAGTAAGAATAAAATGTAGCTTCGAAGACTTTCAACAAGATGCTTTCATTTTCTTCTTTTTATTTTCTAACCTTCCATCTTAGAATCAATTCTATATATTAGTTCCAAGGCAGAACAGTGGTGAGAGCTAATCTTGCCTAGGGTCACACAGTTAAGTATCTGAGGGTAGATCTGGTCCCAGGACTTCCTAACTCCAGGCCTTGCTCTCTATCTACCAAGGTATACCAAGGTATTTTCAACACATACATGAGAACCATATAAGACTATCATAAACACATCTACAGAAGCATTTGAGTTAAGTGATTTCAATGAGGACTAGCATTAAATAGGCCTCAAAACTAGAAGCTTAATCATATTGCCAATTGCCAAAATATTTAAGTAAATTTTAATCCTTGTGCAATAATCTCTTTCAGCTTTCTATTAGCTCTATGATCTTAAATAAATTATTTAGCATTTAATCTCTGAGCAACTTTTCTATATTTCCAATAATTTAATCCATTACAATCCTCCATGCATTATAGGATGAAGTCATTCTGTTATATTTATTGCTTATAAAAATCACTTCATCTTGTGTCACCATCCCTTTTATTTGTCCCCCACATCTAGAATTCTTTCCCTCAGAACCTCTAATTCTTACAATATGTGATTTAAATCTTAGATTAATCCCTTAAATCTCAGCTGGAGTCACCCTTCTTTAGGAAGCCTTCCCCAGTACCCTGCTTATTGTTTTCCTAAAGTCTATGCAGATTTTCTATTTAGTCAGTACTTATTTCAATATGCCAATATGCATAGCTAATCTCCATTCAAATGTTATGTGCTTAAGGGCAGGGATTGTCTTTACTTACTTCTTTGTATTTATCTTTAGCACTTTATGTGATTAATAAATGTTGCTTGATTGACTAACATAGTAAACACTTTTAATAGATGCTTGAATCTCAGGGGATTGACTGATAAAATATTATTCAAATATCTCTATTCAATGTTCAGTGATTTCAGTTGTGTCCAACTCTTCTTGATCACACTTGTGTTTTCTCAACAAAGATACTATGTGGGGTGAAATAGAAGATCACCCACCCAAATTATAATTGCAAAACTGGAGTCAGAGAGTGGATAGCAGAAGATGCAATATTTATTCTTACTCATGAGTAAGGGGACACACCCTAATGGAGATGCCCAATATGTCAGTGCCCATACAATCATTTTATAGATTCCTGATGCAAGGCACCCTCCTCTTTCTGTCCTATATTTCTTGATCTGGGGGCTGAACTTAAAATCTAGGTATGAAAGTCTAGACACTTAGAAAACAATAAGTTACTCAGCATGAGCCTTATCACAAATTCCTGGTGGGGAAGGTTATGAAAAGGTACCTATGTCCTCAGGAGCAGCTCTTTCTGGTCTCGAAAGGTCATTGCAAACAAGGAGGCAGGATTGCCTAATGGTTTGCTCTCTTTGAGATAAAAGATCTCTCAACTCACTGGGTTTATGGCAATAATAGAATGTCTTTGAGATCTTATTTTGAAACCCTAAGCACATTTCCATTCTCTAATGGAGTCTATACTGGAATCCCACCCTGAGAAGAACAAATTAATTATTTTTTTTTCCACACAGATACTGGAATGGTTTGCCATTTCCTTCTCCAGCTTATATTACAGATGTGGAAACTAAGATAAACAGGGTTAAGTGCTTTCCCCAGGATCACACAGCTAGTAAGAATTTGAGGTCATATTTGAATTCAGGATTTTTAAGATTAAATCTATTGTACCAACTAGCTGCTCCACATTCCACACAGATACCATATCAATCTCAGTGAATCACTAAATACTAAAAAAATTTTTAATTTCCACAGTGACAAGAAATTATGACAGTGGTAACAATTAAATTAGTTTCTCTACTAAAAGTATTATATTTTTAGAGGTTTATTACAGATTATTAGAATTAAGAAATAAAGAAATACAAAATAAGAAAAGCATGTGCGACCTACTCACTACATCTTGCCTGCCTGGTAGAGAGACACCTGTGCTTAGAAGTGGAAGCAGAGAGAGACCAAGTCGGTGGTACAGTTAGTTTCAATACAAATTTTGTTCTTGGCCCAGGTGGGATGTTAGGTGAGATTATAGAGCATTCTGGGAAGAACCCAGGACTTTTGGGGACTGAAGTCTGGGGTTCAAATCTCCATTTTTACATACCCCCATTTGATTGTTATTGGGAAAAGTTTCCCCAAAAAGGATCATGAAAACCTTATCAACTTAAAGATTACAACAATTTGAGTATAAGAGGAAAAAAGAACAAAACCAATAATTGCTAGACATATTGACAAAAAACAAGTTAGGGGGAAGTCCCCTTTGTCATGAAAGTATACATACAAATAAATGTTCAATCAACCACACTCAAAGTTCATTCTTGATCTTCTTGTGCAGTTTGTGGTCTGGAGGCACCTTCATGGTGTCTTCTTCAAATAGTTCAGTTTCTGAATTTGGAGAGGTATCATGTTTCTTAATCTAAAATTCTTCTCATAAGGAATTTAAATGTTGCAATTTAAAATAATAATATTTTTTACATTCCCCCTTGAAGAGGGTGATTGAAAAACACAGGGATCATTTAGGGATGCATAGCTGAGTTATAAGGTATATGAATCAATTGGCAAGAGAAATTAAAAAGACATCAGAAAAATCCAAATAAAAAAAGATAATTTCTGGATGAAAATATAGACTATCAAAGTCTTATGTGTAAAAATTCTAAGTAAAGGAAAAATAAATCTATAACCGGTCCTTGAATCAGGGCCCAATTAAAATGATATAAGCAAGTAAACATTTACCCAGTCAGTAGCCAGGACTACAGAAAGCTTGCCACACTATGAAAGACAGAAAAGGGACTAGATTATAGGAGCCAAGTTTGGGATATTTGTCTATACGTATTTTCACAAAGAGTGTGAATACAAGGAAGGCCTACGTCTTAACGTTTGTTAAGCATTTCATAATTGTATGTTAAGCATTGCAACTTTGAGTCTTCACACTAGGTTCAAGTCCTATGTATTGGCTTAGAAGTGCATCAATCCTTCCTGCATTGGTTTATTTGGCCCTGTGCAATGGCTCTTTTGTATATCTTGTCCTGGAATCAGACAGACTCATTAAGCAAAGTCCCATAATATTTTTTTTTTTAAATTAGTGGTATCATTTTTATAGTCTCAAGTTTTGGGGGCATGCATTGACATTATAGCAAATGTATTTTAAACTTATATTACTGCAAAATCAAAAAGTTAAAGAAAACCTTAATACTGGTGGCATGTGCTTCAAATGTAAAAGGAGAGAGAAAACTGAAAAAGTATTTTGCACATGCAAGAAAAATATAATAAAAGAGTTTTAAAAATAAAAATATAGCCTATAATCATTGACACACTGTGTCAGCTAAGGAAATATAGAATACAAGACTTTCTCACCAAAAATGAGATCCATTTCCTCTTCATATCTGGCCATGATTCACTGTGAGTATAAGCAAATGAATTTTACAAGTTAACAGTTTGTTTGTTTTTTTTAATAAAGAACAGTAATACAAATATGTAGGTATAAATATCCCAAAAATTCTCAATAGTCCGATTAATTGCAATAACAAACAAACTATCATTTTTACATGAGTTGCTATATGACATTTTTAAAAGCCTATTAACTGATGTATATTTGTCACAATTTTTACAAACATAGCAAATCTTTCAACCTTGGCAAACGCATTTTTAAACAAAGTGAAACTTAATTTGAGTTTTGAACATCATCAAGAATTCTAGATATCATTCTGGTGGAAGTAATGTGAGCTGAAGAGTTATAAATGAGAGATGCTCCTTTTTTGGGGAGCCATCCAGGGGTACTATATGCCCTGGGATTAACTTCCCAGCTTCCATTCACATTTTTGTAAATGCGGAAGTTGGGGATTAAATTTATATTTCACTTCAGCTACTAAAATGGGCCTTACCTCCTGTTAGGGGAAGGCAAAATGAACAGAGATTGTTAAAAAAAAAGTTAAAATCATGTCTAAAGAACCCTTAAAATCAATTGGAGATATTTAGCTCATTAAAATTTCCAAAGGTTATTATACAATTGTAACCATGGACTCTGATGGAGTCTATCTATCCTCTATGTGACGATTTTAAAAGTCAAAAATAGAAAAGCTGTTTTTATATGGGCTTACTCAATAATATTAGTTCAGTATACTTATAGGGGAAAAGCAACAGAATTTAATAGTAGTTAAAACCCAGTACATTAAAATGATTCAGTATAACAGAATAGAATTGAATACATTAATATATAAACTTAAAATCACGAAGTTAAATCTTAAGCAAGACAATCAGTAAAATGCAGTAGAATACAGAGATTTTTATAAAACATTGGAGTCTGAAATGCCTTAAAATATAACCTCCAGTCTCTTTAAAGTTCCTTGAGTTTTTGTATTTTAAATTATCCATTTAGATGCCTATTGTTAGAAGGTAGAAAATTGGTAAGAGGTAGGCAATGGGGGTTAAATGACCTGCCCAGGGCCACACCGCCAGAAAGTGCCTGAGGCCAGATTTTAACCCAGGACCTCCCATCTCTAGACCTGGCTCTCAATTCAGTAAGCCACTGAGCTGTCACCCTATAGTGAGGGTGGGTTTTTGGAATCTCAAATTTGGCTAAAGAGTTGCAGTGTGTTGAATTTTTCCCCTGAAGTAACAGAATCAGTGCACTCAAAAGATATCCTTTTAAAACAGTCATGCTTGTAACTTCCTGTTTGGAAATGTCTCTTACTTCTCCTCTTTCTCCCCCTCTGCTATCCTCTGCCCCTTGTGATGTGGAGGCTAATCGTAGCCTAAAGAAAAATCACCCCCCATTTTTTCCAGCTAGTGGAAGTGAGTCCTGGGCCTGGGGATATGAGAGATCTGTTCTGAGTCCAGAGTTGCTGGGGCTGGGTGGGTCGAGAGCAGATTGGGAGAGCGGATCTGTATCAAACAGGTCCAGATTGCAGGAGAGCAGAAGCAGGGCTGGGTGGGCAGGGATGGGACCAGGTGAGCAATCTGAATCAAGAAAGTTAGAAGCTACAAGCAGGCAAGCAGGCTCCAGCTGATTCAAGGTGCTTTGGAGAAAAGTGGCTTAGAAATCATTATCTAGGCTATCTTTTTTTTTTTTTTAAACTGAGAATTTTTCCTGTTTGGTCGCCATTAACTGTAACAGTTAAATTACTTTATCTAATAAAATTATTAAATTTTTAGAGGTTTATTAAAGATTATTAGAATTAAGAAATAAAGAAATACAAAATAAGAAAACCACATGCAACCTACTCACTACAGCTTGCCTGCCTAGTAGAGAGATGTGTGTGCTTAGAAGCAGAATCAGAGAGACCAAGTCGGCGGTACAGTCAGTTTAAATACAAATTTTGTTCTCAGACCAGGTGGGGATCTCAGGTGAGATTATAGGGCATTTTGGGAAGTGCCAAGGACTTCTGGGGATTGAAGTCTGGGGTTCAAATCTCCATGTTTACACAACTATTCATTCAAGAAAAATAAAGTGCTTGAAAAATTGCATACTTGGCACATATTGCCTACCAAAATAGTTCTTCAAATTGTAGCACAGCCTATCAAAATAATTCTTCAAGAAAAAACATATTGTAATCACTATGTCTTTTTTGAGGAAAAGAGCAAGACAGAAGACAGGAAAACAAAAGCATATCAAAACTACTATGTAATGAGGAAAACCAATGGCATGCCTCTAACATGTTATGCTTGTAATTCAAAGGAGACATGGAAAAAATACTCACATACATACAAGCCAAAATATATCTATTGAACTTAAAAAAAAAAAGATAGTACAGAATGCATATGAGAAAGCATGTCCAGTTTCCAATCTGTAATACTGGCAGAATTCACTCCAAATATGAAGTTAATGTGATATTTCCCCCCTTAAAGCCTGAGTTTTAATCATTGCAAATATAGAAACTTCTTACATGAATTCAGTCTTGTTTTTTACCTGGTCTTAGAAATTTGTCTTTAGCTCTTAAAGGTTAAGGGAGTTGCTCATTAGACAATTACTAGATGGCACAATAATAGCTAGAATTGTATGGAGCTTTACAAATTTGAATACTCTTGTCAACTTGAAATCTGATGACCCAATGTTTGCCCCTGCCCCATGAAAATTTGCTCTGCAGGAAGTCCCAGACTTAGCCATTTCAGAATGAATAATAGGTACTTGATAATCCCAGTGTAGGTGGGGCTAGCAGACCTAATGAAATGTTAAATACCTTTTTAGTTTTAGAAGATTCCCCCATTGTATCAGAGATCTAAGAAGACCAACACCTGTGCAAGGACCCTGCTTTAAGTATCTGTTGTAAGTAGGCCACTCCCTGATACCCTAGGCTCTGGCTAAGTTTCTTTATGAAACCTGTTTGTGTCCTGTCAGTATAGTTTGGGTCTCATAATTTCCTTGTAATCATGGTAATGTCAATTAATCATACTTTCCTGTCCCTTAGTTGCTCAAAAGGTATATAAGTTCCCCATATTTGATTGTTCTTCAGAGAAATCATCTAGTACAGTGCATTCTCCAAAGGATATATTCCCAGAGTCCACAGGGTGTGGGTCCTGTGAAATTTCTGGTGCAGGGCTCTGTGTAGCAGCTATGTAGGACCTATCCCCTTCCTGATTAAAGATTTGGTTTTTCTGATTATTTTAGTAGTTCTGTATTTTTTTCCAAGTTAATATTCTTTACATATATTATTTCCATATATGGTCCTTTCAACAGGAATGATAGAGATATTCTAATCTTAAGAACCCTTTTTGGTTTCTTGGTTTCTCTTATTGTATTCTCTTATTGCCTCCTCCAGATACCTAGCCTCAGACTACAACCTCTTTCCCAAGTCCTTTTGTAACTGGTAAGTTGTTCATTTTCACAGAGACATTGTTCTCAGAATCTCAAAGTCTAGTTCACTATGGTGGTGGTGTGTGTGCACATGACTCTGTGTGGTGACCATAATAACTCTGTCTCCATTGTCCTGATTAATGACTTGTTCTTTTTAAATACACTAGTTGTTCTGTGTTTTTCCAAGTTGACAGCCTTTTAAGGTAGGTAATATTATAATCCAATTCTGTATATAAAGAAATTAAGGCACAGGATACATGAGTAATTTGGACCCTCTTATTTACCTTATAAGTATCTGAGACAAGATTCATACTTTGTCCTTCCTGACTCCAATTTCAAGAGTCTATATTGTGTAATTTGCAGCTGTTACCCTAAAAACTACAATCCTCAAAAAAAAATTACAATTCCCAGTACCCTACTCTTTTCCTGTCATTACATGCTGACATAGACAGGAGATAAATTTGGTGGAGATCCATCTCTTTTCTTTCCTGAGGTGGCTTTGTAAGAATGGGCTTTTTTGAGTAGGTAGAAAAACGTAGTCACATGGTTATATTTTTGTCAGATAATACACTTTATAAAAATAATACTTGAAGTGTTGGACATTAATTTGAATCCTACATTTATGGCAAAAAGAAAAGGGGTTCAGAATCCTTAATTCTCTCTGAGTGGATTAGTTTGAAAAGAAACCATGTTTCTCCTGCCACAGCTTTTTACTCCCACTCCACCCCCTGTGAATTCTAGATTTACTCTAACCTGCTTAGTCTTTAGAATTTTAGCAACCATGAATGTATACACCACCACTTAAGGATTAAGTGTGGGGGTGTAATATCTATGACCCACGTGTACTAGCAAGTGACAAATCAGAAACATCTGCCTAAACCCCTGGGCTGTCCAAAGCTGAGGTAAAGCCGCCATTGTTACATGTAAGATGAAGGAAGTAGCATAAAGAACTGCCTTTATATTTCACGTCACTTCCTGTGAGAGGGACTTTTCCATGAAACTTGACCATAGAGGAGCTAGAGCATGAGACCTGAGACTGTTTCCCTTCAATGATCACATGATGAGTGATAAGGCTGATTCCCCTTTCCTTGGCTTTTCTGAAGGCAACAGCCTCTGGAAAGGCCTATATCTTGGGACTCCATTTCCCTTGGCTTTCTGGGGTCACTAGCCTCTGGAGAGACCCCTTGGCTGAGGCCTCTAAACTGCTCCTGGGTTCAGATTAGGCTGGGGCAGCTATCCTGTTCTTCCTCTCTCTCATTCTTAATTTCTTCCTTCAATTGTAAATAAACCACTATAAAATTCCATTCTGACTTGAGTATTTCATTGGGATTTAGAATTTAAATACCTGGAAACCAATATATATATATTCAGTCCAAACATAAAATTTATCCCTTACAGTCTGGCTAGTCCATGAAGGTTGTAATGAGTACCCTCAAATTTCCCTGAATTTTCTTTCTCCTTTCTCTATTACCTCCTCAAGTCAATCTTTTAAACCTCTAACTTGACAGTTAAAACACAGCTGCTAGATCAGCTGAGTAAAAAGCATTTTTCCTTTCTTCCTAAAATAAATAGAGCACATCCATTTTTTATCTTATCAGTAGAGCCCTGAGGTCTTAGCTGGGGAAGCTGTTCCCAAATCTCCCTTGACTTTTTGATATTTTTTTATTCCCTTGCCTTAGGAAACAAACAACCCAATTAGCCAACCTGAAGGTATGAAACAACCCCATTGAACAATGAAAATATCACTTTAAAATGCTCTACATCTCTTTGCCACTTTGCTTCCAGATTTACCAATTTCAGGAAATCCCTTTCACAGTTGTGAAACACTAGGGTCCATGGAAGAAAAACCTTGAGATAATCTCTTGGATACTCCTTTATACAATCCAGATCTAGTCTTATTTACTGATGGTTCTTTTTTATTTTTTTTTAAGAAGGGATGGAGCTGCTCTACTTACAGAAATTCCCCTGAGTGGTCAGCTTCACTGACCTCAAATATTAGTGCTCAAGGTGTGGAACTCATATCCCTGAAACATGCCTGTATAATTGCCAAGGATAAAAAGGCAACAATTTACATGGAATCTACATATGTTTTTGGCATTTGTCATTCAGTTGGTATGCTATGGCTCCAGAGAGGATTTTTAACCTCAGCTGGAAAATCCATAGCTAATGCAGAAATTATTAATGAAGTTCTTTCTGTTTTTAAACTGCCTGAAGCCCTAGCTGTAGTTCATTGCTCTTCCCATACAGGTGACACTGACCCTGTCTCTAGGGAAATGATCAGTCAGATACCGTTGCAAAGCTAGTAGCCATAAAAGGTGTGAATTAATTTTAACATTAACAACGACTGATGACTTAAATTTATCACTTTCCTATTATGAAACAGAAGTGAAAAAATGGTAGCAAAAATTCAAAGCAAAACAGATTAGTAGAGTATGGGTGTCATCTGAAGGAAAACCACTGCTCCCTAGAAGTTTCTATCACAAAATTTGCCAATCTGTCCATAGAAATGGTCACTTTGGTACCTAGGACATCGTGGACTCTGTTAAGAGAGTATGGATAGTCCCCGGTATAACTACTATAGCCTTTAAAGTGTGTATAGCCTGCTCTACCTGTGAAGCATATAACCAGCATACCTTTCATGGCAAATCTTTTGGTGGGCATCCACTGGCTTATACCTTTTGAGCACCTGCAGACAGATTTCATAACAATGCCAAAGGTTGGACATTATAAATTTTGTCTAGTCATAGTAGATCAACTGACCAGATGGCTAGAAGCATTTCCTACTTTCCAAGTCACAGACGCTTTTGTTTCTAAGGTGCTTTTAGAAGAGATTATTGCTCACTTTGGCCTGCCAGCACGTATTTATTCATATAGGGGAAGTCATTTTACTGATTCTGTTCTAACTCAGATATATTCTTGTTTGGGGATAACTCCCAAATTCCATGTACCATATCATTCCCACAGCTCAGGCCAAGTTGAAAGAATGAACAGGGAACTTAAAAGTATGGTTGGCAAATTATGCACTGAGAAACATTTTAAATGGCCTGAAATACTCTCCCTATGGCTCTATTTTATTCTAGAAGCAGGCCCAGGGGAGACCTACACATCTCACCCTGTGAAATACTTTTTGGACATCTACCTATATAGGCTAAGCCTTTCTCCCCTGCATATATATCACTATTAGGGGGAGATACTTCTATTGTTCCTATATACAAGAACTACAGCACAAACTGTGTGAACTCCATTCTGACTTGAGTATTGCATTGAGATTTAGAATGTAAGTCCCTGGCAACCAACTAAAAAAATATATATGTATATATATAGTCCAACCATAATATCTCTTACACCCCTAGGAACTCTTGTTTTAAGATTTTATCTTGTTTGTTAAGTTATTTTACACTATGTCACTAAGTTACTGTTTTTACAATTATCTATAAATACTGTTATAATGTCTTTATTTGTACCTCCCTGTATGATTGGACTGGCGAAGATACCATTATAAACGTACCTTTGAGTTGTTTGTAACAAGAGTTAAGAGTCCATTTAGTAACTGAAATGAAGTATTATAGCATTAATCCCCACCTCTACATTTGCAAAAATGTAATGGATGAGACATATAAAGACATGCCTTTTAAGGCTGTTATAGTCTTATACCAGAGAAGCTGGGAAGGTTTTCCTAAGGCTTAGTACCTATGGATTGCTCTCATGAGGGAGGATTTCCCTTGAAGCCCAAGTACCTTCTGGATGACTTTTAACTCTTCAACTTAATCTACCTCCACCAGAATGATCTAGATCCTTGGTGATGTTTTAGACACAAAAGTTTTTCTTAAATCAGGTGCTATAATACTGTTTTTTATAAAGCTATTTTCTTAGTGAAAATTAATGTACCTTGAGTTGATCCATGTGTTTGTCAACACCCTCCTCAGGGGGGATTGTATAATTGTCATAAAATTCTAGTTTTATAAAAGTTAAGAACCTTTCTACCTCCCAGAAACCAGGAAGTGAACTGCTTGGAGAAGGTGCCATGGAGATGCCTGCAGAAACTTCACACTGTACCAAAAGATCCAGAAAGAACTTTGGGTTGTAGTGAAATTGAACTTTGAGGGATTGTAACACATTTATTATGTATGCATACTCTTATGCCAAAAGTGACTGCCTCCCCCAATTTTATCAATGTGCCCAGTAATCACTGGTTTTGTTCTCTTTCCCTTTTATCCCCAAATTATTGTAATTTATAAGCTGGATATGTTTACAAGATTTATTAGGGAGATTAATCTTCCAGAATCTTAGGGGGGGATTGTGTAATTTGAATCTGTTTCCCTAAAAACTGTGATCACCAGAAAAACTACCATTCCCATCAAAACTACAATTCCCAGCACTCTCTTACTGTTATGTGCTGATGTAGACAGGAGATAAACTTTGTGTGGTTCTATCTCTTGGCTTCTTTATCCTTCCTGTGGTGGCTTTGGTTCAGTGGGCTTTTTTGAGCAGGTAGAAAACTTAGTCACATGGATCTATTTTATCAGATAATAAACTTTATAAAAATAATTCTTGAAGTATTAGACATTAATTTAATTTCTACAATATACACTGTGCTATATAACTGCCCCCCAAAACAGAACTTAAACCAAGAAAGTTTCTTATTCTAATCTAGCCCTCTATCTGCCTTTCCATCCTGCCTCTCTGACTGTAGGGAAATTAAATATACTTGATCTTTTTTCCTTAAATCTTGGAGTAGGATTAAGTCTTGTCCATAAATTTAGCAAATATAAAAGCATTTAAAGTTCACTTTGGCCTCTTAATGGCTACTGATTTTTTTAAACAGAGTAAGGGACAAATTAACTATAACTCTGTGATATTTAAAGTGATTATTTTCCCAGCTAAATCATCTCCTAGTATTATATAACTGATCTTGTAAATATCACAACCTTGCATGGTTGAACTGTTCTTTTTTAGCTTGACTTTTTTAGTGTATAAGAAATGTTTTGGATCAGAAAAATTATATGCTTCACATCACAAGGAGACAGACTTCATGACATTTGCAAAGTCATTCTATAGGTAGCAGAACATGAGAAATATTATGTGTCATTTTTAAGCATTCTAAATCTCAAGCATCAAAAAAGGTTCTTTTAGCTTGTACTGTATCCATTTAATGACATTTGCAGTAGGAGTGAAACTTAATGATATCAATGGGAGGAAGCTACAGAGAACTAAGTATTAATAAGGTATAGTGTATCTAATTTAAGAATCATAATTTACAATCACTGTTTGTGATATATATTTAGAGACTCCCCAAATTCGTCCATGACTTCTGTAATATTTTTTTCCATCATCTCTCTCTTGTCCCTAGGTATATGTTGGAACATTTAAATTAAAAATCATATGTACCTCTACAAACAGGGGGAAATAAATTAATTAATATTATTAAGGCTGAGTTAAAAGAGAGAGCATGGCATTCCTTCCTACATATATTATCCTTAATTGTTATTTTCAAAGAATGTTCTTTTTCTCTGCTCATAATCATAGAGGAATAGCTTTATGAGTTGATTTGGTTGAGCTTGTCTATGCTATTTAATTTTAAGAGCATTAGGAAAATCTCTTTGACCAAAACAAACAAAAAACACCTATCAACATATTTTTTCCCTTAACAATTAATTCCTTTTCATTTTTTTTATGTATGCTAAGCAGTAGGCAGTGTTGTGGTTTGGATCTCTGAGTTTCTATTAATAGTACATGATTAGAATTCACACCATTGTATGTTGCAGGGCTTTCCCCAGGAAGTTATCTCAGAATACCTATATAGAAGTAAAGTATTCTTATATAAATCCCTGCCTTTTATTTGCAATATTTTTCTGATCTT
This sequence comes from Monodelphis domestica, assembly GCF_027887165.1. NCBI lineage: Eukaryota > Metazoa > Chordata > Mammalia > Didelphimorphia > Didelphidae > Monodelphis > Monodelphis domestica. The sequence goes on from NC_077232.1 coordinate 162,018,975, forward strand.
AAAAGAACTACAAGAGGACGTGAACTATTTTTTGTCTTCAGGAACCCCCTATTAAAATGCAAATACTATTGGTGTGGAAATTCATATTAAAGCAAGTTAGCTAGGACAAATAAAGTCAGTTAGAGGTAAATAGGAGGTTGAGAACAATATGATATGCATATTGGAACAAATTACTTAATTGGGATATGCAAGCATTTCCAATAATTTTTTAAGAACTTCTCAATTTTTTCTTAAAGTCATACCTGTTTCTATAGTAGGAAGGTTTTGTGTAACAAATTGGTCCCAGAAAATATCATAAAAATCATTTAAACATATAATTCTTCCTACAAACTGAAAACCAGATTTAAAAATGGAAAATTATAGCAGGTGATTGATTTGGAATTTTACTGCCTTCTTGTAAACATTTTCTTTCAAATATTCAATTAGTACTGAAAAGAGAAAAAGAGGACAATGTAATATATATTATCCTTAAATAGGATAATGACATTTTTAACAAATGAAAATTAAAAAAAACAACTATATTAGAGTATTAGACTTGTAAAATGAGTATCTCAAAAAGTAGGATGCTACTAAATTCAATTTAATCCAATTTAATCAAATCGTCTTTTTTTATGCCTTACTATGTACCAGGTACCATGCTAGATGCTGGTAATACAAAGGCAACAATAAAGAAAATGACACCTGTCTTCAAGGACCTTCTATTCTATTATATGATAAATATTGAAAATGAACGACTCATATTTTTGTAGAGAAGGAATATGGCACAGTGAATAAAATGTTGTACTGGGATTCTGGAAAATCTTGGTGTTAATCTTATTTCTAATACTTTAGTGTGTGATCATTGTTAAATCATTTACCTTTTCTGCATCTCAGGTAAATTTGCTAAGATTTAGATACTAAGTTTTAGACTGATTGTAAACTATGTTGAAGAAGGAAGTTCCCATGTTGATGAAATTGTATACCCTTTAGTAGGTTACCTGTTATACACAGAATTTTAGGCAAAATTTTTTACATTTTATTTTAGTAAATAACATTTATATTTTGATGCCCTAAAATGATTAATCTAACTCAGATTTTTATATCTGTCTATATATGCTTATATCTGACCAATTGATTTAATGCCTAAATTCCCTCAGCTTTTTTTTCCCCCAGACTTAGCTAGATCTCCTAACAATAACTCCATGTATTTAGTATAGCCATTCTTTCTTGGTTTAGGGCTTCTCTAGGTGGCCTCAATAAAGACTTGAAATAATTCCTGCTTAGTTTACAGTTGGCTGCCTTCTGTTGCTTTCCCTTATAGGTAATGGTTTCCAGTCAACAAAAATCCATTTTTCTCACTGCTTTTGTCTTAAGATTTAAGACTCTTTTCTAAACCAGATAAAGTTGTAAATGAAATAAAAACAAATTATCAGCAATATATAATACTCAAGACATTCTGTCTCTATAGAAATATTATTGGCAAAATACAAAACATGAACAAGTTCTTTAATAAAATTTAAAATGTTAGATAAAATTAATTTTTGACACATTTATTAATACATATACAAATTGAAAAAATGGTATGACAAAAATCTCACATGACCATTAAAGAATTTTCACCTTTCTGTTAAACAGATCATGAAGAAACATGAGAAAATAAAAGAAAAAAATGCATTAAAAAGCAATGCCTCTTCTAAAAAAATTAGATTTTGGTTCTGAGATGGGTTGATAAGATGAATAGAAAGGTTTATAGACTTACTTTTTTCATGGTTTGGTATATCACTCAAAGACTAGGCCTACAGGCCTGTATAGGTCTGTGAAGTAGCTTGTAGGCCAAACCCTACCTGACTAGTTTGCAACTTATTAAAACTTTGAATTAAGTTTATTATTATCAAAGTAAAAGAGGAAGGGTGAAGGACTACGGAAAGAAGTCCCTAAGCTATAAAATCTGGATCTTCCTTTACATCTTCCATTGAACTACTAAATTAATCTTATCTGGTAGGTCATAGGTGTTCTAATAAAATATTCTCATTTGACAGATGTGGAAACAGTGAGAATAAGTGATTTTCCTATTCTTTCTAGACATCAGCTTGCAAGGCTAGTAAATGATAGAGCCATAATTTAAACACAAGTTCTTTGGCTCTAAATTAATTTTCCTTTGTCCTGAATCACAGTCTTCTCTCTATCCTGTTTGAGACTTTCAGAGGTTTAGTATTGCCTCTATGATAATACAAAGCTTCCTCAGTGCAACATTTTTATCAATTGGTTCTCAGCTACCTTTTTAGACTTGTTTCAGCTACCCTTCATTCACATTGCCTGTTTAGCACATCCTGAACTCATTTATTGCTTGCCTCCATCCTTGGGCATAGAATTGCTTCATAGCTGGATATAGGCCTTCTTCAGCACTGTGCATTAAAATTCTTAGGTTACTCCAAGGCCTTATCCAGGAAACACCTCCTATGGAGTCCTTTCATTAAATCTCTATGTGTTGGTGTTCTCTCCCTTCTCAATTTTTGTTCATTTTATGATCTTTTTGCATTTTTTATACCAAATCATATATAAGCAATTGTACTAGAGATGAAAACTTGGTGAATTATAATGGAGCAAATTTTAGAGAAGTTTCACCAGGAAGAAAGCAAAAGAAAGAAACTGAATCTTGAGCCTCTCCCCTATACTAGTTCCTGTTTCTTTCTTCCCAACTGTCTGGATGAAGATTTTCTCACAGATGGTAATTTTTTACCATTAAATTAAATTACCAAAAAATTAAATTTTCCCACTAATAACCAATCCTGCAACTAGTACCTTAACTAAAGGATCTTTTATTCTTTAGGGAGAGGGAGTAAGATGAAATTGGGGAAAGAGGGAAATTGAGTTCTCCCTCATTCTAAGCTATCTTGTTGATTGAAGGCTTTGAAATGAAGTCACTACAGGAAACAAACAAACAAACAACAACAACAAAAATATATATATATATATATTTCCCCCTAAGGGTAGATACTAACAGCAATGCTAACAAGTCTCTTCTGGGCAAGAACAAATATCTCTTTAGCTCACAGTATAGGTAGAAGTCAATGGCCAGAGAGGAGATGAAAGGGGTCTGTCTTCCACCTTTAGGCATAAACAGCCAAGGGAAGTCCCAGGCAGCTGGAGCCTCCTAACTGCTTCCTTCAAGGTTCCATTGGAACAGTCTCCACTGCCCCAATGATTTGTGTTCCAAAAGTTCTGAGCTCCTTTGCTTTGCAGATCCATTTTTTTTTCTTTGCCCAAATATCTTCATTCACACTCCTCGAGGGAAGGGGCAACATTTTTATTATAATCATTGTTATGATTACTGCTGTTATTGTTTAGATGAATAACCCAAGTATATCATCTAATTTCCCTTGCAAGGAAAGTAGTAAATTAATGTCCCTGGGACTTTATGGAAATGCATTATAAATCTGTATTGGAACTAATTTAAGTAAAATCTAAGCAATGGATGAAGCCAAGAAATAAAATTAGGCACAAAAGCAACTGAAGCTAAGTAGCAAAGACTTCTTCCGATGTGAGGGAAAAAAAGGAAACTCTAATAAAGTCTTTCATCTCTCATACATTTGCATCAATTGAGTAAAATAATAGGGTCATGGGACTTGAGGATAGTGCATTGCTACATCTGGGTGAGCTTTTTCTCTTCAGTTGTCAACTCACACTAGTAATTACTTTCCATATCCAAAAGAACAGAAAATCTGCCATGGGCTTTTGTTTCGGCTTCTATCCTCATTTGCTGTTTGGGCCCAATTCCTCATTTATCTAATTTTGATCTTTGCTACAAATCTTTTATTCTTCCCATGCCTCTTAATCATAACTTTTGACTCTGAACTGAGTCTCTAAGTAGCCCCTGTCATCTAGAGCATATTGACTAGGATGTGGCAGGAAGTCCAGAGCCAGTGTGACAATTGGGGAGTACAAAAGTGGAGCCAAGGAATAAACAGTTCCGCTGATTGTTACTGCCCCTCATAATGTGATCTACAATATGGCTGTCACCCAGGCAGAACTATAAATCTAAACACTGTGATCCATGCCTGGAATCCTGGAAAATTATAAAAAAATTTTCATTTTCTAAGAGCAAAGAAACAATAGCATGATGATACAGATGACCTACACAAAGTTTACAAATATAGAATATATATATATATATATATATTTAATTTTGTTGTCATATATGGGATGGGAGGCAGCCTAAAAGAATTTGGACTCAGTGGACCTGCATTCAAATCTTGGCTCTGTTCTTTTGATAAATCTTTTAACATATTTGGAAATTAGATTCTTCATTTTACAAATGAAGAGATTGGACTAAAAGACCTCAAAAATCTCTACTAGATCTAAATCTATTTCCAAATATGTATTTTCATAATGATCAGAATGATATTTTATTTTTGTATTTAATCTAAGAATCTTTGAACTTTAATGAATATTTTGATAGACTCTAATAGATAATTAGAAAGACTATATTGTTTTATGTGGTTTGCTAAAAGGTTGTGAGGGTTTTAGGATCTTTTATATCTTTGACCAAGAAAGGAAGTGGAAACCTCCTACTCCAGAATGTCTTAGAATAGTCTAGAGAATGATAGGTTAAGTGACATATTCATGAATACATAGATAGGTCATGGAAGAAAAAAGAACTTGAACCAATGTTTTTCGATCTAATATGCCAGTCCATCTCTTTTCCAAAATATAGGGGAAGTCAGTTTTCCATCTTTAAGGTTTTAACTTGGGAAAGATATAAAATACAGGAGCATTTAAGTCAAAAGCTAACAACTGAATATGATAGTGATTGATATTTTTAAAAAAATATAATAAATAGGGAAATTCAATTTTATCTAACCAGAATTATATAGAGAATCTTAATTTATATACATCATTTCATTTAATTTTCACAAGAATCCTCAGTTATAGTTCTTATTTTACAAAACCAAAAATAATATGCTTTATCCATGAGGACCTTACATACAACAGAAGACAAATATATTCATCCTGATTTGAAAAAAGATAGTATACTAACAAAGTGTACCATGTGTTCATGAGTAGTTAATTTTGTCAAGGGCTGAGTACTCCCATCTGCAGCTGGACACTCTAATTAGCACCATGGATGTATGCTCTTGATATATTCTTATCCCTTGATCATAGAGTGTAGAAACTATATAAATATTGGACGTGTATGCTCCATAAAGTGGAATCTGTGATCCCATTCACCACCCCCTTGACCCTGTCAATTTCTCATCCATGCAAAACCTCTCCCAATTCTCTCTTCACCCCTGAGCTGGTCTCAGAAGAGAACCAGCTCTTATCAAAATAGGATGAGATTTCCCCTTCTCAATCATGGTAGAGTAGAAAGAACAAAGACTCTTGAGCCAGATGGTCTGATTTCAAATTCAGTCTCAATGCTTCTTTTGGCAAGAGGCTTTTCCAGGGTCCCCTAGCTGCTGGATCTTCCACTCTAAAGTTACTCTCTAGCTACTCTGCATGCATTTTGCCTGTACATGTTTGTTGTTAGTCATTTCAGTCATGAGCAACTCTTTGTGACCCCTCAAATCTCTTGCAAAGATACTATAATGGTTTGCCATTTCCTTCTCCAGCTCATTTTACAGATGAGGAAACTGAGGTAAACAAAGTTAAGTGACTTGCCCAAGGTCCCATTCCTAGTAATTATCTGAGGTTGGATTAGAACTCAGGTATTCCTGATTCAAGTCCAGGAGCTCTATCCACTTACTTGCTCATGTATATGTTATCGCCATCAAAAGAAAATAAGATCTTACAAGGCAGGAGTTATTTATGAGTTTTCTTCACATCCTCAGTACTTAGCACAAGGTCTAAAAAATAGTAAGTACTTGACTGATAGATGCTTATGACTTATGGCACTTTACTTGCCACTTAAATTTCACCCTATCCCCCCTACTAGTTACCTCCTGTATAAAATAAGAAAAGATGGGCTAAATGGTCTCTAAGATACCTTCTAGATTCTCTGACCCTTCAGTATTACTCCAGTTTTCCATGATGCTTCAAAAGTTGTTCATTGGCATATGGACCAAGTAATTTGGAATCATCAAGAACAAGTGGGTGTTCTTTTAACTATCCTGTCTCATCATGAGTATAATAATAATACTGATATTTGTATCATAACTACTAGGTGAGAGGCACCTAAGAATTTCATAAATATCTTATTTGATCTTCACAGCTATACAAGGTAGATTCTGTTATTACTCCATTTTACAGTTGATGAAACTGAAGCAGTCAGAGGTTAAATGACTTATCCATGGTCAATAGCTAGTTAGTGTCTAAGGCAGGTCTTAACTCCAGTCCAACTCTCTAACCACTATTTTAAACTTCTAATATCTCATTGTTTGGAGGGAGTGAGGAATGTGTTTTCTGACATGGACACATGCCAATAAGAGCTAAAATTACTCAAGATGCCTTGAAACCGGGTGCCTAAACCCTCCTGGCTCAGCCCCCTTGCTCCATGACAGAATAGGACAAGGGAACTAAATGAAATTTGGGGGAAAGCATATTAAAGTCACTTTTGTTATTTAATTGTTTCAATCGTGGCCAAAACCTTGTGACTGAATTTGAAGTTTCCTTGGCAAACATACTAGAGTAGCTTGCCATTTCCTTTTCCAACTCATTTTGCAAATGAATAAACTGAAGCAAACAGGGTTGAGTGACTTGGCCAGTGTCACACAGGCAATGTCTGAGGTAAAATTTAAATTTGTACCAGGCCTAGTACTCTATCTACTGTGTTACTTAACTGCCCTAAGGCTGCCTTACCAAAAAATGTATCTACTTGGGAATATGCCATAGATTTAGTCAGTAATAGGGTGGCATGATGTAGCAAAGAGAGCATCAGTTTTGGTCTCCAAGTCAAAAAAACTTTAGTTTGAGTATCACCTCAACATACATTATTGAGAAAACTGGGAATCATGGGAAAATTTTTTCCACTCTAAAATATTGTAAATAGTCTTGTGAAGATGGGATTAACTTTCCTCTACTCATTTTTAGATTTAATCACTAGAAGGGTATACACCACACTTATCCTTAAGTGGAGAAGGTTTGAGACCCAAGTGGGTGAAGAATCAAAACCCACTGACTACCCCCTGGGAAGTATTAAGAAAATTTATAGACTATAATTGGTCCATTACAAAGTAGAGGAAGGAGCAGGAAGTGACACAAAGAAGTGTCTTTAAAAGCAGTTACAATTTCCTGTGAAGTGTGCTTCATTCTTCAGAGTTCCAAGTTCTAGTTGGAGTTTGGTGAAGAATCTGCTTACTGGACTTGAGATCTTGGACTTAGTGAGATTTTTCTTAAACCTCTCCCTTTCCTGAATTTTCTGGAGGGACTAGTCTCAGGAGAGGCCTCCCCTCTTGAAAGAGGCTTCCTCGATGAAGCCCTTGCTTTAGTCACCCCAGGTCCTTGGCTCAATGCTGAGGCCCCTCTATCTGAGGACTAATTAGCTCTGCCTGAGTTGAGCCAGGGGCCAGAGCAAACTACTTAGTGTGTTAGGTTAGATATCTTACCCTATCCTATCTCTCATTTTCTTATTTTCTCTCTTTCTCCTTTTGTAAATAAACTACCATAAAAAGTAATTCTGACTTGAGTAATATCTATCTTGGTGACCACACTCATATATATTCAGTCCAACCATAATTTTACTCTTTACAGTCTGGTAGAAGTGAGATACCAAGAATTGATGATTACTTGATACCTCCAGTGAGGATAGGCCCAACAGGCCTTCCCATGGGCCCAATGAGCTTATCTGACTTCCGACTGGTTTAAAAAACAAAGACGGGATTTTATTCTAACCATAGTAAGCAAGACAGAAGGATGAGGGGATAGGATGCACTGATCTAAGAAATTCTAACTATATCCCCCTCCAAGGTCCCTACAAATGGTCATCTTCATTTCTTCCAGCCCCTTAGATCCCTTCTGACTGTCTAAAAAATTCCAAGTTGTCTAACAACCTGACTAAATCCTCCCAAACAAGCTTGGCAAGGTATATATTTCTTTAGATCAAGTAAGCTGACCCTTTAACTCAGGAAACTATCCTGGCCAGTTAGGCCCAATATGACTGTAGGCCAGCTGGTCTTCCTTCACTGGCTGGCTGGACACAGAATTCAGAGAAACACGAAACAATCTCACAAGACGGTTAAATACAAGTAGATGGCAAGTTACGATAGATGTCTTAACACAGGATATCAGAGCTAATGTCATTGGCTTCAAGGAGATAGGAACAAAAACCCCTCTTTCACTTGATAGAGATCCCAAGCAGGAGGAAGTAATCTCTTCAGGCTCTCCCAGAAACAGGAAAACAAAAATCCCCTAGCATCTTTGTGTCCCCTTTTCTACTTTTTCCCCCCACATTCCAGAAGATAGTCTATACCATTCTGTAGCATCTGGTAAGTACAATACACTGATCTCTATGAAAAAGACTTTCTCTTGCCTGTGTTACAATTAAATTAATAGATCTACCAAGTTATTAATTTTTATGAATTTTATTAGAAAGGGTAGACAATCATAGTTTCTCATTCCTACTCTAAGTTCAGACAGTGTTTTTCCTAACCTCCATTAACCTCTCTCTTTCCGCTTACCTGCCTGCTCTATCCCTGCATTCATTCAAAAGCCAGGTATGCCCCATCTACTTTCTTTTTATTGATGTTCTGTTTATTAACTGATGGAAACTCTGATATGTGGGGAATTTTGACTAACTGGGCTGGCCCTCCAGGGGGGATAAAATCCCCTCAACATCCCTGTTCGCACCCATTTCTTTCCTTTCCTCATCAAAAGTCTCATAGCTTCAGCTTCCTTCTCTGTAACATGGGACTAGTAGTACTTGTAGCATTTACCACCTAGGGGTATCATGTGACCTACATGATAAGCTATATAAAGTGCTTCACAAACTTATAGAACTATAGACACAAAAGTTATCATCAACAAAGTTGGAAGAAACTATAGAATGTAGAATATTAGAGCTTCATGGAATATTAGAGATCATCTTGTCCTTATGGCATTGATTGGATTGAAAATGGTACTTTTCACATTTTAAATTACTATGAATTATAATTTTAATGATATAATAAGTATTGTTACTTTTTTCTTCCTGCCTTTATCCCTAGAAAATAGTATCACAGGATTTCATCTCAGAAGAATCTGATGAAGACAAAAAGGCATCATGGAGATGTGAATAAAGTTACTGGACTTGCAATTAAGAAGATCTGAATTTGAATCCTACCTCTGATGCTATCAGTGAGACCATGACTAAGCTGCAAATTTTCCATTCTCCTATTTCCTCATCTGCTAACTAGGGATAATAATCTCTACTACATCTACCTCACAGGATTGTTGCGATGAGGTTTAAATTAAATAACACTTGTAAAGGGTATTGTGAGGTTCCTGGGTTCAAATCCAATCTCAGACACTTCCTAGCTGTGGAACTCCAGGAAAGTAAATTAACCTTAATTCTCTAGCCCTTACCACTCTTCTATGGCTCTATAAGATTAAAATTAATATCCAATAACTCTGAGTATAATATTTTATAAGATTTATTAATAATCATTTGAAGTAGGAAAAAATAAAAGGACAAAAATAAAAGACTAAGTAAAGTCAGCTTTCATTTGCCACATTTTCAGGAAAAGAGAGAGAGGGCAGAGCTACAGAAAACTTATATCCACCCTACATTAACATGTAACATTAGAAGTAACATGGGAAGCTGGGAAAGAGAGTTTCTGGGGAGAAAATTTCTAATTATACAACCCTCCGCCCTGTGATTCCACTGGGAAATGAGCTTGTAGAAATCTCTCAGATTTGAATATCTATTTTCCCCAAAGAATCAGTATACATAACCAACTTATATCTTTAAAAATCTTTACTACAAGTACATACAATATTGTACTTTCTAAGGGGAAATTACAATAATTGGGAGATAAGAGGGAAATAAAATGAAAGAGAACAAAATCAATGTTAGGTACATTGACAAAAAAACAATTAGGGGAGAGTACCTTTTGGCATAAGAGTATACATTTAAAATAAAATCCATTTAAACCCCCACAGTTCAATTTCACTATATCCCAAAGTTCATTTTGGATTGGTGCAGTGTGGTTTCTGAAGGCATCTTCATGATGCCTTCTCCAAATAACTCAGTTTCTGGATTCAAGGAGGTAGCAAGTTCCTCATCTTAAAATTACTCTCAGAAGAATTTAAACTTTGCATTATAGGATAATAATACAATTCCCCCTGAGGAGGGTGTTGACAACATATGGATCACCCATGTTGTCATGGGATACATGGCTAAGTTATAAGGAATATGAATCAATTGTCAAAAAAAAACATAAAAAAGAAAAAAATAAATAACTTTTTGATGAAACATAAAATACCAAAGTCTCATGTGTAACAATTCTAAGTAAGGAAAAATAAGCCCATTAGAGACTCTTGAATCAGGGTCTGATTAAAGTGATTTATATCCCACAAGCCTATAGTAGCAATTTTTAATTTACAAAATCAGTATCCAGGACTATAGAAAATTTCCATACTATCAAAAACTTTTGAAGCAAAAGGGAAATAGCATTCCCTGGTCTGACTTTACTTTTGCTCTCAGGAATAGGGGAGCCAAACTGAGGTACTTGGTAGAAGTCAGGATCTGATACAAGTGAATCCTGTGTCTGACTTTTCAAACAGCCTCTTCCTTGAACTCCAAAATAAGTTCAAGTCCCATGTAATGGAGCAGAATCTCATCAATCCAACTGAGATTGGTTGATCTTTTTGACTTCATACTGGTAGGCACTGTGCTCCTTGGCAATGTGCAGTGAATCATTTGTGATTCCTTCTGAAATCAGACACAATCATTAATCAAAGTCTCATAATATTTAATAATCAGTGGCAGGTTTCCACAGTCTAAAGATTTTGGGTATTCCTTGACATTAGGGCCAATGGACATTTAAAACTTATTCTAGTGCAAATTGAAAAAAAATAATACTGGTAACATGTGCTTCAAATACAAAAAGTAAGAGAAAAAAAACTCACTCTATTGCATATACAAGGAAAAAATAACAAAAATTTTAAAAGTAAAAAATGAATAGTTCACATTCAGTGACATACTGGGATAACCAAGGAGAGGCACAAATCAAAGGTTTATGGCTCAAAAAATGAGTTCCATTTCCTTTTTAACTTGGCCATGATCCACAGAGTGAGTGATCAGGATTTTCACCATGTAAAGACTTTTTTAAAAAAGCTAGTACAAAACTTCTGGGTAAACATGGCAGCAGTCTGGACACAAGACTCATCCTCTCCTCAGCACCCACCAATATAGACTACCTCAAAAGACCAAAAAAAAAAACAAATTCATAAGAACAAAGGGATTCTACATTAGGGCATAGCATTGAAGGTATGTGGGATTTGGGCATTTCCACACTATAAGGGGGTGAAAAAGCTCCCACCAAAACAAAAGCTGATCTACCCTCCCCCATCTCACCTACAGAGCCAGAGTCAGAGCCATTGTGTGCCAGAATCAGCAAATGAGTGAGGAGCACTTCTCAAGTGAGTAAGGGGCTCCTCTATGTCCTTGGGAGCTGACTAAGACCACCAAAGACCTATCCCTAAGAGCAGCTACACCTAAAACCCCAGCATGCTGAAGAACCCAGACCGTGGGCTCTTGTGGGAAGATAGTACACAGAAGAGCATCAATCAGAAGAAGCTACAGATATTCAAGAACTGGCCTCAGGAAAAATTCTTGCTCCTTAACTCCATACACAGAAAGTCTGCCAATCTCACTCAGATTTCTGACTAAAAAGGGAAGGAAAAGCCTCCATACTGATGGCAAATTGTGCCCAGGAACAACAAACTCCCTTCAAGAAAAAAAAATGATATTGACTCTGAAAATTTTTACAGAGGAAAACCCCAGGCTACAGAGGAAATAGAGGAGGAAATTCAAATAAATGCACCAAAACCTTCCAAAAAAATGGAAATTGTCCACAACCTCTTAAAAAATTTAAATTGGGGCTTATCAAAAACATGGATGCTTTCTGGCATGAAAAGTGGGAAATAGTTCAAAGAGAAAATAACAGTTTAAAGTACAAAAACTCCCAATTGGAGAAATGGCTGGAAGCCACGAAAAGAAAGATAGACCAAACTGCAACTAGGCAACAAGAAGCCAATCATCTTGCAAAACAACAAGAATTAAGAAAACAAAGTAAAAAGACTGACAAAATAGAAGAAAACATAAAATATTTCACTGAGAAGATGACAGGTCAGGAAAACAGAGCAAGGAGAGACAATTTGAAAATCATTTGGTCTACCTGAAAAGCCATAAATAAACAGAAATCTTGACATCATACTACAAGAAATCATCCACAAAAACTGCCCTAATGTTCTTGAACAAGGGGGCAAAATAGACATTGAAAGAGTTCATAGAACACCCTCTACACTAAATCCTCAAAAGACAACTCCCAGGAATGTAATTTCCAAATTCAAGAGCTTTCAAGCAAAGGAGAAAAGTCTACAAGAAGCCAAAAAGAGACAATTCAGATACTAAGGAGCACTAATCAGGATTACATAAGACCTGTCAGCTTCCACACTAATGGACCACAAGGCTTGGAATATGATATTCAGAAAGGCAAGAGTATTGGGTTTTCAAAAAGGGATCATCTATCCATCCAAACTGACTATATACTTTCAGGGGAAAGTTTTGGCATTAACAATATAGAAGACTTGCAATTATTTGTAAATAAAAGACCAGAACTAAGTGGAAAGTTTGATATCCAAACACAAAGATCAAGAGAAACATGAAAAGGTAAATAAGAAAGAAAGGGAAAAGGTTTTTTGTTCAAACTTTCTTCTTTAAAGGCTACAATAAGATTAAATTATTTACATTAATATATGGGGAAAATGTTATTTGTAACCCTCAAAAATATATTCACTATCATAGTCATTAGAAGAATCATTCACAGCAAGAGATTAGGGTAATATGTGCTATAAGATGATATGCAAAAAAAAAAAGGGAAGGGGGAATTGAGGATGGCACCCAGAGGTACTTAGAAGAAATAAAATAAATAGGAAAATCATCACAGAAATATAAACATGGGAAGGGGAGGGAAGGAATACTCTTATAAGAAGGAGAGGAAGAGAGTGCTAATAAGTAATACTTAAACATTATTCTCAATGAAATCATTTCTGAGAGGATAGAGCATCTAGATCCCATGGAGCTTTGAAATTGATCTTATCCTACAGGGAAAGAGAGAAGGGAAAACTAAAGGAGGGTAGGAGGAAGGGAGCACAAAAAGGGAGGGAAAGAGAGGGGTAGGGAAATTAATAGACCCTAAAAAACAAGAAGGGAACAAAATGGGAGGGGCCATAAAGGAAATCATATTAAGGTAGTGGATTAGGGGGACTGACTGAAAGTAAATCACTGGTTTAAAAGCATAGAGTAAAAAAAGAAAGGACAGAAATAGGAGAGGATATCAAAATGCTGGGGAATACACAAGTAACAATCATAATTTTGAATGTGAATGGGATGTACTCACCCATAAAATAAAAAAAAAAAAATAGCACAGTGGATTAGAATCCAAAATCCTATCATATGGTGGCTACAAGAAACACACCTGAGGCGGATAGATACTCACAAAATCGGAATTAAAGATTGGAGCAAAACCTATTGGCTCTCAACTTATAGAAAGAAGGAAGGAGTCACAAACATAATATCTGACAAAGTCAAAGTAAAAATAGATCTGATTAAAAGGGATGAGGAAAGTAAATACATCGTAATAAAAGGGAGTATAGACAATGAAGAAATATCTGTAATCAAAATGTATGCACAAAATGGTATAGTATACCAATTTCTAAAGGAGAAACTAGTGGAATTGAAGAATGAGATAGATAGTAAAACTATACTAGTGGGAGAACTGAACCTACCACTTTCCAATTTAGATAAATCAAATAAAAATAAGAAATAAGAAAGAGGTGAAAGATGTGAAAGAAATCTTAGAAAAATTAGAGTTAATAGATAATTGGAGAAAAATAAATAGGGAAAAAAGGAATACACCTTCTTTTCATCAGCACATGGTACATTCACAAAGACTGACCATGTACTAGGCTATAAAAATATGGCAAACAATTGCATGAAAGCAGAAATAATAAATGCAAACTTTTCAGATCATAACACAATAAAAATAATGGTCAGTAAGGGTACATGGAGAGACAAATAAAAAATTAATTGGAAATCAAAAAATATGATTCTCCAAAATCAATTAGAGAACAAATCATAGAAATAATTAATCATTTCATTGAAGAAAATGATAATGATGAGACATCCTTTCAAAATCTATGGGATGTTACCAAAGCAGTACTCAAGGGAAAATTTATATCCTTGGGATCATATATTAACAAATTATGGAGAGCAGAGGTCAATGAATTGGACATGAAAAACAAAAAAACTTGAAAGCAAACAAGTTAAAAAATCCCCAGAAGCAAACTATATTAGAGATGCTAAAAATTAAAGGAGAAATTAATAAAATTGAAACAAAAGAACCATTGAACTAATAAATAAGAATAGAAACTGGTATTTAAAAAATACAAACAAAATAGACAAAAAACTGGTCAAACTAATTAAAAAAAGTTAAGAATAAAACCAAATTAGCAGTATCATAGATGAAAAGGAAGACCTCACCTCCAATGAAGAGGAAATTAAGGCAATCATTAAAAAATATTTTGCCCAATTATATGGCAATCCATATACCAATCTAGGTGATATGGATGGATATTTACAAAAATACAAACTGCCTAGATTAACAGAAGAAGAAATAGAATTCTTAATTAATCCCATATCAGTTTTTTAGAATCGAAAATATATAGCTTACAATCATTGACACACTGTGTCAGCTAAAAAAAGGTAGAATACAAAGGTTTCTCAACAAAAAAATTAGATCCATTTTCTTTCTCTAATTTGGCCATGATCCAATAACAGTTTTTTTTTTTTTAATTAAAAACAGTAGTGCAGAAAAACTAGCAGTAGTAATTAGAGAAGAAAAAAAGAAATTAAAGGTAATAAAATTGGCAATGAGGAGACCAAGTTATCACTCTTTGTAGATGACATGATGGACTACTTAAAGAATCCTAGAGAATCAACTAAAAAACTAGTGGAAATAATCAACAACTTTAGCAAATTTGCAGGATACAAAATAAACCCACATAAGTCACCAGCATTTCTATATATATCCAACATATCACAGCAGCAGGAATTAGAAAGAGAAATTTCATTCAAAATCACTCTAGACAATATAAAATACTTAGGAATCTATCTCCTGAGGCAAACACAGGAATTATATGAACACAACTAAAAAAACCTCCCCACACAACTAAAACTAGATATTAGCAATTTCAAAAACATTAACTGCTTATGAGTAGGACAAGCTAACATAATAAAAATGACCATCCTACCCAAACTTATCTATTTATTTAGTGCCATACCCATCAAACTTCCAAAACATTTCTTTACTGAATTAGAAAAAAAAACATAACAAAGTTCATTTGGAAGAACAAAAGATCAAGAATACCCAGGGAAATAATGAAAAAAAAATGTAAAGGAAGGTGGCCTTGCAGTACCAGATCTCAAACTATATTATAAAGCAGTGGTCATCAAAACAATTTGGTACTGGCTAAGATATAGAAAAGAGGATCAATGGAATAGACTTGGGATAAGGGACCTTAGCAAAACAGTCTTTGACAAACGCAAAGAGCCTAGCTTTTGTGATAAATATCCACTATTCGACAAAAACTGCTGGAAAAATTGGAAGACAGTGTGGGAGAGATTAGGTTTGGATCAACACCTCACACACTACACCAAGATAAACTCAGAATGGGTGAATGACTTGCACATAAAGAAGGAAATTATAAGTAAAGTAGGTGAACAAAGAGTAGTATACATGTCAGATCTCTGAGAAGGGAAAGATTTTAAAACCAAGCAAACTTAGAAAGAGCCACAACTTAAAATCAATAATTTTGACTACATCAAATTAAAAATTTTTTGTACAAACAAAACCAATGTAAGCAAAATCAGAATGGAAATAACAAATTAGGAAACAATCTTTAAAACAAAAACCTCTGACAAAGGTTTAATTGCTCAAATTTACAAAGAGCTAAACCAATTATACAAAAAATCATGCTATTCTCCAATTGATAAATGGGCAAGGGACATGGATAGGCATTTCTCAGTCAAAGAAATCAAAACTATTAATAAGCACAGACAAAAGTGCTATAAATCTCTTATATCCAGGGAGATGCAAATCAAAACAACTCTGAGGTATCACCTCACACCTAGCAGATTGCCTAACATGACAGCTATGGAAAGTAATGAATACTGGAGGGGATGTGGCAAAGTAGGGACATTAATTCATTGCTGGTGGAGTTGTGAATTGATCCAACCATTCTGGAGGGCAATTTGGAACTATGCCCAAAGGGAGCTAAAAGTCTGTCTGCCCTTTGATCCAGCCATAGCCCTGCTAGGTTTGTGCCCCAAAGAGATAATAAGGAAAAAGACATGTACAAAATTATTCATAGCTATGCACTCTGTGGTAGCAAAAAAATTGGAAAATAAGGGGATACCCTTCAAATGGGGAATGGCTGAACAAATTGTGGTATATGTTGGTGAAGGAATACGATTGTGCTCAAAGTAATAATAAAGTGAAGGAATTCCATGGAGACTGGAATAACCACTAGGAAGTGGTGCAGAGCAAAAGGAGCAGAACCAGGAGAGAATTGTACACAGAGACTGATACACTGTGGTATAATCGAATGTAATGGACTCTGCCATTAGTGGTCATGCTTTAATCTTGAACAACCCAGAGGGATACAGGAGAAAAAACACTATACAGATTCAGAGGAAAAACTGTGTGAGTGAAAACACCAAAGAAAAATAACTGCTTAATGACATGGGTCAAAGGGGATATGAATGGGGATATAGACTCTAAAGGAACATCCTAGTGCAAATACCAACAACATGGAAGTGGGTTCTGATTAAGGATACATGCAATACCCATTGGAATTGTGTGTCTGCTATGGTGGGGAGCGGGAGGGGAGGGAGGAATAGAAAATTATTTTTGTAACCAAGGAATAGTGATTGAAATTAACCAAAAAAAGGTAGTGCAACAGGTAATGGACATTCAAAAGGTATCAAAATCCCCAAAGTTATAATAGTCCTCTTAATTACAGCAGCAAACAACTCACTATCATATTTCATATATTTTGCTATATGATAAAAATAAAAGCTATGAACTAATGGATATTTTTCACAATTTCTACAGATGTAGCAAATCTTATAACCTAGGCAAATATATTCTTAAACTAAGTAAAAATTTTGTGGGTCTAGAACATCACCAAGAAATCTGGATTGTTCTGGTGGAAGTAAATTAAACTGAAGAATTTTGCAGGAGCATTTTTTGGCTTCATGCTTCATAAAAATACCTTGGTAGGAACATTTTTTTTTGTTTCTCTACCTTTAATACAACATTCTTTAATATATAAATGTAAAAAAAAATCCTCTTCCATTCAGAAACCACTAGTTAATTAAAATTATTTCAGAAGACCCCTTAACATTACAATTATATACTTAGCTTATTAAACTCTAAATGTTGTAAGCCACCTTGAGTCCTTACATCATCTTTGTGACAATTAACAAATGCATAACAGAAAAAAGGATGTTAATGAGTTTTTACAATATTTTACAATTTTTTGTTCAGTAGTGATAAGGTAAAGTCAACAGAATATATCTAATATTTAAAACAGTATATTAAAATGATTCAGTGTAGCAGAACAGCATCAAATATATTAATATATAAACTTAAAAGAACAAAATTAAATCTTAAAACAATCAGCAAAATAAAATAATATACAGAGACTTTCATTAAAAAATTGGAGTCTGAAAAGTTTTTAAATTTCACCTCCAGACCCTTTAAAGTTCCTTTGTCTAAAATTCAGATCCCTATTGTCAGCACTGTGGGATCTCCCATAGGGAAGGAGAACATGGGTTTGAAGAATCTCAAACTGGGTGAATCTTAGAGACTGGACAGGGCCAAATGGCAAAGATTTGTATGGGGATTAATTTATCCCCTGAATCTCAGGCAAGATAATTGAATGGATCAGTGGTAGAAAGAAAAAAGAACATCCTTTTTCTTTGAAATAGATAATGTGGTGCTCTTTCATAGAATATTCCATGATTGTAATCAACTTCCTGTTTGGAAGAGTCTCCTCCTTCTTCCCATCCCCCCCTGAGATAAACTGCTAATTTCCCCAGAGGGAGGTAGGAGGCTAATCATTGCCTAAGGAAAAAGACACCATGTATTTTTTTTAACCATCTGCCCTGAGAAGCAACTCCAAGGACTAGCTTCTCAGGGGCAACAATCAGCCCAGCAGGGACAGCAACAACAATCAGGGTCCTCTTGGAGCAGAGGCCAATTGGGTGAGTGATCTGGGTCCAGAAGTAGTATCAGGAATGCCAGAGTCAGCAGTAAGAAGGGATGAGGAATGAAGGACTCAAGCAGTTGGACCAGAGAAGTGGTTTATTTCTTCTTCACCAAGTGTCCCACCACTAAAAATAGCCTGGCCAGTAGGGAAAGCAAGAAACCAGGCAAAAAGTAGGAAAAGAAAAATTCATCAGCTCCAAAGAGAGTAGGAGTTTATGAGGGTGGGTGGGGTGGGCAAAAAGCCTTGGCAGGAGAAATGTGGCTTTAAAAATTGTATCTAGGCTATCTTAAAAATTTGAGAGGTTCTTATCTGAATAGTGGTTGCCATCAATGTAAAAGTTAAAATTAAAATCTCAATAATAATAATATATTTTAAGAGATTTATTAATGATCATTAGAAATAAAAGAATAAAGAAGATACAAAATGAAAACCACTTGCCCATGGCTGGTTAACTATTTTTAGGCATCCCCACTCATCACCATCACTGCTGATTCTACATCAGAGAGGAGGAGCCTCTTAACCCCACACCTTTTATCCTCTGTCTACAGGAAGTATGTAATGACAGGAAATCAGTGGGCTCTTGGGATATGTATTTCTTTTTTAAGGCAATAGATTTTCAATCATACAATATTTTTAAAAAGTCTTTGAAGCTCATGAATACTTGTCATATGTTCTCCAGATCTAGCTAATCTTTCAAACTTGGATGAAATATTTCTAACAGAGTCTATTACTGCCATCATTCCAAAATTTGTAAGGAGAGACCAGAAAAACCTCTGTAGTGCTTCTGAAAAACATTTGGGTCTAAAATGTAACCAATAATCTAGATTATTCTGGTGGAAGGGTAGAGCAATCTGAAGAGTTACAAATATAAAAACCCATGTAGAAGCCACCATGCTCCATGGGAAATCTTTTCCACCTCCTGAATGAGATTATAAGGCATCATAGGGTAACAACATCCCTTGAAAACTCTGACATTTAAAAGAGTGTGTGAGCCATAAACTGTAAGAGTTAAAATAGTTGAGGTTGTAAACTGTAGTGAGTAAAATAGTGGAAGATATAAATTGTATTAGATATAAGAGTGGGTGAGTAAATTGTGACCTCAGAAAATATGTTTTCACCACAGTGTCTTGTTTTAAATCAAATATAATGTGGTCTTTAGGGAAATATTCCCAATTATGAATATACCCAAGTCAACTGGGTTTTATAGAGAATTTAATTTATAATACAATGAGGAATCAAAGAAAGAGAGAGAGAGAGAAAGGAAATAAATGAGAAAGGAATAGGCCGGCCCAGGCATCCCTGGCCAACCCAGGCCTAAGCCCTAAAAGAAAAGATCAGTCAGTCCTTAATCAATCACCACAAGATCTGTCCAAGCAAGGATTCTAGTGACACCAGGCCAGCTCCATCTCAACTGACTTCACCAGCTCAATCCTCAATCTGAATGTTTCAGAATGATTCTCGAGAGAGACCCTTCAAGGCAGCTTTTCCCAGCTGACTCTCTCCTGAGAGAGCTTTTTGTCTCCTTTTAAGGGCATTTTCTCCTATGTCACCTCCCCTAAGTTCTTACATCTACCAGTCACAGTAGACGTTTTTCAAAGGACAAACCATTCTTACTCCACACTTAAGAAGGTGTGGATTTTTGAGTAATTAACACCAGGAAAGCTCTGAGTAAGTTTCTCAGCTCTTTGTTCCATGTAAATTCACAAGTTCCTTGACCTTTATAGGTACTTAGCTTAAGAACTTTTCCCCTTATTATAAGTATGGGTTTAAGTACTTTTCATTGTTCAGAAAAGAGTTTACAACTTTATCTTCCCCTAAAGTATGTTTAAGTATGTGTGGAATAAGGTCAGAGTTCTCACATTCCTTCATTGTTTAAAATGGGGAATGGTCTTAACCAAATGTTCTAAGGTAGAGTCTGAGAATCTTTTAACATTCACAAGTCTGAGAAATTTCAAGATTCACAACTCACTCTTCTGGTATGACACTCTAACAGTCGTTAAAGGCATGTATTTATATGTCCCAAACATTGCAATGTGGAGATGAGGAAAACAATAGTAAAAATGACTTCTGATGTTTCATCCATTACATTTTTATAAATGAGGAGTTGGGGAATACAATAGTGCTATTGCACTTCACTTCAGCTACTAATTGGACCCTTAACTCTTGTTAAAAACAACTCAAAGGTAGGCAAATGATCAGTCAGAGTTAGTGATGCTACTATAGATCTGAAAATCACTTCTAAAGAACACTTAAAATCAATTAATATTTTTAGTTTATTAAATTCTCCAAAGGTTGTATACAAATTGTAACCATTTTGATGAAGTTCATCCATCAACATCTATGTGACAATTAACAAAGGCAAAAAGGAACAAAAGACTGTTAAGTCAACATGTGACTTCAATGGATCTGGTGACAAATGGCATCCATAAGGACATATGGTTTTTGTCATGGAAAAGGTTTTCTTCAAGTTGTTCATGGATTTTTATAATGGTATTTTCTCTAGTCCAGTCATATGGTGAGGGTACAAATAAAGACAATGTAACAGAACATATAGCTAATGGCCAAAACACAGAATCTAAAAATGACATACTGTAACAGAAGCTATTTGATTAGGTTAATATGTGAACTTAAAGCAAAATTAAAATTTAAAGCAAAAAAATCAACAAATATAATAAGTGGTACAAGATACAGACACTGAATTCAAGTCTTTTTCTCTAACTCTAATAGTTGTATCACAGATAATTTTTAACTATTTGTAGGGGACCAAACTAAAACTGTTAACACCAATAAAGCAATTCACCTCCAGACTCCTTAAGGCTCTTTTCCCTTTTGAGTATTATCATCCATCTAAATTCCTTTGGTCATATTTCTGGGGTTCCACATACCTGCACTCAGCATAGTGTGGACAAACCCCATATTGGATGTGTTGCAGAGAATGGGCAGACCAAAATGGCAATGATATGTAAGGAAAAGAATCTGCCTTTTGAATCTTGAGATTACTCAAGCTATAAACTGCAAGGTATCCAGTCAGTACACACAGGAATGGCAGCAAGGAAAGATATCCTAAAGTGGTAAGCTGTGCAAACTAAGTAAGTCTCTGCAGAAATGGAAGCTGTTTGAAATGGGCTGGAAACTGGATCATGCTTGCAATTCCCACTTCCTATCTGTAGGTGGTGCTACCCTAGTATATACTGGCTAGGAGTAAAGTTAAGAGATTTGGAAGAGTAACCTTCCTTCCCCTTCCCCATAGGGGTAAAAATGCCAGGGAGCCTCTTCCTTCCACTGCCAGGTGGGAAGGGTACTACTGCTCCACTTGATTGCTCTACCCAACTATATGGGCAGGGAATTAAGAAAGTGGAAGCTTCTCCTCAGATAAAAACCTTTAGGAGGTTAATTGTTGCTGAAGAGAAATGCCTGGGCTTCCAAGATAGCAGCAAGCACTCAGGTCTTAGCAATGCAAGGGAGAGTGGGATTTATACATCAGCCACCACACAAGGACCCCCAGCTAGTATGTTCAAGAGAAGAGGCAAGCAGGTAGACAGGTGGCAGGCTCAGCAATGACTCCAAGACAGTGTCTGGTCAAATATGGGAGACTGTGGCAGCAGCAGAAATAGCAGCAGCAGTATCAGCAGCAGGAGAGAAACGAGGTTTTCTCCAAATAACCTACTCTAACTTTCAGGTTAAGATAGTCCCAGAATAGAAGCCAGATTCTTCCTCTCCTTATCACCAATTGAGAGATAGTACCACACAAGGGTAAAACCAAGATCAGATGTCCAAAGAGACTCCACAGTAGGGCACAGAACAGAAGGTAGACAAAGGTTGGGCATTTCCATGCTAAAAGGGGGATAAATTATACCCAACAAGGGGTGTGCTCATCACCCCACCCCAATCCACATATGGTGCCAAAGTTGGAACAAGCATACAGCAACCTCTAGGTTCTGGGGGGGAGAGGGCAGGATGAGGTCACCACAGACTCGCCCCTAAGAGCAGTGAGGCTAGGGACCTCAGGAGACTGAGGAACACAGAAAATGGGTATAAAGATAGCACAGTTTGGCACACAGCATGTCCTGCTGTGGAGACTCAAAAATAGCCTCAGTTCAAAAACCTCTCCAGAGCTCAATAGAGAGACTTGCCTACCCTCCACATATACCTCTGTAGGGAAATTCCTACATTCTCACATGCTCACTGAGGCCACACCAGACTTACCATTAAGATAAACAAGACATGGGTCCCCAGGAGCCTAAGGAACATGGAGTTTGGTCAAAGAGACAGCACAGGGCAGATGTGGAAGTGGAGCCTCAAAATAATATCCTCAGGGAAAAAACTCTCCAAGGCTCAATACAGAGAATGGTCCACACTCCACACTCAGACCTCTGCAGGAGGGAAATCTCTAGATTCTCAAGGACTGGCTGAGGATGTCACAGATTTGCCCCTAAGAGCAGTAAGACTTGGGTCCCTAGGAGGCTGAGTAATGTGGAGCTTGGGCAGAGAGATGGAAAAGGGCAGAGGACAGCAGACACAGCTGTGAAGATTCAAAAAATAGCCTCAGGACATAACATATTTAGAGCTCAATACAAAATTCACCCATTTAATCACTCAGACTTCTGACTAGGAAGGAACAAAGCAGTGGCCACCAAATCCCAAGAACAACAACCAAAAAAAAAAAAAAAACAAGAAGAAAATATTAACCCTCGAAAAATTTTATGCATAAAAACTCCAGACTAAAGAAGAGATAGCAGAAGCTGACAAACAGGTAAATACATACAAACCTAGCAAAAAAAATGGAAATTTACCACAAGACCTTGAGGAGCCTAAATTTGAGATTATAAGAAATATAGAAGAGATTTGGCAAGAAAAGTGGGAAACAGTTCAAAAAGAAAATAGCAGTTTAAAAGACAAAATATCCTACTTGGAAAAATATACCCAGAAATCAAATGAAAGGATAAGTAAATTGAAGACCAGAAATGACCTGCTGGAAGCCATGAAAAGTAGTATAGACCAAACCAAAATGTAAAATCAAAAGATTTTAGCTGAAAACCAGTCTTTCAAAACTAGAATTGGGCAAGTAAAAGTTAACAGTCTTATAAGACAGCAAGAATTAATAAAGCAAAGTCAAAAGGATGACTAAATAGAAGGAAACATGAAATAGCTCACTGAGAAAATGACCGATCTGGAAAACTGATCTAGAAGGCACAATTTGAGAATCATAAGCCTTCCTGAAAACCTGGAAACAAACAAAAGCCTTGACATCATACTACAAGAAATTAGCCAAGAAAACTGCCCTGATGTTCTTCAAAAAAATGGCAAAATAGACAATGAAAAAGTCTATACATCACCATCTATATTTTATCCTCAAAAGACAACCTCCAGGAATGTAACTGCCAAATTTAAGATATTTCCAACTTAAGGAGAAAACATTACAAGAAGCCCGAAAGAGACAATTTAGATATCAATGAGCACCAACAAGGATTAGACAGGATCTGGCAGCCTCCACACTAAAGAACTTCAAGGCTTGGGATATGATATTCAGAAAGGCAAGCAAATTAGGTCTGAAACCAAGGATCAACTACCCATTGAAATTGTCTATATACTTCCAGAGAAAAGTATGAGCATTCAACAAAATAGAAGATTTCCAAATATTTGTAAAGAAAAGAACAGAACTAAATGGAAAATCTCATATCTAAATACAAAAAGGGAATCACAAAAAGGTGAATAAGAGAGAGAGGGAGAAAATATTTTTTCTTTTTTTTTAAGGACTTAAGGTCAAAATATTTATATTCCTATATGGAAAATATTAATTCTAACTCTCAAAAATTGTATTCACAATTAATAGCATTTAGAAGAATTATTCATAAAGCTTGGGGTACTAAGTGCTTTAAGATGATATGCAAAAAAAAAAGAAAGGGAGAGTAAAAGAAGATGGCACCAGGAGAAATGTGAAGGAATAAGAAAAGTAAGATAATCTCTACCACACAAATGGGTGCATGGGAAGGGGGGAAGAATAGTGTTATAAGAAAGAGAGGAAAAGAGTGCTAATAGATAATACTCATTCCTTCCTCTCAGTGGAGTCAATTCTGAGAGGGAGGAGTCTCTAGATCCATTGGGGGTATCAAATTCTATCTTACCTATAGGGAAGTTGAGAGGGAAAAATTAAGGGGGGTGGTGGGGAAGGTAGTAAAAAGGGAGGGAAAGAGAGGGAGAGGGAATTTAATTGACTCTAAAAAACAATAGGGGCAGAATAAAAAGGGAAGCATCAAAAAGAGAAATAAAATAAGGATGAGCAAACCACTGGTATAGAAGGAAATAGCAAAAGACGAAAGGCAGGACTAAGAGAGGAAGTCAAAATATTACAGAATACATAGGTGTTAATCATAACTCTGAATGTGAATGAGATGAACTCACCCCAAAATGGAAGCAAATAGCAGAGTGGATTAGAAATAAAAATCCTACCATATATCGTCTACAAAAAACACACATGAGGCAGGCTGACACACACGTGGTAAAGGTAAAAGTCTAGAGCAAAATTTATTGGGCATCAACTGAGAAAAAGAGGGCAGGAGTCGCAATCATGATAGATGACAAAGTCATAGTAAAAATTGATCATGTCAAAAGAGATAGGGAAGGCAATTACATCCTGATAAAAGGCAGTATAAACAATGAGGAAATATCAGCAAACAACATGTATGTACCAAATGGTATACCATCCAATTTTTTAAAGAAGAAACCAGTGGAGCTCAATGATGAAATAGATAGTAAATCTATAGTGTGAGACCTGAACCTTTCTCTACCAGATCTAGATAAATCAAACCAAAAAATAAATAAGAAAGAGGTAAGAGATGTGAATGAAATCTTAGAAAAATTAGAGTTAATAGATATGTGGAGAAAAATTTCTGGGGGGCATCAGTCCACGAAGCCTTGACAGAGTCAAACATGGTAGTTGGGGAGACCAAAGAGTGGTCCTTGGTGAAATGTGATTGCCCACTCAACCCCCTTTTACATGACTTCTTTCATCAATGCCCCTTACCTATGAATTGAAATGATTATTATTCCCCCTAGTCTCAAAAGAAGTAATGCAAGAGCAAAACACCTGTACCCTAATTCTCCAAAACATCACCAAAAGATCAGACCCTTAAACCCAATCTCAAAAAGACTATCATGGGTTAACTTTTACTTAGGTACCTAATTCTCAACAAAACCGCAGCTACAGGCCAAGCCCAAAACTTTCTCATGAAGCCAGGACACAAATCAATCATAAAGGCTCAAGCAATATGTACAAGTACAGCAAGCTTCAGTATGCCTCAGTGATTCAGAAACTCCCTAGAAGCCACCAGTCTAAATTATAATTGTGTTCCCAGACCCCTTAGCCTCAATGATATGATTATTAAATTGTGTTCTAAGAAGTTCTGATTAATTATTCCATTTTATTAAAAGCAATACGTAATTTTCCTTGATTGTAAGCTCAAAACTTCTCACAGGGTAATTAGAAAATTAAGCCACCTGTGACAAAATCATTTATCTTGTGTGCAACTTTATTCTGTCTGTAATCACAACACAAAAATTAAGAAGTCAATCAAGTGATTTGTTAAAAGTTAATGTATCACTTTTCCAATTATCTCTCTTTGATTTTGCATATCTGCATGCCAAGAGAATGGGTATAAAAATAAAGATCAGACATCGGGAAAGCAGAGCTGCTATCAGATGCAAAGTAATCCCATGACTTTTATGATTAAGCTGTCTTCCGTTTGTTATTTTTGTTGACTGATCATTCTCCACCAGTCAGGATACCCTAAAGTTGTGGGGAAGGGTGGACTTTGACCATGACAAAAATGAATAGGAATTGAAAGAAATACATCTTCTTTTCAGAAGCACATGGTACATTCACAAATATTGACCATGTGCTAAGGCATAAAAACATGGCAAATATGCAAAAGAACAGAAATAATAAATGCAACTTTTCAGATCATAATTCAATAAAAATAAGATTTAGTAAGGGTACAGGGAGAGGCAAATTAAAATTTACTTGAAAATTAAATTATATTATTCTTGTATGAGCAAAAATATAATTTAGGGTTAGAGAGAGAAAAGAAAAAAATGGTACTTTCATTTCAGTGAACATAGCAAAAGATCCAGATACTCACACCTGCAGCATTTTACCAATAACACAAGCTCTGAAAAAAGAGCCTGTCAGTGTGGATCTCAGCCAAATTTATTTCCTAAGCATCTTTATGTAAAATGAGGGTGTCAATTAAAAGGATGCTCAGGTATGACAAATTTTCCACCTGAAAATTCTCCAAAATCAGTTAGTCAAATAATAAATCATAGAAATAATTAATTTTATTGAATAGAATGACAATGATAAGAAATCCCATCAAAATCTATGGGATGCAGCCAAAGCAGTACTCAGGGGGAAATTTATATCCTTGAGTGCATATATTAACACATTAGGGAGGGCAAAGATCAATGAATTGGGCATGCAAAGTAAAAAAAAAAAAAACAGAAAGTGAATAAACTTTAAATCCCCAGATAAAAACCAAATTAAATATCCTAAAAATTAAAGTAGAATTTAATAAAATTGAATGTAAAAGAACTATTGAATTATTAAATAAGATTAATATCTGGTACTTTGAAAAAATACATAAAATAGACAAAGTACTGGTTAATCTAATGGAAAGGAAAGGAGAAAAGCAAATTAATAGTATCAAAGATGAATTGGGAGACCTTATTTCTTTTTTTTTTTAAACCCTTACCTTCCATCTTGGAGTCAATACTGTGTATTGGCTCCAAGGCAGAAGAGTGGTAAGGGCTAGGCAATGGGGTTCAAGTGACTTGCCCAGGGTCACACAGCTGGGAAGTGTCTGAGGCCAGATTTGAACCTAGGACCTCCCGTCTCTAGGACTGGCTCTCAATCCACTGAGCTACCCAGCTGCCCCCGGGAGACCTTATTTCTAATGAAGAGTAAATTCAGGCAATCATTAAAAACAATTTTACCCAATTATATGGCAATAAATATGACAATCTAGGTGTTATAAATGAATATTTACAAAAATATAAATTGCCTAGACTAATAGAAGAAGAAATAGAATACTTAAATAATCCCATATCAAAATAACCCATTCCCAATCTTTAATCAAAGGCTACTTTAAAAGAAAAATCAAGGATTCTATCCTGGCTGGCTAACCAAAAAATGTAAAATTAAAATAAATATCCAATAGCTCCAAATATTATATTTTATAAGAGTTGTTAATAATCACTTGAAGTAGGAAAAAATAAAAAGATAAAAGTAAAAGCCTGAGTAAAGCAAGTTTTCCCAGCCAAGTTTGGGGAGAAAAAAAGACGGCAGAGCTACACAAAACTTATATCCTCTCTATGTTAGCACTTAATGTAAGAAGGAACATGGGAAGTTAGGAAAGAGAATTCCTAGGGAGTGAAATTCTAATTATACAGCATTTAGTATCAAATCTAAGATAGAATGTAAGGATTTTTTAAAAATAAAATTTTCTGCAAAAAGTTATTATTAGCAGTAGAAGTAGAAGAAATCCTAGGAAAAAGCTGGACTACACATAAAAAGACTTTGGGAGTCAGTCCCCCCAGTTCAGCAAGTTTCTTTTACAATAAATAATGTTAAAATTAAATTGTGGTTGGGCTCTGAAATATATTATTAGGTGGTTGCCAGGGATTTAATTTCTAAATCCCTGTCAGAGAATTATCTCTTTCTAACTCTTGCTGCTGAGATATGTTGGAAATATATAGAAATGCTGATGATTTTTGTGGGTTTATTTTGTATCCTGAAACTTTGCTAAAGTTGATTATTTCCACTAACTTTTTAGTTGATTCTCTAAGATTATTTAAGTAGACCATCATATCATCTGCAAAGAGTGATAGCATGGTCCCCACATTACTTATTTTATTACCTTCAATTTCTTTTTCTTCTCTAATTAATATTCTTAGTGTTTCTATTACAATGTTAAATAATAGAGGTGATATTGGGTATCCTTGTTTCACTCCTGATCTTATTGGGAATGCTTCTAATTTATCCCCATTGCATACGATGCTTGCTGATAGTTTTATTTATATATATATATATATATATATATGTATATATACATATATATATATATCTTGTTTATTATTTTTAGGAAAGGCCTTTCTATTGCTATATTTTCTAGTGTTTTCAAAAGGAATGAGTGTTGTATTATTTCAAAAGCTTTTTCTGCAGCTATTGAGATGATCATGTGATTTTTATTGGTTTGCTTGTTGATATGGTCAATTATGTGGATGGTTTTCCTAATATTGAACCATCCTTGCATTCCTGGTATAAATCCCACCTGATCATATTGAATACCCCTCACAATTGCTTGCTGGAGTCTTTTGCTAGTATTCTATTTAGTATTTCTACATCTATGTTCATTAAGGAGATTGGTCTATAGTTTTCTTTCTCTGTTTTTAACCTATCTGGCTTTGGAATCAGTACCATATTTGTGTCATGAAAGGAATTTGGTAGAACTCCTTCTTTACTTATTATGCCAAATTGTTTGTATAATATTAGGATTAGTTGTTCTTTGAATGATTGATAGAATTCATTTTTTAATCCATCAGGCTCTGGGGATTTTTTCTTGGAGCATTCTTTGATCTCTTGTTCAATTTCTTTTTCTGATATGGGATTATTTAAGTAGTTTCTTTTGTCTTCTGTTAATCTAGGCAATTTATATTTTTGTAAATATTCATCCATATCATCTGGGTTGCCATATTTATTGCCATAAAATTGGGCAAAATAGCTTTTATGATTGTCTTATTTTCCTCTTCATTAGAGGTGAGGTCTTCCTTTTCATTTTTGAAATTGTTAATTTGGTCTTCTTCTTTCCATTTTTTTTTATTAGATTGACCAGTACTTTGTCTATTTTATTGTTTTTTTTTAACTACCAATTTTTAGTCTTATTTATTAATTCAATAGTTCTTTTACTTTTGATTTTCTTGATTTTTTCCTTTAGTTTTTAGGATCTCTAATTTAGTTTTCATCTCAGTATTTTAAATTTCTTCACTTTATAGCTTTTTTTTTTTACTTTGCATGCCCAATTCATTGTCCTCTGCCCTTCCTAATTTGTTAATATATGAACTCAAGGATATAAATTTCCCCTTGAGCACTGCTTTGACTGCATACCATAGATTTTGATTGGATATCTCATCACTGTCATTCTCTTCAATGAAATTATTAATTGTTTGTATGATTTTTTTAACTTACCAATTTTGGAGTATCATAAAATTTAGTTTCCAATTAATTTTTGACTTGCCTTTCCATGTACCCTTACTAATTCTTATTTTTATAGCATTATGATCTGAAAAGTTTGCATTAATTATGTCTGCTCTTTTGTACTTGTTTGCCATGTTTTTATGCCACAAATCCTTGTGAATATACCATGTGCTACTGAAAAAGTGCATTCCTTTTAATCTCTATTTATTTTTCTCCACATATCTACAAACTCTAATTTTTCTAAGATTTCATTCACATCTCTTACCTCTTTCTTATTTATTTTTTGCTTTGATTTATCTAGATCTGGTAGAGGAAGGTTCAGGTCTCCCACTAGTATTGTTTTACTATCTATTTCATCTTTGAGCTCGACTAGTTTCTCCTTTAGAAATTTGGATCCTATACCATTTGGTGCATACATGTTGATTACTGATATTTCCTCAAAGTCTATACTGCCTTTTATCAGGATATAATGACTTTCCCTGTTACTTTTAACTAGATCTATTTTTACTTTGCCTTTGTCAGATATCATGATTATGACTCATGTTTGTCATTCCTTCCAGTTTTGTAGAATGTGTAAATGAGATAAACATGGCAACTCTGCATAAAAAATGTAACATTAATTACAGTGGAACTATACCACTTACTCTCTAATTTCTCAGGCCCTATGGCAGCTAGATGGTAGAGTGGATAAAGTGCTGAATCTAGAATCAGAAAGATTGATTTTCATGAGTTCAAATCTAGCCTCAGATCTCATGACCCTAGACAAGTCCATTAAACCTATTTGTCTCAGTTTCCTTGTCTACAAAAATGAACTGGAGAAGAGAATGACACATCACTCTATTATCTTTGTCAAGAAAATCCCAAATGGGCTCAAAAATAAACATATGTGACTGTAACAATTGAACAGCAACAAATCCCAATCCCTGATATGTTGCATAAAAGAATGGAATGGCACTAAAGGAAACAGATTAATTTTGTTTGAGTCCTCCTAGAAAGAGGTCTTCCCAGTGAGTGACAAAATGTTTAGACTGGTAAAAAGTACTGATTTTTAAAATACCTTTAAAAAGGAGAGGATCAAATATACTTGCAAAAATATTATATTTTTACCCCCAAAGGGCAAATAATTAAACTGTTTTGGCATGAATGACAAGTTCATAAAGATATTCTGAACCCATTGAGGCATAAGCAGCCAGAAAAGACAGATTTGAAGATCTGCCTCAAGTTTCTGCCAACGACCAGTCTGACCTTACATGTCTATAAATCACTGTCTAAAGAATATCTGGCTTTCTTAATTGGCTCAGAACACCCCAACTACCTAATCACAATCCTTGGGCTCTTTCTCTGGGACAAATGGCCTTTGTGCATATAATCTATATCCTGGTACTTTTCTACTTCCAAAAATATCCTTATGCCAGCAATAACAGACCAAAGAGGACTTTGGAGATTACTATTGATTAAGTGCAGGTGAAACATATGTACTCTAATTGGCACCAAGGATATATGCTCTTGATATGTTCTTTTCCCTTGATCATAGAGTATAAAAACTGTATAAATATTGGACCTATCTGCTCAATAAAATGTAATCTGTGATCCCATTCATGGCCCCTTCAAACCTGTCAACTTCTTATCCAGATAGGATTTCTCTCTCTTCTCCCTTCTCCCCTGGGCTGGTCTCCAGAGAGAGTCAGCTCTTATCAGATGGTGCCCAACTTGGATTAAACAAGACCCAGCTAGACTTCTGCTGACCCAAAGACTGCCCCTCCCTACCCCCAATCACCACCTGAATGGATGTATTGTTGAAAAAGCTTCTGGCTACAAGTATCTTTGTGAGTATAAAATTCACTTCACATTCAGGGTAAATGAGAGAATTTTTTTTTCCAGTTGAGATTCAATTAATAACAGGCATTACATACTTCTGAGATATGTACTCCCTACACTTTAGTGTTATGATGAGTGAAACTGAAGGAAAGAAACAAAGAACAAAATACAGAATGAGAAGAGTATATTGCCACAGAACAGGTTTGCACAGAGCAGTACAGCTCATTTTTAATCAGAGCCAACTTATTCACTTAAAGGGCCAGTACCCTGGAAAACACAGAATCAAATTTTTAAAGTGAAGTTTTTAAACTGAGACATCACAAGATTTTTTTAATATCCCATAACACAATATGAAGAACAAGTACATTCAATTACCAGGATCCTGAGTAAGAACATTGATTTTTAAGCATGCTTCCCACAGTCTACATTCCATGTTGTCTGTCTTATTTGGTTCTTGTTTGTTGTTGTGGCAGTCTTGCCCCTGTGTTCTTAATTGGGTGCTCAGAAAAAGAAAAAGGGAGTTGGTAAATAAAAACTCCTACACTCAAAAATCAAGCCAGGAGGAATGTAATTAACTTTGCCCTCTACACTCAACAGACTTCAAAGGCAAAAATATACATTCAGCAATTTTTCTTCTCACTTTTCTTGGATGGGGCCCTGAGGAAAGGAAAGAGAAAAGATCAAAACAGAAAAGGGAGATTTGATCTCACAATTTGATTTGATTTTTACTTAGATTTAATCTTAAAGATTGATATATATAACTAGAGAATTGCTGATGATTCTCCACAATTTTCCACAGAACTTATAGTTAGAGAATTGATTATTCTCATTAGGACTTGCAATGTTTCATGTTATTGGTTTCAGTGAATTTGAAAATTGTCTGAATTTTAATTAATAATCAGACTGATCAAGAGAGGGAACTTTTATTTTACAGAGGCAAAAAGTGTACTGGCTACTGTGCAGATGGAAAATTTGCCACACTTGAACTACATTCTCAGCATGCTTTTAAGTTATGTCCTCATTTTACTTAAGGATTCTTAGGAGATAAATTTGGCTGAGATCCGTGCTGCAGTGCTCTTTTTTCAGAGCTTGTGCTTTTGGTAAAGTGCTGCAGGTGTGAGTCTCTGGTTCTCTTTGCTCTGCTCACTTAAGTGAAAGAACCTTTTTTCTTTGTTCTCTCTTTTGATTATTAAAAATCCTATATATTTTTAAATACTCAGAGTATTTATTCATTTTTACTCCTACAAATTTTTGGCAACCAGAATTAGAGGAACCAGATTTCTTCTCCTGCTGTCGTTTTCCCTCTCCCCTCTCCCATTTTCCTTCTCCCTTCTACCTCCTGAAAACCCTTCAAAATCTTTTCAGGCTCATTGCCTATATCTGCCCAACAGGAGAGTCAAGTAGCTGAGTCTCTCCCTCACAGAGGATTTTCCTGCTAACTCCTTCTGCTGTCACTGCTGCTAGCTGTTCCTGCTACTGGTAAAATTTAAATTTCCTAACACCATCCCAGCGGAGGGGGATCCATTTTCCCTTTAGAGGGGACTACTGGTCCTTTCTCCTAACTAAGTCCTGTTCCAAAAAACACCCTACCCAGTTTCCTATATTCCCTCTTAGCAAAAAAAACAAAACGAAAAAACATAAAACAACTTTTTCCATCCATAAACATGGTCATTTCGGCACTCAAGGCATTGTAGACTCTGTTGAAAAAAGTATGGATAGCACCTGGAATACCTACAATTGTCTCCAATGTATGTGAAGCTTGTCCTATCTGCCAGACATTAAATTAGCATGCTTTTATGTGGGAAAGCCTTTGGTGAATGTCCCCTAGCTTATATTTCATTTGAATACTTACAATTAATTTTATCTCTATGCCAAAATCTGGACAGTATAAATTTTGTTTGGTCATAGTCAATCAGCTGACCAGGTGGCCTGAAGCATTTCCTACTGCTTGGGCAACATCTGCTTTTGTTATCAAAATTCTTTATTAAAAAATTATACCTCATTTTAACCTATCAGAATGAATTGATTCAGATAGAGGAACTCATTTTACAGATTTGGTCTTATCTCAAATTTATTCATGTTTG
This sequence comes from Monodelphis domestica, assembly GCF_027887165.1. NCBI lineage: Eukaryota > Metazoa > Chordata > Mammalia > Didelphimorphia > Didelphidae > Monodelphis > Monodelphis domestica. The sequence goes on from NC_077232.1 coordinate 162,052,575, forward strand.
GGAATAATTCCTAAACGTGATACACCACACCATTTTCAGAGCACCAGTCAAGGTGAATGAATGAAGAATTTAAAACAATAATCAGAAAATTGTACATGGAAACTCATTTAAAATGGCCTAAATATTCTACCTCTGGCCCTATTTTATCTCAGAAGAAGACTCAGAGGTGATTTAGACATCTCATCATTTGGACATCCATATATCCAGGCACAACCATCTACCCCTGCCTATAGGTCATTGTTAGGAGGGGATATGCCGGGGACATCTATGGAGTCTCAATAGGGGACAGTTTAGAACTGTCGGGGGACAGCTTAGAGGTGTTGGAGAACAGCTATGGAGTCACAAGAAAGACTGGAACGTTATCAAAGAGGGATAATGAACGTTTATTATAAACAGCACACAAGATTTTAAGCTCTTCTTGAGAGAAACAATCTATCCTCCCCAAACCTCCCCAGAACGTGAATAGGGGAGTTAATCCATTCTCAGGAGATCTTGGTACTATACGTGCAGCCTTGAACTGAGATCACTATGTTTTGGAGTACTCAGCAGGAATGGTATGCCACAAACACCTTGGAAGAGGAACTCTATTCCACAAGGTCATGAAAGGTTCACTGCAGGGATACAACCATTGCCAAATATATCAGACAATTACAAGCAAAATTGTGAAAACTCCAAGACTCTGGAGTTGTTTAGGCAGGCCCCATAGATTTCTCGCTTCATGATTTAAACCCAGGTGATAGTGTGTACATAAAGAATTTCAAATGTACGGGTTGAATGAATTTGCTTATGATGGAACATTACAGGTCCTACTAACTAGATCAACAGCCATAAAATTGGAGAGAGGGACTCATAGATTCATTGTAACCATGTAAAATGAGTACCTTCTGTTTATAATGAATAATTGACTGTATTGATTTTATTTGACTATTGATCATAAGACTTCCCTATTGTTGAATCTGTATTATTTTGTTGCACTGTATTTGTTGCTTCTACTTGAACAAATTGCCCTTATAGAACAATACATGTATTACCTAAAAAAAAAAACACCAAAAACAACTATATTAGTGACCTATATTGATCTGATGTTCCTTTTATAACATTTTGTGCCTTCTGTAAATTTTTTTTCTCTTAAATGTATTATGGCTGCTATACCTCCATTACTTTATCTACCTCATTTGTACTCACACTGTGTATTATGGCAAGTTAAAGAGGAAATGAATTCTATTTTTTGACAAGTAGCCTCTATATTTTACCTCTGTAATTGTGAAATATGTACAACTTTGATATTTTTATTATTGTTTTTCTTCCTGTATATGTTGTACAGTATTTGAGTTTTTCCCTCATTTTTTGTATTTAGAGCACATGTCACCAATAATAAAAATATTTTTAACTTCTTTATGTTTTGCACTAAAGTAAGCTAAGATGTTCATTTGCCTAGCATATAGATGTGTACACAAAAAGCTTTGGACTTTCAACCTGACATTAACTTATATCATGAGACTTTTATTCAATGAATATGTCTGAATCAAGGGAAAAAACAAACCACAAAGGAGCACAGAAGTTGACCTGCAAAGTGCCACATAAGCACAAAAGGTAAAAAACCAAATCAATCCTATGGGTATTGATGACACCCTGTGCAAAGAGAGCAAGGGTTTGATCATGTGTGAGACTCAAGGTTTCGGCTAATTAACATGCTTTAAATGTAGGACTTCCTTGTACCACACTCTTTATCAATTATATAACATTGATTGTTCTGACTCCATTATCCTCAAAAGTGGGGAGAAAAAGTAAAACTAGGGAATGCTATTTCCCATTCATTTCAAGAGATAGTTTTTTTCTTTCTTCTATTTTCTTTCATGATGTGACAATTTACTGTATTCCAGACTGCTAAATTGAGTTAGTGAATGATTGTTGTTGCTAGCTTATGGGACATGGATCACTACAAGAACCTGTTGTGATTTGTGAATTTTTTCCTAGAATTTGTTCATGTTTTTGATATTCTATATTTCTATATTTGATATTCTATATTTCACTCAGAGGTTTTTTAATTTCTTTGAATACTTTGATGTTTTTGATAATTGATTCATATGACTTATGACTAGACTATATATCCCTGTGTGATTCCTATGTATCCTTGTATCCTTCTCAGGAGGGAATGTGTATTCTTTTTGTAATGAAATATTTTAAGTTCTTTTTGAGAAAAAAAAAGATAAGAGTAAGAAATTTGCTTCCTCCTGGAATCCAGAGACTGAATTATTTGTGGAAGATGCCATGGAAATGCCTGTGGAGACCTCACAGTGCTCCAGGATTTCCTGAGCAAAACTGAGTGTGCAGAACTGAACTTTGGATGATTGAATATATTTCTTTTCATGTACTTTGTAGTACCAAAGGGGACTGCCCCCTAATTGGTTTTGTTCTTTATTCTCTTTTGTTTTCTTATACCCACGTTGTATTTTACCTGTGTAACATTGTATATACCTTAGTTAATTATGTTTAAAATGATCCATTAGGGAGACTGGTCTCACAAATGATCACAGGTGGTATCCAATCTTCACAAAAATGCAATACCTGAGCTACATTCCAAGTATCCTTTTAAGTTACATCTTCATTTTGTGTAAGAATGCTTAGGAGGTAAATTTGGCTGAGACCTATGTTGCAGGACTCTTTTTCAAATCTTGTGCTTTTGATAAAGTGCTGTAGGTGTGAGTCTCTGGCTCTCTTTGCTCTGCTTACTTGACTGAAAAAAAAACTTTTTTTCTTTTTCCTCTCTTTTGATTTATTATTAAAAATCTATATATTTTTAAATACTAGGAATATTTATTCATTTTTACTCCTATACTATTTAGCAAACATAAGATCTATAATATAAGTGCAAAATTCATTTTGGAAAAAGTTGTAATGGAATGTGGAGAACTTTCTCTAGGATTTAAATTTTGGATTTTCAAATGAGATGTTATTTTAATGCATGAACTATTAAAATAGAAACAGATTATCATCTAATGACATTGGCATACCACAAGTCTTAAATTTATTGTTCTGTGAATATGAATTATCACAGAAACTAAGAATTTGGTATTTTGTAAAAAACTGAATTCCTAAATAGTGTTGTACTTGATTAGGATATATGTATTGTTTTTAAGGTATATGCAATGAATGAGAATGAATTCATGATCTAGGGATTAAAATGTATTCAATCACAATTTGTTAGAATGCAATTATGTGTGAACACAAGGTATGTATGAATTTGTAGTGTAAAGAATTATGGGTATATCATATACACACTATGTACATGTATAATGCAATTGATGAGGACAATTTGATCAGAATCTGTAGGAGATTATTATTTATAGGCAATTAAGGGTAGTTACTTGAGACTAACCAAGTTTGGGGCCTAAGAAGTTAGGCTAAGGTCCAAACTTTGGAAATAATATTCCAGGTCTAAGGAAAAAGATTGTAATGTGAATATCTCCCCTATCCCAGTAGAATAAATATCTTAGGAAGTGACTCAGATAACTGGAAAAAACTATCTTGAGACAAAATATGGTTTGGTACCCATTTAACCATGAACTTGCTGAACCTCACATATGCTCACTCATGCTCCCCCTGCACCTTCATTCCTGTGTTGTTGGGTTTTTTTTCCTTTATAAACCCTTCCCTTATTCAATAAACTTGGCTGCAGTAGTAATCAGTTCTTCAGTCCTTCTGACCCCAAAAGATTCTTACCTCTTTGGGTTTTTATTTCTTGCTCCTACCCAAGGGACCTTTGGCCCCTGGTCTGAGCCTTTGGGGTTCTTCTCCCCACTTTAGGCTCTAACAGTTACCTCTCCTCTTTTTGTAATAAAGGTAAAAGAGGAGAAGCTAGATGAGGTAGGAGTAACAGAGAAGGAGATAAAAGTGAAAATTCTAGTGCAAAGTAGATACAATAAATGATAGATCAGAAAAATATTGGTGAAGTTCGATGAGTTGTGTAGAAATATTTGAAGGTGTAAGGAAGCAAAACTGGAAGGTCAATTCTGCTTTAAGCAGAGATTTAAAAGGAAAAAAAGAGTAAATGTTTTAATACTAAGTTTGAGTAATGATGGTGACAAAAAACTAGAAGTGAGAGGATACATTAGAAATGAAGGAAAAAGTGCTAAAGGACTTTAATCAAAGTCAATTTGAAAGTTTTGGAGTTTTAATTAATATCCATTGAGAGCAATTTATTATGAAGCTTTTAAAACATGCAAGTTTTATAAGTATAGTAATCTAAGTTGTTAAAAAGGAATAGAAAGACAAGGTTGTTAGTAATAAAAATATATTTTTTCTTCATTTCCCAAGCATAATACACTTACTGGGACATGCAGTCATGCTAAATCAGAAGCAAGAAAGCTTTGGGATAATATTGCTGAGGACTCAGAACTTCCTACAGACTTATAAACCCCTGCCTCACACACAGGAAGAATAAAAATTGCCTATAATGATCTTACATTGTTATTCAGGGACTAAAACAGTTAATCAGTGAATAATAATGACTACAAAGTTATTAACCACTGTAAAGTAAAAATTAATAATGAATATACTTTAACTACATACCTCAGAGATATTATGGAGACATATAAGCAGGCAAAAGTTACCAGCCCTGAGAAATTCAACAGTTGTTTGAGCTATAGAATTTTAATACAAACATTCCACATCTCAAATGACAAAATGAATGAGTTGAGTGATACATAATTGACAATTTACTTTTGAAGAGACCAATGTAGGATGACAGACTGAAAATCTGGGAATGCCTCCTTTCTGGGCTGCCAATGATACACCATTAAGGTCTGGGTGTGGGGTCTAAATCCAGCAAAGCAGAGTGAGTTGGCAAGGCTGGTCTGCCTCTACAAGCGAAGGCACAGTCCAAGTCAGGGTGAATTTTGCCTACTACCACCATCCTCCCAGCTCATTTACTGAGCAGGATCAGAAGCCTGTGAGTAAAACCTGAGTGTTCCATGGCCGGAGCAGAAAAATTACCAAGAAGAAGGCAGTATGTCATTCAGTGGTTTAATGAGGGTCGGATAGAAGGAGGAAAGGACCAATGTAAAGTGGGGATTACGTGTACATGTAAGAGATGTACATAACATATAAAGTATAGCCATGTCTAGATGCCACAATGTATCAGAACAAAAACCTTTGTGCCAATAAACACCAAAATGTTCTAAAAGGAAAAAAAAAACTTAAAAAAAAATCCTGAACTTCCTGTCCAAGGGACTTCTCCTTTGAACTTCTCCTTTGGAGTTTGTGTTTGGAGACTGCAGCAGTTATCTAAACTGAAGGAGGAGAGACTCTTTCCTTGGATGCTGCATTGGCTTGCTGGCCTTCCTTTCCTACATTCTAGAGAGATTGGTTCAAGAAAGATATTCCTTTCCTGGAGGAGGCTGTGGTGAAACCCTTGCTGAAGACTTCTGGCTGGAGATTAATGAACCTGCCAGGGCTGAGCCAGACACCAGAGTAGCACTTAGTGTGATAGGTTAGAAAATTCTCTATCTTCTTACATTTTCCCATTTTCACTCTTTCTACCTTTTTGTAAATAAAGCTGCTAAAGGTCATTTTGACTTAAGTTATAATATTTTTAAATAAGCAACCACAATATTACTTTAGAATTTTCATATTAACATAAAAACCTAAATTTTAAATTCTTACAACTTACATGAACTTAAGAGAAATAACTTAATAGTTCCTGAGATGTTAGTTGGCAAGTTGGTTAAATTTTGACTAGAATTTTTAAAAAATGGTATGTATCTGAAGAAGGAAATTTTAAATGAAAAAAGGCAAGTAGAATAGATGGTAACAATTCCTATGAAAATTCAAGGTTGTTGTTTTTTTTTAAGTATTTAAAAAAAAAAAAACTTTTTGCCCAGAAGTTTATGAGTTTGTTTGGCAGTATATCCAAACACTGCGACTTTTATATACAATCTGAGAAAAATGTGAACAAAAACTCAAAACCTGTAGCATTCCCTTTCCCCATATCACTTTTTTTTTCTATGCCCATCTTCCCCTTCCCTTCTCATAACCTTAGCTTGTGCACATATTTAAGTACTCAATCTGCATATTTCAAAGGAAGGTTTTTTTTCCCTAAATTTCTTCTATAACAAAAATCTTTTTGATAACAAATGCAACTTATGAAGTAAGAATTTCCATTAAAAAACAACAAAGTAAATTCCTAGACTATTTCAGCAATGACTTTCAATAACTGAGTCTCTAATTGATCTATAATTAACATGTCACAAGTATAGGTTTATTACTTAAAAAAGGAAATAAAATCTAAATTTTCAATTAAATGTTAGGACCTCAGGAATTAGTATATTTCCTGAAGTAGAAGAATTTATTTCATAATATATTATATTTGCAAAGATTTTTTTTTCCTAATAGAAGGACCCATTCAGTGATTCTGCAAACAACCTGAAGCATACAGACCAGTGTCCTGACAAACAGGATAGATAAAGATGAAGATATAGATGAAGATAAAAGAATATCCAGCTAAAGTTTAATCAATGTTATTAATTGTTATTTTTTATTGGAATATACTTGTTGTGCCTCATAGACCCTAAATTCACCTATGTCCCTTAAAAATGATGACTTATGCCAGATTTAGAATTGGTTTGAGTTTTAATAAGAATTAAAATAAATGAATTGTGGTTGCTGTTTATGAAAAATAATTAACTTCTCCAGTCAAAATGACTGTAAGCAGCTATGACAGAGGCTGGCCCATAAAAAAAGTGCCAGGCTAAAGCATGTGTGGAACTGATCACCTCATCAGGGGACAGGCCCCAGGAGAGGGGAATCTGGAGGAGAAGAAGGTTCTGGGTGGGAGAGGAGTTGGTCTCTCGGTTGGGAGAATTCAAAGACAGAAGATTGAAAAAGACTTTCTCCTGAGGGTTACCCATTTTTCCTGCTCGTGACTAGAAATCTTCCCCCCAACACTTCCCAATTGAAGGGATCCAGAGAAGAGAAACCTGAGAAAGGCATTTTAAATCTTGGTCTGACTTTACCTCAGCTTCTGTTACCCTGGGCCAAGGGGCCAAACCCAGGGTCATCCAACCTGACTTTCTCGCAGGGGGCTCAGGATGCCAAAGTCTGAGTTCCCCAAAACTCAATGAGGGAGGGAAAAGTATTTTAAATAGAGACATGGAACCCCTTTCCCCACTTTCCTCTCTCATTCTTTCCCTGCCAGTTATTCCTTTGTATTATCCTGATTGAGTGGACATTAAAATAGCTATCTTTTCCCCAAGCAGTGAATCAAATATGAATGAACATGTTGATCAAGTGGAGACCCTTTCATCTTGACTAGTAGAGGGGAGGGACAAGAGGGAAAAGAGCAAATCTGGGAGAGCAGCCATAGCTAAGGAGGGAAGGCAGAAGAGGAACAATCTTCAAACTCCCTCTTCTTTCTCTGACCCAACCCTAAATATCAGCTGTCTCCCCTGAACCCCACTTTGATAAGGTGGGTCTCCTCTCTTTTCCTCTCTCTCTATTCTGAAAGACTGAACCCCTCGACTTCAATGCTTTTATGTACAACAAGGTAGAGATATGAAAAGGGAAAATATAGGAAAGAGGTAGAAAAAAATCACCTAGCTACAAATATCCTAAATCCTAATCCTAATGTGGATTCAAAAGGAGTCTTACCAGAATGAAAAATCCTAATTATGAAGCCAAAATCCAAATAGATTGAAGAAGCTGAAAAATCCACTGATAATCTTCAGCACACAGGAGGCTAAGATCACCAAGAATCTCACCAAAGCTCATGCTGAAGAGAATGTCCCCCCAAAGTGCTACATAGGGAGAGAGAGAGAGAGAGAGAGAGAGGGAGAGAGAGAGAGAGAGAGAGAGAGAGAGAGAGAGAGAGAGAGAGAGAGAGAGAGAGAGGGAGAGAGGGAGAGAGAGTCCTCCCCTATGTGAATTTTAGATTTTCTACACCCTGATTAGTTTTTAAAACCCTAACAAACAGGAATGTAAAAACCCCTACTTAAGGATTAAGTATTGAGGAGGTATGGCCTATGACAGTCATGTGCTAGCAAGTGACAAATAACAAACAACTGACAGACCCTCTGGGCTGTCCTAAGTCAAGCTTAAGCTACCATTGGCACATGTGAAATGGAGCAAGTGATGTGAAAGAGTCTATATATTTGCCTCACTTCCTCTTGCCAGCCTCTCTTTGGCAGCAGAGATGTTGGGTTCAGCAGAGGTGTGGCTCGTGGTAGCATACTGGGCGTCTTGGCATTTTGGAGTGTTTGAAGCTCTTATCTGGGTTTGGCAGTGAGCTTCCTTGGTGAGGTGACTGGGAGAAACTCAGTAGCATGGGTCAGGTGAGGCATCTTCCCTGAGCTTTCTTGGAGATAAGGCTGATTCTTTTTTTTTTCTCTTTACCTCCTAAAACACTATCAGAGGAGGCCTTGTGACTGGAAGCCAAGTTAGATTAAATCTTGGAGGAGGCCTTGTGGCTGAGGTCACTGAACTTCCCTTAGCTTAGGTGAGACCAGAGAAATCTTATATTTTTTTCTCTCTCTTCTTCTTAATTCTTTCCCTCTATATTAATTAAACCACCATAAATTTCCTAAACTGACTTGAGTATTTTTTTGGGATTGAATTAAATCCCTGGTGACCACTAGTATAATATATTCAGTCAAAACCCCCTAAATTTACCCCTAACAGCTAAGAGCCAAGGAAGGAATCCATCAATCTTCTCCTAGGTCTCACTTTTATAGTCTGTTTTCCACATCACTTTCTGTCTCCCACTTCATGGGGACCAATCACAGCCTCTCAATTTTCTTAGCACTGCCCAAGGTGGGACAGTGTGGAAAGGAAACAAGACTGACCGTTAGTGGGGGAAGGGGCAACTGTGAGTGACAGTTGGGTCTTATGACTAGCATTTCCTTCCTGCCGGGCTGGAGTGCCTTCCTGGTGTTGGAGGAGAGAGGAACTTGTTCAGCCCAGTCTGGTGTGGTGTGCCTCTTCTTGGTTCAGCCTGAAGATTCAGGCCCAATTACTTCTGAAGGTCAGAACTGTTCTTGTTTGCTTTCTGTCTACTGCTAAGATTCTGAATTAGACTAAGCAGGACTGGTATAGAGTAGACGGGAATGGGAGAAACCCTCCACCAGCCTCAGGGGCCTGGCCTCAACTCTGAAGCTGAGGAAAAATCTCCAATCCCAACTGGTTATTAAACTTTATATTATTTGAATTCACAGTCAGATAAGTGGACTATCTTTTCTGGTCATAGAGGGAACTGAAGTTCAGTTCAGTCATTTCAGGAAAAACAGTCCTTATTGGACCCCTGCTGCTTCCTCTCAGCAGGGGGCATCTCTCTCCTTTGCTTCACCGAGCAATATTCCCTCTCTCCCCTCAACTCCTCCATACCCCCATACAAACCTAACTTTATCCCCAGTTTTTCCTATCCTCCCCATCCTTTCCCAATAAATATTACAGCAGTACTTATGGCCTTTCTAGTAAGTGACTTGTGAACTCTCTTACCCACTGACCTACCAAGTGCTAAGTAGGGATATTTCAAATTCTTGATTGATTAAATTAAAGGTTGCTGATTGATTACACGAAACAAAGAAAACAAAAGGAGACTAATTCTCTCTTCACACTTAGCTGCAAAAGTAGATCTCCTGGAACATTCAATATTTTATTAGGTAGATGAATTGGAAACCACCAAAACAAGATTGTCACTAACATGATTATAGATACATAACCTTTTGTGTAACATCTTTTTATTTTAACCAATCTGATGAAAGATTGTCATGGACAAAAATGAGAGCTAGATTATTAGGAGCACATCAATCAAGCAATTCACCTCTAGATTCAGAAGACTTAGAAGCTCTCACTCATACTATAGAAACTATTCATATTTTAGGTGTTAATTCAAATATAGCTAATTCTATATTGAATACTTTCAAATCTCTTGATCCTTTTGGAAGTCTGTCTCAAACATTTGTGCTTACTATTTCTGTTTTTGTTATTTTTTCTGATTTGTTTAAACATAGGACCTCTTTGTATATGTTTTACTCTATTTACTCATAATAGTGTTAGAGATTTATCAGGCTCAGTCTATGAGATACAGCTTTGTGATAGAAATTAAAGTGGGAAATGACAAGTCCATAAGGACATTCTAGACCCATTGACACAAAAGCAGCCAGAAAAGACCTATTTGCAGATCTGCTGCAGATCCTGGCCTTGACCTTGCATTTCTACAAATCACCATCTAAGAACACCTGGCTTTTTAAATTTGCTCAGAACATCCCAACTACCTAATCACAAAGCTTGGGCTATATCTCTGGGACAAATGGCCTCCATGCATATCAACTATATCCTGGTACTTTTGTACTTCTAAAGAAATCCTTATGCCAGCAATAAAAGACCAAAGAGGCCTTTGAAGATTACTAGTGATGAAGTATATGTACTCCTCAGTGAAGGTGACACCCCTTTACTCTAATTGACATCAAGGATATATGCTCTTGATGAATTATCTTCCCTTGATAATAGAGTGTAGAAACTATAAATATTGGACCTATATGCGCAATAAAATGGAATCTGTGATCTCACTCACAGCCCCCTAGGCTCCCATAATTTTTAACTCAATTATGCTGTTAGACTTTGTTTGTCTCTCTGTCTCTCTGATCTTGTTTTGCTTTCTTTCTCTCTGCTCTCTAAGTTCCCAGCCCCAGTGACTAGCTAGGGATAGGTTCTCTTTGAACCCTAACTGCAACTCCTGGTGAACCTACTGACAGGTATTTCCCCTGGCCTGTCACAATATTGTACATAGTACTGTTGATTTTTAATGATAACAGAGATATGATATATTTCATCCTAGGGATTAACTGATTTGATTTGAATTCTATAATTTTAAATTTATAATAGCTATTACTTATTTTACATAGAGAACATAGTGCTTTTCTGATTAACACTGATACATTTGAGAGTATAAGAGAATTAATTTGGGTGCAGATTTGACAGATTTAATTTATTTATTTAATTTATTTAATTTGCAGATCAGCAGATTATTACAAATGGACAAGAAATATTTTGAAAAATACTTTCTGACTAATCCTAAAGAGCCTGAGCATTTTAATGGAATAACCCAAGAGGCTTTTTTTTTTTTCAAGAAGCTTCTTTCTGAGACCAAAGGAGAAAAATTTGGGGCAAAGCTGATGATGGAAATGTAATATTTCTTTGGAGCCACAGTTGAGGATGAAGTAAAAAGTTAATAAATTAGGATGGACAGTGATAAGGAGGATTTGTAGTAATCAAATTGGAAGTCCTGAACTTCTAATACAACTCTCTTTTGATGAACAGGAAAGAATTAAAGGTTAGAGAGGTAAACAGAGATAAAATTATGAGAAAATAGGTCTTTTAAATTGAACTAAGTGAATACTTATGAGATTTTGCATGATGACAATAGTAAGTAAAGAAACAAAATAGTTTTAATTAAGATGAAATATATCTTCATTTTGTCAGAATATGATTTCAGAGAGGTCTCTCAAATAATATAAATTAAGATTAGCTGAAGTTTAAAAGCAAGGAAGGATCCCTTTAAAAGAATTGACAATTTTAGGCCCTTATAAAGTGCTTGAGATACTTAGGCATTATGAAGATTAATGTTGAATAACTCAATATTTTGAGATAGATTTGAAATATATATAATGGTATAGCCTTTAGTTTACTGATTAGTACAAGAGTGAAAATGATTATTTCATACTGATATTTAAAATAATAAATTCTCTTTAATCTAGATTCTTTTTTGGTTATAGAGTAAAATAATTGCTAGTATTTCTTTTAAAGTTAAGGTTTTTACTGTAATTTTGATTTTCAATTGTCCAGAAGCCAGAGAAAGATTATTTACGGTAATGAAGATTGAACATAGAATGCAGTTTATTCAGTGTAAGACTCAGGACTACTATTTATTTATTTATTTATGTCGAGAGCAATGACTTCATTTTGTGCTATCATACATATTCATTTTGTGGTTTTTCTGTTATTTACCCATGAGAAATTATAAACTATTACATATTATGTGTGTATATGGATATTATGTGTGTATATGGATAGTTGTTATCCCTAGAAAATTTTTTTAAATTTGAAGATAAATTATGAGTGGAGTGAGAAATTAGGTTGTTATTATCAAGTTATTAATAGTTATTAATATCTCCAAAAATTATTAGTAAAAGCTTCTATCTCTTTCCTACCCCCCAATCCATTTCTAAGTGTTCTGGGTTGGGTATTTTCAGAGTTTTATTTGGGAAATTGCCTGTGGCAGGTGTCCCAGATTGACTCAAGTACCAATCTAGAGTAACTTTTTGTTTTAGGAGTCTCTCCTATTGTATCTCTGTATTTGGATTCTTATCTTTTGAAGCTTTTTCCAGGAGTTTAAACCCTATGGCTTGACTGATCCTCTCTTCAGCCACTCCTAGATAATCCGGTCACAAACCTATTCCCCTCTTTGTGTCTGTCTCCAACTTCCTATCATTTCTTTAAAATATTGATTTACTTGGATTTATTCATCCTGAATCTATTCTCCAATTCCTTGAAGATATTAATTAGCTTGAATGTGTTTATTGTAAAGCCATTGTAAAGCTATTCAACACTCTGTCTCCAACTACTATATAAAATGGTATAATCCCTTCTGGGAGGCTTGATTGTATCAGAATTTTCCTATAAGTAAGGAATTTTTCAGTGAATTATGGGGGCATTTGTCTTAGGTTAATGACTTAAGACAGTCTATCTCTCTCTCTCAATAAAGCATTATATTTTAAGTAAAATATTTCCCTGGTCATATTATTTGGGTGGTAAAAGAGGGTGAACTTTGGAATCTCAAGGCCCCCTCAATTTCCACTCCATACATATTAGAATTAATTTTAATAACAAATTCATCTTTTGGAAATATTTGTTTAATTTTGGGGTAAATAGTTTTTTCTACTTTATATTTGACGTGTATGGACAAACTGAGAAATCCATTGTAAACCTTAAAATTTCTTAGACTTATGAATGTTGGAAATTTCCCCATTGGGAAATTTCATACTTGAAAAAATTTCCTACTGATAGTAAGAACTCTATTGTAATATGAAACTCCTTGGCATGGGAGGATCATTCTCCTCCCTACTTAAGACTACTTTAGGACAGAAACCTTTTGCTAAACAATGGAAAGGGCTTTGGCCTATGCTTAAGCATAGAACAGGAAGTTCTTTGAGTCATGATTGATTTTAGAATTGATACAATAGAGATACTTGGAATGACTGAACCAGGTCTTGGAAACTACAATCTCCACCCTACTCAGAGTAACAGGATTTAGGAAGGGCTGCAGCAAAGATCAAGATTTAATTATTTGAGAATATGACCTTCAACAGACATGTGCAAAGGGGGCATACCTCTGGGCGGTCCTGGGTTAAGCTAGAGCCACCATTGGCACAGGGGAGACATTGACAGTGATTGGTAGATGTGAGAACTGAGCGGAGGGAACTTAGATTGTTTGCTTAAAGATAGCGGGTCTGAGGACTGGAAGGGGTTTTTTGCTCTGAAGGAGTTCTGAGAGGAGAGAGGTCCTGGAGGGAGAGCTCCTGGAGAGGTCTTGAAGGAGGCAGTGGAAGGTGAACTCAGGAGGAGTCAGGAGGAGAATTCTCTGAAAACATTTCTTGAAAGGAGGCTCTCTTAAAGGTGGAGCCTGAGGTTGGCATGAGAAGACTTACCTAGAGAGATCTTGGGTGAGTGATAAAACCAACTGACTGAGTTATCTCTTAGTACTGAGGTCTAGGCCTTATTGGCTTGAGGCCCTTCATTCTTATTCCTTTCTTACTTTCTCTCTTTTTCTATTGATTAATCAGTGTATTATAAATTAAATTTCTCTATAAAACCCAGTTGGCTTGGGCATATTCATAAATTGGGAATATATTCCCTGGTGACCATCTTATATTTATATAAACCCAAGGCATAGTAGAAAACATATTTCAATGCTAATAATTGTTATATATTTCCCTTGCTCCCAAACATTTTAATTATCACAGTTTATGGCTCCCACTCTCTTATCTACAACTATTTAAGGCTCAAAACTAATTTAAATCTAGCACCATTGACTGATATTTTTTAATTACCTCCCCAATAAGTCACTTGTAATGAAATTTTTCCTCAGTTACTATAAACTTTTTCTATTCACACCTGATGGTTAAAGAAAGATTCCCATTATTTCACTCACTAACTTGGGGAGTTTGAAAGCTTAACTGATTAGCTTGCCATAGGAAAAAAAAAAGTTGAATGGGTAGCTGAGAGTTGCGGCTATACTCTTTTAGCAATATAAATGATAGCCTTTGTAATTGAAGCACTGTATTGTGATTTAGAGGAGATCTTAAGATTTTCCTTAATAATCCTGTTAAGTCTTTTTCTTTTGTGGAAATCTTTAAGGATTCTGCTTTTCTGAGAAGAAAAGATCACATCTTACAGACTAATTTTTGGAATTTTTAATGTAATTTTCCAGAGTGCACCAATTACATAGTAAGTTTTTGTTTCTAAGCATTATTAAGCTTCAAAGATGGTCTTTTTGTGGTGGTTTGGCTTATCTCTTCCTTTAAGAGTCTGGTAGATTGATTTTGCTCAGCTTTCAACTTTGAGTATTATGTTTCTCTAAAGGATGAAGTCATAATACATGCTGTTGTTGGAATGGATTTTCCCACCTGAGAATTCCCTAATGACTTCCTGTACCTGCCATCCCATCCTTAAGTGTTTTAAAAGGTATTAAAATTTATTAAGGTTAAATTTACTAGATTTCTTATTGATCTTTTTGTTCTGTTGCAAAGACTTCATTGAGAACCCCTGGAGCCCTAACTTTTCCATGTCTCAGTTATTTCCAAAGGAACCAAAGTTACCAAAAATGTTACCCTACACCCAGAACCTAAAGAATTAGTCCATCTAAGATGGAAACATCTAAGAAGAAGAAAAGGAAACCTAGTCAAATGAAAAGGACTTCATCAAGTCAAAAGACTCTTAATATGGCTAACTATCCTCTTTGCTCTCTCTTCCACTTGTTTACTGGATTTCCTTTAAAACATGCCCTTGGGTTAGCTATGTAAATTGACTTTACTGTTTTCACCTGGGAATTTTTAGTGGTACCTACAGTTAGATTTAAATTAGTTTTTGAGGGTTAAATAGTTGTAGATAAGAGAGTGGGAGCCATAAACTGTGATAATTAAAATGTTTGGGAGCAAGGGAAATATATAACAATTATTAGCATTGAAATATGTTTTCTACTATGCCTTGGGTTTATATAAATATAAGATGGTCACCAGGGAATATATTCCCAATTTATGAATATGCCCAAGCCAACTGGGTTTTATAGAGAAATTTAATTTATAATACACTGATTAATCAATAGAAAAAAAGAGAAAGTAAGAAAGGAATAAGAATGAAGGGCCTCAAGTAAATAAGGCCTAGACCTCAATCCTAAGAGATAAATCAGTCAGTTGGTTTTATCACTCACCCAAGACCTCTCTAGGTAAGGCCTTCTCATGCCAACCTCAGGCTCCACCTTCAAGAGAGCCTCCTTTCAAGAAATGTTTTCAGAGAATTCTCCTCCTGACTCCTCCTGAGTTCACCTTCCACTGCCTCCTTCAAGACCTCTCCCTCCAGGTCCCTCCAGGACCTCTCTCCTCTCAGAACTCCTTCAGAGCATCAACTTCTCAGTCCTCCTTCAGAGCAACCTCCCTCGGAGCTCTCAGACCCCGCTATCTTTAAGGAAACAATCTAAGTTCCCTCCCCTCAGTTCTCACATCTACCAATCACTGTCAATGTCTCCCCTATGCCAATGGTGGCTCTAGCTTAACCCAGGACCGCCCAGAGGTATGCCCCCTTTGCACATGTCTGTTGAAGGTCATATTCTCAAATAATTAAATCTTGATCTTTGCTGCAGCCCTTCCTAAATCCTGTTACTCTGAGTAGGGTGGAGATTGTAGTTTCCAAGACCTGGTTCAGTCATTCCAAGTATCTCTATTGTATCAATTCTAAAATCAATCATGACTCAAAGAACTTCCTGTTCTATGCTTAAGCTTAGGCCAAAGCCCTTTCCATTGTTTAGCAAAAGGTTTCTGTCCTAAAGTAGTCTTAAGTAGGGAGGAGAATGATCCTCCCATGCCAAGGAGTTTCATATTCCAATAGAGTTCTTACTATCAGTAGGAATTTTTTCAAGTATGAAATTTCTCAATGGGGAAATTTCCAACATTTATAAGTCTAAGAAATTTTAAGGTTTACACTACTTTGAGTGAGGTCTCTGTTAAGTTTGACAATTACTTTAACTTGAGAACTAGAAAAGTTGGAAAAAAGAAAAAAAAGTATTCTTTACCATTAAATTAGGAAAGTTTCAACTAAATTTGTGTTTATCTTATTATGATAAATAACATAACTATATCTCTATTAAATTTGAGATTCAGAACAATTTGTTCTGCATACCTTTCTAAGTTAGCATATATTCAGTATCTATACAGAATTGGAGAATATAATTATTTCTTAATCTGAGGTCAGAAAAATTTAGGAAAGAATAGTGGAACCTGATAATTTTTATGAATATAGTTTTAAAACAAGAGAGTTATATTTAACCCTAAACATGATTGGAGAGAACTACCATTTGGGGCTAAATTGTTTGGGGATGTAATTAGCAGAAATGTTATTGAACAAATTTTTTGATGCTGCAAGCAGCCCATTGGAGAGTCTTAGGTAATTTCAGATTTAGTTCTAGGTCCTGGGAAAGCTGAGAATATGCTTGGTTGTCTTCCCTAGAATGAAACTGCAGTTTTTCACTGTCAGATTCTATATATGGCTTTGCATCATTGCAAACTTCTTTCTGACATTAATTAATACTCAAAATTAGAGGAGCACTTCTACCTTATTTTAGTTATGTCCTTCTTTTCTCCTGTTTTTTTTTTTTAATAATCACAAAAGGTAATATTTTCTTAGGCTAAGCCTGGAATATAGGAATTGAAGATATAGGCATGTAGAATAAGCATGTAGAACTTTAGTCATTCAAATCATCTAAAGATTGAATACTGTTTTTCAGCTACATGGTTCTCCTTTGATATCTTTGGAAGTTTGTGATTATAAGAATAATTATAAGATGTTGCATGTACTTTGTGATACCCAGGTATAAATCTATTTCATGAAATTTTAGTATGGTTAATTTTGATTAAGTAAATTTAGTTATCAGAAGAAATAAATGACCTATTGACATGGGCACTGTACCTCCAGAAGTTCAGGCAACCTATTATCATGGAAATTCCTTTGCTCCCTTACATCTTCATGACTCTTAGCCTAAAACATCCAATGACCCCTATAGGACCCTGACATGATTGTCCTCCTTTGATCCTCCTTTAGATTTAAGATGGACAAAGAGATGCACCTCCAGGCTACACCTCGATCCTATCAGGCTATGTCTCAGACATCTG
Organism: Monodelphis domestica; assembly: GCF_027887165.1. Taxonomy (NCBI): domain Eukaryota; kingdom Metazoa; phylum Chordata; class Mammalia; order Didelphimorphia; family Didelphidae; genus Monodelphis; species Monodelphis domestica. The sequence continues at coordinate 162,070,010 of NC_077232.1, forward strand.
TCTGTTCCCTAAACTAAGGAATCTTTATGAGGGTCATTCCCTATGTCTCCAGGCAGACCCCAGTCAGATGACCACCCCACCCCACCAAATACCTGAGTGATGACCACTCTAGAATCACGTCCACACTATGATCAAGAGTATAAAATCCGTATACGACAAACCCAGAGAACCCAGCTTTTGGGACAAAAATCCACTACTTCATAATAACTGCTGGGAAAATTGGAGGACAGTGTGGGAAAGATAAGGTTTAGATCAACACCTCACACCCTACACCAAGATAAATTCAAAATGGGTGAATGACTTTAACATAAAGAAGGAAACTATAAGAAAATTAGGCAAACACAGAATAGTATACATGTCAGACCTTTGGGAAGGGAAAGATTTTAAAATCAAGCAAGACTTAGAAAGAGGCACAAAATGCAAAATAAATAATTTGGAATACATCAAATTAAAAAAGTTTTTGTACAAACAAAATCAATGTAACTAAAATCAGAAGGAAAACAACAAATTGGGAAGCAATCCTCATAAAAACCTCTGACAAAGGTTTAATTACTCAAATTTACAAAGAGCTAAAGAAATTGTACAAAAAATCAAGCCATTCTCCAATTGATAAAAGGGCAAGGGACATGAACAGGCAGTTCTCAGCCAAAGAAATCAAAACTATTAATAAGCACATGAAAAAGTGCTCTATATCTCTTATAATCAGAGAGATGCAAATCAAAACAACTCTGAAGTATCACCTCACACCTAGCAGATTGGCTAACATGACAGCTATGGAAAGTAATAAATGCTGGAGGGGAAGTGGCAAAGTAGGGACATTAATTCTAATTCATTGCTGGTGGAGTTGTGAATTGATCCAAGCATTCTGGAGGGCAATTTGGAATTATGCCCAAAGGGCGATAAAAGACCCTATGATCCAGCCATAGCACTGCTGGGTTTGTACCCCAAAGAGATAATAAGGAAAAAGACTTGTACAAGAATATTCATAGTTGCACTCTTTGTTGTGGCCAAAAATTGGAAAAATGAGGGGATGCCCTTCAATTGGGGAATGGCTGAACAAATTGTGGTATATGTTGGTGATGGAATACTATTGTGCTAAAAGGAATAATAAAGTGAAGGAATTCCATGGAGTCTGTAACAACCTCCAGGAAGCGATGCAGAGACAAAGGAGCAGAGCCAGGAAATCATTATACACAGAGACTGATACACTGTGGTACAATCGAAGATAATGGACTTCTCAATTAGGCTCAATGCAATGTCCCTGAACAATCTGCAGGGATCTAAAAAACATTATCCAGAAGCAGAGGATAAACTTTGGGAATAAAAACACTGAGGAAAAGCAACTGCTTGACTACAGGGGTGGAGGGGATATGACTGAGGAGAGACTCTAAATGAACACTCTAATGGAAATACCAACAACACGGAAATGGGTTTGAATCAAGAACACATGTGATACCCAGTGGAATCATGCGTTGGCTATGGGAGAGGTGGGAGGTGGGGGGAAGAAAAGAAAATGATCTTTGTTTCCAATGAATAATGTTTGGAAATGACCAAATAAAATAATGTTAAAAAAAAAAGATAAAGAAGGGTGATCCAAAAAAAAAAGAGAGAGAGAGTATAAAATCCCCAGAATTGATGGGTTATTTTCCTAAATTAATAAATTTCTCTTTTTGTTTAATCTAAGTTTCGGAGTCTTGCATTCTTGCAAAATGTATCCTTCCCAAACCCCAGGGGTACACATCTGAACCCCATAACACTATGATCTTACTACCCTAATAGAAACCCAATTACTTGGGTATGATATTTTAATTTGGGATTAATTCATATATATATATATATATATATAGCATATATGTATGTGTATTGTTCAGTCCAGTTATGGTTCAGATTCCAAGGAGGAGACACACCCGATAATGTATTACACAAGAGGTACTTTATTCAAGGTATAGCTTGGGCCTCCACAAGAAGAGGAAGACCTGAGCATTGCATAAGTCTGGTTTATATAGAGGGGCTAGGGGCACCTGAAGTTAAGACACATCAATCTTAGTCCCTGGTATCCAGATGTTTCTTTTTAACATATGGTTGGCTGGTGACCTAGGTCAGGTCAGTGAAACCTGGAGACTTGAGATAACATATGGCAGTACATAAATAAGGACATGGTAGTTTTAGTTCTTGGGGACAAGGGGCCCCATTAGGGTATTATCTGGAAGGAAATTTTCCCATGATAACAGTATGTTTCTTCAGTATGTATACATATATACATAATCAGGTATATACATAAATATATCCATACATGTACACACATGTGTATGTATATAACATATCCTGAAAGTGCACAAGAGGTCAAGGAATCTGAAATAAAATTTGAAATTAGTAATTAATGTGAAGGAAATATCTAATCCTTTTGACCGTTGTTATGTTTTTTTAAATAAGTAGGTAATATGAATTAAAGTATGCTGTTTTAGAGTTTCACACCTTTTTCGCCAGAAAGGAAAAATGAGAATGTTGAACAAACATCTTATTCAACACATGGGGTAATAAGAAGTTTGAATTTAATTTTTAATTTAATTTTGAAAATTTGATTTTTAAATGGTTTTGAAACTGAAATTCTCATCTGTCAATAGTGATCTGATATGTGCCTGAGCAGACATTTTAAAGATATCCTTTTAGTTTTCTAATATGGCATTAGATCAGAATTTTTATTTAGTTTTGGTTGACATTATTTCTTAATATTTTTCTTAGCACAAGTATAAAATACTTTTAAATACTTCTGAATATTTCATTCCATTTAAATTACTCAAAGTCTTCTCTGTTTAATAGCATAATTTAGTCCTATACATGCTTATGATAAAATACATGAAGAAACAATTATTTCCTGTTTCATAATTTGTTTATAGATTTTCCATGTTTTCTTTCCCAACAAAGAAACTGATAAGGAAATTCAGCCTGAAGAACAGAAAGCCACCCCCTCCAGCTTTCTACTTTCAGGAACAGTCTCCTCTCCCTGAAGCCCTGACAGCCACCCCACTCCAGCTCACCCCAGCTCAGTCTCTGCTGATCAGCCTCCTCTCCTCCACCTGAACACCGAATAGCTACCCCTACTCCACTTCCAGCTCTGTTCATGATAAGCTGGAGACAAGATCAGAGGTAAATATATAAAATTCATATTCTAAATATATAATGCATATTCTAACAATACAGGGGACCCTGGTTGGGAGATATGATCTCCCTCTGGGTCAGCTTGAAGTGGGGCATTTCATAAAGTGAGTCCAAACACTCAGAAGTTCAATTATTGTAAGTGTTATTTATTGATCTCCTGATTAATAATGAGTCTACCAGCCGGGAAAGACTTCCCTAGTGGACTACACCAGACTGAAGTTTCAAGATAGTTTATATAGGTTACAAGATACAGGGCTATTTCCTTTCCCATATAGTTTCTTATTTGTTCAACAAGTGTTGATATGGAATCTAGAAACCCCAAACTTTTAGCCTAGTAAGATCTGATGAACCCCAAGTTTTAGGACTAGCTTGTAAGTTGGAGATCCCAAAGCTTGTACTTGTTCTCTGTTCCCATGAGAATCCACCCTGAAGGGAATCTCAGGCTAGCAGTTTCAGACTGCATAATGGACCTTAAGGTAAATGGCAATCCTAGTTAGGTGGGACTAAGCACATGTCAAGTCCTCTTTTTTTCTTATGTAGTCTCCCCTATTGTATCAGAGATCCTTTCCCAAGAAGACCCACACCTGGTCTGGGACCATCCTTTTAGTATCCATTGTAAGTAGTTCCTTCCCTCACACGGTAGGTTCTGGCTATGATTCCTTTCACAAGCTTGATTGTATCCTGTCAGTATAGTTTGAATACTCCCATTTCCTTGTAGCTATGGTAATGTCAATCATCTTTCCCTACCTCTGAATCTCCCCAAATGGTATATAGGTCCCCCAAATTCTTTTGTTTCTTGGAGTCATTATCTAGCACAGTGGTACTCCCAACGATAATGTCCCTAGAGTCCAGGGTGTAAATCCTGTAAAAGTTGTGTTGGCAGACTGAGAAAAGCGCCAAATATTGTGGACTTATCCTATCCTGTTTAAACAGTGGTTTTTCTGACTCCTTTGGTAGTTCTGTGTTATTTCCAAGTTAGCACAAGGATGCCATTGCACAAAAACAGGTGGGTGTGGTCAGTGATAAGTGTATAGCACTTAGTTTACTCAGGGATTATTTATTTTCACATACATTTCTCAACATGGAATCTAGAAACTCCAAACTTATGGCCTAGTGGGATCTGGTGAAACCCATGTTTCAGGACTAGCTTGTAGGTTGGAGACCCCAAAGTTTGTACTTGTTCCTGTGGGAGTCTACTGTGAAGGGAATCCTAGGCTAGCAGTTTCAGACAGAATAGTGGACCCTCAGGTGAATGACAATCCTAGTTGGGTGGGACTAAGCATATGCTAAGGACACTTTTTGTTTTATGTAATCTCCCCTATTGTATCAGAGACCCTTTCCCAAGAAGATCTACACCTGGGCAGGAACCATCCTTTGGTATCCATTGTAAGCAGCCCCTTAGCTTACACCCTGGCCTCTAGCTATGATTCTTTTCCCAAGCTTGACTGTAACCTATCAGTGTAGTTTGAACACTCCCACTTTCTTTATAGCTAAAGTAATATCAATAATTTTTCCCTGCCCCTGGATTTCCCCCAAATGATATTCTTTTGTTCCTTGGAATTGTCCAGTCTAGTGTGGTTGACTTTCCCAGTGTCCAGAGAAGCCAGAGTTCAATCCTAGGACTGTGCATTCCTGTGGCCCGCAGCTCTGTGTTGAGGCCTAATATTCCATTGAACCTCTTTCCCTTGATTAAAGAGTGATTTTTGACTATTTAATAGTTCTGTGTTTTTTCCCAGTAAACACACTTAATCATTTTTCCATCGTTAGCTATATGTTACTTTGCATTCCATATTTATTTGTCCTGATGTTCCTTTGTTTCCTTACACTTTCCTCACCCATAGGTTAATTGGATTCTAGCCTATCACTTGCGTAAGTTGAGAGACTGGATCAGTTTCCTAAAAAAATGCAGGAATGGATTAATCTGCTTTATATACTTCAAATCTAATTAATTCTCTAACCTACTTCACTTATTCAGACTACTTCAAGCTCATAATAAAGATCTTTCTTTCTTGCCTCATTCTGATTGCCCTTTGAGTTTCATGTACCAGACTGATGATTTTCTAAAACAAAACTATGTGAGAACTATTATGTAATATTATGTAATTACATTACATTAGATTACATAATATTACATTACATTACATTATATTATATTATGTTATATATAATCTAACATATAGTATATTATAAAGTAGATTTCTACAGAAGGAGGTTACTGAAGTCTACCTCAGACCTCCTAAGACTTGAAAGACATAAAAGACTATAGGGAATGTGGCACCTTTTTCTTTTGTTAAGATGTCAACAAAGATGGAGTGCCTATTTTCTGGCTATCAATGCATCTCTGCTGATTGGGAGCATCATCCAAAACCAGCTACCAATTGGTGGAATCTTTGTCTCTCTTCCACTGTTGGTAACTGAGCTCCACTCTGGGAAATATGACCCTTGTTCCTGGTTGTGATCAAGGATGTAGAAACTATGACTAGAAGGGGAAGATGATAACCTTGTTTTATGAAACTAAGAAGCATCCATGAATCACCTTGGATAGGATTAGAAGATATAATCACATCTTGGGTACCCTTATTGTTTCCTTAGTTTCTCTTATTGTATCTAGGACATGCTCAGGTATTCTAGCTTGTGGCTATATCCTCTTTTCCCTACCTTCTAGGTAAACCAATCACTTGTTCTTCCTCTTCTAAATGCACTAAAGTTTATAAAAGACTCTGACCTACAGTTCAGTGGAAATTCCCATTATTGGTGTCTTTCTTGGAGACAGTGTTTCCAGAGTCCCAAACTCTGGTATGCTTATATGGCCATCACACAGAGTCATACACAAATGTATAGCCATATGAGCATTGTCTCCTTTGTCCTGATTAAAGACTTGTTCTTTTGAAATTCATGTTAGTAGTTCTGTTTTTTTTTCTTATTTGACACCACTATTTTAAGTATAATAATGATAAAACACAATTGAATATGATTATTATTGTAAGAATTTGTTACTGGGGTAGTTGGGGACTTGAATCACTAATTCTTTTGAAAGTTATAAGCAGTTTAATATTTATAACATATAATGCTATTATTGATTCTGGGGTTGTTATAGATCATAAATACCCATATACTTTCTGAATCTGTGGGAAAGGATATTTTTTTGTTTCCCATTTTTCTTCTCAATGTGTTTCTGTGTTTACAGATAATTACATACTAGCTTACTTCTCTGCTTTTAAAAAAAGATGACTATCTACTTGTGGGTACAGAGTAGGTACTCATGTGTATTATGACCAGATATGTATAACATTCTATGTAAAATGTTCGTGAAATTGAATATTATTACAAATCATTGCCTAATATATAGTTTAACATTAGGTCTTACAGAGACAGGGCAAAAAATAAGGAAAACTGTGTCATTAAACAATCTCTGGTTTTTAGACTGGGTATTTATTTGTTGTGGTGGTAGTTGTCATTATATCTTTCATTGTCCTAGTTTTTGTTAATTCTTTGTTCTGAGCTATCATGTCTCTCCCTTGAATGGGATCTTAGATTAACCAATAGAGATTTTCAGATCTGCTTATGAGCACTGTCTGAATGGGCTCTTTTCATCCACAAAATTCATGGGAGGTCTTTGGAATCCTGACTAACTTATTTGACCTATTTTTAACCCTTCTCTCTCAATGGAAACTACACAGACACGAAGCATTCTTGTTCTTTATCTGACTTTTCACTGTCACTGATGGAACTGACTGTCAAGAAAATGAAGTTCATTTCATGCTGATAGAGATGATTGATTCCAGATAAAATGTTACCTCATTAGGACTTGATGCCTTTTGACAAATGGAGAAAACCTTAAGCACAATGAATATAATTAATAGGAAATTTAGAATATCAGGTTTCAAGTTGAGAATAAATGGGAAGTGGGGTAGGTTATAAGGGTCAGGGTATTTCAGGTAACCTGTAAATCATGTTACATAGACAAGTATCTAGTCTACTAGAATAGAGTGCTGGATATGGAGTTAGGAAGATCTGAGTTCAAATTGAGTCTCATAAGTGCTTATTAGCTATGTGACTCTTCCCTATTCATTTAACCTCTATCTGCCTTAATTTTTGTTCTTATGTAAAAATGGGGATGATAATAGTAACTATCTTCTAGGGACAAGGTCATATAAGATAATATTTATAATATTTTAAAATGTGTAAAGTGCTATTTTAATACCAATTATTATTCTTGACCAAACTTGTTCTCCTACTTAGCTTGTCCCTTGAAATTCAATGACATTTCATAATATCAGATGGAAATAAACTTCTAATATAAGTCTATACCTATTAAAAGGCACTAGATAAATATTTATTGAATAAATTATTATATAAAGATGTCATGAAAACTATTTGAAAAATTATATAACCATTTTTGAATTTGACAACTATAATATGTTAGACCAAATCTCAATAAATAGATCATATTTCTATGAAGGACATTATTTATAAAGCCCACTTTAAGAACATTTATCTTTTCATATATATACATATATATGTATTTTACTTTCTTTAATTTTCTAGCTGAGTATTTTACTCAGATATCCAAATTATAATCTTCGTTTTACTCCTTTATTTAATTTATACTCATGTAGAATTACATTGGAAACATTCTGAGTATATGAAGTAGATGAAAGCTTTTATTCTCTTAGATTTATAATATAAGCTCTGAACAGAATAAATATGAATTAATTTCTTCCTCTTGCTACTAAGGTCAGTTTCAGGAAGCAATCTGAAATCTGATTTCCTGAGTAGCCACTGCCCATTCAATGATTCTATAGATAAAAGTGCATATATAATTGGTGTTTAAAAACTGAAAAGCTATGTGTCTTTGAATGAGTTGGTTAATCCTTTTCTTCATCTATAAAATAGATAACAAAGATATTCAATAATAATTAACATTATCTGCACCAATATGGCTGTTGCAATGGAAGTGCTTAAAAAAAATTAGGGCAACATGTTAATGTGAGCAACAGATAGATAGTATGATGGAGTGGGAAGAGAGCTGGCTTTAGATCTAGGCAGACAGAATTTCAAGTCCTGCCTTTCTAATTTACTGCTTGTGTTGCTCTGGGGAAGTCAGTTAAGCTCTCATTGATCCAGACAAACTGTAAAGATTACCAGGTATAGAGAAAATATGGAATTGTTTTAGTAGAAGGGTTTTCATCTTCCAAATTATTCCACATTCCAGTGAAGTGACAGGTCCTATTCACAGAGCTAAAAGGTGCAACATATTCACAATGAAAAATTGTTTTGATGAAGATCTAATAGGAAACTATTGGAGAAATGTGTGACAGAAAAAAGATGTCAGTCATATTATGTAAGTGAAGATAATCAATAGACATTATGAACACTAATGGTGTCTATTCAATGTCTATACAAATGTGAAATCAAAAACCACATTGTTCAAATTCTATTTCAGACCCTTATCATTGTAATATATATAGGGAAAGGGGAGAATGGAAATGGAGCCTCTTTCTTTTAAAGCAGGGACAGAGTGAAAGGAGGTGTTGTTGTTTAGCCAGAGGAGAGAAAGAGGATGGATTTTGTCTTTTCCCCCTCAGTCCTCATCTGACTAGACCCCCTGACTATGGTTTCCTTCAATTCCTACTGGCAGGCTCTCTTCCACCATATATGAGACTTTGGGAGAGTCAATTAATCTCTTTATACTTCAGGTTTCTCATGTATAGAATGAATATAATAGTACCTACTATATTGGGTTATTTTTAGAATTGAAAAGTAAAGGATTACATATTTTTTGATATATGTAAATGTTAGATTTATTATTGTTATTCTTAGAAATATCAAATCTAGCTTTTTGATCAGTTTTGGTACTTTTAGATGCGAGCTCTACTGAACTTCAAAAGGAACATAAGGTCACTGTGAACAGAGCCAGTCCTGAAAATGAAGCAATGCTTATTTCAATCTACATCTGTTGGGATTCTCCTATACATAGAACTAATGACAACAACATACCCAACATCTGTTATATATTGTATAAAAGTGTGGAAATTAAAATTGGGGAGTGTAGAAAAAATCATCCAAAGATGCACCAGTGTTGTGATGTAAACTTAGATGATGGGTAAGCCACAGCAGCTGACAGACCAGTTGGACTTTCAACAGCAAGGAATGGAGATACTAATTTCAAAGCAAAAAAAAAAATTGAACAATCATAGGTTTAATAGGCAGAGATATAAGTGGTACCTCTTAAGGTTCCAAGAGAATCAAAATACATTTTTAAAACAGAACAGTGTGCATGAGTGTGAACCATTAACAATCATCAAAAACCTAATGTTTATTATCTATTTGACCTTGTGTAAGTCCTTTAATCTACCTTAATCTTACTCATCTATCAAATAAACAATTGATAGAGGTAACATTTCAAGTCTGTTTATTTTGAAATGAGTTTGATAGACTTGAAATGACATCTTTTGATCCTATAACTACTTCTTTAAAAAGAATTCTTTATTAGGTTAAACATTAATTAGTTCATATAAAAGCAAATATTAGGACAATTCAGATCCCCCAAATTATTATATTTTATTTTATTTTTATGTAAAACATACAGAAATTTAAATGAAGGTGAAGGATTTTATAGATTTGTTGGGTATATCATTAAAATTTTCTGAAAGAAAATCACAACTCATATTATAGATGTTTGTCTCTTTGGAAATTGCATAGTATTCTTAGTTCCACTTGCTACTCTCTATATTACCTCTTTAAACTACTGTATAATTCTCATAAAACCCAATATTTTAAAAATGTTTAAAGAAAAATACATTGAATGGAAAGGAGTTCGATAACTCTTTGAATCTAGAAAATAAATTGAAGAAGGCACCATGAAGAAGGAAGAAGGCGGGTTATGACACATTTATTCTGAATGTAAACTCTTATGACAAAGGGGACTGCCCCCAGTTGGCTTATTGGCAATACACCTAGCAAAAATTGGTTTGCTCTCTCTCTCTCTCTCTTTCATTTCCCTCTTATCTCTAACTATTGTTGTTTCCTTTTAGAAGGCACAATATTGTATGTACTTATAGTTAGAAAATCTTTAGCTGATTATGTTAAATGATCCATTGGGGTGATTAGTCTATCAAAAGGATTACAGAGGGGATTGTGAAAGGAAATTCTTGTTTTTTTTTGTCTATTCTGAGTTTACACTTGTAAAAAGGAAATTCTTTATTCTCTTTGCCTAGTTGGAATTAATAATTTGGTTAACAAAACTTAAGTATCCTTACTATGTACCCCACTGGATTGTGAAGACAGGATTAACTCTCCTTTGTCTACCTTTTGCTTGAATCAACAAAAGCTTGAACTAGGTAAATGTATTGATTGGAATCTTTAACTCTGGGGACTACAATTCCCATAATTCCCTTTTCCCTTTCCTGTTTGTGCATCTCCTTAATTTGATTGTGTGTTTCCATTTTCTGTGTACTAGCTTTCTTTGGCTGGACCAAAGTGGAGGTAGGTGCGGTTTTCCTTTCTCTTGCATTACTTTCTCTTTGATCTAAGTTGATTTTAATAAATAGTATTAAAATAATTCTTGGAGTATCGAATATTAATTTTATTATTTACAATTGGCAGACCACAAAGGAATTTGAGCTGAGAATTTTTTAAGGACTCCTCTGCCATGAGTTTTCAAACCCAGGCTGCTCCTGCAGCCTCCCAGCTGGGGCTCATTCCGTGGTTTAAAAACTGCTATTGGTTTCCAGCCAAAGCTGCTTCTCTCTGGCAGCCCAACCCCAACTAAGTGGCCAGGCTGTGAGCTCATCCCCTTCCCGGCACATGATGCCAAACAGAAATCTCTGTAGCCTCCATACCCAACCTAGGGTGCTGCTGCTGCAACTGACTCAGCCACTAGCTCCAGCAGCTGTTGGAACCTAATCACGTCCAGTTTTGTTTCTCCTGCTGGAGGTCCACGCCCTGGCCAAGTGGCCAGCTGCTGCCCCATTGGCCATTCAGACTCCTAGCACCTCTGCCTGCAGTTTGTCCTACCCCTGAGAACTGCTGGCACTTCTGCTAGTCCTGGTCCATATTTCACTGCTTTTCCTGTTGCTAGCCTTACCTCAAAGCCAGCTGGTGAGTATAAGCTCCCTCCCCAGTCCCAGCCAGCTTGGAAAGGAAGCCCCTTGCCCAACCAGACAGCTGGTTGCCTCCTAGCCTCAGTCAAGTTCATTGCTTTGGTTGGGTGGTCCTGGTCCTCTTTCACTCACCCCAGCCTAACTCCTATGCCTCCCTGCTTTACCAAACCTGCCCTAATTCCATCTTTCTCAGATCTCACTCAATTTTATAGTCATATCCTCCATTTTTGTTTCTGGAAGTCCCTAAGCACACCGCTTACCCTGAAACCCACCCCTAACCACACTCCTAAACCTTCCCTGTTGTAGTGCTGCCTTTTTGGCTAGTAGAGGTCAATAATGAGCAATATATGTATATATATTTTTTTACTTTTCTTTATTTTAATTTTTCTTTCTTTTTTCTTTCCTCTTCCCTTTTCTTTTCTTTAATTTTCCTTTTCTTGCTTAGCTACAGTGGCTGTTTGCTACCATTATAGGGCAGCAAAAAATAAATGTTTAAACATTTTTTTCCTTTTGTTAAAAATAAAAATCCAAAAAATCATAAAAAATTAAAAGAGAATGCGCTAAGTAGCCTCACTTTACCCCAATCCTTAAAATAATCACTAAATAAATAATTAAATATATATTTTTTCTTTTTTGATCAAAATGCTAAGCAGTATAAATGCTACTTTGCATGAAAGTATTCTGCCTTTTGCCCAATTAGAGACATTTAAGATTCCAAATTACTTCCTTCTCTTTATACTAAAAGGACATTTTATTCTTCTGATCTTCAATATTAAGACAAAAAATGGTACTATATGAGAAATTAAAGCAGAAATGAAGGCCTGTAGGAAAATTTAATCTAACAATTTCAATACTATTTACAAAATCTAATAAAAAATACTGAACTTATCCAAAGCAAGTCTGAATTTTGCCAGCCTGTGCCTGAATCACAAATAGATGACAATCCTATTTCTCCCCAAATGGAGACAAAACACTCCTCTCATATATACCAGGAATAGATCCTTCTCTCTAGTATTCTGCAACATCTCTCTCATGCTCTGCCATTCCTGGCTGATATTATCTCCCCTGTTTCTTCTTCTAACTCCTGTCCCTTCTCACACCCCAAAACCACTCCCAGCATCAAAGAAATCTCATCCTCCTACCATATGCTCCTAACCATGTTGCCTCAGTATCCCCATAGTCACCTTCTATTGAAACATAGCCATCAAATGATTCCTATGAAGGCTTTTCACTTTAAGGGAAGTGCCTGAAATAGTACACAGTGGGGATGTAGTAACCCTAAGACACAATATACCTTTCAGTACTCAAGAATTTAGAGAATTTAAATATAATGAACCTATCGTGGTAACCAAGAAAATGGCTGATATATAAATAAATAGATAGATAGATATGGCTGATATATATATATAATGGCTGATATATATATATATATATATATATATATATATATATATATATATATATATATATATATATATATATATATATATATATATATATATATATATATATTTAACCCTTACCTTTCATCTGGGAATCATTACTGTGTATTGGTTCCAAGGCAGAAGAGTGGTAAGGGCTAGGCAATGGGGGTTAAGTGACTTGCCCAGCGTCACATAGCTGGGAAGTGTCTGAGGCCAGATTTGAATCTAGGACCTCCCATCTCTAGGCTTGGCTCTCAATCCACTGAGTTACCCAGTCAGTTGCCCCTTGATATTTTTAATCAATATGACACATCCTATGAGGATGTTGAGAATTTGCTCAATGATTTTCTAACAGAATGTGAAAAAAATTAGATCATCTCTCATGTTAACAAAGTCTGGGGGTGTGGAGTGGCACACTGGCCAGCTCAAGATCCTGAATGGTATTATAACAGTCCCAAGGACTAGTTGCAATTAAATCATTGAAGGAAGGCCTTTATAACAGCATTGCAAGGATGCTCTGAAGATATGGAAGCATGGACCAAATTTGAAAGCCTTAGACAGTCCAGTTATGAGACACCCTCACAATTCATGGATAAGCTCATTATACTTGGGGGTCAGCACCTAGACACTGATATTTCTAAAGACAAAGATATTAAGCAAATAAAGAGATATTTTGTCAACAATTCTTGTGGGGTAGTCCACTATTATTTTAAGATGCATTGCCCATGGTGGCCTCAAATGGACCTTGAAGAGTTGAGTAAAATTGCTGCTTATGCCTTTAAAGAAAAGAAAAACAGGAAGAGGCTAATAATGTTATAGAAACCTTGAAAAAAGAAATCAAATTTTTTTAAGGATAGGTTTGATAAGCAAGACAAAGACCATGATGCTCAACCAATGATACTAGCCCCTCTCCAAGAATCTAACTATCAGACCATTATCTGCCACTTCTGTCAGAAAAAGGTCCACTTAGTGATGAACTGTTGGAATTTACTCCAGACAATAAGGAATAATACCCACTGGAGAAATTCTTATATAAACAATTATAGGATAAAAATTATAATGGTGATTTTAGAAATTGTAATTTTAGGACTGAAAATAATTCTAGGAATATAAATCAGGCACATGAAAACTCATATTAAATGATCCCACAGCAGTATATCTTGAGTGGAGCTCATCTCCAAACCACACAGGGTGCTTCTGCCCCTCAATGGAAGGCCAAGAAACTAACCAAAGATTATGAATGTGTATGGGGGAATCAAAGGATGCACAGGAATCAAAGGATGCAACCTTTGATTTTCCAGACCCTAATGTCTTACTACCTTTGTCCCTATCCACTGCCTCCCCCCCATACTGATATGCCCCTGTAACACTGAGGGTTGGTAAGAACTATTATGATTGCCTTTTGGACACTGGTGCTTCCTGGTCTATTTTGAATAGTACACCTGATTTGGATTGAAGTTTCATTGGCTCAATTAAAGTCAGAGGTGTATCAGGGACAACACTAAAGGTTCCCAAACTTTCCCCTAGTATACATACAAAACAAATGCATTCAAACCCCACACCCAAAGTTCATTCTTGAACTTTCTCATGCAAGCTTGTGGTCTGTGGAGGCATCTTCATGGTGTCTTCTCCAAACAGTTCAGTTTCTGGATTTGGAGAGGTATCATGTTTCTTAACCTAAAATTTCTCTGTCAAGGAATTTAAACTTTGCAATTTAAAATAATAATAATTATACATCCCCCCTGAAGAGGGTGATTGAAAAACACAGGGCTCACTTAGGGATGCATGGCTGAGTTATGAGGTATATGAATCAATTGGCAAGAGAAATTTAAAAAAAGACATCAGGAAAAAATCCAAATAAAAAAAGATAATTTCTGGATGAAATATAGACTATCAAAGTGTTATGTGTAAAAATTCTAAGTAAAGGAAAAATAAATCTGTAACAGGTCCTTGAATCAGGGCCCAATTAAAATGATATAAGCAATTAAGCATTTACCCAGTCAGTAGTCAGGAATATAGAAAGTTTGCCACACTATGAAAGACAGAAAAAGAACTAGATTATAGGATCCAGGTAGGAGCCAAATTTGAGATACTTGTCTGTAAGTATTTTCACAAAGAATGTGGATACAAGGAAGGCCTAAGGACTTAACATATGTTAAGCGTCGCAACCTCAAGTCTTCACACTAGGTTCAAATCCTTTGTATTGGTTTAGAATTTATCAACCCCATTGGAATTGTTTGATCTCTCTCTCTCTCTCTCTCTCTCTCTCTCTCTCTCTCTCTCTCAACCTGTGTGCTCTTTTGGCGCAATTCAGGTTTAGCTTTGGGCTTCTTTGGCCTTGTGCAATGGCTCTTGTTCTGTAATCAGACAGAATCATTAAGCAAAGTCCCATAATTTTTAAAAACAATTTGTGGCATCATTTTTACAGTCTCAAGATTTTGGGGCATGCCTTTTGTGGAAAGGAAACAAGACTGACAGTTGGTGGGGGAAAGGGCATCTGGGAGTGGCAGTTGGGTCCTATGACTAGAACTTCCTTCCTGCTGGGTTTGACTTCTTTCCTGGTGTTGGAGGAGGGTGGAGCTGGTTCAGCCCAGTGTGGTGTGGTGTGCCTGTTCTTGGTTCAAACCAAAGATTCAGGCCCAATCATTTCTGAAGGTCATACCTGTTCTTGTTTGGTTTCTATCTACTGCTAAGATTCTGAATTAGACAAAATGAGGACCAATATAGAGTAGATGGGAGTGGGAGAAACCTTCTGACAGCCTCTAGGGCCTGGCCTCAGCTCTGAAGCTGAGAAAAAAAACTCCAATCCCAACTGATTATTAAACTTTATATTATTTGAATTTGCAGTCAGATAAGTGGACTATCTTTTCTGGACATAGAGGGAACTGAAGTTCAGTTCAGTCATTTCAGGAAAAACAGTCCTTATTGGACCCTTGCTGCTTCCTCTCAGCAGGGGGCATCTCTCTCCTTTGCTTCACCGAACAATATTCCCTCTCTCCCCTCAACTCCTCCATACCCCATACAAACCTCCCATTATCCCCCATTTTTCCAATCCTCCATTTAAATGCATACTGATAGATTTTATCAATATGCCAAAAGACAAAGGGCTAAGTTTTGCCTTATCATCATAGACAGACTGACTAGATGGCCAGAATTTTTTCCTGCAAAAAAGCACAATGCAGCATTTGTGGTCAAAATCCTATTAGAAGCAATCATACCTAGATTTGGGATTCCCTCAAAATTGGACTCAGACCATGGAAGTCACTTTACTCAGTCAATATTAAATGAAATTCATAAAAATCTAGGAATACAAGCTACATACCACACACCATATCATCCCCAAAGTTCAGGGCAAGTGGAGAGATTAAATAAAGGCATTAAAACATTGATAGGAAAACTTTATGTAGTAACACACCAAAAATGGACAAACATTCTGCCATTAGTTCTGTTCCATCTTAGATCATGACCCAGTGGAGATTTGCACATCTCTCCATTTGAGATGCTATATGGATACGCAATTTGGCAAGGAAGGTCGTGTAAACCACCTTACATTGCAACAATAGGTGAAGACTGTCAATTAACAAAATATATACAAGACAAGAATAGCAGAGTTGCATGAAATGGGCTTGATACAACAAACAGTACCCCTGGATTACAATTTGCACAACATCAAACCAGGAGATATAGTATACTTTAAAAATTTCAATAGAAAATTGGCTACAGAAATAAAATGGACTGGATCACATTAAGTATTGCTTACTACCCCAACAGCTATAAAAGCTGCAGGGAAAAACTCATGGTTCCATTATTCCCACGTAAAACCAAAAAAAATAAAATTCAGCATCACTATAACAGACATAGAAGATAATTAGACAACAGATAGTGCTGAGAAATGAAAACAAAAACTGATTAACATAAAAAGTACACCACAAAGAAATAATAGTGACACATAATGTTAGAGACAACTTTCCAGCCCAGAGGAAAAGCAACCCAGAGGAAAAGCATCCCAGAGTAAAAGATTTTAAACCAGCCCAGAGGAAAAACATCAAGAAAAGATGCTAGAGACAAGAAAAAAAAACTGAAATGGACAGCTGAGACTTTGAACCTTTTAAATGTGTTTATGTAAAAAGAGGACAGATCAAAAATGACACTTATATGTAGGACTGAATGTGTTGAAATAATAAAACAAAAGTAATTTCACATATTATGGAAATAGCATGCATCACTACATAACTTACAAGAAAGAAGAGATCCATCAGTCAACATGAGAAGTGGAAATCTGAAGAAACTTGATAAGTATTAAATCAACCCAACACTATTAGGCACAAAACACAAAATCACAAACTAACATATTGAGAGACCTTGTTTATACAAGTGTCTGAAATTCCTGTTTGGAAAAATCTCTTCCTTTCTCTTTCTCTCCCCCTGTGGTCCCCTGCCACCTGCCACGTGGGGGCTAATCGTAGGCTAAGGAAAAATCACCTCTGTTTTTACCAGCTGGTATTTGATTCCAAAGACACAAAGGGCAACTACCAGCATCCTGGGTCCTGGGGCTAGCCTGCGGTGCTCTGGCTCAGAGGCCAAAGTTGCTGGGGCCAGACCGGGACTAGGGCCAGTAGGGACCAGGAGAGCAATCAAGCAGGTCCAGGGCAGATGAATGTGGGCAGGAATGGATAGGAGGCAAGTAGGCAAGCAGACTCAATCTGACCAAGAGGCTTTTCTGAAAAGCCTTGGAGAAACGTGGCTTAAAAAAAATCTAGGCAGTAGCTATTAAAAGCTGAACTTCATCACAGTAGAGAAAAGATTTAGGAAAGTTAAGAAGATTGAGGGTATTTTGTCACAACAGACATGGTTAGACAAACTGTAAAAATTAATTTTAGTTTTTAATAATAAAAGTATTATATTTTATGAGGTTTATTAAGGATTATTAGAATTAAGAATACAAAGTAGGAAATTACGTGCCCATGGCTGATTAGCCAATTCAGAATCCCTACACTTAGCATATTCACTACATCTTGTAATCTCCGAGTACAGGAAGAGAAAGCTCTTGGGAGTTAGAGAGCCTGTTAAATACTAAATTGTGTTCCCTCTCAGGTGAAGACCCAAGTGAGATTGTAGGGAATTCTGGGAAGTATCAAGGACTTCTGGGGATTGAAGTCTGGGGTTGAAATCTCCATTTTTACAGTGTCCTTAGGAGCCCTTAGTGTGGAACACTCTTTCCTCTTAATGCCTAGTTCCCCTATAAATTTTCTGGGGAGAGACTTTTTATGCAAGCTTAGGGTCACAATAACTTGTTCTCCAGATAGCTCTATGACATTGGAATTGCCTGAGGAATCTTTAACTTTATTCCCTGTACTTCTTTCAGATGCTCATGAAATGAAGGAGACTTCTATCTTTGAGATCCCAACTGATATATTTGAGTCTCTCTGGGCCACATCATCTTCTGATGTTGGCCTACTTAATTTGGCTATCCCTATCCAAATTCAAACAAAATCTAGCCCACCTCCTTCCATTCCTTACTAACCTCTTTCAAAGGAGACTATTTATAGCATTAAGCCTGTAATAAATTAATTGATTGACCAAGGCATCATAATTCCCTGTAAATCTGAATTGAATAAGCCCATCCTGCCTGTTTAAAAGCTAAAAGTGGAGCTCAATGGCAAGTATCTCTATTGATTTTTCCAGGAGCTGAGACTATGAATAATCATGTTATAAAGAGACACCCTGTAGTTTCTAACATAAATACTGTTATTTCTTCTATTCCTATCACAGCTATAAACTTTACAGTAGTAGACTTGTGCTTAGCCTTTTTTTCTATATCTATACATGTGAACTCAAGACATATTTTTGCTTTCACATGGAAGGGCTCTCAATGGACTGTACTCTTTGCCTCAGGGATACATGGGCAGCCCCACCCTGTTCACACAATTCTTAACTGTAGATACAGATGCCATAAAATGTAAATACAGTCTTTTAATTCTGTATCTATCTCTCTCTCTCTCTCTATATATATATATATAGATATAGTTACAGATATAGATATAGATATAGATATAGATATAGATATAGATATAGATATAGATAGATAGATATGCTCTTGGCCTCACCAAACACTGAAGCATGGCAAGGGGATAGTAAGAACCTTCTTTTAGAGCTACAGAAGAGAGGCCACAAGGTTTCCAAAGACAAAGTTCAGTGGTGTCTCATCAAGGCACAATAGTTAGTCTTCATTTTAACTCCTGGGTCCCATTTAATTTCTCCCAAATTGATTTCATCTCTATGCCAAAAGATGGACAGTATCAATTTTGTCTAGTCATAGTCGATCAACTGACCAAGTGGCCTGAAGCAGTTCTCACTGTTCATATCACAGTGGCTTTTGTTGCCAAAGTGCTTTTGAAAGAAATTATTCCTTGTTTTGGCCTACCAGTATGTAATGATTCAGATAAAGGAACTCATTTTATTTATTTGGTCTTATCTCAAATTTATTCATGTTTGGAGATAACTCCTAAATTTCATACACCATATCATCCACAGGGTTCTGTCCAAGTTGAATGAATGAATAAAGAATTTAAAATGATGATTGGCAAATTGTGCACAGAAATTTATTTAAAGTTGCCCGAAATTCTACCTCTGGCCTATTTTATCTCAGAAGCAGACCCAGAGATGATTTACACACCTCACCATTTGAGATGCTATTTGGACATCCACCTATTCAAGCACAACCATTTAGCCCTTCCTGTAGGTCATTGTTAGGAGGGGATACAACCATTGCTACACATATCAGATAATTACAAACAAAATTGTGAGAACTCCAAGACTCTGGAGCTGATGTTCAGGAGGTCCCATAGATTTCTCACTTCATGATTTAAACCCAGGAGATAGTGTGTACATAAAGAATTTCAAATGTACAGGTCGAATGAATTTGCTTATGATGGAACATTCCAGGTCCTACTAATTAGACCAATAGCCATAACATTGGAGAGAGGGACTCATAGATTCATTGTAACCATGTAAAATGAGTACCTTCTGTTGATGATGAATAATTGATAGCACTTATTATGTTTGACTATTGATTGTGATTAGACTCCTTAATTGCTGAATTTTTACTATTTTGTTGCACTTTATTTGATTGATTCTTATATTTGCACAAATTGCCTTGTAGGGCAACACATAAATTAACTCAAAGAAGAAAATCTGCTAGTGAACTATATTGACCTGAAATAACATTTTGTGCCTTTTTAATTTTTTTTATATTTTCTTGAATATATTATTGCTTCATATACCTCATTTGAATTCAAATTGTTTTATCTACCTCATTTGCACTCACATTATTTTATATACCTTATTGAACTCACTATCATGGTAAGTCAATGAGGAGATAAATCTTATTTTTTGAAAACTAGCCTCTACACTTTACCTCTGTAATTGTGAAATATTCACATTTTAACATTTTGTTTTCTTCCTACATGTGTCATACAGTATTTTTCCCCTTCTTTTCTCATCTTTTGCCTTTGAAACACATGTCCCTAGTATTGAAAAGATTTTTAACTATTTTTGCTTTTTGCAGTAGAATAAGCTAAGATGTCCTTTTGCCTAGCATATAAAAGCATAACCAAAAAGGTTTTGGACTATGGCAACCTGATACTAGTTATTTAAATAATATGAGACTTTTGCTTGATAATTATGTCTAATTCAAGGAGAAAAGGACCACAAAGGAGAGCATAATTTGACCTACAAAGTGCCAAATGAGAACAAAAATATAAAAGGAACTACACCAATCCTGCAGGAATTGATGACATTATGCACAAAAAGTACAATGACTTGATCATATGTGAGACTTGAGGTTGAGGCTGTCTAACATCTGTTAAATGCAGGATTTCCTTTTACCACATGCTATATCAAAGACACAACATTGACTGTTCTGGTTCCATTATCCTGAAAAAGAGAAGAAAAGGATTGAATTGGGGAATTCTATTTCCCATTTTCTCAAGGTATAGTCTCTTTTTCTATTCTCTCTCATGATGTGGAAACTTATTGCAGTCTAGACTGCTAAACTGGGTTAGTGAATGATTATTGTTGCACACTTACAGGGCATGGATCGCTAAAAGAACCTGTTGTGATTTGTGAATTTTTTCCCCTTTTTTCCTTCTTCTAAGAAATCTTTTTCAAGTTTTCTTTTCATATTTTATATTTCACTCAGAGGTTATTTTTTAAATTTCTTTGACTTCTTTGATGTTTTTGATACTTGATTCATATACCTTATGACTCCACCCTGTGCAATTTCTAAATTTATCCCTGTATACTTCTCAGGGGGATATGTGTATTATTATTTTCCTCAGTAGAGACTATGTTATTGTGAACTTTGCCTTCAATTTGAACCTAATTTATAACAAGAGACTACCTCCCAGAATCTAGAAGGCACTGTGAAGATGCCTGCAGAGACCACACATTGTACCAATAGTTCCTGATTGAAATTTGAGATGTGGAAAATTTGAACTTTGAGAGGGTTGAATGCTTTTGTTTTAAATGTATACTCTTATGCCAAAGGGACCTGCCCCCTGATTGACTTTTTGCTAATTTTTTTGCTAACTTTTTGCCCCCTAATTGACTTATTATTAGTTTAGTTCCTTTTACTTTTTGTTTTCCTCTTATTACCAGATTATTATAATTTCCCTTTAAAAACTATAATGTTTGTATATACCTCTAGTTCAAGTTATGTTAGTTATGTTTTTCATGATCTGTTGGAGAAACTGGTCTCCCAAAGGGTTACAAGGGGAATGTATAGATTGGAATCTTTAACTCTGGGGACTACAATTCCCATAATTTCCTTTTCCCTTTCTTGTTTGTGCATCTCCTTACTTGGATTGAGGTTTTAAGTTTCTGTTTTCCTCACATGAGCTGTCTCTGACTGGACCAATGTGGAGCTAGGAGTGACTTTCCTTTCTCTGTCATTACTTTCCCTTTGGTCTATTTTGATTTTAATAAATAATATTAAAATAATACTTGGAGTATTTACTATTAATTTTAATCTTTACATGGAGGAGTCTGCAAACCACTTAGCAAATTCACACCCTCAGAAACTCAATTAGCCAGTAATCTGTGAATCCTTTTGATAAGAATTTAGAAGAGGATGCCACAGACGCTGCTCCCCTGGGCAGTGCTAGACAATTTGGAAACTGTGATTGACCCCTGTGAAGAGGGGAAGGGACAAGAAATCACCATAAAATCCATGAAATCCTTTGGCTTTATACTGTCTTCTGGAGATAGTCTTTTGGGATAGTCTTCTGGGGAGAGTCAGCTTGAGGTCAGCTTCAGAAGAAGGTTGACTTCAGAGTTGAGTTGGCTTTAGGAGTCATCCTCAACATGTCATTACCTTCAGCTCAAGTCATTGTCTTGACCGGCCTCTTGGAGGAAACTTGAATGAATGAAAAGCTTTCCTTTGAGAGAGAAAATGGCTTTCCTTTCCTGCCTTCTGGAGAGTTTAATCCTGGCTGAAGGTCAACAAATGCTGGCTGAGTTGAGCACCAGAGTAATATTTAGATAGATAGATTAAATGTCTTCTCTACCTTTCTGTATTTCTCTACTTTCACCCTTTTCACCTCTTTTGTAAATAAAAACTCCTAAAAGTCATCTCAACTTTGAGCGATAATGCTTTAAATTGGCAACTACCATATTATTTATAATTTTCGTATATTTTAGTCAAACCATTGATTTTTAGTCCCTAAACTACTAGTATATTTTTTTTGTTTCCTTGAATACTGTAATTGTGAAATTGTATTAATTCTTGACTAATATCTTTGTTAGGTTCTCATAATATTGGATAGCTACCATTGGTTGGAGAACTATTTACACATTATTGACCAGTGCAGATCACACACTTGCACATGTACATAAACACATATATAAATGCAAAATTATATGATCTCAATAAAATAACACAACCAAGGGATGACAATAGTAAAAGAATCAATGATTTTTTTAGACTAAAAAGTCCAACAATATAATGAAAAATACACTTTTGATATAATAAATAAGTACTATGAAGGACACTGAAATCATCAACATTCTTGGGTATTTTAATTAGGAATAGGAATTTAACTAGTCATTTTATTTGTTGAACCTTTAAGTAGATACTTACTTAGAAATGTCTAGAAATATCCAAATATTTGGTAATTTTTGACAATGAAAATTTAATGGCCCTTGCTATAATCTAAACAAAAATAACAACATTTTGATTAAAACTTTTTTTTTTTTTGCTGACTGCATAGTATTTACTTTAATGAACTGACTAAAAATCTAATTTTATTTCTTGACAAATAGAAGCGCCAAAGAAAAGACCCACCTAATCTAATATGGGAGATTTTTATTTGCTTTAATAGACTTATTTTGCAGTAGTTTGGAAAATTACAATAGTTATTAAAATTTCCCTTTCAAGCTAATATTAAATCATCAAAAATTTGTAGACCTCCTGATCTTTTCCCCAAAGTGTGAATTAGTAGTCTGTTGGCAATATTCAGATGGCAAGAGATGTGTAAGTTCCCTTTGATGAAGATAATGTCAGAAAGTGTTTCCCTACTGAGAATCATCTTTGGGTCTAAAATAGTGTTTTGGGAAAGGGTCTTTGTAAAGGGCAGGACAAAGCTAGGGGATGTGAAAAACAAACGAACAAACATTATCTGCAAATCTTTGGGGGAACAGTTCTCCATTTTATCATTCCTTTTCAGATTGCATAGTTTGAAATGTTCATAATTTCCAAAAAAATTGATTATTTAATAGCTAGGACACGTATGAGTCCTGACTATTATTGGGCCCAGATAAAAAATGTGGACCCCCATAAACCACAATGTAAGAGGAACATTCCTTCTGGGAAGTCAGGCAGAACAGGATGCCCTGAGACTATATCAGCAACAGCCTGGTTACCCTTATCAGCCAGCAGCTGTAACTGAAAAAATGCTCCCTACCCCTATAGAACAGAATATAAACTCTGCGTCAACCCTTAGGTGGGATCCAGACTTGTACTTTTGGTCCTGGACCCTAGCTCAAGCTAGCAATAAAGTTCTCCTTGGGATTGCATTGTTGGTGTGGTGCCTTCCTTGCATTCAGGATGAATTCTGGGACAAATACTACAAGGATATTCTCAATTTAGTTTATTTCCCTATTTTTTTTTAATTTTGGTCCCCAAAATTGTTTGAGTCCATTAAAAATAAGTAGGATCAGAGAATGATAATATTTATCCAAAATAATATATTCTTCCTTTGAGGATATTTAAATTCTAGGATACTGATCAGGTAATCTTTAAATTAAGAAACCCAATTTTATAGGGCCATGAAGCCAATTATTACCCCCCAAATCAGGCAATTAATTAACTAGTTTTAAACTAAACTATTTGTAAGTAACTGCTAGAAAGACAAAAATAGCTTTATCTTTGGGTATACTTTCATGTTATTTTATTTCTTGATGATTTCTAGAGCTTTCCACATGGTCTCCCTGCCTCATCTCTTCCAACTCCAATCCATCTTCTACTTATCTTCCAAACTGATCTTCCAAAAATGCAAGGTTGATCATAGAGTAACCCAAACCATTCAATATACTACTGGGGCTCCTTACCCATAAGAATGTAATATTAAATCTTATTTGGCTTCCAAAGACTACTTTCCTTCCCTGTGCCCCCCTTTCTAGTCTTTTTACATACTCCATGGTTTTTGGAATCCAGTGACATCAGTCTCCTCACTCTTCTTGAACATGGAACTATATTTCCTTTCAGTTCTATAAATTTTCTCTATTTCCACATTGTTTCTTTATATATTGAAACATCAAGATTTAGATTCATTTGGAAACTGATTAATTAGCCTGGAAAATTAATAGTTTTTCTCTTTTTATTTATAGATATCTGAAACAAGTATCCATATAAACTTGAAAAAATTGAAAAAAATATGAGGACAGAAATTTAGCTTAAAATCCATTCTAATTTGGAATTTATCAAAAAATTTAGTGTTCATAGTTTCCCACCTCCTTTTCTCTTGAGAAATTTCTCTTGAGAATCATCTTGAGAATGATAGATTCTCCAGTAACCTCAATTCTCTCTTATAATTTCATTTAATAGTTAAGGTGTAGGTTTCTGTTTGTGAGATATTTTTGGGTGAGTCAAGATTGACTGTAGAAGAGGAAGTTAAAATCCCAATTTTCTCAAATATTAGGAGTTTTTATGTGTTTGTTTTTTACAAATAATCTGTCAGGAAAATAATGCAAGAAAAAAATAGCCAATATTATAGTTCCTGACTCATATGACAAGCCTTATTGAGATATTCATGGCCAGGGATATATAGAATGTAAAAATGGAGATTTGAACCCCGGACTTCAATCCCCAGAAGTCCTTGCTCTAGTTCCCAGGATGCCCTCTAATCTCACTGAGATCCTCACCTGCATGGGATCAAAATTTCTATTTAAACTGGTTGTAAAGCCTACTGGATCTCTCTCTCTTCCTACTTCCACTTCAGAGCACACACAGCTCTCTACATAGCAGGCAAGATGTGAGTGGTTGTGAATGGGCTCTCTGGGCTGAGATACTTGCTTTCTTATTTTGTATATTCTTTGATTCTTAATCTTTAATAAACCTCTAAAAGGTGTAGTACTTCTAGCAGAGAAACTAATTTTATCTGGAATCTGGCCTCAGACACTTGCTGGTGGTGGGGCCCTGAGCGGGTCACTTAAAATCCATTGCGTAGCCAATACCAATCTTCTGCCTTCTGACAATAGGCATCTAAATGGATATAAAACAACAACAACAACAAAAAAAAACAAGGGACTTTAAAGAGACTTGAGGTTATATTTTTAAGGCATTTCATACTCCAATGTTTTATAAAAATATTTGTATTCTATTGCATTTACTGATTGCTTTGTTTAAGATTTAACTTTGTGATTTTAAGTTCATATATTACTGCATTCTGTACTATTCTGTTATCCTGAATCACTTTAATGTACTGAGTTTTAACTACTGTTAAATTCTGTTGCTTTTCCCCTATAACTATGCTGAACAAACATTATTGAATAAGCCCATATAAAAACAGCTTTTCTATTTTTGACTTTGTAAATTGTCACATAGATGATGATGGATGAACTTCATCAAAAGCTATATACAACTTTAATAAGCCAGGAATTTAATTTTAATTTTAAGGATTCTTTAGACATGATTTTTAGAATTTTTCTTAACAATCTCTGGTCATTTTTGCCTGCCTCTACCATGAGGTAAGGCCCATTATAACAGCTGAAGTGAAATACATTTTATAACCCCCACCTCCCACATTTAAAAAATGTGAATGGAAGCTGGGCAGTTAACCTCAGGGCATGTACCCCTAGAAGCCTAACAAAAGGAAAAAAAGGGAGCATCTCTCATTTATATTCTTCAGCTCATTTTACTTCCACCAGAATGATCTCTAGATTTCTTGATGATGTTCTAAATCCAAATGAGTTTTACTTTGTTTAAAAATATGTTTTCCAAGGTTGAAAGATTTGCAATATTTGTAGAAATTGTGACAAATATCCATTAATTCATAGGCTTTTAAAAAATGCCATACAGCAACTTATGTCAAAAATGATAGTGTGTTTGTTTGTTATTGTAATTAATTGGTCTATTGAGAATTTTAGGGATATTGATACCACATATTTGTACTACTGCTCAATTCATTTGCTTTCACTCACAGTGGATCATGTCCAGATATGAAGAGGAAATGGATCTCATTTTTGGTGAGAAAGCCTTGCATTCTATAATTTCTTAGCTGACACAGTGTGTCAATGATTATAATCTATATTTTTGAATTTTTAAAACTCTTTTAATATTATATTTTTCTTGCATGTTCAGTATACTATTTCAGGGTTGTTTTTTTTTTGTATTTTTCCTCTCCTTTTTATATTTGAAGCACATGTCACTAGCATTAAAAATCTTCTTTAATCTTTTTGATTTAGCAGTAATATAAGTTTAAAATGCATTTCCTGTAATTCTAATGCATGCCCTAAAAACTTGAGACTATAAAAATGATGCCACTAATTGTTTAAAAAAAATATGGGACTTTGTTTAGCACTTCTGTCTGATTCCAGCACAAGATATACACAAAAGAGCCATTGCAAAGGGCCAAGATAAACCAATCCAGAATGGATTGATGCATTTCCAATCCAATACAAAGGACCTGAACCTAGTATGAAGACTCAAGGTTGCTATGTTTAACATTTGTTAAGACATAGGCCTTCCTTGCGTCCACACTCACTCTGAAAATACAGAGTATCCCCGAACTTGGCTCCTACTTGTCTCCTGTAATCTGGTCCCTTTTCTGTCTTTCATAGAGTGGTAAACTTTCTGTAGTCCTGGCTACTGACTGGGTAATTACATCATTGCTTAGATCATTTTAATTGGGTCATGATTCAAGGTCCTCTTATAGATTTACTTTTCCTTACTTGGAATTTTTACACATAAGTCTTTGATAGTCTATATTTTCATCCAGAAACTATTTTTATTTGGATTTTTCTGATGTCTTTTTAAATTTCTCTTGCCAATTGATCCATATACCTCACAACTCAGCCATGCATCCCTAAGTGATCCTGTATTTTTCAATCACCCTTTTAATGGGGAAATGTAAAAATATTATTTTAAATTGCAAATTTAAATTCCTTTTAAGAAGAATTTTAGGTAAAGAAAGATGATACCTCTCCGAATCCAGAAGCTGAACTGTTTGGAGAAGACACCATGAAGAAGCCTCCAGACTACAAGCTGCACAAGAAGAGCAAAATGAACTTTGGGTGTGGTTGATTGAACATTTATTTGTATGTATACTTTCATACCAAAGAGGACTGTCCCCTAACTGTTTTTTTTGTCAATGTGTCTGGTTTTGTTCTTTTTTTCCCCTCTTATCCTCAAATTGTTGTAATGTTTAAGTTGATTATGTTTTCAAGATCCTTTTTGGGATCCAATAATGATCAAACGGTGGGATGTAAAAATGTAGATTTTAACCCCGGACTTCAATCCCCAGAGGTCCTTGCTCTAGTTCTCAGGATGCCCTCTAATCTCACTGAGATCCTCACCTGCGTGGGATCAAAATTTCTATTTAAACTGGCTGTAAAGCCTACTGGGTCTCTTTTTCTCTTCCTACTTCAACTTCAGAGCACACACGGCTCTCTACCTAGCAGGCAAGATGTGAGAGGTTGTGAATGGGCTCTCTGGGCCTAGAAACATTCTTTCTTATTTTGTATATTCTTTGATTCTTAATCTTTAATAAACCTCTAAAAGGTGTAGTACTTCTCGCAGAGAAACAAATTTTAAATACTACAAGGAAGAGATTCTATCAAGTAGCAATACATATACACCAACAGGATTATATTATGCTTAAGGTAACATATTTGCAATTAATGAACCAAATCTTCTAACTTCAAATTAAAGGAATCCCAATGTTCTTATGCCAGCATAATTTCAGTGACACTTCATAGCTAAGAATAACAGACATACAGAGTTCCTTTCATATCCCTTATCCCAGAAGATTTTCTAAATTTCAGACTGAAAAGTGACAGGATCTCCATCTTGCTCTGTAAACAAGAACTGGCTTCAACTATAAATCTGGAGGCCAACAGGACAACATCCTTGGGTCCCCCATTAAAATGAACTATGGATTTCAAAACACAATAAGACTCTCCCATTACTATGAAGGAATAAAAAAGGGACTGAGAAAATTATTCATCCCCCTTGGTGGATATTCACAAATTAGAGACAAATTGGGCTGTCTAGAGGGAGGAATGGATAATGAGCTTGAAAAATTGTGTCAAATTAGTTAAGATGTTGTATGTCTTGGTCTTTGATCACTGATAGAAATCACTTACTGATTAACATGTTGTTTATTTCTAGTTTGATCAAAACATTTGTCATCTTACCTGAATTTGGAAATTTTTTATTGTTACATAGTGAAAATGTGTTTGACTGAAAAAAGCAATAATTGAAAATTATCATCAAAACATATAGAATTGGAATATAGAGTAGATCAGTCATGTAGTAATGGCTAGCAGAGACCACATACTCCACTGTTGACCACTCGAAATAAAAAAGATCTAGAGGAAACCTACTTAGATATTGGGTAGATACTATATTAGTTGTTTCTACTTAAAATTGGTTAACTTTTTATTTATTTTTCAGTGTAGGAGTAAGGACAAAAAAGGGAAAGATGTTATATTTTATAAGTCAATTCAAGTACACTTTTCATTATATAACTCTAGCAGTCAAATTTCATTTCAGAAAGAGATTTACTTGATCAAAGTGACTAAAATGAATTATAAGAAAATAAAATTCAATTTTCCAATTCTCAGATATCATTTCAGAAGATATGTTCTTGATTAAAAAATCATAATATATTATTGTATACATAGCTATTTTTAGAAAACTTTCTAAATTATATTTTAAATTCATTAGGCTTATAGGAAATGGAAGGGGGGAATTTACACTGAGTAAAAGCAACTTGGAAATGCATATCAAAAGGAACTTCAGCCAGAAATAAGCCATATTTCATATCAACAATTAATTTGACTTTTTATTTGAGCTCTATATTTTTTTCAACAGAGTTTAAAACATTTTGGAGACAATCATATAATTTTTCCTCCTAAATTTAGTAGAATACTGAGAAGGTACTAGTGTTCTGATTTCACAGATTAAAAAGAGGTGAAGAGAGAGAGTATCTGTTTCTTATGTATAACCATCAAAGTGTGTTGAAATATTTGAAATTCATTCATTTTAATGATCTTCAGAATTGATATTAAAAAGCTATATAAATCATTGATATGCACAATATGAATTAATCAATTCTGTTTTGGCCTTTTCATAAACTTGATATAAATTGCCTGCCCTAAGATATTTTCAAGTCAATGGCAATAGAAAGGCCTAGTTATTTTTTTCTTTTGACTTATCAAAAGATTGTATTCCTTGAGACAGTTTTTAGTTTCAGTATCCAGTAATTCTCTTGCATCATTATAAGATTGCTAAAATACTACCTAAATTTTATTTTCTATTAATGAAAAAAGATTATTCAATTAATTTTTTACCAGCTGAGCCCGTGTGTTAGTGACATTTGGATTTAATAAATTCTCTATTGGAAAGTTACTTCTACCTACATTTTCACTATTTTTATTTTATTTTTATGTAATACATAATCCTATGTAGGTGAATCTCTGAAATGTAGTCTTTCAAATGGAATCACAATACTGAAATGTAAAAAGGGTCCTTGCTGTTATCTGTCCCAACCACCTTGTTTAAGAAATCAGAAAAATTTGTTCTAATCGTTAAGTTATTTAGAATTATGTAGAACCAAGATTTGAACCCACATCTCCTAACTGTAAATTATTATCTGCTCCATAATACCCAGCCTCCATATAATTAATATCAATTAAGAAATATATTGAAGTAACAAGAATGCCTAAATGAATTTATATAATTTTAAAAGATTAAATTCCTAGCAAAGTTATTCCCATATGCAAATCAATCCACAACTCATTAGTACAGCTATTGCATTCATTCATGTAGATCAAAAGCTATCCATAAATGACAAGTCAGTGTCATTTGTTTCTTTGTAAAATTTCATAAAAGGAAGTTTAGTCAATATTTGTGATTCATAAATAGCACATGGTATTTCCATTGATTAACCCCCATTACTTTAATAATAATCCTAACTTCTTTTTGTCAACCAAGTTTCCCATAGTCAAGTTTGTACTTCATCTCTTATATAACACAATTTTCATAAAATGTCACCACCTAATCATACCTATTATGCCCCTTTCTGTCTTATTTTGTCTGATCTCCTACTTCAATTCTTCAGAAAATATTCTCTAACCATTTTTTTTATTAAAATGGTAGGCATTTGATTGAGGTATGTGTCTCACAAATAGATTTTTATTGTTTCCTAAAGCAAATGAGGTCATTCTTCTCTTTGATTTTGGGCCTAATATATCGTCAGTTTTTAGTACTGGTTTAAGATACAGACATATACATCATTGTATTATTTGCTCATGATCCAATTGTATGTCTGAGCAAAAGACATTAATCAGCTTTGTTTTTCACATGTGAATAATTAACTAAATTCCCATACACACAGGTATAAACTTCATATAGGAGGTTCACAAGGGTCTGGAGATTGATATAACCATTAGTGTGCTGCCTATAAAAAGAGGGAAGTGGAAAAATCACATTATCTTAAAAATATTCCCGTTAAGCTTGGATTCTGTGATAAATCTCTTCTAGCAAAATGAACAATCTTCTTGAAATCATACCACTCAGAATAGAAATTTGTATTTTGTTTAAAATTTTAAAAAAATTATTATTAAGTAATTTCTCTTGATCACCTGACTGAAAAAGTTAAGTAAAAATTATAAATGACATCTTGGGATATATTTCTAGCATAATATAAATAATGAGGTGTAAGGTCTTTTACATCTGAACCAAATTTAGTGACTACAAACTGAATAATTGGTTTTTTACATTATGAAAATTCTCAGTTTTCTCTATGGGAGTTTTTGAGGAATAATCCTTCCAATTGATTGTCAACAAATCAGGTCAGTACTTTGTTTTCAGGAAACTAAACCCTTTTGACAGACAATATTATTGAGGAAACCTGGCATATTGAAATATTTCTTTAATTTAGACTCTACCAATGGAGAATGTTCTGTTTATTTTTTCAAGTATTTATTAAGTACTTTATGGTGAGAAAGCAAGGTGCTGGGGATAAAAAACATAAAAAAAGAGTAGTGCTACCAAGGAATTCACATTCTCAGAAAAGCTCTGGTAGGTGTCTATATCTAGTTGTATAGTTTTTATAACTGTCCTTCCTATATTATGAGGTCCTTGTAAACTTGCCCAGGCAAGTCATCTTAGGGATTCCTACATGTTTGGCAATCTGAGCATGCTTCAAAGGCAAACTTTCATTACAGTGCATTTGAAGTAAATATTCCATTGTACAAGCTAATCTATCTATTAATGTTTAAATGAAACAGTATAGGGAAACCATGTCTACAACTTAAAGAATATCATCACTGAGGACTGGAGCCATTGGCAGAGAATAGAAACACAACCACTTATCTTTTTTTTTTTTTTACAACCACTTATCTTAAGGAGAAGGAGAGGGATCTAAAATTTAAAATACATTTCAGGCAGTTATGACCAGTGGTACATTAATAAAGATAAGTAGAGAAAAAAGGGAATATGACAGAAATGAAGGAAAGACCACCACCTCATGCCATCTACCAAGGTAAAATCAAAATGTATATATTATTCAGAAATAAAGAGTAATACAATTGATGAGAGTCATCAACTCCATGCTATTTGACACAGTCATGGGTGGAAACCAGGGACTGCAAAACAACCCCCAGGAAGGATAGAAATATCCACTCAGATCCCTCTGTTTGTCTTCCCTCTCACTAACATCCCTTATTATTGGAATTTTTATGATTATTATGCTCTCCCCAGACCCAGGAAAACATAATTGAGAGCAAAATGTCTGCAGGGTTAGAATAAATGTCTCAATCTATCCCCCTAGAATATTGCCAAAAGATTTCACTGACAAAAATCAAACCTATTTATATGTACCCATTTAGATCATAGATGGACCCCCTCTTCCCTAGGTATAAAAATCTCTAACACAACTGTTTTTAGATTATTCATCCCCATATTAGCCAAGTCACAACAAGCTTCCCTGACTCGGTATAATAATTGCCTTTCATGCAGGGGCTGGCCTGTTCCACCTCACTGATTTGTTTTACTAACTGTAGACAAGGTGAAATGTCCTGGAAACCTTAGTGAAACATTATAAAATGAAAGCCTGATATTGGGAAAATACTTCTTAAAACTGGGTTATGTTTTATTACCCTATGACCCACTGACTTGACGACAATGTTGTGTGTTGATTATATCCTTTGAAACTTGATTGATTGTGTATTTGATTAAAGTAATGAATAATCAGTCTTGCCTTAAGTGCAAATCTGAGCACCTCACAGGTTAATGAGGAACTGATCTCTAGCCATGCTGCCTGTGATGAGAAAGCATTCATCTTCTGTAAAAGCTTTGCATCTGTTGTTAGAATTCATGGAATCAAAGTATGTAGGACAATAATTGATTGTTAATCAAACAATTTGTTAAAAGTTAATATATGACACTCCATTATCTGTAAGGAAGCATGTATGCTGAAAAATGAATTCATGTGCCAAGAACATACGTAATCACTAGGGTACAAAAATAAAGTCAAATTCACCAAAAGCAGAGCAGTTTCTTGTGACACGACTGCAGGTGAAAACTTAACTGCTTCCCATCTCTTCAATTATGCAGATGCTGCCACACTTCTAAGAACCCCCATTCCCTGTGGGATGGCTGTACCCACATACTATGATATACAATGAACAAATTAGAGGGTTATGGAATATCTTAGCTGTCAGACCTCTGGATAAGGGAAGAATTCATGTATAAACAAGGCATAGAAAATAATATGCTGTAAAATAGATAAATTTGACTATATGAATTTAAAATATTTTTGCACAAACCAAACCAATGCAAACAAATTCAGAAGGAAAAGACCATTAGAAGGGAAACAGTTATAGCAAGTATCTCTGAAAAAGCTTCATTTCTTAAATATGCATGGAAGTGAGTGAAATTTTTAATAATACTAAGCATTCCTCAATTGACAAATGGTCAGAATTATAAACAGGTAGGTCTCAGATAAAGAAATTAAAGCTATTTTTTGTCATATGAGTAAGTTATTCAAATATCTATTAGTCAGAGAAGTAATTTAAAACAACTCTGAGGTACCACTTCACACTTATCAGACTCATTAATATTACAAAAAAGGAAAATGATAGATGTTGGAAGGGATGTGGAAAATTTGGAATACTAATACACTGGTGGCAGAACTGTGAACTGTGAATTTATACTATCATTCTGGAGAGCATTTTGGAACCATCCTCAAAGGGTTATGAAACTATGCATACCCTCTGACACAGCTATACCACTACTAGGTCTGAATGAATGATCGATCAAAGATAGAGAAATGGGACCTACTTGCATCAAAATGTTTATTGTAACTATTTTTGTTGTGGCAAAACAATAGAAACTGAATGAATGTTGTGTAAATTAAATATCTTGGAGACCACCAGATCTGGAAGTCTCATATAATAGAGGTCATAGAGTCATATGGAAAGATTTCTGATAATCCATAGTCAAGAGATGTGAAGTATAGAGAGTAAAATGAAACCCTGGCAAATTAGAAAATTTTAGGGAAAAGGATTTAGACTGATATTAAAAAGTCAGTGAACTGACGTTCTCTCTCTTCCATTTTTTGGGTTTCTAAAAGGATCTCTCTCACTGGGGAGTGGGTAATTTTTTATGTAAGCTATCTCTGGCAAGTGGCACAGCAGGAGGTGGTCTAGAGAGGAACACTCTGGGTTGGGAATCTGGAAACTCAATTGCTTGGGCTCCAGTGCCTTCCTGAACTCAAGCCTACTTCTTGGTTGGTCTTTATTTATATGGACCAAATATGTGAGTAGCTGGGCCCTCTGGCCACCACTTGTGAAATGGACTCAGTGCCCATGAGGTATCTAAATCATAATGAAGCACATAGCTGAAAACACTGTGAAGTTAGTCTGGTAATATTGTCTCCTTTCTCTCTTTCTGTTTACTATTAAGTACTTAAAATTTAGCATAAAGGTTCCAAGATTAATTTTTATTCATAATGATTTTATTAATATATGTTCATTAATTGGAGCTTGGCTAAACAAGTTGAGGCATATGATTGTAATGGCATACTTTTGTGTCATAAGAAATGATGAATAAAATGATCACAGAAAAACCCAGAAAAAATAATATGAATTGTTGCAAAGTGAAGTAGAACAGAACTAGAAGAACGTTGTGCACCATAACAGCAATGTAGTATGATGATCAACTGTGACTGCCTTACCTATTATCAATGAAAGGATCCAACACAACTGTAAGGGACTTAAAATGAAAAAAGTTACCAAAACAATAAAAGGAACTGATGAAATCTGAATGCAAATTAAAGCAGATTATTTTTCATTTTATTTCTTTCATGGATTTTTCTGTAATATATTTAATATACATTGCATAATAACACATGTGCAACCTATATCATATTACCTGACACATAAAGGATGGGAGAGGAGTGGAAGGAGGGAGAGAATGTGGTCATAAAATGTCATAAATTTATTAATAAAAATTATATCAACATTTTTCTAGGGAGAATTTTTTAAGAACCCAATGTACATGGTACCCAAACATGTCAAGCTTAATTCCCCTACCCCTGTATTCATTGCACTACCTCAAGCTCTCAGTGATTCAGTCTCAAGGTCCCAGGACTAAGTCCAAAATCTCCTTTAGCCTCGAGTTCCAAGCACAATGGATTCTAATGGTTTTCTTGTTGAGATGGCTGTTTGTAATACAGTTCCTGGAGTTCCACTTCCAATTTCCAGGTCTTGAGCACCTACATAAGGTGGAGATCAACACAACAGTTAAAATAAGAAGGACAAATGACAAAGAAGAGAGTCAAGTGGAAGAGGGAATGAAGGAAGAAATGAAGAAAGTAAGGACCAGAAAGAATGAATAAATGAAAGAAAAAGAAAATTAGTTTCTTACAAAGTGTTTGGAAAAAGGCTTAATCCTAGCAGAACTAAGATTAAGATTAAATTAAGATTTTGAACACTATATTTAAAGAGGGAACCACCCCATTCTCAGCTAGCTGTCATGACTAACATTCATTCTTCCCTTATATGTGATTATAAGACACCTGCAGACTGGGAGGTACACAGATTGCTCTAGTGCTGTGCTCCAATCTGGAAAATTAAGGATGTGTCATCTAAATATTTGAAAAACACTGCCAAATATTCTTTTCAACAAATGTGATTTTTTAAAAATTTAATTTAATTTAATTTTTTTCTGGCTTGAATTATTTTTTAAACATTGTTTTATTTGGTCATTTCCTAACATTATTCATTGTAAACAAAAATCATTTTCTTTTCCTTCCCCCCTTCCACCACCTCTCCCATAGCCGACACATAATTCCACTGGGTATCATATGTGTTCTTGACTCGAACCCATTTCTGTGTTGTTGGTATTTGCACTAGAGTGTTCCCCTACACCCCTGTAGTCAAACAGTTGCTTTTCCTCGGTGTTTTTACTCTCACAGTTTATCCTCTGCTTGTGGATAGTGTTTTTTAGATCCCTGCAGATTGCTCAGGGACATTGCATTGTCCCTAATGGAGAAGTCCATTACCTTCAATTGTACAACAGTGTATCAGTCTCTGTGTATAATGATTTCCTGGTTCTGCTCCTTTCACTCTGCATCACTTCCTGGAGGTTATTCCAGACTCCATGGAATTCCTTCACTTTATTATTCCTTTTAGCACAATAGTATTCCATCACCAACATATACCACAATTTGTTTAGCCATTCCCCAATTGAAGGGCATCCCCTCATTTTCCATTTTTTGGCCAAAACAAAGAGTGCAGCTATGAATATTCTTGTACAAGTCTTTTTCCTTATTATCTCTTTGGGATACAAACCCAGCAGTGCTATGGCTGGATCAAAGAACAGAAAGTCTTTTATTGCCCTTTGGGCATAGTTCCAAATTGCCCTCCAGAATAGTTGGATCAATTCACAACTCCACCAGCAATGAATTATTGTCCCTACTTTGCCACATGCCCTCCAGCATGCATTGCTTTCCATAGCTGTCATGTTAGCCAATATGCTAGGTGTGAGGTGATACTTCAGAGTTGTTTTGATTTATAACTCTCTGATTATAAGAGATGTAAAGCACTTTTTCATGTGCTTATTAATAGTTTTGATTTCTTTGGCTGAGAACTGCCTGTTCATGTCCCTTGCCCATTTATCAATTGGAGAATGGCTTGATTTTTTGTACAATTGATTTAGCTCTTTGTAAATTTCAGTAATTAAACCTTTGTCAGAGGTTTTTATAAAGATTGCCTCCCAATTTGTTGCTTTCCTTCTGATTTTAGTTACATTGGTTTAGTTTGTACAAAAACTTTTTAATTTGATGTATTCCAAATTATTTATTTTGCATTTTGTGCCTCTTTCTAAGTCTTGCTTGATTTTAAAATCTTTCCCTTCCCAAAAGTCTGACATGTATACTATTCTGTGTTTGCCTAATTTTCTTATAGTTTCCTTCTTTATATTCAAGTCATTCACCCATTTTGAATTTATCTTGGTGTAGGGTGTGAGGTGTTGATCTAAACCTAATCTTTCCCACACTGTCCTCCAATTTTCCCAGCAGTTTTTTATGAAATAGTGTGTTTTTATCCCCAAAGCTAGGTTCTCTGGGTTTGTCGTATACTGTCCTGCTGAGGTCACTTACCCCGAGTCTATTCCACTGATCCTCCTTTCTGTCTCCTAGCCAGTGCCAAATTGTTTTGATGACTGCTGCTTTATAATATAGTCTAAGATCTGGGGCTGCAAGGCCCCCTTCCTTTGTATTTTTTTTATTGTTTCCCTGGATATCCTTGATCCTTTGTTCTTCCAAATGAACTTTGTTATGGTTTTTTCTAAATCATTAAAAAAAAATTGGAAGTTCAATGGGTATGGCACAAATAGATAAATGAGTTTGGGTAGGATGGTCATTTTTATTATATTTCCTCATCCTACCCATGAACAGTTAATGTTCTTCCAATTGTTCAAGTCTAGTTTTAGTTGTGTGGAGAGTGTTTTGTAGTTGTGTTCATATAGTTACTGTGTTTGTCTCAGGAGATAGATTCCTAAGTATTTTATTTTGTCTAAGGTGATTTTGAATGGGATTTCTCTTTCTAGTTCTTGCTGCTGAGCCTTGTTGGAAATATATAGAAAAGCTGATGACTTATGTGGGTTTATTTTGTATCCTGCAACTTTGCTAAAGTTGTTGTTTATTTCAATTACCTTTTTGGTTGAATCTCTAGGATTCTTTAAGTAGACCATCGTGTCATCCGCAAAGAGTGATAACTTGGTCTCCTCCTTGCCTATTTTAATGCCTTCAATTTCTTTTTCTTCTCTAATTGCTACTGCTAGTCTTTCTAGTACAATGTCAAATAGTAGAGGTGATAATGGGCATCCTTGTTTCACTCCTGATCTTATTGGGAATGCATCTAGTTTATCCCCATTGCAGATGATATTAGCTGATGGTTTTAGACATATGCTGTTTATTATTTTTAGGAATGACCCTTCTATTCCTAATCTTTCTAGTTTTTTTTAATAGGAATGGGTGTTGTATTTTATCAAAGGCTTTTTCTGCATCTATTGAAATAATCATGTGATTTTTGTTGGTTTGCTTGTTGATGTTGTCAATTATGTGTATGGTTTTCCTAATATTGAACCAGCACTACATCCCTGGTATAAATCCTACTTGATCATGGCGAATGATCCTTCTGATCACTTGCTGGAGTCTTTTTGCTAGTATCCTATTTCAGATTTTTGCATCTATATTCATTAGGGAGATTGGTCTGTAATTTTCTTTCTCTGTTTTTGGCCTGCCTGGCTTTGGGATCAAATGTGATTTTTTTATGATTTCAGATTCTTCTTTACTTTGCCCCATACTATCAACAGAAGGAATTATGTTTTCCTTAGTTCTCACTATTCGTCTCTGACAACTTTAAAAGGTAAAAAATAGATATTGAATGAATATAAATAATGGATTGAATTAGATCTATTAATTAACTTTGTGTACTACTTGGCAGAAAATTTGATGGATACCTATCAAAGCATGCTTCTTTTCCATCTTAGATGTTGGATCTGTTTTTTAACCCTTTCGTTTTATCTTAGAATTGATAATAAACATGGATTCTTGTGTAGAAGAATGTTAAGGGTTAAACAATTGAAATTAAGTGACTTGCCAAGGGTAACAGAGTTAGGAAGTCTCTGAGGTCAAATTTGAACTCAGGTCCATCTGACTCCAGGCATGGTACTATCCACTATGCTATTTAGTTATCCCCAGTGTGATATTTATTAAAATAAGTGAGAAGGAAGGAAAGAAATGAATGAAGAAAGAAAAATTATTCAAGAAAAAGAAGAAAATGGAGACAGCAATCAACATCAAGACAAAGGAGAAGACATCTAAGTGCTTTATGCATCAGTCGAGGTTCTTCCTGTTTCTGGGAAAGAGAGGGCACTGATATAAGCTTATGGAGTACTTATCTCAAGTATTTCAGGTAGGCCTGGTTGTGCTCTTTTCTTATAGTATATCTTTTGAGGTCAAAGGCCTGCTACCTTTCTCTGGGGATGCTTTCAGCATTTTGGTACAGGTAGATTCAGCACTCTATGTTACCATTTCCTCTGTTGTTTTATATACTGTCCTGGTTTCCATTCTGATGCTTCCCTGACTCTGCCAAGTGGCTTAGGTTCAGCAGGTATCTTGTCCTGATTTCTGCTGTCTGAGGCACTTTTTTTTGCTTCATTGTCTCAAATGTGTTGCTGTCACTTGAGAGTACATAAGTTCCTGTCCTCTCCTTCTTTGCTACCCTTGTGGATTGGCTTAGGCTGGGTCAGGCCATCAATCTACTGCTTTCCTGACTCAGGATTTCTACTTCCATTTCTACTTCCAAGTATTTAAGTTCCTACCCTCTTTGCCTTCCCTCTACATATGTGGGCAGATTCCCTCCTCTGCTGCTTTACTACCTTAGGCACTTTGGTAACACAGTGGAATTTGTAGGTTTTCTACCCTCTCTAACTTAAGTGCTCATGCAAAGTCACTTAGGCTGGGTTGGTCTCCCACAATACCTTTACTGCCTTCCATACCTGTGTTGAGTAGCTCAACTTGGTGTCTTTTCTATTCTGCAGCTTTGTTTTCTCTGTCAGAGTAGCAGTGTATTTGACTGGTCTGAGTTTGCTGGTTCCCATAGCTGTTGTGCTACCTGAACTACTCTCTCTTCTTACTCCAGTGAGACATATACTCCTGCTTTCCTTTGTTTTTAGATGATTTTTTTCTTTTCTATTCATGTGTGTGTGTGTGCGTGTGTGTATGTGTGTGTGTGTGTGTGTATCTGTGCATGTATAGGGATTGAGAGAGTAAAGCATCCTTTAGTCCACCATATTAGTTCCCACCATGCCTCTCTCTTCTGTTGATTTTGTTTTTTATCAGATATATTTTTCTAATGGTAAGACTTCTTGTCACTATTTGGAGAAAGTGAGTGGCTACATTTCCAGTGACTATTCATTGAACAACAAAGACACTCTAAAATATATTGCCCCTTTCCAAAGAAGGGAAGCAAGAAAGGAATTTTGTATTTAGACAATTGATTACAATGAAGTGAACACCAATGTAAATGTGTCCATTTTTTCTTTACAATTAAAAGGAAAAAAAACCACAATTTTAACAATAAACACAATAGGAACAAAAACAATTATAAAAATAAGCAAAAATAAATTAGTTTTTAGTGTTTTAAAATATTTTCCTTCATTAAAGCTTAATTGGGAAGACAATCCTTTTATTTAAATAACAAAACAAATGCTTAAATTGATGGAAGTTAAATGATTTGTGTAATGTTGCAATAGGTAAGTGTTAGAGCTAAGATTTGAATTTAATTAATTTTTGACTTGAGTTTGTAAACAATTTAAAAAACTCTAACAATGCAAAGGAATATAGGGTATTTGTTCCCATAACCATTATATTCCCATATGTACTTGACCATTCTCTGTCAACATGGTAATTGCTACATCAACAAATAAAGGTATTATTGAATATTGGTGAACACCATGCCCATGGTGGCATGGCCACCAGGTACTGGAGGATTAAGAGCAGACACTTTAGAGAAAATAGAAATATTCTATTTAGAAAACTATAAGATCTTTCTACATGACTGAATAACTGGCATCAAAAAAATCTTCCTTGCCAGAAACAGTACAGAAAGTGATGACACTAGACAGATAAAATATAAAGTAGGAGGACTATGTTCCAGAAACATTTGAGGTCTTACCGAATTGGAAATTTTGTCCAAAAATACACCTGCCATCCCTACAATGATTAATGATCCTGTATTACTTTTCTATATTCCTAATGCTGTTCCCCAAATATGCTAAAGCTCTTCAAATAAACAAGCTAGGAGACTCTTTTCACTTCCATTGACTTCCTATGTGGATACTAATGGGGAACATAGTAGGACAGGTGAGAGGCACAGTGGATAGAGCACTGGGTCCGGAGTCAGAAAGACTGGGTACAAATCCAGCCTCAGACTCTTAGTATTTGTGTGACCTTCAACAACTCACTTAAACCTATTTGCCTCAGTTTTTTTTTTAATTTGTAGAAGGACCTGGAGAAAAAATAACAAGCTGCAGCAGTATCTTAGTCAATAAAGCCCCAAGTGGAGTCATAAAGAGTTGGACATGACTAAAACAAATGAACCACAATAATAATGGAAAGTATGGAGCTATTCTCATCCATTATTTTATTTTACATCCACCTTTTCAGTTTTTCATCATATTTCTTTCATCATAAACTTTTCTTTAATCCTTTCAACTATTTCATAATCTCTTGTTTCTTAATTTAATTGTGTGGCACTTTGCTATTGCTGATAAAGCTCCTCTCCATGAGTCTATGGCTGATCCTCAAATCTATAGAATCTATAGTATACCATATTGTAAAACTATTGAATACCATTGGAAGAATACAAACTGATTCATGGAGAAATATTAAGTCACTAAAGATAGTCAACAGATTCTCAATGAGAATCCATTATTATCTCTTCTTCCACTTTACTTCTGTGCCAAATGCTTGTCCCTATGAAGCATTTGTTTTTAATGTGTAATGCCAGAGATTTCTATAGATTTTTCCATTTAACTATATAACATAATGTGACAGAAGCATTTGTCATTTACTTTGCTTTTCCTCTGTGACTATTGAAATAAACTTAAATTGTTAGAGTGTTTATAGCTCTCTTTACAAAGTTCTATAGTGTTCTCTTGATGAAATCAAATCAATGCCATATGAAAATAGACTCATTTAAGGAGTTCACCATTTAAAGGGTTTTTAAAAATCTGTAATTTCTGGTGGACTTCTTTCCTGACAATGTCAAGTCTTCTACCTTTGGATGCCAATCATCCATGCCACTGCTTTATGCCTCACTTGACTAACCTTCAGAGGTTTGCTTAATACATACCTGTCTGTTACATAATTCAAGGTATCTTGCATGATTCTTTCATATTTTTATGTCAGATAGACATCATGCTGGAAGAGGAGCTTGGATGCAATATTTTGATCCAATAAATCGAGGATTTTCTATAAATAGATAATAAAGACCAAGTAGAGTGGAATCTTAAAATTTTTTCACCTTTCAATCAGTGGTATTATTGTTAATATGTGGTCTACTGTGAAATATAGCTAGAGAAATGCTGCTTAGTCCTTTTTGATAATTTCATTGAAGATGCCCTTTATGTACATTTTCATTATTCTCACACTAATTATTAGAGAAG
Organism: Monodelphis domestica; assembly: GCF_027887165.1. Taxonomy (NCBI): domain Eukaryota; kingdom Metazoa; phylum Chordata; class Mammalia; order Didelphimorphia; family Didelphidae; genus Monodelphis; species Monodelphis domestica. The sequence goes on from NC_077232.1 coordinate 162,112,159, forward strand.
GGACATTAGATAAATTCATAATAATTTCTAAAATTTTCCTCATGCTTTGGTAATATTTTCCTCTTCAAACAAGAATGTGTTTCTCCTTACAGTATACATGTGTACAACTAAGGATTTTAATATTTTTTCTTTCCTCAGGGACATTGTTACTTTCATGGGATTGATGGTCCATATTGTAATGTAGGGTGGTTTGGGGATGGGATTACATGTTTAATTATAGGCCAATATAAGAAGGGTTACTGTTTTGGGAAGGCCAACAAACACAGACCACTGTATAACAGGGACAAATTGTTGGATTTATTAAACAAGGGAAGGCGAAAAGGGGATTGGTGGATAATCCTAAATTAATATCAACTATCTAAATCCCACAGATCTAAATATCTGTTCACAGAAATTTCTTCAATTTGAGCTATACTGATCTTTAACTATCTATCTAAGATCCCAGACCCTAATATAAATAAGCCAACACTAACCCAACCTCCACCCCCTTTTTTGATGGTAATAGAGGCAGTTGGCAGTTAGGCAGGACATGGCCCAGGAGAGATCCTGGATCCAGATGGATCCCAGACCTAATCTTACAAACAGATGATTCAGGATTGGGAATTTTAGTTTTACTCCACCCTGCTTAGTCTTTAGAATTGTAGCAACGAAAAATGTATACACCCCCTCTTAAGGATTGGGTGTGGGGAAGGAAGGCCTATGATAGCAAGTGACAAATAAGAAACAACTGATTGACCCCCTGTGCTGTCCTAAGCCAAGCTTAAGCCACCATTGGCACATGTGAGAAACAGGAAGTGATGTAAATAACTGCCTTTATATTTTGTCCCTTCCTGTGAGAGGTACTTTTTGCGGATTTAACTCTGGAACTTGAGCGTGGAGGAGCTCTGCGTACGACCTCAGATTGCTTTTCTTTTATATGGTTACTTGGTGAGTGATAAGGCTGACTCCCCTTTCCCTTGGCTTTTTAGAGAGGCCCCTTGACTGAGGCCTCTGAACTCCTGCCCGGCTCAGTCTGGGCCAGAGCAGTTAAATTCCCTTTTCCCTCTCTCTCTCTCATTCTTAATTTCTTCCTTCTATTGTAAATAAACCACCATAAATGCCATTCTGACTTGAGTATTTCATTGGGATTTAGAATTATAGTCCCTTGAGACCAACTAAAATTATATTCAGTCTCAACCCCAAATTTATCACTTATAGGGTCAAACCAGGAAGCTCTGTAGATATCACCAGTAGGGATGAAGGTAAGATGGAAAAGATAAGGTAGAAACTGCTACCAAGAGAAAGCAGCTAGTCCCTCCAGGTCAAAATCAGAGGGTGAATCCAAACCCAACTCTTTCCTAGTAACAGCTTAACTCTTCCCTGCAGAATTTTAGAATCTTTTACTCTGCTTCTGCATCTCCCTGCAGACCCACCTCATCTTCTCTCTTACTTGTAATAATATCAACCAATAAATTAAAGACTTGACCCCCTTATATAGTAAAATTGTTACCAATTTCTTATTAATGATTTAGTATTATTTACCTTCATGACAGTGTAAGCTGTGGCCTAGACCTCCAAACTCTGGTTGAGTATGTGGACCAGATCCAAGCTGATATTTACAATTCAAATTTCAACTCTGGTTCATGTCTAATCCAATCAGAATCATCTCTATGAATTTAGTTCATTTAAGGTCACTATTGTTGTGGGTAAAGTATTGTCTAATTCTCATATAGTTGCTCAACATTTCATTTCAAGCACAAAGAGCCACTTCCTCAGGACATTTAAAATTCAGAAAACACATAACAAATTATAGGTGCTTTTATATGTTTCCATTATTATATTTTAATTTACTTTCCAGCTAAGTGATACCTTAATATCCAATTTCTCTAGAAGTATGAATTCAGAGATCTAAATCTCTCTCCAGAATGTTGATACTGCTTAAAATTATCCTTTTCTTTAGAAGGCTCATTCAATGAAATCTTAGACTTAGGATTGCTAAACAGACAATGCCACATTTGGCATTCTCAGGAACTTTCTAAACTCAATTAAAGACTGAATTCTAGAATATGGGGTCCAGGAATTTCTTCTTGTGACATGCCTGTGAGACTTTATAAAACTTTCATGGGTTTATTGCTTAAGGAAGGTTTTTATCAGTTCTTGGGGTTAGTGAACTTCCAATAGCCCAGTCCATGCCCTAATCTCCACTTATATGCAAAAGGGACATATATAGTTGCGCCAAACAATGGATTCTCAGCCCATAAGGAATAATGAAAATACTGTCTTCAAAATCACCAACCTATAAATTTATGAAATTGAAAACATTTCTAACACATATCAGACTTCTCTAGGTCCTCAAATTACCAGAAAATAACCAGAGAAATACACCCAAAAAGTGATAGATCAAAGAATTTTAGACACAATTGACTTCAGCAAACATTCCCTGTAACTTATAACTTACCTGGCATCTGGTCTCTTCTTGAAGATTTTAAATTAGTAGGAATTAACTTTTCACTTCATTTTAGGTTATCTCTCCTTTAAAGCTGGCATTAACTCTAAATTTGTCTTTTGAAACTGCCAACTAGAAATTGAGTGGTAGTCAATGGAACAGATTATGTACAAAATACACAATAGCAAGTGATTATAATAATCCAGTGTTTAATAAATTTAAAGAATTGAACTTTGGAGACAAGAACTTATTATTTGACAAAAAAATAACTGCTAGGAAAATGAAAAATAGTATGGTAGTATAAAAAATATATCATTATTTAAATTGCAAAGTTTAAATTCCTTTTGAGAAGAATTTTAGGTAAAGAAGATGCTACCTCTCTGAATCCAGAACTGAACTGTTGGAGAAGCCACCATGAAGAAGCCTCCAGACCACAAGTTGCACAAAATTGAACTTTGGGTGTGGTTGATTGAACATTTATTTGTATGTATACTTTTATTCCAAAGGGGACTGCCCCCTAATGGCTTTTTGTCAATGTGTTCAGCAATTATCGGTTTTATTCTTTTTTCTCTTATCCTCACACTATTGTAATCTTTTAAGTTTATTATGTTTTTATGATCCTTTTGGGGAAAAATTAATTTTTCCAAAAATGATCAAATGAAGGAATATAATAAATAGACTTGAATACAGGACTACAATCCCCACGAGCCTTTGCTCCACTTCCCCAGAATGCCTTGTAATCTCACAGAGAAGGTATTTAAGCTGATTCAAAGGCTTTTGAGACTCTCTCTCTTGGCTCTTTTTGGACTTCCATTTTGGAGCAGGTGGTCTCTTGCGTGATGTGAGGTTATTTTGTCTAGGCCTCTGGCCTAGGCACATGTTTCTTACTTGTATATTCTTTAATCTTTATCCTTAAATAAACCTCTAAAAAATATAATACTCCTTGCAGAGAGAAACTAATTTCTACCTGCCTCAGTCTCCCCATCTCCTCTAAATTTTAATCTTTACAGTAGAGACTGGGTATAGTGTAACATATCACTACATATCAAGATAAGGTCAAAATGGGTACAGGGTTTACACATGTAATATAAAATGTGATACCATAAGCAAAATAGGAGAGCAAAGAAAAGCCTCCCTATCAGATCTCTGGAGAAGAGAAGGATTTATAGCCAAACAAGAGATACAAGATACAACATTTTGCAACATATAAAAATGGATAATTCAGATTGTATTATTTTTAACTTCACAAACAAACCTAAAACAACTAAAATTAGAAGAAAAGCAGAAATCTGGGAAACAATATTGTAGGATGATCAAATGTGAATGATTTAGCTTTTCTTGGCAATATGATGAACCAAGACAACTCTGAAGGTCTGAGGCAGAAAAATACTTTTTATCTCAAGGGAAAAAATGGATGGAGTCTAAACACGGATATAATCATACTCTTTTTCACTTTGTTTTCTTCATTTTTATATCTCCTTTCTCAATTTTCTCAATAAAGAAATATGTTTTGTATTATATATAATGTATAACCTATGTAAAATTGTTTATCATCTCATGGATGGGGAAAAGGAGGGAAGGAGAGAGAAAATTTGGAACTTTAAATAAAAATAAAACTTTAAATTATTTTTTCATGTAATTGGGAAAGATATAATGTTAGTAGAATAAAAAGGATACTTTCACTATTACTCCTACTTCTACTTTTCCATGGGATCAAATAGAGCAAGAGAAATTCTTTATCCATACAACAACCCTATAAAAAGTTGATAACAATATGTAATTCTGAGTCATCTCTTCTCCAATCTAAACATCCATAGTTTCTTTTGACAATTTTTCATAAGCCATGAACTCTAAGCCTTGAACTCTTTAGCACTTTGATACTGTTAACCACAATTAGTCCTCTTTGAGATTTTGTAACAGTGCTCCCTATTGGTTCCCCACATATTATCATATCATAATTCATACCTTATTTTCTAACTGTTGATAAACATTCTACCACCACTGAGAGGTATCTTTTTTTCACTGTTTTCCCCTTTTATTGTCTCCTTTGGTTCAACCAGGATTGTGAATACCCAGGAAGTTTGAATGAAATTGGAATCATCAGCACTATCCCTTTTTCTATGATGAAAGGCCACCAGGCCATATTATCTGCCATATTATCATTCTCTTTTGAACTCTAGCATTGAAGGTTTGGGAGCAAGAAAATAACTTTTATTTTTCTTTTAGTTTTGTTTTAGGTCATGCATTTCTCTTATCCTCATATCTTAAATAACTTTCTACATTATCAAAATTATTTCCTTTTTGCAGTTATTTCCTACTTCTCTCTGTCTCTTACATCTAAAATTCCTCAATTTTTTTCTCATTTAAATCTTATTCTGAGGAACTGTATTTTATAAATCTAATCTAATAAATAAATAATAAATAAATAAGATACCTAATATTTTAGAGCTCTAGAGACAGAAAACAGCAGTCATGATTCTAAGTGGTTTTGTGAAAAGTGTCCTATCTTGGAATTTCTTTTCCATTTAACTAAATTTCACAAATATTTTGTCACTTGATCTGGTACTTACAAGTTAGATTATTCCCATATTTATTTTGTCAACAGAGAGTTGGCATCAATCAATAAAAGAGGTCACATTGTAATCTGGAAGATGCAGGTTGTAATCTGAATCACATAATCAGTGTGATCATTGGCCTCTCAATGTCTCAGTCAACTCCAGAAGGCAATAAATTATGGATTGATTGTTGATTTGCATTTGTAGAGAACATTTCTACTCCAAGAATTTCTAAAAGAGATAAAATAAAAATTCTGAAACATTTAAAAAAAATTAAGACATTTCAAAATTTTTAAAATAATAGACTGCTATATTGATAATATGTTAAATATAAATATAGCAGAAAAAATAATGTGTTGGAGCTAGATTTCTTGAGTTCATATCTAAGTTCTAACATTTATTCATTGTGTGACTTGGAAAAAGCCACTTGCCATTTCTAATTTTGATTTTCCTAAATGCTAAAATGAGGAAGTTGAAATTAATTTTTATTAAAGGTTTGTCTTTTAACTCTATATTCTATTATTTCAGTTATATGGGCATGCTAGCAAAGCAGTTAGGCATAGTTTCTTTTCATTAATTATTTGCAAATATGCGATATGATGCTTTAAGTGCCATGACATGAGGATGATAATGACTCAAATTTCATTTCTTTCAAATGCCAACAGAGATAGATAATACATACATTGGATAATAGCTCCCTGCTATATGTTACATTAAGATCCACAAATAATTTTACACACATTATCTCAGAACCTCAGAACTATGCTGTAAGGTAAGTGACACTATTAAGTCTTATTTTGAAAATGAGAAGGGTAAAGCCCTGAAATATTAAGAGACTTGAACTAATTTACATAGCAAGTCTCTGATTTAGAATTCAAACACAGATCTTACTACAGCTGAAACTCACATATTAAGTACGATGCCTCACTCTGCCTGATTGAGATTAGTTATAATCAATCATTGGCTCTTCTAAATCATGGGCATGATTTTTACTCAGTTATTGATTCTTTGTATACATGTTTATGACCTTTAAAATAATTCATTTGTGATTTATATAAATAATTTCAGGAAATAGAATATGTGCTGCAAAACATGACTGAGATATAGTCATATGTTATTCAATTTATACAGTGCCTCTGGATAAAAGGCACACCAAATAGTTGCCATATTCTCTTACTTGTTGTTTATGTAATTTCCTGTCCTTCTATTCCTCACTGAATTTTAAGTCATTTTAGATCAGGGATTAATGAATGTGAACACTTAATAAGTATTTAACAAATGCTTGCCAAACTACTCATTCAATTATTTTATGTATCCAGATAAATATATATCATATATACATAAATATATATGAGCAAATTATAATTCCTATCTTTACTCTATTTTCTCATATAATTTAGGACAGATTTTTGTCCTAAGGTTATATTCTAAAACTTTATTTTCCTTTTGCAAAACTTGGCTGAGGAATAAGGGACAAAATATATTGTTATAGAGGAAGCATGTTATCAGTTGCATGACACCTCAGAGCTTATGAACAGAGAGATTAAAATGACCAAACTATAAAAACACTGAACTCAATATGGATTTAGAACCCCTGGCATCCCAGGAAACTGCAGGTGCTAATTGGGGGCAATATATAAGCCTAATTAAAAAAATAAAGCAGAGACTTTTTTTTTTTGCTATTCCAGAAATAAAATGGGCTTATCAGTGTAGAATGTTACAGGAGGGATTTCAGTGACTTAATTCCTTAATATGTATTACAGGTACTATAATAATCTAAGACTGTCTACTAAATTATGCAAGAATTGTAAGCCAGTATCTTTTAAATGTGGAAGTCAGCATTCTTTTTATAAATTTGATATGAGAGCCAATCAGCCCTTACTGAACATCAATCTTAGGGCCTTGGTGGCAGACCTATGGAATGTGTGCCAGAGGGCTCATCTCTGTGGGTACACCCATCATCCAGAGTTCACCAGAGTTCGTTACTAGTAAGCCAGAGGGAATGTGGAGTTAGGCTGCTTTCCTCTTCCTCTCAATAATAGGCTGAGGACAATACCCAATCCTCTAAAAGGTTTGCCATCTCTGGTATATGGTGCAGGATTGTTCTGAGACAATAAAGCATTAAATTATAAAGTCATAGTTATACTGCTAAATAGAATCTTGGATTACAAATTGCTTTATTTTATAGAAGAGGAAACTAAGGCCAAAAGAAGGTGAATTATTTGTCCAAGGTTATAATGTAGTAAATATTACTCATTTCTCACCAAGGTCTTTAACTTCAAGTATACTTTCTATTGTAGCACTCTGGATTAGGGTGAGGCAGAGAACATTTAGCAAATGATCAATTATAAAATCCTGATTTGAAATAGCTGCTAAATCTTTATCCATTTTCTTATGTAGCTCTTTACTAAAATAGGACCTCTTAAAATATTGCAGTGTGGATTTTACAGACAGACAGGCAGGTAGGCAGGCATGAAGGCAGATAGGTAGACAGACAGATAGATAGACAGACAGATGGATAGATAGATAGATAGACAGAAAGATGGATAGATAGATAGATAGATAGATAGATAGATAGATAGATAGATAGATAGATAGATAGATGGAGAATGGAAGATCATAGAGTTTCTTTTGTGATCTGATTGGTGATCTGATTGAAGAAATGACAAAATCAGCATTTTAGAAATGTCTAAGTAATTCTAATTTCTTTTCCTGTGTATGTTTGGAGAGATCAGGGGAGTGGAGACCTTTACTCTGCCATCTTGCTCCCAGAATGCAACAAATGGCCAATTTCTCTATTTCTTAAAATATTAAAAAATATTAAATCATAGTAATCAGTTCATGAATATCTGTGTCAAAGGAGGGCTTAGTTATAAAAAAGTATGGATATAACACGTGATACAATATAATAGGTAGTTCATCAAAGTATTTTCAGGTAAGTGTAAGAGAATTAACTTTACTGTCTAGATTTTTCAGGTCTCAAATGCCTGAATTGTACTGATAGTTGATATTTTTAAAAACCAAATAATAATTATCACTTAAAAATTCCATTTAAGGTGATATGAAATTTTAAAGCTGTGGTCTGGAGGTAATGGAATACTAATAGTGATGTGTGATTTGAAACCAAGTTCAAGTCCATCTTTGGACTCTTACTAGCTCTGTGATGTTAAGCAGGTCATTTACCTTTCAGGTCAATTCCTTCATCCATAAAATGAAGTTTAATAATAACACTTTCCTCACATGAATATTGTGAGGATAAAATGTGATATCACATATCTAACATTTTGCAAACTTTAGAGCTCTACACAAATGGATTTTGCCATTAAAATTATTACTTTTGTAATATAACTAATAATAACATTAATTATTTCATGTCTGGGAGATCTTAATTTTATTATCTTCTAAAATTCCTATGGTAATGATATCTCTTGATAATATAAAACTAGAATTCATTCAAGAAACATTTGTTATATGCCTACTCTATGCTTGATGCTGGCAATAAAACAGCAAAAGGAAAAAATTACAAATTATATTCTATTCATGATAAAGATTTACAAACAAAATGTATGCAAGATAATTGAATGAAGAGTTAAGAAAGGAGAAAGAAGAGGGAGAAAAGAGAGAGAGAGAGAAAGAAAGGGATGGAGAGAGACGGGACAAAGATAAAGACAGAAATAGAGAAAGGGATAGAGAGAGAGAATTAGCATCCAAAGGGAACCAAAAGTTTTCTATTATGAAAGAATACTAGTTCTCAGTTTTGAAATAAGTTAAGGTTTCTAAAGCACAAAGGTGAGAAGGAAATAAACCCAAAGACACCAAGGCAAGAGATAAACTGATGAGTTTGGGCAATGAAAAAAGAGTTCAATTGAGTGTGAATTTAGAATTTGAAGATATAAGGATAATGTTAAGAAGTTTCATAAATAAAGAGCAGAGTAGTCTTTTGGAGCACAAATTAACTTTTTGGAAGAGATCTTAGCCAAAGTTCACTGGAATATTGGGAGAGAGGGTCTGAAGGACCAACTATAACTCTCAATTGGCTTTCTTCCTTGAGTGAGAGGGACAAGCTGCTATTTATATCTCTCTACTGCTTTGTCTGGAGTTTGAGGAAGAAGAAAACACATCTTGAAGGATCTTGGTGTTTTCCTGTTCCTAATTTAGGGAAACACTAGAATTGAATCTAGTGACTAATCTACTAAGACTGGTTACTGATTTCATCTTAAGAAGACCACAGAAATTCTGTTTGGCTCTAGACTCTGAGTGAACACCTCAGCTCAGTCATTTGACATCTCTGCTCATTATAACTGGTTATAGTTAATAATTATAATCTTATGAGGGTATTGTGATATGTAGTATAGATAAAAGAAAATTTGGGGTTATTTAGGTGTCAGGGAGCCAATGTTAGCCTGGGAAACCAAGATCAAAGAGGATTCCTATGAATCCAGTGGATTTGGGTGGAGGTAAATCCCTATATCTTAGTAATCCTTTTTATATCCTTATATTGTTTTTATAATTTTATATTTTCAATGAATAGTCTATTATTTATATACAAAGAATCTAGAGCATTCCTTCTGCTGAGTCCTGAGGGAAATCCACATTTGGATTTCATCTCAAAACCATAAACTATAGGATAATTTGTACGCCATCTACCAAAATATCAGATCAGTTTCCCACCTTATTTTTACAAAGAGCAGGGTTAAGATGGTGAATGACTTTCAATGTCGATTTAAGAAATTTGAACTTCATCCAATTCTTGAGGGTTCCTTTGTGACATGATCATTGCTGTGCTTTAGCAATTATTTGAATGATGCATTGATTGCAAAAGAAAGATAAAAAGGTACCAATTAAGAGTCTAATGTAAAAGTCTAGGCAAAAGGCTATAGGGACTTTATTTGAAATTATGACCTTCTGACTAGAGGAAAGGTGAGAGATATTCAAAATGTGAATTATTATTGGCAGGTTATTATTAATAATTTTGACATTATTTAGTTAATAACATTTAGATATTGAGATGAAGGAGAGGAAACAACTAAAATGAGTCTGAAATAGAAAACCTAAATGAAAAATAACTTTGGGCTCAAAAGAGAGAGATTAAAATGACGGTTTTAGAAGTAAATGCTTTGATATTGTTTTCTCAAATGGTGTTGACTAGGAAAGAGTTAGTCATGTAGAATTTTAAAAAGAGAGATTAGGTCTACATATTTTGATTTCAATATCCTATACATAATAAAATTTTGGCATCTTTTACACAAAGATGGTATTATGCATGTTATTCAGAGAAAAAGGAGAAAAAAGTGTGGTGGTAAGATAGGAATTAGGAGAAAGTATTGGCACAATGAAATAAGAGAAAGCACAAAATATCCCCAAGGAATTAGCACTAGTAAATGCTACAGAAAAATAGAAGGAATAAAGATGGAGAAAAAATACAGATCACAGCTTGTGAGAGGACTAGAGGTTTCCTGATACATTTTGCCTAAGTTCCCTAATAAAGTTTTTGCTACCTCATGAAAATTGGTTATCCCTTATTTAGATTATGAATGTTATAATCTGTATATCTCAGATTTAGTGGGCCCCTGAGACCACATGAATCACCATATTGTGACAATATATTGAGTAGATATCCTAAAAAGTGAAGCTGAGGTAGGGCTGAATACAGAAAAAAGCTAAGTGCCACTGTATTTTTGTTTCTATGTTGAGATAAAATAAGTTCTTTCTTTGTTTCATGCTCAATGACTTACTATTGTCTTATTTTGTCCTAACCCAAAACTTGGACTAAGAGAATATTTATTTTAGAATCATGCTTATAAGACAACTTATCCATACTTCCCCTTGGTGCACATTTTTCATCCACTTACTCTCTTAATTTGACACTGTTTCAACAGGGTTTTCTTCACATTTTCTCAGTAAAAATAATTCTTAGCCACAATAGTGCTAAAATCCATTGAAAGAATATAAAATGGAGTGGAATGTAGGATACAAAGGAGAAAAATGTAAATTACAAAGGAGACATTGGGGAAGAAAGCATTGGGGATAGGCCAAAGTTCCAGATTTATGGAATAACATGAAGAATCATAAGAGTTATAAATGGAAGGGCACTTTTAGAGATAGAGAAATTAGTATAGTTTATAAAACATATCAATCTATCTTTCTAATCATTTATTTAAATATGCACTTTATATCATTAAATATTTTCTGATTCTGATTTTAAAACTTTTTAAAAAAATATATTTTATTTGATCATTTCCAAGCATTATTCGTTAAAGACATAGATCATTTTCTTTTCTTCCCCCCCACCCCCCCATAGCCGACACGTAAGTCCACTGGGCATTAGATGTTTTCTTGATTTGAACCCATTGCTTTGTTGATAGTATTTGCATTAGAGTGTTCATTTAGAGTCTCTCCTCTGTCATGTCCCCTCAACCGCTATATTCAGGCAGTTGCTTTTCCTCGGTGTTTCCACTCCCATAGTTTATCCTTTGCTTATGAATGGTGTTTTTTTCTCCTGGATCCCTGCAAATTGTTCAGGGACATTACACCACCATTTATGGAGAAGTCCATTATGTTCGATTATACCACAGTGTATTAGTCTCTGTGTACAATGTTCTCCTGGTTCTGCTCCTCTCGCTCTGCATCACTTCCTAGAGGTTGTTCCAGTCTCCATGGAACTCCTCCACTTTATTATTCCTTTTAGCACAATAGTATTCCATCACCAACATATACCACAGTTTGTTCAGACATTCCCCAATTGATGGGCATCCCCTCGTTTTCCAGTTTTTGGCCACCACAAAGAGTGCAGCTATGAATATTTTTGAACATGCCTTTCTGTCCATTATCTCTTTGGGTATATATAAGATATAAATTGTGATAGATATAAGAGAGGGTGAGTAAATTTGACTGCAGAAATATGTTTCACTACAGTGTCTTGGGTTTAAAATCAAATATAAGGTGGTTGCCAGGGAAATATTCCCAATTATTCAAATACCCAAGTCAATTGGGTTTTATAGAAATTTTAATTAACAATACAATGAGTAATCAAAGAAAAAGAGAGAGAGTAAGAAAGGAATAAGTATGAAGGGCCTCAAGCCAATATGGCCTAGACCTGAGTCTTAAAAGAGAAATCAGTCAGTTTTTTTAACACTTACCACAAGGTCTGACTAAACAAGGATTCTAGTAACACCAGGCCAGTGTCCTTCCTCAAAGAGTCTTCCAGCCAGAGACTGTTTCAAAGGGCCTCTCTCAAGAGCCTCCAGAGCTCCTACACCAGAGGGACATATCCCCTCAGAGGAGCTCCTCGAGGAGCTCTCCTCTAGAATTCGAGATCTCTGAATGAGATCCAAGCTCTTATTTTTAAAGGCAAAATTTCCTCTGTCACCTCCCCTAAGTCCTTACATCTACCAATCACTGTAGATGTTTCTAAAGGACCGCCCAATTTGAATTCACAGCTGAGTAGTTTTAATCTCTTTAGTAAGTCAGAAAAAAATGCTTCTGTGTCGACAAATTTAATTAAGAAAAAACCTCTGAATAAGTTATCACCCTTTTAGGTTTAAGTAGTTTACAAGTTGCCCCACCTTTATAGGTACTTAGTATCCCATTGTATCAATTCTAAAACAGTCAAGACTCAAAGAACTTCCTGTCCCTTCCATAAGCATGGATCAAAGTACTTTCATTGTTTAGCAAGCTTTTTTTTCTGTCCTAAAGCAGTCTTAAGTAGGGTGGAGCAGGGACACTCCCATAGCTAGGAGCCCCCACACTCAAGTAGAGTTCTCACCATCTGCTAGGGAATTTTTTTTTAAGTAGAAGATTCCCCAATGGGGGGGAAACCCCTAACATTCATAAGTCTGAGAAATTTTGAGGTTTATAGTTCATAGAGATGCTATGTTTGTCTTGGAAAATATATTCCTAAGTATTTTATATTGTTTATGGTGATTTAAAATGTAATTTCTCTTTTTAACTCTTGCCGCTGAGATGTGTTGGACTATATATAAAATGCTGATGACTTATATGAGTTTTTTTTTTATAACCTGCAATTTTGCTAAAATTGTTGATTATTTCCTCTAGCTTTTTAATTGATTCCCTAATATTCTTTAAGTAGACCATCATATCATCTGCTAAGAGTGATAGCTTGATCTCTTCATTACCCATTTTAATACTTTCAATTTCTTTTTCTTCTCTAATTGCTACTGCTAGTGTTTCAACCAAAATGTTAAATAATAGAGTTCATACCACTATCACATATTGTTTCACTCCTGATTTTATTGGGAAGGCTTCTAATTTATACCCATTACAGATGATAATTTCTGATGTTTTTAGAAATAAGTTTATTACTTTTAGGAAAGGTCCTTATACTTTCTAATATTTTCAATAGGAATGAGTGTTGTATTTTTGTCAAAGGCTTTTTCTGTATCTATTAAGATAATCATGTGGTTTTTGTTGGTATTCTTTTGATATGGTCAATTATATGGATGGTTTTCCTAATATTGAACCATCCTTGCATTCCTGGGATAAATCCCATTTGTGCATAATGAATAACTCTCTTGATCACTTGCTGGAGTCTTTTTGCTAGCATTCTATTTAAGATTTTTGCATTTATGTTTATTAAGGAGATTGGTCTATAGTTTCTTTCTCTGTTTTTAATCTGCCTTGCTTCTGAATCAGTATCACAATTGTTTCATAAAAACAATTTGGTGGAACTCCCTCTTTACTTATTATATCAAATCGTTTGTGTAGTATTGGGATTAGCTGTTCTTTGAATGTTTGATAGAATTCACTTGTGAATGCATCAGGCCCTGAGGAATTTTTCTTAGGGATTGTTTTGATGACTTGTTCAATTTATTTTTCTGATATGGGATGATTTAAGTATTCTATTTCTTCTGTTAATCTAGGCAATTTATATTTTTAAAATATTTACCCATATCATCCAGATTGCCATATGTATTGCCATCTAATTGATCAAAATAGTTTTTAATAATTTTCCTTAATTTCCTCTTCATTAGAGGTGAGGTTTCCATTTTCATCTTTGATACTGTTAATTTATTTTTCTTCTTTCCTTTTTTTATTATATTGACCAGTACTTTTTCAAAGTACCAGCTTATAGTCTTATTTATTAATTCAATAGTTCTTCTATTTTCATTTTTTTTAATTTTTCCTTTAATTTTTAGGATCTCAAGTTTTAATCTGGGGATTTTTAATTTGTTCCCTTACAAGTTTTTTTTTTTATTTGCATGCCCAATTCTCTGCTCTTCCTAATTTGATAATATATGGACTCAAAGATAAAAATCCCCCCTTCCCCCAAGTACTGCTTTGGCTGAATCCCATAGATTTTGAATGGATATCTCATCATTGTCATTTTCTTCAATGAAATTATTAATTGTTTCTATGATTTCTTCTTTTACCAATTTTGGAGAATCATATTATTTAATTTGCAATTAATTTTTTATTTGATTCTCCATGTACTCTTGATAATAATCATTTTATTGCATTATGATCTGAAAATGTTGCATTCATTGTTTCTGCTCTTTTTCATTTGCTATTTTTTTTGTTTTCCCTAGTAAATGGTCATTCTTTGTGAATGTACCATGTGCGGCTGGAACGAAGGTTTCTTCCTTTTTGTCCCTATTTATTTTTCTCCACATATCTATTAACTCTATTTTTTTCTAAGATTTCATTCACAACTCTTTCCTCTTTCTTATTTAATTTTTTTTTGGTTTGTCTAGATCTGATAGAGGAAGGGTCAGGTGTCCCACTGGTATAGTTTTACTTTCTATTGCCTCCTTGAACTCTACTTGTTTCTCCTTTAGATATTTGGCTACTATACCATTTGGTGTATAAATATTGAGTACTGATATTTCCTCATTGTCTATACTGCCTATTATCAAGATGTAATTGACTTCCCTATCTTTTTTTTTAAACCCTTACCTTCCATCTTGGAGTCAATACTATGTATTGGCTCCAAGGCAGAAGAACAGTAAGGGCTAGGCAATGGGAATCAAGTGACTTTCCCAGGGTCACACAGATGGGAAGTGTCTGAGGTCATGTTTGAACCTAGGACTTTCCATCTCTATGTCTGGCTCTCAATCTACTGAGCTACCCAGCTTCCCCCCTCCAATCTTTTTTAACTAGAACTATTTTTACTTTGGATTTGTCCGATATCATGAATGTGACTCCTGCCTTCTTTTTCTCCATTGATGCCCAATAGATTTTGTTCCAGCCTTTAACCCTTAACTTGTGTGTGTCTGTTTGCTTCATGTGTGTTTCTTGTAGACCACATATGGTAGGATTTTGGTTTCTGATTGACTCTGCTATTTGTTTTCATTTTATGGTTGAGTTCATCCCATTCACATTCATAGTTATGATTATCACCTGTGTTTTTCCCAACAATTTTATATTCTCTCCTAGTTCTGCCTTCTCTTCTTTTGCTATTTCCATATAAAGCAGTGGTTTGCTTTTAATCAGTCCCCCTAATCTCATCCTTATTTTATTTCCCTTTCAGCAACCTCTCTTCCTATTATTTGTTATGGTCTAATAAATTTCTTCCCCCCTCTCTTTTCTTCCCTCTTTGTATTCCCCAATCCTCCCCTCCTTGGTTTTCCCTTTCTCACTTTCTCTGAAGGGTAAGATAGAATTTGATACCTCAATGGATCTAGATAATCGTCCCTCTCTGTATTCATTCCACTGAGACTAAGTTTTAAATATTACCTTTTAGCACTCTATTCTTCTTTTTATAATAGTATTCTTCCCCTCCCCTTCCCATGCACCTCTTTGTGTGGTATAGATTGTCCTATTCATCTTATTCCTTCAAGTTTCTCTTGGTGCCATCTTCTATTCCTCCCCTGCCCCTTTTCCTTTTTTTTGCATATGATCTTGGATCACTTATTACCCCAACCTCTACCTATGAATAATTCTTCTTATTACTATACTATTGAACATAATTTTGAGAGTTACTAACAACATTTTTCCATATTTGAATATAAATAATTTGATCTTATTGAAGACCTGAAAAAAGAAAGTTTGAATAAAAAATCAGTTTTCCCCTTTCTCCTCTCTTTCTTATTTACCTTTTCATGTTTCTCTTGATTTTTGTGTTTGGATATCGAACTTTCCACTTAGCCCTCTCTTTTGACAATATCAGTACAGATTTCTTGGATAATTTCTTGTAATATGATGTCAAGATTTCTGTTTATTTCTTGGTTTTCAGGTAGACCAATGATTCTCAAATTGTCTCTTCTAGACTAGTTTTTGTGGTCAGTCATCCTGTCAGTGAGATATTTTATCTTTCCTTCTATTTTTGTCAATATTTTTATTTTGCTTCAGTAATTCTTGCTTTTTTGTGAGATCATTGTCTTCCAATTTCCCAATTCAGGTCTGTAAGGATTGTTTTTTTTTCCTAAAATCTTTAGATTTTTCACTATAATCATTTGATTTTCCTTTTCAGTTTGGTCTATCCTGCTTTTCTTCGCCTCCAGCTATTATATTTTGGTCTCCAATTTATTGATCTTTTCATTTGGTTTCTGGGCTTCTTTCTCCAATTGTGAGTTCCTGTTTTTTAAACTGTTATTTTTCTTTTTTAACTATTTCCCAATTTTCTTGCCAAAACACTTTCATTTTTCTAATAATCTCAGATTTAAATTCTTCAAGAGCTTTTGGTCAATTTGCATTTTTGGAAACTTTGGATGCATTTACTTGTTTGTCAGCTTCTGCTGTTTCCTCTGTAGTCTGGATATTTTTCTCCATGAAAATTATCAAGTGTGAATGCCTTCCTCTTATTCTTCTTGGTGATTGGAATTTGTATTTCCTTGTCATCACTTGCCACCACTCTACTGGTTTTTCCTTCTCTTTCCAGTTAGAAGTTTGAGTGAGGAGGGCAGGCTCTCTGTGATGGAGATAAGTAGTGTGTTTTTTGCCTAAGGACACCTCTCAGGTCCCCATGGCTTCTATTGTGGGCTGTCCCTCTGCTGTATCTCCACACCCAAGGTCTACACTCTTCAGCCTGCTAGGGTCTCAAGTCTAGCTGCTCTTAGGGATAAATTCCTGGTGGTCTTAGTCAGCTACCAAAGACCTAGAGTTGCCCCTCACTTGCTTGCTGATTCTAGTGTGCCAGCTCTGACTCTGCATCCATAGGTGGGGTGGGAGAAGGTTGATAAGCTTGCATTTTAGTGGAAGCTACTTCACCCGCTGGTAGTGTGGAAATGACCAATTCCTACATACCTTCAGTGCTGAGCCCTACTTTGGAATCCTTTCATTCACCTGAATTTTTTACCTTTTGAAGTAGTTTATGTTGGTTTCTGGTGAGGGGAAGAAAAAATTCTGCTTCTATGCAGCAGCCATAGCAGTTCCCATTTACCTGGATGTTGCTAAAATAGATTTTTATACTTGAATGTTAGTGTTATTTTAATTTAGTGCAAATTCTGATGAGAGTGAGGTTCAAACACTTCCTGCTACCTTCCATCTTCCCTTCAACTATACAGATTTACTTCATGTGAGATAATTTCCCTCAATATTTTCTCCCTTTTTCTTTTTGAAATGTATTAATCTTTTTGTATTTTTGAATATATTCTCATCATGTTCCCCTTATTCCATTGCCTCTGTCTACATATACTCTTATTCATTATTCTTATAATGATTAAATTCTTATATTTTTTAAATATTCAAATATATTTATTTCCCCAATTACATGTAATAATAATTTTCAACAGACATTAAAAATTATGAGATCCCACCATCTCCTTCTCATGATTCCCTCCCCCCACAAAGAGTAGTGATAAGCAATTTTATCTGATTGATATATGTGTTAACTTATTAAGTTACTAAATATATACAAGTACTGTAAATTTCTGAAGTACTTTAGGTACAGCAAGCATCATATATATATATATATATACATATATATATATATATATATAGCATCTTAGTTACAATTTTTTACTTGAGATTTAATCAATTTAACCTCATTTTTTCTTTCATTACATTGAAATTTCTCATGTGTTACATAACTATTGTACCATAAATATCTTTTAGTCATTATGTTTTCATGCAAAGAATGTAATAAGTTTTTATCCCCTTTATTACCTTGAGTATATGAAGTTCTTTAGATATTTTTAGTTTCATAGAAACGTTATGTTTTCTAGTTATCACTTTCCAATGATTTCTACTGATTGCCTTACATTTTTTGGTATTGTTTTGTTTTCTTTTTTATCCTTCCTTTCAGTACTGAATGTAGTCATTGAGTTTTCTTTTTTGCTCTATGAGAATGCCTTGAAGTGTTCTATTTCATTAAATGTGAATTTTTACCCCTGGCCTGTTATGCTTAGTTTGCCTGGGTAGGTGATTCTTTATTGTAGTCTTAGATCTTTTTTCTTCCAGAGCATTATATCACATGCCTTTTGTTTCTTTAATATATAAATGGGTAGGTCTTTTGTCTATTGTTCCATAATATTTGATTTTTTTTGGCTGCTTGTATTTTCTTTTTGATCTGGGATTTTTAAATTTGGGATTTCTGTCAGGAAAGGATGAATAGTCTTTAATTTCTATTTTCCTCATGCTCAAGAATATTAGGGCAGAACACCATGGCAAATTTTTGCAATATGGTATCCAGGTTCTTTTTTTTTTTCCTCATGATTTCTTC
This sequence comes from Monodelphis domestica, assembly GCF_027887165.1. Classification (NCBI taxonomy): domain Eukaryota; kingdom Metazoa; phylum Chordata; class Mammalia; order Didelphimorphia; family Didelphidae; genus Monodelphis; species Monodelphis domestica. The sequence goes on from NC_077232.1 coordinate 162,130,757, forward strand.
TAATGCGGTGTCCTGGTTCTCTTCTATACATTTATTTTAATGAATTGTATGTATTCTGATGAATCTTATATTTTCTCTCATATCTGTTTTCCAGGTCAGCAGTTTTATAGTGAAGTATTTCAGATTTTCTTATATTTCCATTACTTTGGTTTTTCTTTTATAACTTCATGACATCTTATTGACTCATTAGCTTCCATTTCTCCAACTTTATTCTTATACAATTATTTTCTTCCTTGCACTTTTTTGTCTCCTTTTCCATGCTTTCAATTTCATTCGTTAAAGAAGATTTTCCCCTCTCCCTTTCCAAATTGCCTTTCTAGTATTCTAGAGTTGTTTTCTTTAGTGTATTTTTATGCTTCCATTCCATTTGGCCTATGATAGTTTTAGAAAGCTTTTTTTTCAGGGAAATATTTCCAAGCTGTTGACTCTGTCAACTCTTATATTATTGACTTTTAAACTCTGTTCCAAGTTCTTCCAGGTTTGTTTGTTTGTTTTATTGGTAAAGTAACATCCTTTCACATTTTTCTTTGGGACATCATATGGTTCCTTTTTGTCTTTATTTTGCCCTTCTGAGTTTGTATTTTGATCTTCCCTGTCACCAAAGTAACTTTCTAATCCAGAGGCATATTGTTGAGGTTCTTCTTTTTTCATGGGGCAGATGGAACTATGTTCCAAGTTTGCAGAGTAGTCTTTCTCTGGTACTTCAGGTGGACCCACCTGTCTTCAGGCTTTACAGAATACTGATTGAGGGCATGGCTCTTGTGGCTTGTTTTGAGGAAGCTTGCAGCTTTTTTTTCCACCTATATTCAGTTCTCTTTGTGAAATAAAGAGCTGATATCTTTGTGTTATCAAGTCCTTTTCCCCCCTTCTTTGATTTCCTTGGAATATAGACCTAAAACTGGCATTGTTGGGCCAAACATTATAGGTCAATTATCTATTTGTTTGTCCTTTAAATTCATATTCTTAAGTATTGTCCTCCTCATACCTCACCACCCTAGAGAAGGCATATTAAATACACATATATTTAATATATTATACTATATTAATTTTATTTTATAATTATTATGCTATATTAATTAACCAACATATTATAATATATTAAATATGTATATATTTATGTATGTGTGAATTAAACTATGTCTTTCCTGTTCTTATTCATCAGATATTTCTCTTAATATGGATATACACATCATTCTTCAAGAAATATTTCTGTCACTGTAGGTAATTATTTCTTAGTTTTCGTTGTTTTACTTTTCATAATGCCATGTAGGTCTTACTATGTATTTTTAAATCTTTAAGAAATTAGTATAATTACTTTTAAATCATCATTTCTATGTTTATATATTTCATATTTTCTTCTAGTTCTTCATTATTTTTACTGTGTTTTATTTCTTGATGTCTCTGAGAGTAATTAGCTTCCATTTGTCTAAATTTAATTATATACTTGAGTGAAATTTTAACCCATTTTCCATTAGGCCAGTTTTGCCTTTTAAAGTCATTTTCATTAGTGAAGCATTGTTCTTCTTTCACTATTTGGCTTTTTTAAAAATGTATTATTTTCTTCAGGATTTTGGGTGCATTTTTAACAAGCTGTTTACTTTCCTTTCATAATTTTCTTCCCTTTCTATCATTTCTCACACAATTTATACTCTATTCTTATTTGATTTTGAAAAAAACTCTTCCAGAAATTCATATTGGGCTTATGTTTAATCCATTTTCCCTTTTATGAAAATTGAATCAAAATTTATTTGTCTATAAATTAGCAACTTTTAAATTAATCGATAAAAAACTTAAACATCATAAAGTATTTGTAAAGAGGATGACAACTCCAGAGGCCACTGTCCTCCCCCTTGGCAGTGCTAGGCAAATTGAAAGACTGCAATTAGTCCCCATAAAGTGAAGCAATGGACAGGAAGTGACATGGAAAAAGGACTATGAAAAGTCCTCATCTTCCTATCAAAATTTCATCTTTGGAGCTTCATCTTTGTGTCTTGGCTCTTAGACTGCGTCTTTAAGGACTGCTCCTGGATCTTCTCCTTTGGACTGTGGTGTTGAAGGACTTCTTGTGACTTGGCCTTCAGTTTTCTCCTTTGGAGTCACTTCACCAGATAAGCACTAGTAGGCTTGTTAAAATCTGTTTCTTTAGCTACCTTTTTTCCACTTTCACTATTTCTACGTTTGTATCTCATCTCCTACATAATAGAATCTTCAGCTCTAGCTAACTCTCTTCTCAGTTCTCTTAAAGAGACAGAGGGAGATTAAGAAAACCCCTTTAATACCTCTAAGCATGATTTCCTCTAATCCATCTAGTACTGTGATAGTGATTAATTTTCCTAAAACAATTTCTACTATGTAAATTCCCTACTAAAATTCCATATTGGTTCTCAATTGTTTATTAAATCTTAAAAATGAAGCCAGTTGAATTTTTATGTTTTGTGTTATGTTCTTGTAAAACTGTTCTACTTGTAGTTGCCTGAGATTCCATGTTGAATTTCCATGGATTTGTATGACGGTCTTCTATCCCCACTCCTGTAGCTGGAATGTACTACTCTCACCTCTTTCTTTCTAGAGTACTCTAGCTGCCATTAAGACTCAGATCAAGTGATTCATATTATCCTTGACTTTCTCTTTTCTCCTCAATTTTTTTCCTAAGGATCATAGGTCCATAAATTTAGAGCTAGAAAAGTGCTTAGAGGTTATTATTTTTATTCCTTTTGTAGATTAGGAACTTTAGTACAATTTAAGTGAGTATTTCACTGTCACATAGCTAATATGTACCTAAAGCAGGATTCAAACTCAGATCTTCCACATTGAAAGCTAATATCTAATCATTCAAGAATACATTTACTTTGCAATTATAAATAATTCATTTTTTTAAATAGTGACTCTCCCCTTCAGTAAAATGTAATCTCAAAGGCAGGGACTATTACATTTTACACTTTGGATGGCAATATTTAGCATATTGTCTAATACTTAGTAGGTCTTGAATAAAAGTGTACTGAATGAGTAAATAAATCAAGGCTTTCAAATTTATAATTAAATGAACTAAACTTGATTATTCCTATTTTATCTTCTAGTAATTATCTACTTATAACCACACAAGACCCGTCTCTATCTCAACTTATTCTTGTCCTTATAAACATTCTCATGCTTTTGCTACCAATGTTCTTTACTTTACCTTTTACCAATCCTTATACTTCAAGGCCAAGCCCAAGTATCATCTCTAGAAAGCCTTTCCAAATAACTCTAAACCTTTCCAAAGTAACCAAGTCTTGAGTGATATTTTCAATACTTGACCAGAAGTCTCTGTGCCTTTTTAAGCTAGTTGTCATGTTGAAATGTAGCTTCTCACTTCTATTTTTTTGTTGTTTGTTAAATTTCAATAGGAAATACCAACTTCATTAAACTTCCCCTGCCCCAGTGGAAAAATATTAATATTCTTTCCTTGGAATTACTTTGAATTGCTTATTCTATTCTATAGTAGAATATATGTTCCCTGAGTGTCTGGATGACTACATTCTTGGTTTTATGTCCTGTATAAATGGAAATTTTTGAACCTTTGACTTCATTCCCCCTAAGTCTTTAGTATTTCCCAAAATTCCCTCTAATCTCTCCTATGTCTTCACATTGGTGATATCACATTATTGGTATTTAAATGGATGTATGCTCCTCCCATGCTGTCTTGGACCTGTGACTGGGCTTAATTCAAGCAGTGTTTTGCTTTAGTTATTATTAATAAAACTTTGTAAAATAAAATATTTAGTTATTATATATTAATTTTAATCTTTACAGTCTCCAGTACCTAGCACAGAACTTGAACATAGCCAGGGCTAAGTTGAAGGCATGCTGATTTTAGTCGACCACTCAAGTTAATGTTTATTTTTATTCAGCTTGAAATATTATTTAATATGCATTATCATTCTCCATCCTCATTGTTATTACTTGGAAGTAAATTCCTTAAGGGGAGATAATATAGCTCATAATTCTTTTGTTTTCTTTGTAAATTTTAACATAATTCTGAGTACACAACAAAGACCAAATAGGTCATCAAATAAATATAGATTGGATTGAATAAAACTTGCTGCCTGTTGTGAATTTACAATGATGTAATTTGCAGTAACAGTTCATTCTTTTTGACATTCCAAGGCAAAATATCTTATAAGAATGCATAAGCAGTTGATAAGACTGTCTCATCATAACCTATTAACAGTCTGTATTCAACACAAATTGTATTTATATTTAATATTGATAAATATTTTAGGCCTGAAGAGTAGCAAAGCCATTAAAACAATCCCATAGTTTTTTATTGCTTTTACAATGTAATATATTTTATAATTACCAACTGTAATGCTTTCTCTACAGAACAACATATCATCCATTCAGTATTAAATCAATTTATATTCTACATTATCACATGGCATCTTCATTTTAATATGTAATAGGAAGTGCATTGCTTTTTGGTGTAACTTTTAGGAGTCATGAAACTTAATTCTAATCATAAAGATACAATAAAAAATCGAGTCTCATCTTCTGAGGCTTTTAAAATTCAATGGCTAAAAATAGGGGATTGTGAGATAATTGATATGCTATGATGTTAACAAACAATATTGATTGGTTGCACTTATCATTGGGGAATGTTCATTTAACATTACTTCTATTCTGTGTGACCACTGGCTAGTTTCCAAAGAAATCTCTAATAAATCTCTCTCCTTCACCTTCCAGGAATGGTAGCCTTTTTCTTTCCTTGATTTTAAGCAAATACAGCTTCTCTATGTCCTTGAGCTATGAGCAATTATGCCTAGATTGAAAGGAATTAAAAAGCCAAGTGTTCTCATGATTTTTTTTTGCAAGATGGGAGACTTGGAAAGCCAATGCCTCTCCTTTGATTTTGTTATTAATTTAGAGATCTAGTATGGAAACTCCTCACACATAGTAGGTCCTTGATGACTGTATTTTATTTGACTTAACCTATGGAGAATGCCAGCTACTGGTTACTTGCTATGGAACAATAAAAGGGCAGTACCTTTCTTATGGTGACACCATCTGTGGCAAAGGTAAGACTTTGTTGATGTCATAGATATCTACCTAACAATTCTGTTATGTGGTCCTTCAATGAAAAGATATTTCTTAGATTACATTAGAATACCAGAAAAATATTTTTGTTTGAAAATAATTTGCAATGGTTGGGCAATTTTGATTTATTGTACGACACTAAGAAAATAAGAAAATGAATGTGATAGAGATGATTTTCCAGGTATATAACTGGCCACTTAAAGGTAAAGCTTCTATAAGCACAGTCCTTCACAGTTGGTTTGATCTTCATGCCACTGATGAGTAGCAAGTTTCTCCTCTACTCATGCTGTGGGACTGTCTGACAAAATAAGAAAATTATCTGATCAACAAATTTTCATATTCACTCATATTAAAATAAATTAAATTTATTTAAGCAGCTTATACTTTAATTATTACATATCTCTTTAACCTAGAATTTAATGGAATGCAGAAAAGAAGTGAAGGAAGAAGAAACAAAGGGAAGATGTCAAGGAAGAGAAAGAGGAAAGGAACAAAGGAATAAAAGAAGAAGGGAAGGGAACAGAAAGAAAGGGAAGGGAAGGAGAGGGGAGGAAATGGAAGGGAAGGGGAGGGGAGGAGAAGGAAGGGAAGGAAAGTAATGGAAGGGAAGGGAAGGGGGAAGGAAGGGGACATTGTATACAGTACTAATAGAACATAATAATCAACTGTGAATAATCTATAATCAGGAAGGCAAAGATCTTGGACAAGCCCAAGAGACTTATGGGGAAAAAATCTACCACAGTAGAAAGAGTCCAAATGAAAATTGAAACATTTCATTCTTTATTTTAATTCCTCCATGCATTTTTCTCAAGTGAAAACAATATGTGTCTTCCTTCATGATGTAACAAACATGGAAATATATGATATGGTAATATGTACAATTTATATTTTATTAGTTTTATTATAATATTAATTATATATAAATATTTATATAATACATAACATTAAATTAATTAATTTAATATAATAAAATATAAGATTTATCTGCCTTCTTGATGAGAGAGAATGATTAGAAAGGAGGGATAGCGAGAACATAGATTGCAAAATATCAGGAAATAAATTTTGAAAAAATATTGCATGTAATCTGGAAGAATAAAAAAATTAAAATTCAAAGAAAAAAGGGAATATAGGAAGTATTAGAGGGTGAAAAGAAGGAAGGTAATGGAAGAAGGAAGGGGATAGAGGAAAAGAGAGAAAGACTGAAAGTTATGATGACATGTAAATATTTGGCCTCTGTACAATGGTTTGTATATTACAAATAAAATATTTTGTGCTGTGTCTTTATCTAACAGTCCATATCCCAGTTTTCTGTCTCTGTGACACCAAAATATTAATTTATTTTACTCCTTTTATAAAAGTGGTATAATATGTATCCCTATATCGTTTATATTTAACCATTTAGAATGCTTCAAAACTCCACATTTTCCTATTAATTTTTTTTTTACATTTGTAAAATGCCTTTTGAATTTCCTTTCTCACTTCAGCACTTCAAAATTTTCAGTATGGTTCTGGAAGGATAGGATTAATTATTTCAAGGTAATCAATGAGATGATGCAACAACAACATTGCCCTTGAGTTTCCAGAAGATATTTTGCCTTTTACCCACCAAATAGTGTATACAATTGCCTCAAAGCAAAAACATTTACTAAAATGACATATTGTGAATTATACTTGCCAAACTTTCCACCTATAAAGCTGAGGCACTCTATCCTGCAATTACACATTATACTAATGGGAATAGTGTACATACTCAGAGACTCACCTGAGGAACATATGGTCATGATAACTCAAACTACTCACACTTCAGGTTTCCATTTTTATTTTTCTCCTCATGAATTCATGAAGCTTCTCTTCTTCCCTTTGGGGTCTCTGCTTGGGTGAGTTCTCTGTTGTATTCTGCTTCTGCTTCTATCTTCAACTCAAATAGTTGGCTAGGACTTAGTTTCTTGAAACTATAGTTCTCTTTCTTCTTTATTGCCAGAAGCTTTTTAAAGTTGCTTCTTACCTCAAATATTCTCTCTGTGTGTCTGTATCCCTGGAAAGTATCCATTTCTGTTCTCCCCTTCAAAATGTTTAATTCTCCAAAATGCTCTTTAATGACAGTATCTTGCATGATATTTCCAGCTAGACACCATGGATGATGAGAGAGAAAAGGAATTTTACTCTATGGCTACCTAGTATATGCAAAGATGTTATCATCACAAAATTATTTCTTACCTCGATCATAGCCTCTTGAACAATTTACCAGTGTCAAGGGATTAATAGTTTGACCTTTATAAAGTGATACAATCAATTTTTTCCCAATCAATAACCTTGGTCTTCTAATTCAATCATAGAGTAACTTTATTCTTAATAAAGTAATCATCTGCTGTGACAGGTTTTGCCTTTCAAAAACTTATTAATAATATCTAGTTATCTTAGATATCTGCTCCTTTTTATTGATTTTTGATTATTTTGATTTTATTGATTATTGATATTTGATTTATTGATTACTGATTAATCTACTATCTGACATGAATAAATCAATATATATTGCTATAAATAATCCATCTAAAATAATTCACAAACAATTCAGGTGATTTAAAAAAAATTATTCAAACTCAATTCAATCAAAATCCATAATATACTTACTATGTCCCTGAAGTGTCCTTGTCTATGGGACTTCAAAGAGGCAAACAGAATAATCCCAGCTTTCAAAGAGTATATGTTGTACTGAATAGTAAAAGCCACAAAGAACATCATTTTGAGACAGGTGGATGGCCATTCTTTTTCATGGGATTGAAGTTAAAAAATGCATGCAGTATGAGTGATAAACCAATAAGCTCTCAGAGAAGAATATTTTTTTAAACTTTCAAATAATGTTCACTATTCATCATTATTTAATAACAAATTTGAGAGTGTATGTTTGTGTGTGTGTTTATTCCTAGTGATATGATAGGTGTACATAAGTTTCCTTACACAGTTCTTCAAATCTCTGAAGACTGCTTGGTGTACTGGGTATTGTTCTCAGAATCAGAAACTCTGAATTGATATTTCAGTTGTGACAATGAGTAACCTTCATCAATACTCTTTAAGTCTTTGGATCTTAATTTCCTCATGTAAAAATGAGAATAATCATAATAATTTAACCTCATGCTTCATAGGAGTGTTTCAAAGAAAATTATTTATAGAAATTCAAGGTTCTAATTAAATTTTAGCCTTGATTATGAATAGTGTCAACATGAAATAATGGAAGTCTTGGCTTGTAGTTGGGAAGATAGAATACTAAACTCTGCCCCTGATATATAAAATTAATTTATGTGAAGATGATAAAGGTACTTGATACATAAAAGCTTCCATTAACTAACTTTCTTCAGAAAAGAAAAACAGAACTGGGTTTTAGGAAATGTACTTTGGCAGCTTGGTACAATAAAAGTTAGGAAAGGGAGATACAAGACAGGGAGACTAACCAGGGCAATGTGGTAACAGGGTAAGTATAACAGTTAAATTAGTTTCTCCACTAAAAAATATTATAGTTTTAGAGGTTTATTAAAGATTATGAGAAAACAAAGATAAAAATCAATAAGACACATTTCTAGGGCTGATAAGCCCATTCAATTTCACTTACTACATCTTGAAAGACTTGTGTGCTTAGAAGCGGAAGCAGAGACCCAAGTAGGCATTACAATCAGTTTAAATACAAATGCTGATCTCGCACTCAGGTGAGGACTCAGGTGAGATTATAGGGAATTCTGGGAAGTGCCAAGGACTTCTGGGGATTGAAGTCTTGGGTTCAAATCTCCATTTTTTATATTCCCCCTATGATCATTATTGGGAAAAGTTTCTCCAAAAAGGATCATGAAAACATAATCAACTTAAAGACTACAATAATTTGAGGATAAGAGGAAAAAACAAAATCAATACTTGCTAGACACATTGACAAAAATCAAGTTAGGGTGAAGTCCCCTTTGGCATGAAAGTATACATACAAATAAATGTTCAATCAACCACCCTCAAAGTTCATTCTTGATCTTCTCATGCAGCTTGTGGTCTGGAGGCATCTTCATGGTGTCTTCTCCCAACAGTTCAGTTTCTGGATTTGGAGAGGTAGCATGTTTCTTAACCTAAAATTCTTCTCAAAAGGAATTTAAACTTTACAATTTAAAATAATAATATTCTTACATCCTCCCCTTGAAGAGGGTGATTGAAAAGCACAGGGATCATTTAGGGATGCATGGCTGAGTTATGAGGTATATGAATCAATTGGCAAGAGAAATTAAAAAGACATCAGAAAAATCCAAATGAAAAAAGATAATTCCTGGATGAAAATATAGACTATCAAAGTCAAAGAAAAAATTCTAAGTAAAGGAAAAATAAATCTATAACAGGTCCTTGAATCAGGGTCCAATTAAAATGATATAAGCAAGTAAGCATTTACCCAGTCAGTAGCCAGGAATACAGAAAGTTTGCCACATAATGAAAGTCAGAAAAGGGACTAGATTATAGAAGCCAAGTAGGAGCCAAGTTAGGGATACTTGTCCATAAGTATTTTCACAAAGAGTGTGGATACAAGGAAGGGCTACGTCTTAACATATGTTAAGCATTGCAACCTTGAGTCTTCACACTAGGTTCAGGTCCTTTGTATTGGCTTAGAAGTGCATCAATCCTTCCTGGACTGGTTTATTTATTGATCTGTGTGCTCTTTTGGCACAATTCAGGTTTAGCTTTGTGCTTCTTTGGCCCTGTGAAATGGTCCTTTTGTATATCTTGTCCTGGAATCAGACAGAATCTTTAAGCAAAGTCCCATATTTTTTAAACAATTAGTGGCATCATTTTTATATTCTCAAGCCTTTTGGGCATGCATTGTTATAGCAAATGTATTTTAAACTTATATTACTGCAAAATCAAAAAGTTAAAGAAAATCTTAATACTGGTAATATGTGATTCAAATATAAAAAGAGAAAAAACTGAAATAGTATATTGCACATGCAAGAAAATATAATAAAAGAGTTTTAAATTCAAAAATATAGCTTATAATCATTGACACACTGCATCAGCAAAGAAAATACAGAATACAAGGCTTTGTCACCAAAAATGAGAACCATTTCCTCTTCATATCTGGCCATGATCTACTGTGAGTACAAGCAAATGAATTTTACAAGGTAACAGTTTTGGTTTTTTTATAAAGAACAGTATTACAAATATGGAGGTATCAATATCCCCCAAATTCTCAATAGCCCAGTTAATTACAATAGCAAACACACTATCATTTTTACATGAGTCAGCTGTATGACATTTATATAAAATGAATACTTGGACTTCTGGGGATTGAAGTCTGGGGTTCAAATCTCCATTTTTACATAAGTGAGAGGTAATGAGAGTCTGAGCTAGTGTGATAGGTACCAGAAAAAAAAAAGAATAAGTGATATAGTGAAGATACAAATAATAGGTTTGTTACTATGTTGAATGTGTGAAATGAATGTGAATGTTTAGAAACAATATTACTTCTCCTTCAAATACCGGTATTTGAAGGAGAAGTAATATTGTTTATTGTAATACAATATTGTAATATTGTAATACAATTTACAAATGTATTACATTGCATACACAACAATATTTATATTGTTGATATTTATGAAACCAGGTGCTTTAAGGGAGTGGGGTGGTGGATAAAATCTTATGAGAAAAGAATTTTCTCTGTATATACCCTGGAGTGAGTATTCAAAGTTAATTGATTAATTAATGAGAAAGTTTGTCCATTTCTATTAAATTACAGAAAATACTAGAACATACCTCTTATAAACCAGAACGATAATTTACAAAACAATGAGTCAAATAGCATACTTGTGAGTCAGGATTCAAGGTAGTTCTTTTTTCTTCTGAATCCATTTGCTACCTATATTGACTATATTTGGTGGAAACATCTATAAATCTCTCTCTCTCTCTCTCTCTCTCTCTCTCTCTCTCTCTCTCTCTCTCTCTCTCTCTCTCTCTCTCTCTCTCTCTCTCTCTCTCTCTCTCTCTCTCTCTCTCTCTCTCTCTCTCTCTCTTTCCTTTCTCTCTCCTGTCATCCTTGTTTTAAATACCTTCTCCCTAACAAAATGCACACCAACAGCTTAGTGATGCCATATTCAGTATAATAATTGTATTGTATCAATATCTCTGTGAAATGAAAATTTTATTTTGTAGGACTTGATTTCTAGAAGCAATTATAAAATGAGGATCTTTGTGGTATATTACTTCTTGATCTCTAAACTGGATTTTCTTTCTTTTTTTCTTGTATAGTCTTTTTTTAAATAGTAGTTTCCTCTAAATTTCTCATGTCAAACTACAGACAGTGAAAGAAAGTCAAAAGGAGAACATGAAGTATTGATCAAGTTATGAAAGAGAAAGAACATCTTATATGCTCAACATAAGATTCATTTATTTACCTTTCCTTGCAGTCCTCTTGACATATGACTTTTAGTTTATATATAGACTAAATTTGAGAACTCTGTGACCATACTATGGCACAAAAGTAGCAACACCGTGGAATAAAAATGAAAGAGAGAATTTCCAAATGTATGTTCCTTATAACCTTTGAACAGTAAATAATGTTCTCAAAGCAATGAGCCAAAAATCATGAATGAGTAAACACATTGACCAGAGAATCCCTGTAAATTCATTAATCTAATTGACTTTGGAATGTTTATAAATATTTGATGCTTATTGCTTATTCTATTATTTTTACTTTGTTTCTCCCCATATTATTATTTTTTTAAATATGACTATAGTCCAGTGGTTTGAATCACTAAAAGTATATTAAATTGATTTCTATTTATAGTAATGATTAAGTTATTAGGTGGAAAGTTGAACAATAAGCATGGACTTAGAATCAGGAAGAACTGAATTCAAATCCGGACTCAGTCACTTATTATCTATGTGACCCTGAACAAATCACCTAACCTCTTTCTGCCTTAGTCTCCTCATATTTAAAATGCATACTGTAAAACATATATCTTCTAATGTTGTTTCAAGGATAAAGTGAGATGATATTTATAGAGTGCTTTGCAAATATTAAATTTCTATATAAATTCTAGATTCTATTTTTTCTATTAACATTGTCACTACTACTATAACCACTACCACTACTAGGATTATCACTACAACTCTAGATAAAACTATAACTACTATTCATTTTTGTTTCTCCCTCCCCCCCCCACCGAATTATTTTTTAGGGCCTAAAAACAGAGAGAGAAAGAAACTGAAAATGTCAAGACTATGCAACCAGACTGTCAACATAGCTTCTGAAGAGTTAGAGAATATATTGAACTAGACAGTTCTTGTAAGAAAGTCTGTGGCAGACAGTTTGAAATAGTTGCTTTAAGAAACACATGAAAACATTCATTTAGCAAAGAGTTTCAGAAATGTGAAATCCTATGAATGTTGGTGACTTCAAAAATCCAATTCACATAATACCTAACACAATATAGAGAAATGGCAATCTATACCAAGGAGAATATTTGACAGCTTTCCATGTTAACTCTATTCAGTATTTAATAACTTACAACCTCCAAAGTCAGGGTTAAATGCAAGGATATATGCATGGTGTTATCAATATATTAATTTCCTCTGTTTATAGCATTGGTTAGTATATGTCTTTAGGAGTTATTACGAGAGATTAAAAAATCATTACCTACAGTCCAATTGTCTGGTGAAGAGTCTCTCTCCAAATTTTAAAATATTAAAATGCAGATATCAGTTTCTAGTCTCATAATAAAAGTTTCATATAGTTGGTTGGACCATATAACACTAGTAACTTAGAGGCATACTGTTCAGGATTCCACATCATCAACATGCCATGGCAAGGAGTAAAATGAAAATACACTTTCAAAATGTCTTAGGCTCTGTTTCTTTTGGTTAATTATGAAATGAGAATACTTATATTATTATATCACTCCTAATATGAATTGTGTAATAATGGACAAGTAACAAGAGAAGGGAATAAACAATTTTATAGTGCATATAAATGTGCCAAACATTGGGTTAAGTGTTTTTCCCCCAAACCTTGTGACATTTCATCCTCACAATAATTCTATGAGGAAAGTGTTAATCATTATCTGCATTTTACACACAGGGAAATGAAAATAAATAATTAATCTGATTTATTGAGGGTCTTACACTGATCAGTGGTTAAGGTCAAATCTGAAGTCTGAGTTTCTTGACTCTATTTTACACATTACAGTGTCTGTCATAAACCCTCTGGGTCTCAGTTCCATTTTCCTTAGGAAGATGGGAATTAGACTAGAGGTCCTATGAGGTCCCTTCTAGCTACATATCTATGAAACTATGACACATTCTATTTTCTTCCATGTCTTTACATTCTCTTAAACAGTTGGTTAGCATTTCTAGTATGTAAGCATTTAGCATATTTGAAGGATATCAGAAAGTTACCATTTCTGATTCTTCTATATTTCAAATAACACTGGTCCTTTTATTCTTTTCAATCTTTGATTATTTAGTTTCTTACCAAATGATTTGCCTTTTTCATTTTTTGGCTGTATCAAACTTTATTTGAGAAGAAATTTTTACTTCCTTTTTTTTTTCCCTTTTTTTCCCTTAAATATTTCCCCTCTATCCATTTCTTGAACCAATTCATTGGTAGCTTGCATAAAGTTGCATATTGTCATTATACAGTTACAAATAGAATTTAAGTTATCTCTTTGCTATTTTACTTTTCCGAGTCTCATTATATGTTTGTTCTCATTATATTCATTTAAGATTTGCTTTCAATGGTGCATCAACCAATGTCTGTTTGATTTATGTCTTTCTAAAATAATACAAAAAAGAGAAAAAGAGAAAAGAGTGAATGCCACTAAAAGACATCATGGTCTTGACTCTTGTTTTTATAAATAGAACCTGACAAATCCTATAAAAGTAAATGAATTATTACTCAGGCATCTACTTATGGCTTAGGTATGAAATTTGACAGGTCATGTGAACAAATGCCTCTGAGGTTCTTCACTGGAGGAATAGAAAAAAACTGTATTATATGTCAAAGAAATTTTCAAAATCATAAAGACAAACTTAAAGATATACTAAAGCAAATTATTTTAAAATTGGTTTTCTTAGGTTTTAAATAGTTCAAATGATATTTAAAGGTGTCTTCAACTGAGATACCTTAGAAGAGAAAACTGTTTCTTTTTTAATGAGCAGGTCAAGTAAAATATGGAAGAAATATTAGAGAAATGTCATCATTGCTAATTTCTTTTAATAGAAAAGGTACTTGTGTCAATCTTCAACTGTTTCATGCAATATGTAACAAAGATGATGATGGTAGTCATAACTTTGATTTCATTAGCATAGTATGGATTACAAATTAATATTATAACCTAGTATATGATGGAAGAGGACTTTACCTTTCTTTTGGTAATGATCTAATTACACTTTTCACTTTCCTGCTACTCTGTGAAAATAAGCCCCAGAGCCTCATTTTCATATTTGTCACTACACTGTAATTTTACCTTGAATCTAGTGTAAATCTCCTTTTGAGTTAAATAATCTTAGATTCATGTTAGGGAAAACAATGAGTTCCATTGTGAAGGTACTGGTTGTTTAGGGAAGGATAATTTTCCTTGAGAGAGAACATTCATTTTTGTAAGATTACAAGATAGAAAGGGGTAATTTTAGAGCTGGATAAAATGACCAAAATATTTAACAAAAAAAAAAAAAAACAACCTAGAACCATATTTTGAGATCTAAGAGAGTAATATGCTCATGCTGCTAATGAACATTATCTAAACTTGATGTAACCATCTTATGGGAGGCAAAATTGCAGCTTAGAAGCAAAAACCTAGTCTTCTGAAAAAACCCTTCCACAGCAATCAAAAACAAAGTGCTTTGAAGGGGTCACAAAAACAAATTCAATAACAGGACAGAGCTGGGGGACCCTCCTGATTGACTCAACTTAAAAGTACTCAGAGAAGGTTGAATTTATGAGCTTAAGGGAAAAAAAGGATTGTCCTTGGACCCATCCCCCACCTACTGTATTAAGATGCTGGTGGTTGCTGGGATCTTGGGGTGAGAGCTCCAGCACAGAGGGAGTGCTTTGCTGCTGTGGTTGCACAGAGCTCAGTGACTCAGTGCTCTGACCACAGCTGACAGGGAGGCATCTGGAGGAGAGGGGAGACAAACTTGGTTGAGCAGCCTTGTGCAACTTCTCCTCCATCTTGGGCTTCTGCTTGTGGAGGCTTTGGACTTAGAACACATTCAGCTCTTGCAGACCAGGCTAAATTCAATCTAGCATTAGTGAAGATAAGAAGCCTTTAGAGGACAGGGAAGCCCAATCTCCAACATCTCTCCCCATCTACGTTGCTCAGACCATTGGTAAGAATCCATCTGCCTGGGATCCCAGGGTGAAGCCTGTAACTGCAACAGAGTATCTTAGTTCCAGGGTCAGAAATTCACAGCTCTGACCAGACAGCTGGCATGGAGACGGCTGGTAAAAAGTAAGAGAGCATCATGAAGGTAACTATTTTTTGGCCTTCACACCTTCACCTTCACTTTCAGCTTTTGCTGGAAGCTGAGGAAGATTTGAACTCAGGACTCATTAATACAACAGACAAGCTGCTTCAGCCTAGCCCAATTTTTCAGCTGAGCAGAGAAGCCCCTTCAGAACAAAATAGTCCAAAACCATAGATTGAGCAAATAAACAGAGGAGTAGGAATATAAGCAATGATAAGAGGGAAAGAAGGAAAATAAAATATGAGTAAATAACAGAAAAAGAAAAAAAAGAACTTACAATCAATTGCTTCTATCCAGGTAATGATCAAAGAGAAAATGGAACAGAGGAGGAACAAGGAACACCAAGCAAAAACACAGAAACTCCAGTGAATTGGACACAGGCTTTGGAAGAACTCAAAACACAATTCAAAAAACAAATAAAGAAGCTGAAAAAATGGGGAAAAACATAAAAAACAAAAGAAGAAATCTGGAGACTGAGGAACATTAACTAAAACAAGAAAACAGTGCCTTGAAAGCCAGAATTGACCAGCTTGAAAATGAGGCAAAGAAAGTAAAAGATGATCTATAAAGAAAAACAGGAAAAGAATAATTAAAAAGCCAGGAATGAAATTCAGACTTTAAAAATTAGAATCAAACAACTAAGAGCAAACATTCACAAAGGATCAAGAATCTATAAAACAAAATCAAAAGAATGCTAACATTGAGGAAAATATGAAACACCTCATTGACAAAACAACAGACCTACAAAATAGATCCAGTAGTGACAATTTGATAATTATAGGACTATCAGAAAATCATGACAAAAGAAAAAGCCTATACATAATTCTACAGGAAATTATATAAGAAAAATGCCTTGATATTCTTGAACAAGAGGGTAAAGTAGAGGATAAAAGAATCCACAGATCACCTATTGCATTAAATCCCCAATTGACCACACCCAAGAATTTTATAGCCAAGTTCAAGAACTTCCAGATCAAGGAAAATATATTAAAAGCTGCTAAAAAGAAACCATTTAGATATCATGGAGCCACAGTTAGGATAATACAGGACCTGGCTGTATATACACTGAACAATCAGAAGGCATGAAAACAATATTCTTGAAAACAAGGGAATTGGGTCGATAACCAAGAATCAATTACCTAGGAAAATTAACTATATTCTTGTAGGGGAAAGTATGGTAATTTAATAAAATAGAAGACTTCCAAGCATTCCTAATGAAAAGAGCTGAGTTAAACAGAAAATTTGATTCCCAAAGACAGAACTCAAGAGAATCACTAAAAGGTAATTAGGAAAAGAGGAACAAAGTTCAAAGGACCCAAGTAGTTCAAATGACTTGCATTCCTCTAAGAAAAGATGATATTAGTAACTTGTAAAAATTGTTATCAACAGAAATATACTTAGAGGATACAATAACAAACTATATAGTAGTAGTAGTGCTAGTCTCTCGTAATTGAGAATGACTATTGTCTTTGTGCAGTTTCATCTATGGTGTACCCTCATGTGGCTTTGAAGTCCAAAGGCTAAGGTGCAGAGTTTGTGGCACATGGGGCATGGGATGCCAGTTATTATGGGAGGTGCGGTTGTGGCCTGGTGTCAGCGTTCACGAGCAGCAGCAAGACGTCGACGTCACTCATCTTCAAAGGTGGCAGCTGCATGGTGAATGTGGGTTCGCCAGCTGCTTCTGACAGAGGCAGCGAGTTCTAGTTGCTTTGGTGTAATGCCAGCCCACTTCAAGTTGAAATTTAGCTGATCCTTGAATCTTTTCTTTGGTCGGCCTTGTTTCCCGAGTCCAGCTGACAGTTCACCATAGTATATATAACTGTCTTGGTATTCACTGTGGGTCCATGCGATGACGTGTCCAGACCATCGTAGCTGGGTTTTGAGGACCATGACTTCCATGCTGGTGGAGTTGGCTCTGTCGAGGACTTTCTGATTGGTGATTCGGTCCTGCCATAGGATCCTCATGATTGACCGGAGAGAGCATTGGTGGAATTGCTCCAGCTGTTTCATGTGCTTCCGGTACAGTATCCATGTCTCACAACCATACAGGAGCGAGCTGAGGACCACTGCGTTGTACATTTTAAGCTTCGTCGCAGTGCTTACACCTCTGTGTTGGAGGACTTTAGAGCACAGCAGCCCGAGTGCCTGGCTGGCCTTTTGGATCCTGGCATTAATCTCGTGATCTAGGGACCCGTTGTTGGCGATGGTGCTGCCCAGGTACCTGAAAGTGTTGACATTAGAAAGATGCGTGCTGTCGATTGTAATGCATGGCTGGTTCGTTGGCCTCCCTGGTGCAGGTTGGAACAGCACCTCTGTTTTGCTGAGGCTGATAGTCAGGCCAAACAGTTTTGTTGCGGTGGAGAACCTGTCCACAATGGTTTGGAGATGATTTTCTTGGTGGGCCATGAGAGGACAGTCATCTGCAAAGAGAGCTTCCAGGATGAGTCTCTCTGTTGTCTTTGTTTTTGCAGTCAGGCGGCGAAGGTCAAATAGTGAGTCATCCAGTCGGTATTTAATGTAGACCCCCAGGTCTAGATCCATCACAGCATCGTAATACTTGGGTGAAAAATAGGTTGAATAGTACTGGACCGAGGACACAGCCTTGTTTCACGCCATTGGAGATGTTGAAGCCATTGGAAGTCTCTCCACCAGATAGGACTTCCCCTGTCATATCGACATGAAAGAGCTGAATCAGTTTGACAAATTTTGCTGGGCAACCGAGCTTGCTGAGAATCACCCACAATGCGTCCCTGTTCACTGTGTTGAAAGCCTTTGTCAGGTCTATGAAGACAATGTAGAGACTCAGGTTCTGCTCAAGGCATTTTTCCTGCATTTGCCTCACCATGAAGACCATGTTGATGGTGCTACAATCTAGTAGGAAGCCACATTGTGATTCAGGCAGGTTCTTCTCTGAAACATGACAGGAGTCTGCTGAGTATAACATGGGTGAGGATCTTTCCAGCAGTGGAGAGTAGTGAGATGCCTATGTAGTTGTCAAAGGCTGCTCGTAAGCCTTTGTTCTTGTATAGGGCTACAAAGGAGGCATCTCTGAGTTCTGGGGGCATGTCTTCCGCTTCCCATATGCTGGTCAGCACTATGTGGAATGACTGGAGCACCTTTCCATTTAAGGCCTTGTACCCCTCGGTTGGGATCCCATCTTTACTGGGTGCCTTGCCTGCACTCATTTGTTTAATGTTTTTTTGGACTTCCTCTATTGAAGGAGGGACATCAAGTTGTTCAATGGAGTGGTTTTGGGGGATCTGGTCAAGGGAGCTTTGGTCAACTGAAGAGGGTCGGTTGAAAAGCTGACTGAAGTGTTCTTTCCACCTGTTCCTGATGCCTTGTTTATCTTTTATGAGAGTGTCACCGTCAGAGGATAACAAGGGAGTGGTGATGGGTTTTAATGGTCCATTGACAGTCTTGAGGGCACTGAAAAATTGTTTGTAGTTTTTCATATCAGCAAATCGCTGGATTTCTTCTGCCTTTTTTTCCCACCATTGGTCTTGCATCTTCCTGATCTCACGCTGCGCAGTGCCTTGGAGAGACTTGGATCTGTCCTTTTTAGGAGCAGAGTTTGGGTTCTTTTGCCACTTCATATAGGGTTTGTTCTTCTTGCTCAATAGGTCTTCAATAGCAGTGTTGTTCTCGTTGAACCAGTCCTGGTGGTTGCATTGTTTGGGGCCTAGGACTGCCTTTGATGTTTCCTTCACTGCGTCTCTGAACTGGTTCCATTTCTCAGTTGAGCTTTCAGTGAGTGGTCCCTTGGCAGACAGCTTTTTGTCCAGGCAGGACTGGAATGTTTGCAAATAAGATGGATCTCTTAGACAACTCACGTTGTAAAATGCACGAACTGTCTGGGTGCGTTTTGGATGGGGAGGCGCAATGAGCATTTGAAGAGTCATTCTAACCAATCGATGGTTTGTCCAGCATTCAGCTCCTCTCATGGCTCTGGTGATCTTTACATCCTGGGTGTCTTGCTGGCATACAATGATGTAGTCAGTGAGATGCCACTGTTTTGATCTTGGGTGCATTCATGTTGTTTTATATTTGTTCGCAATTCTGAACACAATGTTTGTGATATTGAGTTCGAACTCTGAGCATTTGCTGAGTAGCAGTAGGCCGTTGTTGTTCATTTTGCCCACGCCATCTTTGCCGAGTACTCCTTTCCATCTTTCATGGTGCTGGCCAACGTGGACGTTGAAGTCTCCCAGTAGTATCAGCTTGTCATTTGTGGGCACTGAGTGCAGAACGGCACTCAGGTCAGAGTAGAACTGCTCGATGGTCTCCTCTGTGCTGGTCAGTGTTGGGGCATACCGGTCTTTGCTGAGAGGCAAACAGATCTTCATGAGCCTCTCGCTGATGCCCACAGGCAAGTCTGGCAGCTGTTTGAGCAAACTGGTCTTGATAGCCAGGCCAACACCGTGGATTCTGTCTTCATTTGTGGCTCTACCTTTCCAGAAGAAGGTGTATCCAGTGGTGGGTTCTCTGAGTGATCCCTCTTCTGGTAAGTGTGTTTCACTTAGGGCTGAGTTGTCGATGTTATATCGAGCCAGTTCTTTACCGATTAGAGCTGTTCTTCTCTCAGGTCTTGGGGTATTCTCTCTATCAAGTAATGTCCTGATGTTCCATGCTCCTAGTAGGAGTTTCTTTGTATTTTTTCTTTGATTAAGACTGCTTAAATGGGATGTCCCGCCAGCCGCAGTATGCTGACCGGGTGTTTGTAGGGCAGGCAATGTTTGGGACACCTTTTCTAGTCCCCTCCCTTGATTAGGGTGTGCAGTGCTGTCCTAGAGAGGGCTGCCCAGTTGCCAAGATGCTGCCAAACGTCCCTACTGCCCACAGGGCCGAGTGACCACTGGTCCGTGGGCCGCCTATGTGCAGGATTGTGAGTACAACTTCCAGTGGTCACCTCCACCTGTTGAGTCGTCACTCCCCCATCGCCGCAGGTCTTGAAGAGGGTGGACAGGGTTAGGATAGATGAGTGTGCACAAAGATACTTGTGCATGAAAGAGATTTAAGTGGAAAAGTCAATGCTCAGAGATAGTCCCACTCTCTCTGCATTGGAAGCCTGGGTCCAGTGGCACGAAAAATTGTTATGTCTGGAGACTTCCTCAGCTGCATTGGATGGCTATGTTGTCCTTTGTGCTCCAACACACCCTAAGCACTCCACAGTGCTTTGCTGCGTCGCCCTCTCAGCCGTTGAACCTTCTTATTGGTTTCTTCCTTCTGTTCAGCCGAAGCAGTCTTCACATGATGGGTGAGCAAAGCCCTGGTTCACCATGGGTCGATGACCTGATGGCTACCCTCACAAGGTTTGGCCAGCCTGTCAAAGCCATTGCCCAGGGTGTGGCCGCTGCCACATGCTAGCAGCTACTGGGAGCCACAAGTGAGAGCTGGGTGTCAGGTGGGTGTCAGAGGCTGGAGAGCTGCCCTAGGAGGGCACGACAAGCCCTCCATACCAGAGATACTACCGCTCCCTGAGCACCCCATACACCTGTTCTGTTGATAACTTTCTGTTATCAACAGAAATATACTTAGAGGGTACAATAACAAACTATATAGTATGATATGTCAAAAATACATATTATGATTAAACTAGGAGAAAAAGAGGAAAATACTAAAAGAAAAATTAAAAGAGATGAAATGGGGGTAAATATATATTTCATAAAGAAGCACATGGGGGGTGAAGAAGACCAATACAATGGAAGGGTGGAAGAGATGGGCAACAGGTAATACTTAAATCTTACACATATTAAAATTGACTCAGAGGTAGAAGAACAATCAGATCTATTGGGGTAGAGAATTATACTGTGCCCTATTAAAAATAGAAGGGTAATAAACAGACTGTTGGGGAGGGGAGAAATTCAAGGGAGGGAGAGGTTGGGGGTAGTTTAAAAGGTGCTATAGTAAGAGGGAAATAAATAAGAGGGGAGGGGTGGGAAGAGGAGTAACATTAGGGAGGAGAAAGGAGGAAAACTGACTAAAAGCAAAAAGTTGGAGGGAAGGGTAAAAGGAATAAGAGAAAAGGCAGAATCTAAGAAGTAAGTCAAAATAGAGGGAAACACACAGATAGTCATCATAACTGGGAACCTGAATGAGATTAACTCACCAAACTTGATATAACCATTTTTATTTATTTTAGGACAAGTCAGAAACTTGAATAGATTCATTCACAATATTACCTATTAGACCGAGATGTAATATTAAATTCTTATCTAGTGTGGTGATCTGTTATGTCACTGACTCAAAACTCAGGTAACATGGTTCAGATCAAGTTACTAACATATTGATTCAATCATTCTTTGACTTGTTAAAATCAAATATGGCAGTTTCCAATTAATTCTCAGACATCATTTTTTAATGTTCAGCAACAGAGTAATTTAAGTGAAAATTATTTATTAAGTGAATATCAGGTGTAAGCTTTGTTTTAATCTATATACTAGGAATATGTAGACAAAAAGAAAACGTTTCTGTTCATTTATGAATTTACCTGAATTACACTTGTGCTACGTATCTAAAAGTTATTGCAATAGATCAATAAATCTTTATGTATGTCAAATGTTGTAGTTTGAATTTTTTAAATCACCAATTTATATATATTACAATTTAATATATGTATGCATATGATATTACTATGACAAATGAAAAATAGGCTAAATGAACATATTTCAATGATGAATTTGGTTATTATATATTTTAAATCAAATGTTAATAGTATGGCTATTAGCATATGACTTCTTTTTTTTTAAAACATTAAAAAGCAGTCTTCGTAGAAAGACAGGATATCAGAAATAGAAGATATTTCAAGGGATCTTCTAGTTACCTGTACCTGAGCAAGGAATTTTTCTGCAACAAAGTATCTAACAAATAGTAATTCTACCTTTACTTGAGAACATTAATATGAAATGTCACTAAGTCCCAAACTTTCCAAAATTTGGCAACAAGTGGACTAGATGCTCTCTTTTGGTATTTTTTATCTCAGTATTCTATAGTCCCATTAGTCTATATGACTATGACCTATAAGTTATATGTACCTCCCTTCATAAAGCAACAACCACATAAATGTGCAGAAATTATATATGTGTCTTCCTGCCATGAGAGAAAGGTAAGAGATTTTGAAGCATACTGGTCTCATCTCTAGTTTATCAGAGAAATATTTACAGTGTAACAAAAATATGCCAGAAAGAAGGAAGTCAGGGGGTGATGTATAAAAAAATGGAAAAAATAAATAAGGAACTAAGATTGGTATTGCATGACATGTATTCAAAGTGGAGGTTTGTGACAGAGAATACCAAAGCAAAAACTCAGAAGACAACAAAATAAATATTGTTGCATCCAAAGCTTCCCAGTAAAATAAAATTGGTTTCAAGTCTAGAAAGATTTAATAGAGGAGCTCAAAAAAAGATTTGGAAAATCAATCAAGAGAAGTAGAAGACAAATTTGGAAAACAAATGAGAATGATAAAAGAAAATCATGAAAAAAGTCAACAACTTGATAAAGGAGACATGAAAAATGCTGAAGACATAAATATCTTAAAAAACAGAGTAGGCTAATTGGCAAAAGAGGCAAAAAAAATCCACTGAAGAGAATTCCTTAAAAATTAGATATGGGTAAATTGAAAGGGTAGTACAAAAGTTCACTGCGGAAAATGAATTGGACTAATAGAAGCTAATGATTCTATGAGACTATATGACATCAATAAACAAAGTAAAAAAAGAAAAAAATAGAAACATATGTAAAATGTCTCACTGAAAAAATAACTGACCTGAAAAATGAATCCAGGAAAGATAATCTAAAAATTTTTGGACAACCTGAAAGTAGTGTAAAAAAAAAACTTTTGGATTTAAAGAAATTTCAAAGGAAAATTACATTGATATTCTAGAACCAGAAAACATTGATCATCTCCTGAAAGATATCTCAAAAGGATAATTCCCAGGAATATTATATACAAATTCTGGAACTCTCAGGGCAAAGAAAAAATATTACAGACAATGAAAAATAAACAATTTAAATACTGTGCAGCCACAATCAGAATAAAACAAGATTTTTCACCCTCTAAATAAATGAACAGAAGTCCTTATGGAGGGCAAAGGAACTACAATTACAACCAAAAATCACTTACACAGCAAAACAGAGCATAATACTACAGAAGAAAAAGAGTATTCAATGAAATAGAAGACTTTCAGACATTCTTAATAAAAAAAAAACAGAGATGAATGAAAAATCTGGCTCTCATAACTCAAAAGAAGCTTAAAAATGTGAACAAGAAAAAGAAATCCAAAAACATTCAATAAAGATAAACTGTTTACATACCTATATAGGAAGAATATTCTCATAACTTCAAAATTTTATCATTATTAGTTTTTAGAATGTTTATGTGTTAACCGAAGGCAAGGCTATGAAATGAATATGATGGGATAATGTCTAAAAATAATAAAATTTATACATTATAAAGAGGAATAAATTGGAAGAGGATGGAAGGGAGAAATAGAATGGGGCACATTATCTTACAACAAAGAGTCCTAAAGAGTTTATACTTTGGAGAGAAAGATGGAGGGAATAGAGAGGGGAGCACATAAACCTTATTCTACTTGGAATTAGTTCAAAGAGGGAAGAATATACACAATTAATTAATGATAGTAATCTATCTTTTTCTACAGGATCATTAGAGGAGAGGGGGAAAAGAATAGGAGGAGCTAATAAAAAAAGGAGGCAAACTAGGGAATGAGGTAGTCAGAAGCTAAATGCTTTTGAGAATGGATCAAATGGAAGAAGAAAGAAAAGAATAAATAGGGAAATAGGATGGAGAGTAATCATAATAATGAAAAAATTAAAAAAATCTCCAATAAAGGCTTCATTTTTCAAAGTCTAACATAGAAGGATACAAGGCATTCCCATTTGAAAAATGGCTAAAATGTATGAACAGGTTGTTCTCAGATGAGCAAATTAAAAATATGTATCCAAAGGAAATAATGTACCAAATTACTATAGATTGGAAAAATGCAAATTAAAATAAATCTGATACACCATCTTACACATATTAGATTAGATAACATGGCCAAAATGGAAAATGATAAATGTTGGAGGCAATATGGGAAAGTTGGGACACATAAACTTTTGGTGGAACTGTGAACTGATGTTGCTATTCTGTAGAATAATATGGAACCAGGCTCAAAGGGCCATAAAACTATGCTTACCTTTGACCTAGCAATGCTATTAGTAGGTCTGTATGTTAAAGTAATCAGAGATAAGGGAAAACGTAAAACAATATATATGTATGTATACACATATGATATTTATACATATATATTTTAAAAAATTAACCTTTGCCTTCTGTCTTGGAATCAATGATATTTATTGGTTCCAAGGCAGAAGAGCATTAATACCTAGGAAATGGGGGTTAAGGGATTTGCAAAGGATCATATTTAAGAAATGAAACCATTGTCAGAGATAATTGCTATAAATTTTTTCACTTAATTTGTTTTTTTCTTTAATATTTTGGTAAGATAGTTTGGTTTATACAAAGCCATTTTAATTTAATATAAACAATTTTATTTCATTTTTGTAAACTTTTTTATGCTTTTTATTATAAATTCTTCTCTTAAACAAGTCTGACAAGGTACACTTTTCGATGTTCCTCAGAATTTGTTCATTGTGTCACCCTTCATTTCTACTCATTTTGATTTTTCCTGGTTTATGGTGTGAGATGTTGGACTATATCTAGTTTCTGCTATATTGTATTCTAGTTTTGCAGTAAGTTTTGTCAAATAATGAATTTTTTTTCCCCCAAAGAATGGATCTTTGGATTTATGGAAGACTAAGTTGCTATGGACATTATCAACTTTGTACTGATTATGTAACACATTCCATTGATCCACTCCTCCATTTCTGAATCATTAGTTGATTACTGGTTTATATGGTTTCGGATCTTGTACTACTAGGTTGTGATTTTGTCTCTTTAATTTTTGATACTGGCAATTTGGTCTTCTTCTTTTTATCAAGTTAACCAATTTGTTTTCTATTACTTTATTTTTTTCAAAAAACAAATTCTTACCTTATTTATTTGTTCAATGATTTTCTTTGTTTTATTAATCACTCTTGACTTTCATGATTTCTGATTTGGTGTTCAATTGGGAATTTTTAATATGTTCTTTTTCTAGTTTTTTAGTTGTATGTCAAATTCATTGATCTCCTTTTACTATTTTATAGATGTAAGCATTTAGAGATTTAAATTTCCCACTAGTATTACTTTGGTTGAATCCCTAAAATTGTTCTACATAGTCTAATTTTCATTATCTTTAATGGAATTATTGATTCTATGTTTTATTCTTTGACCCACTTATAATTTTAAAGCATTTATTTAGTTTCTTTTTAATTTTTATTCTTTCTTTTTGTTGTCCTTTGTTGAATGTAATTTTATTGCTATATGGTCTGAAAAGTATGAATTTAATATTTTTGTTTTTCTATATTTTTTGTGAGGCTTCTTATGCTCCATCATATGGTCAATTTTTGTGAAAGTGTACTAATGCTCTGTTGGGGCAGTTGTAAACCCCTACAATCATTCTGGTGAACAGTTTAGAGTCATTCCCAAAGGTTCTTAAAACAGTACATACCCTTTGATCAACAATATCATTACTATGTTTGTATCCCAAAAAGATACAAAAAAAGGACGATCTATATATACAAAAATATTTAAATGGGGACAAATAATTGGAAAGAAAAGGAATATCTATTGCTTTAGAAATGACTGGATTAGAGTATATGATTATAATGGCATACTACTGTATTGTAAGAAATGGTGAGCAGGGGGAGCTTAGAAAAACCTAGAAAGTGCCTCCACAAACCGAAGCAGAATCAAATAAGCAGATACAGAAGAACATTGTACATATTGACAGGAATTCTGTATAATGAACAATTGTGAATAAAAGCTATTCTCAGCAATTCAATGATTTAAAACAATTCCTAACAACCCATGATAAAAAAAAAATACTCTCTGCTTCCAGAGAAGGAACTGATGGAATCTATATCCAGAACAAAGTAACTTTATTTCATTTTCTTTCTCAGTTGAGTTTGGTTTCTGTTTCTTTTCACATAAAAAGATTAATATGGGGAGAAGTGTTTTATATAATTTAACACATAAGTTTATATTTGATTACTTATCATCTCAGCATAGTAGGGAGGGAAGGATAATTCAACTTAAAATTCATTTAAAATACTGGAAATTGTTTTTACATTTAATTGAGGAAGAAAAATAAAATTAAATACAGACTGAACAATGACTTCTAATTTGAGGCCCAGGATAGAAAACTTAAGCTTACAAGCAACATAGGAAGGTTGAGAATATTTAACTATCATATATAGAAAAGATCACACAGATGTTTTGCCATAAGACGCATGTCTTGTAATTTTTTAGGAAAAAATGTGCATGGTAGTATTTATGGTAATAATAGTAGTAATGTTGATGATGATAATGTCTGTGTGTTTTTGTTATTTTAAAAGCACATTAAAGATTCTATTTCTTAATTACATGCAAAAAGACTGGAAATTAGTATCAAAGAATTCTTGGTGAGGAGGAGCTAAGATGGTATGGTAAAAATAGATTAAATGACAGCAGATTGACATGTACTCATTGTTTGGATTGTTTGGTTTGATGGGAAGATATTGTATCCTTTTAATGCATAATCCTTTTTCTCTCACTTTTTAAAATAACTTTTAAGAAAATTAACATAGAATTTTTAGTTTTGAGTTCCAAAATCTCTTTCTTCCTCCTCTCTCCCCACTTTGTGAAGGCATTTGTTGATTTAGATTACCCATGTGAAATCACGCAAAATATATTTCTACACAAGTCAAATAGCAAAATAATATATAGAAAAGAAAGAAAAGAAAAATAACATTTAAATGCTTTGCTTGGCATTCAACCTCTATTAATGTTTTTTCCTTTGGATATGGATAACACTTTGCATCATGAGTCCTTCTAAATTGTCAAAGTGGATCATTGTACTATATTGCTATTTCTGTGTTCAATGTTCCAATTCTATTTACTTCATTTTGCATCACTCCATTAAGCCTATCTATTTTATTTCTGAAACCACATTTTTCATCATTTATTGTAGTACAGTAAAATTAAATAATAATTATACACAATAACTTGTATAAACATTCACCAATTGACAGAAATCACCTCAATTTCTAATTCTTTGCCAGCACAAAAGAGCTGCTAGAAACATTTTATTTATATGAGACTCCGTTTTCTTTTTTCTCTTATTTCACTGGAGCATAGATTTAATAGTGGTATTGTTGGGTCAAAAGGTATTCAGAGTCCTTTGTCACTAGTTCAAAACTGTTCTCCAAGATGACAAAATAGATTCCCAACTCTCAAAATTGAATTAATGCCCCAGTTTTTCCAAATCCTACATTTGCCACTTTCCTCTTCTGTCACATCATCCCATATAATATATGTGAAGTGGTGTCAGGTTACACTTATAAACATTTGGATGTCCAAAGGGATAAGGAGAATGAGATGTGATGAGAAGGATGACACATATCAGGTGGGCCACTGAAGCTGGTAGCAATCAGAGACAAGGATTATTTATCACAGCAAGTATTTTATAGAGAAAGTGATGTAGGCCAAGAGTTTAGGTAAGCTTTTACAGGGACAATGGTCAGTAATGATTTACAATCTTAGTTTACCTCACCAAAGCTTAGACAGAATTTCTAAAGGATAATGAATCACAGATAAATACATAACCATATAACTAACTTCTTGCAGAAATTCTGCATCAATAATTTCTTTTTTTTTAAACATTATTTTATTTGGTCATTTTCATACATTATTCACTGGAAACAAAGATCATTTTCTTCCGCCCCACCCCCCACCCACCCCCCCGCCTTTCCCTCTCCCATAGACGACGCATGATTCCACTGGTTATCACATGTGTTCTTGACTCGAACCCATTTCCCTGTTGTTGGAATTTGCATTATAGTGTTCATTTAGAGTCTCTCCTCAGTCTTATCTCCTCCAACCCTGTAGTCAAGCAGTTGTTTTTCATCGGTGTTTTTATACTCCCACAGTTTATCCTCTGCTTGTGGGTAGTATTTTTTTTAGATCCCTGCAGATTGTTCAGGGAAATTGCATTGATACTAATGGAGAAGTCCATCACCTTCGATTGTACCACAATGTATCAGTCTCTGTGTATAATGTTTTCCTGGTTCTGCTCCTTTCGCTCTGCATCACTTCCTGGAGGTTGTTCCAGTCTCCATGGAACTCCTCCACTTTATTATTCCTTTTAGCACAATAGTATTCCATCACCAACATATACCACAATTTGTTCAGCCATTCCCCAATTGAAGGGCATCCCCTCATTTTCCAATTTTTGGCCACCACAAAGAGCGCAGCTATGAATATTTTTGTACAAATCTTTTTGTCCATTATCTCTTTGGGGTACAAGCCCAGCAGTGCTATGGCTGGATCAAAGGGCAGACATTCTTTTATCGCCCTTTGTGAATAGTTCTAAATTGCCCTCCAGAATGGTTGGATCAATTCACAACTCCACCAGCAATGAATTAATGTCCCCACTTTGCCACATCCCCTCCAGCATTCATTACTTCCCATAGCTGTCATGTTAGTCAATCTGCTTGGTGTGAGGTGATACCTCAGAGTTGTTTTGATTTGCATCTCTCTGATTATAAGAGATGTAGAGCACTTTTTCATATGCTTATTAATAGTTTTGATTTCTTTGGCTGAGAACTGCCTGTTCATGTCCCTTGCCCATTTGTCAATTGGAGAATGGCTTAATTTTTTGTACAATTGATTTAGTTCTTTATAAATTTGAGTAATTAAACCTTTGTCAGAGGTTTTTATGAAGATTGTTTCCCAGTTTGTTGCTAGCCTTCTGATTTTGGTTACATTGGTTTTGTTTGTACAAAAACTTTTTAATTTGATGTAATCCAGATTATTTATTTTGCATTTTGTAACTCTTTCTAATTCTTGCTTGGTTTTGAAGTATTTCCCTTCCCAAAGATCTGACATGTATACTATTCTGTGTTCGCCTAATTTTCTTATAGTTTCCTTCTTTATGTTCAAGTCATTCACCAATTTTGAATTTATCTCGGCGTAGGGTGTGAGCTGTTGATCTAAGCCTAATCTTTCCCACACTGTCCTCCAATTTTCCCAGCAGTTTTTATCAAATACTGGATTTTTGTCCCAAAAGCTGGGATCTTTGGGTTTGTCATATACTGTCTTGCTGAGGTTGCTTGCCCCCAGTCTATTCCACTGATCTTCCTTTCTGTCTCTTAGCCAGTACCAAATTGTTTTGATGACCGCTGCTTTGTAATATGGTCTGAGATCTGGGACTGCAAGACCCCCTTCCTTTGTATTTTTTTCATTATTTCCCTGGATATCCTTGATCTTTTGTTCTTCCAAATGAACTTTGTTATGTTTTTTTCTAAATCAGTAAAAAATATTTTTGGAAGTTCCATGGGTATGGCACTAAATAGATAGATGAGTTTGGGTAGGATGGTCATTTTTATTATATTGGCTCATCCTACCCATGAGCAGTTAATGTTCTTCTAATTGTTCAAGTCTAGTTTTAGTTCTGTGGAAAGTGTTTTGTAGTTGTGTTTATATAGATCCTGTGTTTGTCTCGGGAGATAGATTCCTAAGTATTTTATTTTGTCTAGGGTAATTTTGAATGGGATTTCTCTTTCTAGTTCTTGCTGCTGAGCTGTGTTGGAATTATATAGAAAAGCTGATGATTTATGTGGGTTTATTTTGTATCCTGCAACTTTGCTAAAGTTGTTGATTATTTCGATTAGCTTTTTGGTTGGATCTCTAGGATTCTTTAAGTAGACCTTCATGTCATCTGCAAAGAGCGATAATTTGGTCTCCTCCTTGCCTATTTTAATGCTTTCAATTTCTTTTTCTTCTCTAATTGATACTGCTAGTGTTTCTAATACAATGTCAAATAATAGAGGTGATAATGGGCATCCTTGTTTCACTCCTGAAATTAATGGGAATGGATTTAGTTTATCACCATTGCAGATGATATTAGCTGATGGTTTTAGATATATTTATTATTTTTAGGAATGACCCTTCTATTCCTATGCTTTCTAGTGTTTTTAGTAGGAATGGGTGTTGAATTTTATCAAAGGCTTTTTCTGCATCTATTGAGATAATCATGTTGTTCTTGTTGGTTTGCTTGTTGATGTGGTCAATTATGTGGATAGTTTTCCTAATGTTGAACCAGCCCTGCATCCCTGGTATAAATCCTACTTGATCATGGTGGATGACCCTTCTAATCACTTGCTGGAGTCTTTTTGCTAGTATCCTATTTAAGATTTTTGCATCTATATTCATTAGGGAGATTGGTCTATAATTTTCTTTCTCTGTTTTTGGCCTACCTGGCTTTGGAATCAGTACCATGTTTGTGTCATAAAAGGAGTTTGGTCGAACTCCCTCTTTGCTTATTATGTCAAATAGTTTGTATAGTATTGGGATTAACTGTTCTCTGAATGTTTGATAGAATTCACAGGTGAATGCATCAGGCCCTGGGGATTTTTTCTTAGGAAGTTCTTTGATGGCCTGTTGGATTTCTTTTTCTGATATGGGATTATTTAAGAAAACTATTTCTTCTTCTGTTAGTCTAGGCAATTTTTATTTTTGTAAATATTCATCCATATCACCTAGGTTGGTATATTTATTGCCATATAGTTGGGCAAAGTAGTTTTTAATGATTGCCTTAATTTCCTCTTCATTGGAGGTGAGATCCCCCTTTTCATCCTTGATGCTGTTAATTTGCCTTTCTTCTTTCCTTTTTTAAATTAGATTAACCAGTACTTTGTCTATTTTGTCTGTTTTTTCAAAGTACCAGCTTCTAGTCTTGTTTATTAGCTTAATAGTTCTGTCACTTTCTATTTTATTAATTTCTCCCTTAATTTTTAGGATCTCTAGTATGATTTTCTTCTGGGGGGTTTTAATTTGTTCATTCTCAAGTTTTGTGATTTGCATTTCCAATTCCTTGGTCTCTGTCCTCTAATTTGTTAATATATGCACTCAGGGATATGAATTTTCCTCTAAGTACTGCCTTGGCTGCATCCCATAAGGTTTGAAAGGATGTTTCGCCGTTGTCATTTTCTTCAAAGAAATTGTTAATTGTTTCTATGATTTCTTCTCTAACTATCTGATTTTGGAGTATCATGTTATTTAATTTCCAATTAATTTTTGATTTGGGTCTCCATGTACCCTTGCAGATAAATATTTTAATTGCCTTGTGATCTGAAAAGGCTGCAGTTATTATTTCTGCTTTTCTGCATTTGAATGCCATATTTCTATGACCTAGTGTATGATCTATTTTTGTGAATGTGCCATGTGGTGCTGAAAAGAAGGTGTATTCTTTTTTGTCCCTATTTATTTTTCTCCATATGTCTATTAATTCTAATTTTTCTAAGATTTCATTCACCTCTTTTACCTCTTTCTTGTTTATTTTTTGGTTTGATTTATCTAAATTTGATAGTGGTTGGTTCAAGTCTCCCACTAATATGGTTTTACTGTCTATTTCCTCCTTCAATTCTCCTAATTTCTCTATTAAAAATTTGGATGTTATACCATTTGGTGCATACATGTTGATTAGTGATATTCCCTCATTGTCTATACTCCCTTTTAGCAGAATATATTTACCTTCGCTATCCCTTTTGATCAGGTCTATTTGTACTTTGGCTTTGTCAGATATCATGATTGCAACTCCTGCCTTCTTTCTATCGGTTGAGGCCCAAAAGGTCTTACTCCAACCTTTAATTCTAACCTTGTGAGTGTCAACCCACCTCATATGTGTTTCTTGAAGACAACATATGGTAGGGTTTTGGGTTCTAATCCAATCTGCTATTTGTCTACATTTTATGGGTGAGTTCATCCCATTCACGTTCAAAGTTATGATTGTCATTTGTGGATTCGCTGGCATTTTGATATCTTCCCCTAGTTCTGACCTTTCTTCTTTAGCTTTCTCCTTTTGAACCAGTGATTTACTTTAGGTCAGTCCCCCTAGTCCCCTCCCTTGAGATGCTTCCCTTTCTAGCCCCTCCATTTTTATGCTCCCTTCCCCTCCCCCTCTCCTTCCCTCCCTTTTTATACTCCCTCCCCCCTCCCCCTCCTTAATTTTCCTTTCTTTCTTGCCCTAATGGATAAGATAGAATTCAGGATCCCACTGGATCTAGATGTTCTTCCCTCTCAGATTTGATTTCACTGAGAGTAAGGTTTAAGTAATTCCACTTCATGCTCTCTTCCTCTCTTTCTCATATGAGAGGTCTTCCCCTCCCCTTCCCATATGTATCTTTATATGTGAAAGATTATTCTATTGATTCCCCCCCCCCTATTTCTTGAAGTTAATCTTAGTATTATCGACGGTTCCCCCCTCCCTTTTCCTTTCTTTGCCCCCACTTTCCCCAAATCTTCTTAATGCCCCAATCTTTCCCTATGCATGTTTCTTCTAACTACTCTTATGATGATACAATTTATGAGAGTTACACAAAACATTTTCCCCACATATTAATATATATAATTTGATGTAAATGTAGTCCTTATAGAAGAGAGTTTGACTTAAAGAAAAAGATAAGATTCATCTCCTTTTCCCTTTCTTTAATATTTACCTTTTCATGTTTCTCTTGCTTTCTGTGCTTGGATATCGAACTTTTCACAGAGCTCTGGTCTTTTCTTAGCAAATGCTTGGAAATCTTCTATTTTGTTGAATGCCCATACTTTGACCTGGAAGTATATAGTCAGTTTTGCTGGGTAGTTGATTCTTGGTTGGAGACCCAGCTCTCTTGCCTTTCTAAATATCGTGTTCCATTCTTTGTGGTCTCTTAGTATGTTAGCCGCTAAGTCGTGTGTGTTAGCCGCTAAGTCGTGTGTGATCCTTATGGGAGCCCCCTTATATCTGAAGCTCTTCTTCTTGGCTTCTTGTAGGATTTTCTCCTTTTCTTGGAAGCTCTTGAATTTGGCAATTACATTCCTAGGGGTTGTCTTTTGGGGATTTAGTACAGAAGGTGTTCTATGAATCCTTTCTATTTCTATTTTGCCCCCTTGCTCCAGAACTTGGGGGCAATTTTCTTTTATAATCTCCTGTAGAATAATATCCAGTTTGTTGTTTACCTCTGGTTTTTCTGGGAGACCGATAATACGGAGATTTTCTCGTCTTCCTCTGTTCTCCAGGTCTGTGACCTTCTCAGTGAGATATTTTATGTTTTCTTCCAATTCATTAATTATTTGGGTTTGCTTTATTGATTCTTGCTGTTTTATCATCTCGCTTTCTTCGAGGTGCTTAATTCTGGTCTTTAGGGACTGGTTTTGCTTTTCAGCCTTGTCTGCCCTTCTATTGGATGCTTCGAGTTCTTTTTCCAATTGAGCATTCTTATCTGTCAGACAGCTGATCTCTTTCTCCCATTTTTCTTTCCAGGTTTCCATCTTTTGGATAAGTTCCAGTTTGAGATCTTCCAGAGCTTGTTGATAGTTTCCATTTTGGGAGGCGTGTTCTGAATTTTTTTGGATTTCCTCCTCATTCTCCTCTTTTCCTTGGGTACTTCCACCATAAAAGTTTTCAATAGTCACTTTTTTCCCTTTCTTCCTGGAGGCTTGATTTTGGGCCATGTGAGCCATCCCTTTGGTGGTTTTATTCCCCTTTCCTTTTTGTTCTGGGATCTGTGTTATATGGGCGGTTTTTCTGTGAATTTAGGTTGCTTCAGACTAGTTCTTCCCAGCCTCCGAGGTTTCTTAGAGTGCTGGGTCCCTGATCACAGCCATACTGCCCAGGTGTTCAGCTCCACCCAGATAATCAACGCGTGGTCCACCCCTGGTGTTTAGCCCCGAGGAGATGTTCAAAGCAGCCGCCCCAAGTACAGTTCCGCTGTAGCACTGGATTCTCCAGTGAAACCGCCCTGAGACGTTTTTTCCTGGCAGTCCCCAGATCCCAAGGACCCTGGAGTGCCCCCCCCCCCAGACAGAGAAGTTCCCCACTCACTCGCTGTCCCGGTGAGCCCTCAGGTAGCTCACTCTGGTTTAGTGGGGGAGGTGGGGTGGGGGAAGGGTGGCTCAGTTCACTTTTCTGTGCAAGCTTTTCCTCCTTATTATAGTGTGGAAATGTTCAAACCCCAAGTACCTTAGCCTCTGTGGAGTACTGGGAGTACTGGGTGTCCTTCTGTTCCTCCAAAGGTGATTTTTATGCTCCTTTGATGTAGTCTATTTCGTTCGGTGCCGGGGAGAGGAAGCGTGTGGCGTCTATATTGCAGCCATGATTATCCGGAAGTCTCTGCATCAGTAATTTCTTGGAAGAATACATAGTTTGTAAAAAGTACAGCAGGGAAAGGTTAAAAAGGGAGGTTGGGGGCCTCATGTGAGGAGTGATTCTGGCTTTGATTTTACTGGGTTCCACTCACTACTGGACACTATAAAGTGGTACCTCAAATTTACTTCAATTTGTATTTTGCTAATCAATAGTGATTTAGGGTATTTTTATATGACTAAAGAATATTTTTCCCCTTTTGGATCTTACCTGTTTATTTGGTTAGCCAATGTATCAACTGAAATATGATTAATACTTCTTTTGAATTTTAGCTATCTTAATTTTTATCAAATTATCTTAAATTTTAACACTTCTTCATTTATCTGCCAAGTAAATTTTATTGTGCTTCTTATTTATTTATGATATTACAACTTATATCTAAATCACATAGCTATTTTGATCTTATATTTATTATTATTTTTAATATATGAAATGATGATTGTCAGAGTCAAGATGGCGTAGTAGAAGCAGCAAAAGTCCAGAACTCTGAAAACACTTCCTTACCGATCACAAACTGAATGCTCCTAGGGGACTGAAAATCAAACCTAACAACAAGAAAGAGCCAAGGAACCCTCCTGCTGGACAATCCAAAAGGTATGCACCCCCAACAAAAAGCCAGAATCAAGAACACTTGGGTTTTGTACAGTTTAAAAGAGTTGTTGCCTTAAAGTGTGACTACAAAAATATGGTTTCAAGACTTTGAATTGCCAAAACTGTAAAGATAGTTTTTAGTGTCTTGATTTTATATTAAAAATAAAGTGGTCACTATGGGAAAATTCCCAAAATATTAAATATCCAAGTCAGCTGGGTTTTATGGAGATTTTAATTAATACAAATTAAGGAATTAATGAAAGGGAGAGAGAGAGAATAAGAGGAAATAATGAGAAAAGGGCTAGGCCAGCCTAGGCCAGTCTAGGCTTAAGACTTAAGAGAGATATTAGTCAGTCTTTTATCAAATCACCACAAGATCCTTCCAAGCAAAATTCTAGTGTTCAGAGAGACCCTCCAGTATAGCTCAGGAAGCTGAACTAAGTTCAGCCACCAAGAGAGAGCCAGCCTCCAATTCAGCTCCAAAGCTGAATTTAGTTTAGAGGCCTTCTGGTCTCCGTTTAAAGAGAATTTTCTCCTATGTCACCTCCCCTAAATTTTCACATCTACCAATCACAGTAGACATTTTCACAGGACTGGCCATTCTTAATTCACATCTTCTTTAGTTATCAACTTCTCTGGGTAGACTAAAGCTTCACACCTCTTTTGTTAAGCTTGTCCCTTGCAAGTTTGCATGTTGCCTGACCTTTTAGTGATTAATTCATAGGTACTTAGCACCCTTTTGTATTAGACCTAAAATAGACCAAGCTTACGGGTTTTAGCTTTACTTTAAGTATGGGCTGGGTACCTTTCCATTGTTCAGTAAGGAGTTTTACAACTTTATCTTCCCCTAAAGTATGCCTAAGTATGGGTGGAGTAATGTTAGAAGTCCCCACATTCCTGATCAAGTACCTTCATTATTTAAAATGGGTTTAGCTTAATCAAATCTTCTGAAGTAAGGTCTGCGAATTTTTAAGATTCACAAGTCTGAGAAATTTTAAGATTCACAATACCCCCTGATGATCATTGGGAGACTAGTCTCCCCATTGATCATTTAACATAATCATCTTATAGTCCTAAACACACTTATAACTACAGATATATACAATATTCAATTTTCTAAGAGGAAATTAAAGTAGTGAGGGAGGAATAGAAAAGAAAAAAAGCAAAACCAATGTTTTGCTAGGCTCATTGACAGAAAGCCAAATTAGGGGCAATCCCTTTTGGCATAAAAAGTGTACATTTACAATAAATGTTCAATCAAACTTCAGTTCAATCAACCATATCCAAAGTTCATTCTTGATCTTCTTAATGTAGTGTGGGTTTTTTTGCATCTTTCTGCAACAGTTCATTCTCTGGATTTAGGAGTCAGCAAACTTCTTCCTTGAAAATCTTTTCTCAAACAAAATCAAAATCTTGGATTTTTATAAAAATACAATCTCAAATCAAAAATAAAAAAACAATCTTAGATTTTAAATTAAAATACAATCCCCCCTGAAGTAGGTGTTTAAAAAAAACATCCAGTTGAGCTCAGTATGCAATGTTGAGTTATGGGGAGGGAAGGAAATCAATATGATAAATTAATTCACATGAAAACATAACAGAGCCCCTCCAGGGTATTTATGTTTTAGAATGTTATTCCTATAATCAACTAGAAACATTTTGACTCCAAATGATTACTTGATTCACAGTTTAAGGGGAAGGCAGAAGGAAGACCTCAGGACCCCTCCCACTCCCCACCTAGAGTGCTTAGCCTCCAGTGGCAGTGGGAACCTCGGGGTAGGCAAAGGCGATTGTCTGGAGGGTGTACCTTTATGCCAAGGTTGTGCCAGGCACAGAGCAAAAACACAGGTGGTGGGGAAGGAGCTAGAGAGGGAATGAAGAACCAGCAGCCTGGTCAGAACTGCTGATACCCTTCATATTTCTCCAGCCTTCCAGGAGGTTTTGGCCTCAGGGCACATGCAGCCCAACCCAGCTGAGTTTAACCCCATCAAAAGTTTTCAGAGGTCAGGGAAACCCAAGTTACAATACCCCTCCCCCATAGACTGCTGGAATTTAATCCACTAAAAAGCCTCCAGAGGACAGGGAAGCTCAAAAGCCAACACCCCTCCCCCACAGACTGCACAGAGATCTTCAGTCAAAGTTCCAAAAGGGGAGATTGACAGAAACCCCCCAAACCATAAAAGTGAGAGGAGCAAGAGCAAAGAGAAATACAGGAAGCAAACAAGGGGTAAATATGAGCAAACAACAGAAAAAGAAGAAAGAAATTACAATGGACAGATTCTGTACAGGCAACAAACAAAGAGCAAATGGAACAGAGGAGGAGGGATCATCAAACAATAAATAAGCAATCCCAGTGAATTGGATACAGGCATTGGAAGAACTCAACATGCAATTCAAAACAAAATTAAGAGAGGCTGAAGACAATTGGGGAAAAGGGCTTAAATACTAAGATAAGTCATCTGGAAACAGAAAATAGTGTCTTGAGGGCCAAAATCAAATAGCTTGAAAATGAGGCAAAGGAGATGAAAGATGAGGCAAAGGAGATGAGAGATGAGATAAAGAGGATGAAAGATGACCTCCAAAGAAAATCAGACCAGAAGGAGAATGACCAAAAATCTAGGGATGAAATCCAGTCTTTAAGAACCAGAATACAACAACTAGAATTAAGTGACCTCACAAGGCAGCAGGACACTATAAAACAAAACCAAAAGAATAAAAAAAATTGAGGAAAATATGAAGCATCTCATTCACAAAGCAAAAGATTTAGAAAGTCTTTCAAGGAGAGACAATTTAAGTCATTGGACTACCAGAAGGCCATGACAAAAGAAAAAACCTGGACATAGTACTATAGGAAAATATTCAAGAAAACAGTCCCGATATTCTAGAACAAGAGGGAAAAGTGGAGATTGAAAGAATTCACCGATCATCTCCTGATCTTAATCCCCAACTGTCAACACCCAGGAATGTTATAGCCAAATTCAAGAACTATTAGATCAAATAAAAAATATTTCAAGCTACCAAGAAGAAGTCATTCAGATACTATGGAACCACAGTGAGGATAACACATGATCTGGCTGCATCTACACTGAAGGACTGAAAGACATGGAATATGACATTCTGGAAAGCAAGGGAAATAGGTCTACAAACAACAATCAAATACCCAGCAAAACTGACTATATTCTAACAGGGGAAAGTATGGTCATTCAGCAAAATAGAAGAATTCTAAGAATTTGTAAAGAAAAGACCAGACCTGAACAGAAAATTTGATGTCCAAGCACAGAACTCAAGAGAATCATCAAAAGGTAATTTTAAAAGAGAGAAAAAAGAAAAACAAAACAAAACAAACAAACAAAAAACCTTTTTTTTTTAAGAGACGCAATAAGGTAAAATGATATGTATCCCTAGAAAAGAGGTCATTGGTAAATCTTAAAAACTGTTGTTACCACCTGGGCAGCTAGAAGAATTACACTTAGAGGGAACAGTGACAAACTGTATAGGATGAAATAACAGGACATAAATAGGTATATAAACAGATATATATATATATATATGCATAAAGATATATACATGTGTATATACATTTATACAACTAGAGCTAAAACAAGAGGTTAATACCAAAAGAAATGGGAAAAGAAACAAAAGGGGTTAAATTGATATGTCACAAAGAAGCTAATGGCTGGAGGGGGGGGGGAACATCAATACACTGGAAGGGTAAAGAGTTGGAGATAGGAAATATTCAACTCTTACATGCATTAAAATTGACCCAAAGAGGGAAGAACAGTCCAATCCATTGGGGCAGAGAATAGATTCAAGACCTATAGGGGAAAAGAAAAGTAACAAACAGAATGGTGGGGAGGGAAGGAAATCAATATGATAAATTAATTTACATTAAAACATAATAAAGCCTCTACAGGGTATTTATGTTTTAGAATGTTATTCCTATAAGCAACTAACAACATTTTGACTCAAAAACTGAATAAATGATTACTTGATTTCAAATCTGAGGTATTTTTAAAGTAACTGATCAAAACATTATTTAGTCTTCTGCCTGTTTCCCCTACAAGCAAGCCTGACTCTTAATGTGATTACTTTCAGATTTTCATATAGAAGTTGAATGAGACCATGAACTCCCTTCTTTGTGGGGCCCCTAATTCTTCCTTACATCTGTCACTGTTTCAGATATCTAAGAGATTTTTTTCTTCAGAAACTCATATTGTACAAAGATGTGATGATTCTCTTTCACTTTTCTTTTCTTACAGAATTTATATCACCTCCCCTTTTTAGGAAATTAGGGGAAAGAGTGATTGTGGAATTTTATCTATACATGGAATCACAAAATTTGAAAGTTGGCAGGCACCTCAGTAGCTAACTAGTCCATTTTATGGTATCCCCACTAGTATTCCTCTCAAGTGACAATCCTAAATATTCTGCAATTCCAGGAGAGCATAGGTGATATTCCACACTTTTATAATATCTCAATACCTCAAATACAGAAAGTAAATTTATGGTTAGTAGATTGATTTGTTTGACTGTTGTTTTCTTTAAAAATTTAAATGGAGCTTGCAAAATATAGGAAATGGATTTAGAATCAAGAAGACTTATTCGAATTCAACTCCAGAAATTTAATAGCTGTGTGACTCTGGACAAATTACTTCACCTCTTCCTCCTTCAGTTTCTCACTATATTAAATGGGAATAACAACAATTACATCTCAGGGTTATTATGAAGATAAATAAAACAAGTTGTTTGTAAAGTACTTAGTTCAGTATCTGGCACTCAATAAACATTTAATAATTGCTTGTTCATTTCCCTTCCTTCCCCCTTGCCTCTGTTAAGAGGGGAAGGTTTTTTTTTTCCTTTTTTTTTTTTAAAATATATTTTATTTGATCATTTCCAAGCATTATTCGTTAAAGACATAGATCATTTTCTTTTCCTCCCCCCCCACCCCCCATAGCCGACGCGAGAGTCCACTGGGCATTAGATGTTTTCTTGATTTGAACCCATTGCTTTGTTGATAGTATTTGCACTAGAGTGTTCATTTAAAGTCTATCCTCTGTCATGTCCCCTCAACCTCTGTCTTCAGGCAGTTGCTTTTTCTCGGTGTTTCCACTCCCATAGTTTATCCTTTGCTTATGAATGGTGTTTTTTTTCTCCTGGATCCCTGAAAGTTGTTCAGGGACATTACACCGCCCCTAATGGAGAAGTCCATTACGTTCGATTATACCACAGTGTATTAGTCTCTGTGTACAATGTTCTCCTGGTTCTGCTCCTCTCGCTCTGCATCACTTCCTGGAGGTTGTTCCAGTCTCCATGGAACTTCTCCACTTTATTATTCCTTTGAGCACAATAGTATTCCATCACCAACATATACCACAGTTTGTTCAGCCATTCCCCAATTGATGGGCATCCCCTCGTTTTCCAGTTTTGGGCCACCACAAAGAGCGCAGCTATGAATATTTTTGTACAAGTCTTTGTGTCCATTATCTCTTTGGGGTACAGACCCAGCAGTGCTATGGCTGGGTCAAAGGGTAGATATTCTTTTGTCGCCCTTTGGGCATAGTTCCAAATTGCCCTCCAGAATGGTTGGATCAGTTCACAGCTCCACCAGCAATGAATTAATGTCCCTACTTTGCCACATCCCCTCCAGCATTCATTACTTTCCTTTGCTGTTATGTTAGCCAATCTGCTAGGTGTGAGGTGATACCTCAGAGTTGTTTTGATTTGCATCTCTCTGATTATAAGAGATGTAGAACACTTCTTCATGTGCTTGTTAATAGTTTTGATTTCTTTATCTGAGAACTGCCTATCCATTTCCCTTGCCCATTTATCAATTGGAGAATGGCTTGATTTTTTGTACAATTGATTTAGCTCATTATAAATATGAGTAATTAAACCTTTGTCAGAGGTTTCTATGAAGATTTTTTCCCAATTTGTTGTTTCCCTTCTGATTTTAGTTATATTGGTTTTGTTTGTACAAAAGCTTTTTAGTTTGATGTAGTCAAAATTATTTATTTTACATTTTGTGATTCTTTCTATATCTTGCTTGGTTTTAAAGCCTTTCCCCTCCCAAAGGTCTGACATGTATGCTATTCTGTGTTTACCCAATTTACTTATGGTTTCCTTCTTTATGTTTAAGTCACTCACCCATTTTGAATTTATCTTGGTGTAGGGTGTGAGGTGTTGATCTATTCCTAGTCTCTCCCACACTGTCTTCCAATTTTCCCAGCAGTTTTTATCGAATAGTGGATTTTTGTCCCAAAAGCTGGGATCTTTGGGTTTATCGTATACTGTCTTGCTGAGGTCGTTTTCCCCCAGTCTATTCCACTGATCTTCCTTTCTGTTTCTTAGCCAGTACCAAATTGTTTTGATGACTGCTGCTTTGTAATATAGTTTGAGGTCTGGGACTGCAAGGCCCCCATCATATGTGTTTTTTTTCATTATTTCCCTGGATATCCTTGATCTTTTGTTCTTCCAAATGAACTTTGTTATGGTTTTTTCTAAATCAGTGAAGAAGTATTTTGGTAGTTCAATGGGTATGGCACTAAATAGATAAATAAGTTTGGGTAGGATGGTCATTTTTATTATATTGGCTCGTCCTATCCATGAGCAGTTAATGTTTTTCCAATTGTTCAAGTCTAGTTTTAGTTGTGTGGCGAGTGTTTTGTAGTTGTGTTCATATAGTTCCTGTGTTTGTCTTGGGAGATAGATTCCTAGGTATTTTATTTTGTCTAAGGTGATTTTGAATGGGATTTCTCTTTCTAGTTCTTGCTGCTGAGCTGTGTTGGAGATATATAGAAAAGCTGATGATTTATGTGGGTTTATTTTGTATCCTGCAACTTTGCTAAAGTTGTTGATTATTTCAATTAGCTTTTTGGTTGAATCTCTAGGATTCTTTAAGTAGACCATCATGTCATCCGCAAAGAGTGATAACTTGGTCTCCTCCTTGCCTATTCTGATACCTTCAATTTCTTTATCTTCTCTAATTGCTACTGCTAGTGTTTCTAGTACAATGTCAAATAGTAGAGGTGATAATGGGCATCCTTGTTTCACTCCTGATCTTATTGGGAATGCATCTAGTTTATCCCCATTGCAGATGATATTAGCTGTTGGTTTTAGATATATACTGTTTATTATTTTTAGGAATGACCCTTCTATTCCTATGCTTTCTAATGTTTTTAATAGGAATGGGTGTTGTATTTTATCAAAGGCTTTTTCTGCATCTATTGAGATAATCATGTGGTTCTTGCTAGTTTGCTTGTTGATGTGGTCAATTATGTGGATGGTTTTCCTAATGTTGAACCAGCCCTGCATCCCTGGTATGAATCCTACTTGATCATGGTGAATGATCCTTCTGATCACTTGCTGGAGTCTTTTTGCTAGTATCCTATTTAAAATTTTTGCATCTATATTCATTAGGGAGATTGGTCTATAGTTTTCTTTCTCTGTTTTTGACCTGCCTGGTTTTGGAATCAGTACCATGTTTGTGTCGTAAAAGGAGTTTGGTAGAACTCCCTCTTTGCTTATTATGTCAAATAGTTTGTATAGTATTGGGGTTAACTGTTCTCTGAATGTTTGATACAATTCACAGGTGAATCCATCAGGCCCTGGGGATTTTTTCTTAGGAAGTTCTTTGATGGCTTGATGGATTTCAATTTCTGATATGGGATTATTTAAGAATTCTATTTCCTCTTCTGTTAGTCTAGGCAGTTTGTATTTTTGTATATATTCATCCATTTCTCCTAAATTGGTGTATTTATTGCCATATAATTGGGCAAAGTAATTTCTAATGATTGCCTTAATTTCCTCCTCATTGGAGGTGCTGTCCCCCTTTTCATCTTTAATGCTGTGAATTTGCTTTTCTTCCTTCCTTTTTTTAATTAGATTGACCAGTACTTTGTCTATTTTGTTTGTTTTTTCAAAGTACCAGCTTCTTGTCTTATTTATTAAATCAATAGTTCTATCACTTTCGATTTTATTAATTTCTCCCTTAATTTTTAGGATTTCTAATTTGGTTTTCTGCTGGGGGTTTTTAATTTGATCGCTTTCGAGTTTTTTCAATTGCATTTCCAATTGATTGATCTCTGCTCTCCCTTGTTTGTTAATATGAGCTTTCAGGGATATGAATTTGCCTCTGATTACCGCTTTGGCTGCATCCCAAAAGGTTTGAAAGGATGTTTCACCATTGTCATTTTCCTTGATGAAATTATTAATTGTTTCTATGATTTCTTCTTTAGCTAAACGGTTTTGGAGTATCATATTGTTTAATTTCCAATTGGTTTTAGATTTGGTTTTCCTTGTACCATTACTAATCATTATTTTTATTGCCTTGTGATCTGAGAAGGCTGCATTCATTATTTCTGCTTTTTTGCATTTGTGTGCTATGTTTCTGTGACCTAATGTATGGTCAATTTTTGTGAATGTGCCATGTGGTGCTGAGAAGAAGGTGTATTCCTTTTTATCCCTATTTATTTTTCTCCATATGTCTATTAATTCTAATTTTTCTAAGATTTCATTCACTTCTTTTACCTCTTTCTTATTTATTTTTTGATTCGATTTATCTAAATTTGATAATGGTTGGTTTAAGTCTCCCACTAGTATGGTTTTATTGTCTATTTCTTCCTTCAATTCTCCTAGTTTCTCCATTAGAAATTTGGGTGCTATATTATTTGGTGCATACATGTTGATTAATGATATTTCCTCATTGTCTAGAGTCCCTTTTAACAAAATATAATTACCTTCCCTATCCCTTTTGATCAGGTCTATTTTTGCATTGGCTTTATCAGATATCATGATTACCACTCCTGCCTTCTTTCTATCAGTTGAAGCCCAGAAGGTCTTACTCCATCCTTTAATTCTGACCTTGTGGGTGTCAACCCGCCTCATGTGTGTTTCTTGAAGACAACATATGGTAGGGTTTTGGATTCTAATCCATTCTGCTATTCGTCTACGTTTTATGGGTGAGTTCATCCCATTCACGTTCAAAGTTATGATTGTCATTTGTGGACTCCCTGGCATTTTGATTGCCTTCCCTAATTCTAACCTTTTCTTCTTCGGCTCTACCTTTTAGTCCAGTGATTTACTTTGAATCAGTCCCCCTTGTCCCCTCCCTTGATGTTTCCCTTTTTAGTCCCTCCCTTTTTGTTCCCTCCCCCTCCCCCCTCTCTTTCCCTCCCTTTTTGTTCTCCTTCTCCCCCTCCCCCCCTTGGTTTTCCCTTCTCCTTACCCTTGTTGGGTAAGATAGAATTCAAGATCCCAATGGATCTGGATGTTTTTCCCTCTCAGAGTTGATTTCCCTGAGATTGAGGTTTAAGTAAACCCCCCCCCTCTCTTCCTCTCCTTCTTATAGGAGTTTTCT
Source organism: Monodelphis domestica (assembly GCF_027887165.1). Classification (NCBI taxonomy): domain Eukaryota; kingdom Metazoa; phylum Chordata; class Mammalia; order Didelphimorphia; family Didelphidae; genus Monodelphis; species Monodelphis domestica. The sequence goes on from NC_077232.1 coordinate 162,175,586, forward strand.
TCCCCTCCCCTTCCCCTGTGAATCTTTGTGTGAGAACCATTATTCTATTTGGTCTTTCTTTACCCCCTATTTATACATTACATTTTCCCCACATATTAGTATACATAGGTTGATATAAATGTAGTCCTTATAGAAGAGAGTTTGAGTAAAAGAAGATAACATTTTTCCCCTTTCCTTAATATTTACCTTTTCAGGTATTCCTTGCTCTTTGATTTTCGGTATCAAACTTTCCACAGAGCTCTGGTCTTTTCTTTGCAAAAAGTTGGAAGTCTTCTATTTTGTTGAATGCCCATACTTTCCCTTGGAAGTATATAGTCAGTTTTGCTGGGTAGCTGATTCTTGGTTGGAGACCCAGCTCTCTTGCCTTTCTGAAGATCATGTTCCATGCCTTACGATCATTCAGCGTAGAACTTGCAAGGTCTTGTGTGACCCTGATTGGCATTCCTTTATATCTAAATTGTCTTTTTCTGGCTTCCTGTAGGATTTTTTCTTTTGTTTGATAGCTTTGGAATTTGGCAATTACATTCCTGGGAGTTGTCTTTTGGGGGTTTAGTGTAGAAGGTGTTCTGTGAGCTCTGTCAGTGGCTGTATTGCCCCCTTGTTCTAGAATCTCTGGGCAATTTTCTTTGATTATATCTTGTATCACCATGTCCAGTTTGGTGTTTATTTCTGGCTTTTCTGGGAGTCCAATTATTCTTAAATTTTCTCTTCTCCCCCTATTTTCCAGATCTATCACCTTGTCGGTGAGATATTTTATGTTCTCTTCTAATTTCTTGGTGTTTTGGCTTTGCTTTATTAGTTCTTGCTTTAAAGCCTGGTTTTCTTTTACAGTTTGGTCAAACTGGTTTTGTAGATGCGTATATTTCTTTTGCATCATTTCCCACTTTTCCTCCCAGAGGGCTTCCATCTTTTTGGTCCTTTCTGATTCAAATTCTTCATGGGTTTGTGGAGAGTTTCTATTTCCTTTGGAGGATTTTGGAGAATTTTCTTGTATATCTTCTTCTATCTGCTCTGTATTTTGTATTTTGGCTCCATAGAATGTGTCCAGAGTCGCCCCTTTCTTCTTATTTTTCTTGGTATTTTGGGGCTTCTGTGCTTCTGTGGAGTTTGTCATCTCTGAACGTGGAGGATTGGCTTTTCTTGTCTTTGTCTGGTGATCAGAGGCTTTAGTCCTGGGCAGATGGTTCTATGACTTTCCCTGGGTTAAACTGAATATGCCTCACTGGAACTGGAATGGAAGGGTCGGACCACGAGGCCACACTCTCCCCCTGGCTCGATTTCCGGAAGTTGCCTTCAGAATCCCTGGCCGTGAGGCTGTTTCGTCGGCCTGCGGGGGGATGGGCTGCCGCTTCCCCAAGCTCCGAGAGCACAGACTTTCACTGAGACTTGGATAGCAGGATCCAGCCCGTGAGGCTGTCTTGCCCGCCCTGAGGGTTGCTGTTGTTTTGACCAGCTCTCTGCAGCGGAGGCCCCAGGCAGTAACTTTCCCCTGGACCGACCAGCTCTTTGCAGCGGAGGCCCCAGGCAGTAACTTTCACCCGGACCTACGGGCTCTCTGCAGCGGAAGCCCCAGGCAGTAACTTTCACCCGGACTGGGACTTGGGTAGAAGACCCTGAGGGTTGTTGTTCCTCAGACCCTGCTCTCTGAGCCCGGCGCGGCTGCCGCTTCCGGGAGCCTTGGACTCTGCGCTCCTACCCCTGAGGTCCGGGGGCTCTCGGGTTCTGGCTTTTAAGGGGAGCCGTACCTTTTGAACCGGGTCCAGGTCCAGGAGGAGGGTTCCCAGGGTCTGTGCTGTTGATCGTTTTGAATTTCGGCGCCTTAGGAGCTTCTAGTTTGAGATCGGTCGGGAAGGGTTTTCCGGAGATCTGAACTTCAGCTTTCTCTAAGCCGCCATCTTAACCGGAAGTCCTTTTTTTCCTTTTTTGATATCCATGCTTGATCAATCTCTGGATAGTGTTCTTTTTTCTTCCTTTCTCTCTTTGTTTTTCTCTATTTATTTTTCCTTTCTTTTTCACTTACTTTAGTTTCTTCTTAATTCTATTTTCTTTGATCCTTTCATTGTTTCTTTTTTCTTTCTTCCATTTTTAACTCTCTCCATTTTTATTATTGTAATCTGTAATATTTTTTATTTTAATAGTATTGTATTGATTTTATTTGTTTACTAATGATGAGTTTATTTAAATCTTACATGCTTATCTGAAATCATTATCATAAATCATTATGAAATTAATAATGTCCTATTGCTTTCATGATACATTACACTCATTTTCATTTCAGCCATAGTTATTTCATTTAACAACCCTACAGTATTCTGAGAGAATGCTTAGGAAATTTCTAAATAGCATCAAGGAGGGAAAAGATGAGTTGCAGCTCTGAAACAAAATTCTGCTGAAGTGTAAATTATTTTTTAGAATTACCACATTTTTCCCTCAGACTCAAAAATAAGCTAGTTTTAAAAGCAATATTCTATTTTAAAGTGTACACACAGAGAATATGACATGCACATAATATATGGACAGTATAAAACAAACATCTGTTTCATTAATTTACTGATTAATTGGAAATATTAGATTTTTTAAATTACCTACTTCCCCCAAAATGAAATAAAATAAGTTTCTTAAGTTCAATGTTCATATCTATCCTCTACAGTCAGCTCCTCTTGCTCTCTCTTTTCCCTCTCTCTTTCTTTCAATTACTCTCTCTCTCTCTCTCTCTCTCTCTCTCTCTCTCTCTCTCTCTCTCACACACACACACACACACACACACACACATACACACACACCTTAGACAAGTAAAATCTTTGTGACTTTTCCATGTCATTTACTAAAAAGACACTTGGAAAATATGAATTCCATGTCCTCTCTGAATCAAGTCTATGATCATATCAGTAAAGTCCTTGAAACTTATGATAATTTAAAGACTAAATTTATTTTTAAATAAATTTAGAAAATTGGAAGGGTGATCAATTCAATGAAAAGCTTTCAATAGGCACAAATAATTAAGATATGTAAATGTATCTTCTGAGTAGGAAAATATGGTCATTTATACATTATTATTTTGAATGTACTTTGATATCCCTCTGTCCACACACACACATACACACAAAACAAAGAGAAAAACAGAAAATCCTTTTTAGTTATCTTGTTAATACCCCCAAATAAGATTATAAAAGATTTTTTTTCAAAGAGATTATTTTATTTTGATTGAAGTAGTTTTATTCTCCACAAAATTGCAAATACTCTACAGAATTAATACCCTAAGCATTGGGAGTAATTTACAATTTAGTATGAATGAATATGTTAGCTACATACCTAATGTCAGATTTTGCAATTTCTGCCTTGGAACCAATACATATTATTGGTTTTAAGATGGAAGGTAAGGGTTGAAAAGAAAAAGCATTAAGGAGAAACATGGTAATGACAGAAGTCAGACTCACCTATGCTGATGATTTACAAGATTCAGAGTCTAGGTAATATTTTTCACAAAGTTCATAAAAATTGTATAAGAATTTCAGATATTTTCTCTTGGAAAATTGGTGTTATTCCTCAGAAAGTTCTTCATAGCTTTTATAGATTTTTTTTTGCCTTTTCTAATTTTCTAATGGTGCTTTGTTCTTTCCATCATATCAGAATTGGGTATTTGTTCACTCTACTTCCAAACATGGTTGTTCTTGAAAGTAAAGGAATCTATTAAGATATCAGAGATATGATGAACTATTATGGATAAAAAGTCAGGATGAATATGGTAATGGTGCAATGATGCAATGATTTTCCTGATCCATCTCTTTAAAATTTTTAGAAATCTATGAGTTTTCCCTATAATTTTTTGAAAAAGGCTTACTTGAGAAAAGTTGGAGGTTGATAGAAAGCTTAAGCCTGAATAAAAGCTTCCTAAAGTACTTTGGTTGTTAAAGGTTCATTTTGGTAGGAATTTGACAAAAGTGAGGACAGTTTGATAAAAACAGTTTGATTTAGAAGTTCAGATAGGAAATAGAAAGGAGGAAAGAGAGATTATGACTCTAATATGTTATGACTGTACCTAAAATCCTGATGCTATCTAAATTTTCTAAAAAAAAAAAATCCCTACTCTAACAATCTTCAAGGACAGGTTCTTCTGCCTGGCAGAACAGGCCTATCTTGTCTATACTACTCCTACCTAGAAATATATTCACTACCTACCTACCTAAGCTAATCAATAAACATTATTCACTGATAACATCCTTCAATCAGTTTCTTAATCCTGTCAATAGTAAAACTTCCAGTCAGTCTCTTGACTGAGAGACCAAGATAGACCTGCTCTCTAGGGAAATGAGAAGCAAAAGACCCTCAACTCTCAACTGTCTCTTTCTTATATATCTTGTCTCCTAGGTAACAGAAATTTCAGCTTTCTGTCACTCTTAGAAGCCTGTTGGAACACTTCTCAGCTATGCAGCTCTTACTTAGAAGTTTTTCTGCTCTTAAAGAGACAGAAAGAGATTAAGAAAATTTCTTTAACATGGTATAGGTAAATAAGTTCTGGATTAAGATAAAAAAAAACTATTTTTGAATTCTGGTTTTTCAATATTCTACCTGCTTTGTACCATATGCTCTTTGGGTTCAGTTTCCTAAAAGTTGGACTAGATACCACAGTGGTCCATTCTAAATTTATGATCATACAATTCTATGATTTGTAATCTCACTTTCTCCTTCTACCATTCTTTTTTTTAATGATGACTATAACAATAGCAGCATTTTTATTGTTATTTAAAATCCGAAAAGCATTTTCCTAATGGAATTTCATTTTATCCTCATAGCATTACTGAGATAGGAGATATTGGTATCCACATTTTACAAATAAGGGGAAACAAAAACACCATTTCAGTAATTTATTTAGATTGATTTAGGTAGTGTGTGTCTTAAATCTGAATTTGAACTAAGCACTTTTCTTACTTTAGACTCACCATTCTATTTACTATATCTTCTTACTGTCTTTAGTTAAATATTTTCTTTCACTTGAACTTCTTCATATGCACTATTCTAAACTAGTGTTAGTATTAATTTCATCTGACTATTTCAACAAAAAATAGATATAAGCACTGATACTATAGTAGTTTGTGATACAAAGATAAATGAGGAGTAGCTTTGTCTTCAAAGATTCCATCATTTCACAGGAAAAATTGATTCACCAAAAGAGAAAGATTTCTTGAAAGTTAGAAGTTTCCAAAATCAGGGTTCTTAGTTTTAATCTACTTCCACATAAGTTATTAGAAAGCACCCTCACTTTATTTACTGTTTAGTGATCTCATGCCAATAACACCAATACATGAAACTAGCAGTCAAATATAGCAACAAAAGAAACATAAAAAGACAGACATTGCAGCATAAAACAGATAAAACACCTTATTAACATTTTTATAACACTCTTAACTGAAATAAACAGACCACACTCAATTTTAACATCTGGTTCCCTACAGTTCTGGTTGGGGTAATAACACATTTTCTCTTTTTTTTTTGCTTTAACAAATGTTGACCATTTTTCATCAAGTATTCATCAAAGAACAGCTGTTACTTTAGAACTTGGTGTATTCATGTCAGAAATGTGACTGATGTTCACTTCTGTTTAGTTCTATGTGAAAAAGCTTTGTATTGGGTTCAGTTCAGAAAGATAAATGAGATTAGATATTTTGAAAAGATGAAGTAGTGCTAGGTAGAAGAGATCATATTCTTAGTGGTTTCATATTGTTTTTATGGGGAAAAAAGTTCATTGCCATAGGAAGGTTCTCTTCCTACAATTTCACTCCCAACCACTGTCCTTCCCTTGAAATAATTTTGTTATGTCATAGAAGACATAAATGGAATAATTATTAAACGTAAGAAGATTAAATGTTTGCTAATTAAATGAATTTTGTTTTCTTGGTTGCAAATATACCTCCATTAGATACCTATAGGTAAATGAATATTTTTAAAGAGAGACCTTTTTTCCACTGGTGTTTTGTAAGAGTGTACTTTATAATTTTGACATGTATTTGAATTTTTAACTGAGCATCACTTATACTAATAGGATATAATTTATGCTTCTGTGACTTCTCAGTCAATTTGATTCATAATTCATGACTTTCCTTAAAAATTCCAAAAAAATAAAACCATCTAAATCTCAGAAAACTTTCTAATACTATTTTTTTTAATATCTAAGAAATACTTATGTACTATTTTGTCCATTTATAAGCTAATCATTCTCAGTGTATATTAATCCCTCTTCCTTTTGCAGTCAAATTATATTTAACCATGGAATTTTCAAGAAATGTGAGAGATATCAAAGGTCAGTTAACTGAATACATTTTGTTAAAATTTTCTCTTAATAACATCCTTGAAGACTTGTGATGAAATCTTAGATTTATACTTCCAAAGATGGCTTTAAAAGTAAAATATATAACAAAATATCCTGTGGGGGAAATAAGAGGTTCAATAGGTTAATTGTCTCAAACCATGCCAACTTTAATGACACTTTCTGTCAGATTTTTATATAGACAGTCCAGAACATAGAGTTCAAGAGACCTGGTAATAGTCTTACCCCCAGATCACTAGATCTGCATGTAGCCTGAGTTCAGAGAGGGGGAAAGCATAACCTTTAATATATCATCAAAGGGAATGATTGCCATTGAGACATGATCTAGCAATTTTTTTAAACATTATTTTATTTGGTCATTTCCAAACATTATTCATTGGAAACAAAGATCATTTTCTTTTCCTCCCGCCCCCCCCCACCTCTCCCATCGCCAACACATGATTCCACTAGGTATCACATGTGTTCTTGATTCGAACCCATTTCCGTGTTGTTGGTATTTGCATTAGAGTGTTCATTTAGAATGATCTAGCAATTTTTAAGAGGTATTGTGTTCCCACTTCCTTAAGAATTGCATCCGCAAAAGATTTTTAAAAGGAAGGTCTTGTCATTAGTGCCTGGCCTGGTTAAGTAATCAACATAAAGAATGTATATAGTCATTTTAAAAATGAAAATGACCTAAATAATACTTACAATAATTTGTTTTGCTGTTGAGACTCAAGATCTCACTTGTAAATATATATACATGTGTGTGTGTGTGTGTGTGAATAGAATTTATCATGCTTGCTTATATTTATTCCTGGTACATTTTATAGAAATGAACATTCTAAATAAGCCAAAGATCACATCACAATTAAAATAGTTTATAGCATATCATTAATTCTGAATTAGTGAATGAAGAAAGTCAGAATTAAAAAAAATATTCTTAGGTATTATGATGAGATGATGCATCCATTTTTATCTTATCTTAATTATTGGTATAAGAGATTGGGTTATAATTAGTTTCTGTCAATGTAGTTTCCAGTTGTCCAGACAATTTTTATCAAATAGTGATTTCTTATCCCTAAAACCAGAATTATATCTTTTGTCAAATTGAATGTTACTATAATCTTTTACTGATGTTTGTTGTATGACTGACTTGTTCCACTGATCTACCTTTCTATTTCTTAATCAGTACCAAATAGTTATGATACTTACTGATTTGTAATACAATTTAAAATACAGTACTGCTATATGTAATCCCTTTAATTATTTTTTCATTAATTCTCTTCATATTCTTCATGTTTTTTTCTTCAAAGAAATTTTATTATTTTTTTCTAGTTCAATGAAATATTTCAGGTGATTTAACTGGAATGGCGATGAATAAAAAGATTAGTTTAGATATGATTGTCACTTTAATTATATTGGTTATGCCCATCCATGAGCAATAAATATATTTATATAATTATTTAGATTAGACTTGATTTGGGTAAAAAGTATTTTGAAATTATGTTTGTATATCTTCTGAGTTTGCTTTGACAAGTATAATCACAGGTATATTATTCTATCAGTGACTGTTCTAAATGGAATCTCTCTCTTTTTTTAAACCCTTACCTTCTATCTTGGAGTCAATGTCATGTAGTGGCTCCAAGGCAGAAGAGTGGTAAGGGCTAGGCAATGGGGGTTAAGTGACTTGCCCAGGGTCACATAGCTGGGAAGTGTCTGAGGTCAGAGTTGAACCTAGGACCTCCCATATCTAGGTCTGACTCTCAATCCTCTGAGCCACCCAGCTGCCCCCATGGAATCTCTCTTTTTATTTATCCTTGTAGGACTTTGTTAGTAATATGTAAAAAAATATATAAACTAATTATTTTTGTGGATTTGTTTTATATCCTGCAACATTGCTGATGTATTTTGATGATTTCAACTAATTTTCTAGTTGAAACTCTTGGATTTTTCACCTATACCAAGATGTCATCTCTAAAAATATAAAGTTATTACCTCTATGCCCATTCTGATTCCATCAATTTATTTTTTTTCTTCTCTTACTGCTATTGCTAGCATTTTAAATATTATGTTAAACAACACAGTGATGATGAACCTCCATGCTTCACTATTGATATTTTTTGGGAAGGCTTCTAGCTTATCTACATTACAAATAATATTTGTCAATGGTTTTAGGTAGTTGGTTCTATCCTAGGAAGTTCATTTATGACCTTTTAAAGATATTTTTTCTACAAAAGGTTTATTTAGAAATGCTAGTTTCTCCTCTAATAGTCTAGGCAGTTTATTTTTTGTAATATATTTACCATTTCACTTAAATTATTATTTTTTATATTTGCATGTAATTATGTATAAAAATTGCCAATAATTGCTTTAATTTCATTTAATTGGTGTTATATTTACTCTTTTCACCTTTATTACTAGTGTTTTGGTTTTCTCTTTTTTGTCATCTTAGTCAAGGGTTTTGAAATTTCATTGATGTTTTTTCCATAAAATCATCTCTAAGATGTATTTATTTTAATTAAATGGTTTTTTACTATTAATTTTATTGAATTCTTTTTAAATTTTAGAATTTCTAATTAATGTTTAGTTAATTTTTTAAAATTTATTCTTTTGTCTAGGATTTTATTTTAAAATTCTGTTCCCAATTCATTGAGGTTATTTTCTGTTTTTTTTTTCTTTTATGGATGAATTCATTCTATTCACATTCAAAGTAATCATTGCTAATTGTGTATTTTCTTCCATACTTTATTTTCCCCATTTACTGTTTATCTTTATCCAAGCTTCTCCACCACCAATTCTATGGGCATCCACTGCCATTGGGATGCAAGCTTCCTCTGGAGTTAAGCAAAGAAGCTGAGGATCTTCCCAAGGCTTGCCACATGTTGATCCTGAGTTGTTTGTTCCTGGGTATTTGTGCTTTCTGTAGAGTCTGAGGGCAGGGAAATCAGAGACATTCTTTCCTCAATGTCCTTTGCTTCTCAGCTGTGCTCTTGACTCAGATCTTTTTTGTTTGCTGAGGGAAATTTGGTACAGAATTTATGGGTCAACTCCTCTGCCATCTTGGCACTTCACCCCACTATACTATATGAAAAGGTTTATATAAAATCTCAAAGTATAAAATGTATAGATTTATATATTACATGAATAGAAAATACTAAATTTTGCAAAGTTTGAAACAGATAATGAAACCAAATAAACTAATCTGACAAAGCCAGATAATCAAGGTATTCTTGAGTTCTACTACATACCAGAAAACTTTGAAAATGTAATTTTTTAATTAAATACATATTAAACTATTATCCAAAAGAGAAAGAGAAAAAGTTGACATTTTGTCTTATTTCCCTAAATCAAATTGACTTTTGATCATCAAACTTAACATAAAGAAGAATTTTAAATTACAGATTTACATTATTTATAAGTTATTAAATAAAAATTAAAATGTATGAGAGGAGTATAAAATTTAACATAGCAATAAATATTCTTAATCATCCACTAAGATTTATTAGATAATTTTTTGGTGTTTTAATTTTGAAAGCTATCAATATATTAACTTGCTAATAATAGCCAAAAATAAACACTACATACTTAGATCTAAAACATGTGCTTAGATCTCTTTAGGTTAGTGTCCAGTCAAATGAACTTTGGAGAAAATTTTGATGCTTTTGTCTTAAAATACCCAACAATGAAACATTGCATTAAATAGTGTAAGATTAAAATTGATATCCAATAATTCCAAGTATTATATTTTATAAGATTTATTAATAATCACTTTAACCAGAGGAAATAGATAAAGCCTGAGAAAAGACAAGTTTTCTAGACCACAAAAGCAGGAGAAGACTGCAAGAGGGGCAAGATTACAGAACCTTTATCTCCAAAATGTAAGGGCCTGATGTAAGGAAGAAAGTGGGGTTCTGTGAATGTAATCCTGGGATACAGAAATTCTAATTACACAATCCCCCTTGTGATTTTCATGAAAAATCAGCATATAGAAATCTCCCAGATTTACATGCCTAGTTTCCCCCATGGAAACAGAACACATAACCAACTTATAACTAGTGATTTTTAACTAAAGGTACATATAATATTGTAGTTTCTAAGGGGAAATTACAATAATTTGGGGATGAGGGAAATAAAAGAGAAAAAGAACAAAACCAATGGTTGCTACATTGACAAAAAAAGCAATCTGGAAGCAGTCCGCTTTGGCAAAATAGTGTACCTTCAAAACGCATGCATTCAACCCCACACAGTTCAAAATCACCACATTCCAAATTTCACTCTGGATTTCTTGGTGCAACATGTGTTTACTGCAGGCATCTTCATGGCACCTTCTCCAAACAGTTCACTTTCTGGATTTGTTTTTTTTTTCAAGATTCTTATCCTAAAATTACTCTCAAAAGAATATAAACTTTGCATTATAGGATTATAATACAATCCCCTCTGAGGAGGGTGTTGACCAACACATGGATCCTCCAGGGATACATGGCTAAGTTATGAGATATAAGAATCAATTGACAAAAGAAATAAAAAAAATCCAAAAATCCCCAAAAAAAGAAAAAATAACTTCTGGATGAAATGCAAAATATCAAAGTCTTATGTGTAAAAATTCTAAGTAAAGGAAAAATAAACCTATAACAGGTCCTTGAATCAGGGTCTGATTAAAGTGATTTATATCACATAAGCTGTAGTAGCAATTTTGCACTTACCCAATCAGCAGCCAGGACTATACAAAATGTGCCACATTATGAAAGAAAGAAAAAGGACTAGATTTTAGTAGCAAATGGGAAATAGCATTCCTTGTCTGATTTTTCCTTTTCTCTCATTGGATAGGGGAGCCAGGATGGCAACCAAAGTTTGTTATTGGTAGAATGTGGCTCCGGGAAGTTCTGTGTCTAACATATGTCAAACAGCCACAATCTCAAACCTCAAGCATGTTCAAGTCCTCTTGTTGTGGCAGAGAATATCATCAATCCCACTGGGATTGGTTTGTTCTCTTTGATTTTGTGCTCATTGGCATTATGCAGGTTAATGTTGTACTTCCTTGACACTGAGCAGTGGCACTTTTTGTGATCCCTTCTCCTGGAATCAGACACAATCATTAAACAAAGTTCCATAATATTTAACAATGAAAGGCAGGTTTCCATAGCTTAAAGCTTTTGGGTATGCATTGACATTAGGGCTAATTGACATTTTAAACTTAGTGAAAAATTAAATTAAAAAAAACATTAATACTGGTAACATCTGCTTCGTGTACAAAAAATGAGAGAAAAAAACTCAAATACTGTATTGCACATACAAGAGAAAAATAATAATTAAGGAAATGAGGAAAGACTCTAAATGAACACCCTAATGCAAAATCCAATAACATGGAAATGAATTCTGTTCGAGGAAACATGTGAGACCCAGAGGAATAACGCAGCACCAATGGGAGGGGTGTTGGGGGTGAGGAAATCAAAATTATATTTGTTTCTAATGAATAATGTTTGAAAATGTCCAAATAAAATAATGTTTACAAAGGAAATAAAAATGTTAGAAACTGTTTTTACCTGTCATTAGGGAAAAATAAAATTTGAAATTAAAAAATAAAAAAAAGAATATATCTGAATCACAATCAATTTGGTGAAATGATTTTCTCTGAATCAATTCATTCTGGCAGGCCAAACAGAGGAATGAACTCCTTTAAAAGCACCTTGGCAACAAAAACTGCTGTGGCTCAACCAGTAGGAAATTCTTTAGGTCATCTGGTCAGCTGATCTACTATAACTAGATAAAATTTATATTTTCCAGCTTTGGGCATTGTGCCAAAATCACTTTCAAGGTTTTCAAAGCATGTGTAAGTCAGAGGATGCCCACCGAAAGCTTTGCCACAAAAGAAATGCTGATTGAATAGTTGGCCAGTAGGGTAGTCTGTACCCACTTTATAGAATATGATAGTTATGCCAGGGGCTATCCATAGTCTTTTAATGGGGTCTCTACAATTCCTTGCAATTCCGTCTTAGAGATCCATCTTATTTGCAAATATTCCAGTCCTGCCTGGACAAAAAGCTGTCTGCCAAGGGACCACTCACTGGAAGCTCAACCGAGAAATGGAACCAGTTCAGAAATGCAGTGAAGGAAACATCAAAGCCAGACCTAGGTCCAAAACAACGCAACCACCAGGACTGGTTCAACGAGAGCAACACTGCTATTGAAGACCTATTGAGCAAGAAGAACAAGGCCTTTATGGAGTGGCAAAATAACCCAAACTCTACTCCTAAAAAGGACAGATTCAAGTCTCTCCAAGCCACGGTGCAATGTGAGATCAGGAAGATGCAAGACCAATGGTGGGAAAAAAAGGCAGAAGAAATCCATCGGTTTGCTGATACGAAAAACTACAAACAATTTTTCAGTGCCCTCAAGACTGTCTACGGGCCATTAAAACCCACCACCACTCCTTTGCTATCCTCTGATGGTGACACTCTTATAAAAGATAAAAAGGCATCAGCAACAGGTGGAAAGAACACTTCAGTCAGCTTCTCCATCCACTCTCTTCAGTCGACCAAAGCGCCCTTGACCAGATCCCCCAAAACCACACCATTGAACAACTTGATATCCCTCCTTCAATAGAGGAAGTCCAAAAATCCATTAAACAAATGAGTGCAGGCAAGGCACCCGGTAAAGACGGGATCCCAACCGAGGTGTACAAGGCCTTAAATGGAAAAGTGTTCCAGGCATTCCACATATTGCTGACCAGCATATGGGAAGAGGAAGACATGCCACCAGAACTCAGAGATGCCTCCATCTTAGCCCTATACAATAACAAAGGCTCACGAACAGCCTTTGACAACCACATAGGCATCTCACTACTCTCCACTGCTGGAAAGATCCTCACCCGTGTTATACTCAACAGACTCCTATCATCTGTTTCAGAGCAGAACCTGCCTGAATCACAATGTGGCTTCCAACCAGATCAGAGCACCATCAACATGGTCTTCACAGTGAGGCAAATGCAGGAAAAATGACTTGTGCAGAACCTGAGTCTCTACATTGTCTTCATAGACCTGACAAAGGTGTTTGACACAGTGAATAGGGATGCATTGTGGGTGATCCTCAGCAAGCTCTGTTGCCCAGCAAAATTCATCAAACTGATCCAGCTCTTTCATGTCAACATGACAGGTGAAGTCCTATCTGGTGGAGAGACTTCCAATCTCTTCAACATCTCCAATGGCATGAAACAAGGCTGTGTCCTCGGTCCAGTACTATTCAACCTATTTTTCACCCAAGTATTATGACATGCTGTGATGGATCTAGACCTTGGCGTCTTCATCAAATACCGACTGGATGTATCACTATTTGACCTTCACTGCCTGACTGCAAAAACAAAGACAACAGAGAGACTCATCCTGGAAGCTCTCTTTGCAGATGACTGTCCTCTCATGGCCCACCAAGAAAATCATCTTCAAACCATTGTGGACAGGTTCTCTACTGCAATAAAACTGTTTGGCCTGACTATCAGCCTCAGCAAAACAGAGGTGTTGTTCCAACCCTCACCAGGGAGGTCAACTAACCAGCCGTGATTACAATCAATGGCACGCAGCTTTCTAACATCAACACTTTCTAGTACCTGGGCAGCACCATCGCCAATGATGGATCCCCAGACCATGAGATTAATGCCAGGATGCAAAAGGCCAGCCAGGCACTCGGGTGGCTACGCTCCAAAGTCCTCCAACACAGTGGTGTAAGCACTGAAATGAAGCTCAAAGTGTACAACACAGTGGTCCTCAGCTCACTCCTGTACGGTTTTGAGATATGGACACTGTACAGGAAGCACATGAAGCAGTTGGAGCAATTCCACCAACTCTCTCTCCCGTCAATCATGATGATCCGATGGCAGGAACGAATCACCAATCAGGAAGTCCTCGACAGAGCCAACTCCACCAGCATCGAATTCATGGTCCTCAAAACCCAGCTACAATGGTCTGGAAAAGTCATCCACATGGACCCACAGTGAATACCAAGACAGGTATTCTATGGTCAACTGTCAGCTGGACTCAGGAAACAAGGCCGACCAAAGAAAAGATACAAGGATCAGCTAAAGTCAAACTTGAAGTGGGCTGGCATTACACCAAAGCAACTAGAACTCGCTGCCTCTGACAGAAGCATCTGGCAAACCCACATTAACCATGCCACCACCACCTTTGAAGATGAGCAATGTCGATGTCTTGCCACTGTGCGGGAACGCCAACACCAGGCCACAACCGCACCTCCTGTAACAACCGGAGTTCCATGCCCCATGTGCCACAAACTCTGTGCCTCAGCCTTTGGACTCCAAAGCCACATGAGGGTACACCGTAGATGAAACTTCACAAAGACAATAGTCATTCTTGGTTACCAAGAGACTACCACTGCTCTAAACTTAAGCTTCCATTTTCCTACTTCCTTTTCATTATAAGAAAGAGAAAAAAGTAAATCATTACTAGTCCCTAATGTTAAAATTAACTCAAGCCCTTCTAAGGCCACCAGCTTTGCAGTGGTAACTGCCCAGTCATTCCCCATAGAGACAGGTTCAGTGCCACCTATATGGAGAGGGTAATAAACTATAGTTTGTACTTTAGGGAGTTGAAGGGCAGAAAGAACTTCATTAATAATTTCTGCATTTGCTATACATTATCCAGCTGGTGTTAAAAATCTTCTTTGAAGCTATAGCATACCCACTGTATGACATATTCCAAATCTATATCTAGAGTCTTTGTAAATTGTTGCCATTTTATTTTTGGCAATTATACAGGCATATTTTAGATCTATCAGTTCTGCAACTTGAGTACTTATATTTGGGGTTCTCAAGCTGATCATAGAGAAGTTCCATTTTACCCTATGCCATCCCACCTGAAAGGAGAACCATCAGTGAATAAGTCTAGATCTGGGTTGTCTAAAGGAGTGTCCAAGACATTATATCAAGGTTTTTTCAGCCCTGTGTACTAAAGATTCAAAACTGTGCAAAGTTTCTCATGAAACTGGTGAATCAGGAAGCAATTTTGCAGGATTTAGAACTGTACAGTGTTTGAAAGTAATATTTTCATTTTCTAACAAGGTTACCTCCTACCTTACAAGTCTCTGATTTGAAAATTCCTGTGTCCTATGTCTCAGCAAAAATTCATATAATTCTATGATTAAAGGTCATCCCAATACTAAATCAGCAGATTTAGTTACTAGCAAGTCTCTAGCTACCACACCTCTAAGACATGGTGGTCTTGCTGAAGGTACTGGGTCTAGGTATTATCTGTATCTTGATTCAATATACATGAGAAAAATGTAGGACTGTCTATGAACCCTTGTGGCAGCAGACACAATGTCCCCTAAGAACCTTTCCAGGTAAAGGCAATGTATTCCTGAAATTCCCATGAATTGCTACTGAGAAAAATGCTGGCTTTTTTAAAGGTAGGATGCATGTATTATATTCTGATTTGAATGGAATTATTATTCATCGCTCAATTAATGAATCTGTCACTGGAGTAATTCTCTCAATTGCCTCTTTTAATAGAGGATACTGAGGAATGGAAGGAGGCTTCCCACCTTTTATTTTGATTTGAAATGGAACAGCTGATTTCACTAGGCCAACATCAAAAGATGATGGGGCCCAGAGAGACTCAGGTATAGCAGCTGGGATTTTAAAGGTGCTAGGCTCCTTCTCCTCACTGTCTGAAAGTAGTATAGGGAGAAAATTTAAGGATTCCCCAAGAACTTCTAGTGATATAAATCTGTCTGTAGAGCAAGTTATCGTGGCTCTAAGATTGCATAAAAATCTCTTTCTAGCAAATTTATAGGGGATCTAGGAATTAGAAGGAAATAGTTCTACTGATAAAGGTCCTATAGACACCATTCAAGGGGACAGCTTTGGGACCTTTAGGGATGGCCCTGATACACCCACTAAATTTAGAAAGCCAATGGAATCATAATCAAAATCAGAATCAGGTGTACTCATCAATACCAATTTGTAGACTCCAGTATCCAAGAGGTAATCATAATACATATTTCCAAATTTCAGGGTCTTAAATTCATCACTATGAAGTTCATCACTATGAGGCAGGGATTGGTTATGGATAACTGGCATTAAAATATCAGGGTCTGGGAAATCAAAGGTTTAATTCTCTGATTTTTTTGCTCTTACTCACTTCAACACATACTGGTATCCACCAAGCAAGGGTATTTTCACCCTGATTATAGCATGGATGGGGCCCATTTTCAATATATTATTGTTGGGCATTTTTGGTGCGAATTATTGTGTCCCTCATTTGGATAATTATTTTTATAACTTATTTCTAAAGTTATTATTTCTAATCACCTGATTCCACTTCTTACAGTTTATCATTATGTGACCCCCTTTGCACAGAAGTGACATGTAAATGATTGATTTTTGGATTCCTGGCAAGGGGCAATGGCCATTGCTTTTTCTTTTAAAAACTATTTTAATTAAGCTTTTATTTCCATCCTTAATATCTCTACTAATACATTGATCTAATCATTTTTCTGTTCATGGCCTTTATATACATAAACTGGGATTCTTCTCAATTTCTCAAGGTCCATATTAGGACAGTTTGGGCAGTTTGTCTTAAAATAATCTTTGACCACTTTGTAACAGTTGTTTACAAACTGTCTCCTATTTTGTCTGACATCTCTCTCTTTGGAAAGGTTTAGGTCTATATATCTACCTCTCAGTTCAATATGTCTATCCATAAACTAGAAGGATGTTTCCTCTTCTGAGTGCTTAAGACATTCAAAATTGGTCTATGTACCTGGCCTATCAGAACAATCTCTCATGGCTTGTCTCTCTAGACTGGCATAGTTTAAGCAATCCCTTTCTGCATTAATATCCCATTTAGGATCTTGTTCAGGACAATGAACCACATTCTTTTTCTGGGTTTTAGTAACTAGAAAAATAATTTTATTTTTCTCTCTTTCTGTTAAAAACACTCAAAGCAAGTTTTGTGCATCCTGATATGCAGGATCAGATGTATGGAAAATGCTATCAAGTTTCTTAATGACTACTATCTATAAGTTCATCTTCAAAAGAAGGAGTACTTTGCTTGAATTTTTTAATATCTTGGTGTGTAAAAGGTGTGTGTTGCCTTAAGGTCACCATTTCGCCATCCTTATTTAAGTTGGGAACTTTTCTTAAGGGTAAAAGTCCTATAATTGAATTATTTGTGGTTCTTGTCTCCTGGCTGAATCTCTGTGTTGCTACAGTAAGTAAGGAGAGTGGGAGGGGGAGAACCAGTGAGGGGAGAGGGCAGGATTAGTCTGGGAATGGGGAAGGCTGGGCCTGTGAGAAGGTACAGAGCAGGGCTGGGGTTTCGGATAAGGGATAGGGGAGGGCTTAGAGAAGGGACAGGGAAGGGCAGGGTGGCCAGGAGCTGCACAACATGAGAGAGGAGGCATTCCACTGAGGCATAGATGGTTAGGGATCTTCCTTTTGCATATTGAGACCAGTCAGGAATTTTTCAATATTTTCCAGGTGGGTCTGTAATTTAAGCACACTAGCTTTTTGTTTTTTTAATCTTGAGGAAAAGTAACTAAAGAAATAAAGGAAATATCCAATGAAAATAAAGAATAAGGAATAGAAGTAAAAAGAGCCAATCTGAACTTGTAAGCTTTTCCAACCTGGCATAATTTTCTGGGAATAAATATTTTTCCCTTCGAGTTTCAATCATGTTTGATAATATAATTACTACTAAGATAAGCTATTTGACTTTTGATTACATGGAAAACAAAAGACCCTTATTTCAAGGTAAAAAAAAAAACCTTCAGGAGTTAGCTAAGATATTTTGGAAAAGTATTTTTCTTTCCCCTCCTCCATAGGGGCAAAAGTACCAGGGGGAAGGTTCAAGAAACCCCAGAGGCTAATTTTCAAAGAAAATTGGCTTCAAATCCACTGGCTTACTATCTGTTCCCCCCTGATATACTGGGTTTTAGGATGTAGACAGTGGAACAGGAGACCCCCATGTGAAAACCTCCAAGGATAAGCTTAAAATCAGTTTGGAATTTAGAAGTAGGGTGGGGATGGCCAGCATGGAAAGTGCTGCACTCTGGGAGGCAGGCAAGTAGCCAGGGAGCAGTTCCTAGCAAGAGTGCAGGGCAGGCAGAGACACAAGTCACTTCTCTCATGGTGGGTGGGTCCCCACCCTGGGAAAACTCATTATCTTTACTCAAAGTCTATGTGAAATAAAGCAATTGAGTACTATTAGCAAGATAAATTTCCCTCTCTACTTTTTTATTGTTTAGAAAATTCTGGTTATATCTTCTTTAATTTTTTCTCTCTTTTACATCTAAAAGAGATAAATAACAAAAAAAACCCAACAACATGTTATTTCATTTTAAAGTTTTTATTCCCCAGACAAGGTGAAACATTATGATTTTAAAGTACTATATATAAATTTAATAATTTAAAGTTTTATAAATTGTTTGCAATTTGTTCAAAAGAGATCCACTTAAGGCAAAAAAAAAATTTGGAGATATGTTTGCATATGTGGACATCAGTAGTAAAGGATATCTCTCTAGAAAGATATCATTCAATCTACCCTTAGTAAGTAAGGATATTTTATAATTTCAAAAATTCACTAAGAAAAACATACCATCTTACAATTTCACAGAGAGAAAAGCATTAAGAAGCAATAATAATGGAATGGTCTCCAATGTCCTTAAAATGAAAATAAAAAGAAAGACAATGCCATTTGGAAAAATATCAAACATTATTATGAAATGCAAACAGAATGAAATGATTCGTTTGCATATCCATTTTAGGTAATTCAACTTCCATACAAAGTGGCTACTGAGTGATTTGCATCCTCTTTTCCCACCATGAATACTTTGGTGATTTTAATTTTAAAATGGATATAGACAACAATTGAATTAACGTTGTGAACTTCATAATAAGGGATTTAGGGTGCCTTAATGGATAGTGGATAAATCTTTGTTAGAAAAATCTTAGTTCAGTAATCACATCTGAGCCGATAGAATATATAACACTGAAACAGTCACTAATGCTTGGTTTTAGAGTTTCATTTTTAACATCATATGACAGAAATTTTATTGTTATTTAGTTGATTTTTTAATTAAAAATTATAGCAAGAAAGGAATGTTTTCATCTACTGATATTAAAGCTAAAGGCTGAATAAGTCTTTTTACCATAATAATTTTAGGCAAAATATGTTTGTCCCCCCAAAAAAAAATATACATCAGGATCATTGGGGCTATTAAGTGGAAATATTGAGAAAAGGATGTAGAGGACAGTTTGGCCTGAAAGAGGGAGAAAGTGTTTAAATTCAACTAAAAAGAAAACTATTCAGGATAGGCCTATTTTTTTTAATCTAAAATCAAATATTGGAACACTCTAGAAATGTTTGCTATTCATTACTAATATGTCAAGTAACAAAAATAAAACCAGTAAATAGGAAGAAATGTGAAGATGATGTGGGATTCTAGATTTCCCATTTTACCTTCAAAATTAAAGAAGTGCTTCATGCCAAACTATAAGCAGGAAAATTCCTTTGCTTCCTTATATTCCTTATTAATGCTGAGAGAAGGATGGGCCTAGACTTCAAAGACTAATGGTAAGAAAGTCATTTGAGAGAATTATCTCCCTTGGATTCTCCCCTAGGTTTCAAGATGGATACAGAGTTACATATTCAGGCTATACTTTGATACCATCAGGTTGAATCTAAGACATCCATTAGTCCCTTAAACTATGAGGGTTACCACTTGTGTCTTCAGGACATAAGATAACATTTGGACCTTGGTCAGGTGACCAACCACTCCACTTTTGGCTGAAATCATACTCTCCTCAAGTCATGTATCACCTACTATAAATAGAGTATAAAGCACCCTGAACCTATCCCCTCTAGGAGGCAGCTTTCCATTTATCCTGTCTTCTGTCTTTCTAGTCAAATTCAACATGAATTCTAAATTAATAAATTTCTTTTTTTATTTATAAGTTAAGATATGAAATCTTGCATTCTTGAAGAGTTCCCATTCCCAAAGCCAGGAGATTCACCTCAAGCCCCCCACCACAAAGGGAGTAAATGAAATATGGATAAAAAGAGAGTAATGTATACTTATACTCCATTCCCCAAAATGCAAATCTCCCTCTGGATATAATAGGGCAGTTAATCAAATCATGACTGTGAAGGAAGTATTTTATTTAGTTCATATAAATATATGTATGAATACATGTTTGCATAGATATACATAAATTGTGAATATATGTGCCTGCTTTATTTCCCTTTCTTTGGATAAATATTATTTTTAATATTATGAACATTGATTGGAAAATAAAGAAGTAGTTTCAAAATATTGAGGCTGGAGTATTGTAATAATTAAAATAGTGGAAGACATAAACTGTGGCAGATAAAAGAGTGGGAGCCTTAAATTGTGACCGCAGAAAATATGTTTCAAGACTGTATCTTATTTTAAATCAAATATAAGGTGGTCACCAGGCAAATATACCCAATTATGAAATATACCCAAGTCAACTGGGTTTTATAGAGTTTTTATTCATACAAATGAGGAATTAAAGAAAGAGAGAAGGAATAAGAGAGGAATAAGTATGAAGGGCTTTAGCCAACATGGCCTAGACCTGAGTCTTAAGAGAGAGATCAGTCAGTCTTAAATCACTCACCACAAGATCTGTCCAAGCAAGGACTCTAGCGTTCAGAGACACCAGTTCAACCAGCCATCTCTCTCCAGAGAGAGATTCTTCTGACTGTCCTGAGACTCAGCTTTTCCTCTCCTTATAAAGGGAATTTTCTCCTATGTCACCTCCCCTAAGTTCTCCCATCTACCAATCACAGTAGACATTTTCCAAAGGACAGACCATTCTTAGTTCACACCTAAGAAGGCTTAAATTTTTTATTAAGTTCACACCAGAAAACCTCTGAGTAAGTTTCTCACCTCTTTGCGCCTTGTAAATTCACAAGTTGCCTGACCTTTATAGGTACTTAGCACCCCTTTGTATTATATCTAAAAATAGGCACAGCTTAAGAACTTTTGCCTTACTATAAGTATGGGTTTAAGTATCTTTCATTGTTCAGCAAGGAGTTTCTTCCCCTAAAGCAGGCTTAAGTAGGGGTGGAGTAGAGGTCTTCACATTCCTGATCTAAGTTCCTTCATTGTTTAAAATGGGGAATGGTCTTAACCCAACCTTATGAAGTAGGGTCTGAGAATTTTAAGGTTCACAGTATACCTTGTGTATTGTTTAATTAGAATTTCTGTACTCCAAGTCTCCATTTCCCAGATCCCCACTTTTTTCCTCATATTATGTCCTTACCTTTTGGAGATAAAGGTTCTGTAACCCTGCCCCCTTATGCTCTTCTCCTGCTTTCAAGGTCCAATAAACTTATCTTTACTCAGGCTTTATCTATTTCCTCTGATTCAAGTGATTATTAATAAATCTTATAAAATATAATACTTGGAGTTATTGGATATTAATTTTAATCTTACATTTCTGGCAACCAGGAAAATTGGAAAAAGACCAAGGGAGAGTTAGGAAAAAATTACAAAATGTAAAATAAATAATTTGATTACATTAAATTAAAAAGATTTTGTACAAACAAAACCAATGCAATCAAAATTTCTTTCTTAGCATTTGAAGTGCAGTATAGTTAATATTTAATTTAAACTATTTTTAATTCATTTAAACATATAAATTAACCCCTTTTCATCCATTTTCTGTCCACCTATCTACCAACTGTCACTTGTGTTGGTAAGAAGCATGCTCAACAGCCCCACCAGTAAAACTATTTTGGTAGACTAAACCAGTCTGAGGGTAAATGACAAATTTCAAACCTGTCAGTGAGTTAGGAGGATTTTACTAAAAAATATGTGAAGACTTCCCTTGGTAGAATGAATATATGTATACACCTTTCCCCATGACAATGAAAGTGATTGAAAAGCAGGGACCGTGGAGTGCTTAAAACTTAGACATCAAAGATACCTAGGACATCCACTGCATCCTAAATAATCAGCAGCCAGTAAACTTACATGACTGGAAGGGAGAGTAAAGCTAATGATTTTGTTTAACTTTACCTCACTTACATCCAGTTCACTCTGAAGTCAAGTCATCATCCCATGGAGTCATTGGTCCTATTTGAAAATGAAGGACAATTGTCCAGTATTACTTCTTTCACTAGTGTAATCCAACTAAATATTAAAATCAACAATTACAGCAAAATATTTAATGGTATCATCATTTCAGTTTTTCATGAAAAGTTATCTTTTCACTATTTATGCTGATTTATATTTATCAATACTAAAATCCATTTGTCTAGTATAGTTGAGTTCTTGGGAACTTTGTGTTGCTTCAGAGTTGGTCTGCATTGTCAAACTGATGATATGAAAGTTTATGATTTTTAATCTTTCATTATTATCACCCAAATTGTGCTTTCTGCTTAGTGATTTTAATTCCAGTATTAATTTATACCTGAAAATTCAAATTATCAACAATCCTCTTTAATTTTTTAATTATAAGGATTTTACTGTTTTCTTAATATGTCTAGTAGGAATAATTGCCCCTAGGGCACTATTACATAGTCTTATTAAGCTACTCCTGGCCTGGCACATTGCACAGCCTCATATTCCTTCAAACTATATATTTTATATTGAGAAGGATAAAGAAGGATAAATAAATAAGAAACATACATTTTTATAACCTTCTTTACACATGTATTAATATTTTCTTGTCAACTCCTTATTCTACTTATGTTCCAGAACTGCCTTATAAACCTAAAATATTATACAAATGGGAAATATGATTATAAATTTTTGAAAACATCTCTCAGATATTTACTGTATATAGAATTGTGAGGTAATAGCAACAATAACCCATTTTATTGGTATTTTGTCAATATTATGAAGTAGAATGACTTAAAATACTTATTTTTACATATGGAGAAACTGAAGATGAGATATATTAATTGATGAATCCAGGCACATATTTAGTCTGTGGGGCTGTCTGGTTTTATAACTTATATGACTTTAGGATGTTGTTATGTTTATAGAGGAAAGTGGGGACTGTAATAGAATAGATTACATGAGTGACTATTACTGGTTGTGGTGATTGGATATTATGGCAGGCTAGATAGCTGCTACAAGTATGGGGACACTTGAGGGCTACCTAGTTAAAATAGGGATAGATGAGAGATGCTTCTTGAGATAGAGAGATCCTTCCACAGGGGAATATTCTGGGGTTTGCCTACTGATCTCTTCTGATGACTAGCAGATCAATATATTTCCTAACCTCCTCCTCCCTTTTCTCCCTCCCTTCTTCCACCCTATCCCTCCCAGTTTCTTCTGAAGCTTGTGGCTTTGCCCCTCCCCTGAGTGGACTATGATATTTATGAGGAAAACCTTCTTCCTTTCTTTTCTCAGGTAAGGGGTTTATTAGGATAACAGGACAAGGAAACTGAGGTGAGAGGAATGAGGGTTTCCCTAATCTAAAATGAGGATTATGAAAGTTTGGGAAGTCACAGCTGTGACAGGGGAACAGTCAGAGAGATGGAGGATAACTGTTAAGTCTTCTTTTCTTCTTCAATTCACAAAACCACCAAGGACTCTCAGCCTAATTTCAGAAGCACCCCCTCAAGGGTCCCTCAGCCTGGGACAGAAGGTAATAGAATCAGTTCAGCTTTTTCCCACTTCACCCAAGCTTGCCTCCCTTGGTCAGAAAAATCCCAGAGCCAAACTCCCAGGTTTTCTCTACTTTCTTGGTCAGTCAGCCCCAGAGAGAGAGAATCCATTTCTCCCCCTGGCCAGCTTCAACTACCTCCTCCTGGGAACATTCTGTTTGGAATCTTAACCTTGATTTTGCAGATCAGTTCCCCAGCTTTGTTCCCTGCATGCTTGGCTTTTAAGTCCTCTCTCTCTCTCTCTTTATGCCTCTTCCACAGGACATTAAACAGTAAGTTTTGATAAATGGTTATTCTATATTTAAAATATATGTACTGTACATGTATATATGTATGCAATATGCAATATTGATGTTTAATATAAACCTTATTAGTGCTTTTTAAAGACATTTAAGAAAAATATTCTACCTTGTAAAAGAAATAATATAATTTACCCATTGTTTCTTGGATAGGATGGGGATAGATGTAAAATGTAGAATTGGTAGCATTAAGGACTTAAATGTGTGTTTAATGCTTTTAAATAATTTCATTCAATATTTATTTTTAAATAGTTTTTCTTTTAAATTTTGAGCTCCAAATTCTCTCTCTTCTTCTGTCCCCCACCACTGATAAGAGAGGTAATATAATATTAATTATACATCTAGGATCATTCAAAATATATTTTTATATTTGCCATATTTCAAAAAAAAAAAAGAAAAATAAAGGAAACTGTAAAGAAGTTATACATCCAAAATTATTTATTATAGCTGTTTTTGTGGAGCCAAAATATTAGAAGTTAAGGGGATACCTATTAATTGAAGAAATTAATAAAATTAATAAAAGAAAAAATAAATTTAATACATGAATGTGGTGGAATACTATTGTGTTTTAAGATATGATGGACAGCATATTTTCAGAACAATATGGAGTGACTCATATAAACTGATGCAGAGCAAAGTAAGCAGGACCAGTAAAGCTTCACAATGTATAAGGATCAACTGTGAATCATTTAACTATTCTCAGCAATACCATGATTCAAAACAATTCCAAGGGACTTATAATAATAAAAGTTATCTTCCTCCAAAGAGAAAAGAACTGATGGAGTATGAATACAAATCAAAACATACTTTTCTAATTTTCTTTCTAGATCTTTTATTTTTGGAAGGTCTGTTTTTTTTGTAACATGACTAATATAGAAATAAATTTTGCAAGACATTACATTTGGAATCTTTATCAAATTCCCATCTTCTCAAAGAGAGGTAGGGAAAGAAGGAAGTTTAGAACTCAAATTTTTAAAAGTGAATATTAAAAATGACAAAAATTATGAAAATAAAAATTAAGATAAATATATTACTAAAACACCATTCTAACAAAAATCAACTTATGACATTTTTCTAAAAATATTCAGTTTTAATGTCATCAATTTTTTAAAATGTTTTATAATCATAATGTTTAATTTGTGCTGCTCTTAGAACTTTAATTATGAAACTAAATTGTACTAATATCCATTAGATACTTCTTAATTGAAGGCATATCATATGTCTGATGTGGTAGTACTAATTAGTATCATTACATTCTAATATGTATCAGTTGCCTATTAAAAAAGAGAAAAGTGAATAAAAAGCCGACATGGAGAAATATGTTCTAAAATTGTGCAGCTGGAAAATTATTCCATAAAACTGGATTAGTTGAAAAGGATAGTCTAGGGATTTTATTTTTAACATAAACTGTACTAGGAAATACTTAATATAGGAAGTAATAATAATTAATCAAAATAGACACCCCAAATGAAACATGAATAATAATATTATCTCCTCATATTTAATGTCAAAATAGGATTTGTACTTCCACAATTCACTTTTCATGTAATGTTATGAATTGTATATTTGTTTCTAAGTCACTCATAGATAATATGTTCTGTGAGGATGATATAGTGTAATAGTTAAACATTTTTAAGTCCTCCATGATTTTGTAGAATTATACAGAAGTTTGTTTAAGTTCTGTTAAATAGGTGAAGGGCTGATGGTGAGAAGGAGGTTATAAATTTTGAATTTTGAATTTGATCAGAGAGATTTTAAACTAGAAAAAGTAAATATCAAGGAAAAGGAAACCAACATATCTCTGCAAAGGAAGATAACATAGAATTCAGAAGGTTTGAAAGGAAGGTAGAATATTAGTGGAACACTTCCAGATAACTATCATCCCTATTCGATTTGGATTGCTCTTGGAAATATCAATTTGCTGATGTTTATAGAATATATGATCATTTCTAAGAGTAAATGATTTCTTTATATGCAAGTACTTAAACTAATTCACTTTTTAACAACATTTTAGTTTAACTATGTCTTATCAAAGACATAGACCTTAATCTCTCTCTCACACTAGGTTATTTTTAAATAACACTATTCTATTTCTCTTTCACAGAATAAATTGCATTCTCATTCCCCCTTTTGCAATTCTTTTCCTTCTTTTTGTAATCATATTTTCACACTCTCTTTCTCAATATTTATGAGACTAAATAAAATTTAATATTCCTTACAGGTCACCTACGACAGGGGTAGGAGATTTCTTGTTTCCTAAAATCATCTTTTTCTACTTTTTTAAATTCCCATTTTGTTATCTAGAGCACCAAATAAATAAATGAATAAAATTAATTAAGTTAAAGTAACACCAATATGTAGTCTTTAAAATAACAATTTTCTTCTTCAGGATTTAAAGTCATCATAAATGTTTAATTTTTTAGTATATTTATATTATTCCTTGATAATTCAGCTTTTTTTCCCTATAATTTCTCAGTACAATTGTGATTTATATTTTTTTTATTTTTTTTAATTTGGTCAAATTTAAACATTATTCCTTGGTTAAAAAAATTATTCTATTCCCCCTTCTCTTTCCCATAGCTGACGTGCAATTCCACTGGGTATTACATGTGATCTTGATAAGAACCTATTTCCATGTTGTTGATGTTAATACTAGGATGTTCATTTAGAGTCAATACCCCCAATCATAACCCCCCTGACCCATGTAGTCAAGGAATTGATTCCAATCCCATGGAATTCCTCCAGTTTATTATATCCTTGAGTACAATAGTAATCCATCACAAACATATACCACAAATTCTTTGCAATTCCCCAATTGAAGGTCATCTCTTCATTTTCCAATTTTTTGCCACCACAAAGAGTGCAGCTATGAATATTTTTGTGCATGTGTTTTTCCTTATTATCTCTTTGGAGTACAAACCTAGCATTGCTATGGCTAGGTCAATGGGGAAACAGTCTTTTAGTGCCCTTTGTGCATAGTTCCAAATTGCCCTCCAAAATGGTTGGATCAATTCACAACTCCACCAGCAATGCATTAATGTCCCAACTTTGCCACATCCCCTCCAGCATTCATTACTTTCCTTTGCTGTCAAGTTATCCAATCTGCTATGTGTGAGGTGATACCTCAGAGTTGTTTTGATTTACATTTCTCTGATTATAAGAGATTTAGAACACATTGTCATATACTTATTAATAATTTTGATTTCTATGACTGAAAATTGCCTATTCATGTCCCTTACCCATTTATCAATTGGAGAATGTCTTGATTTTTTGTACAATTGATTTAGGACTTTGTAAATTTGAGTAATTAGACCCTTTTCAGAGGTTTTTGTTATGAAGATTGTTTCCTCATTTGTTAATTCCCTTCTAATTTTGGTTACATTGGTTTTGTTGGTACAAAATTTTTTTAATTTGATGTAATCAAAATTATTTATTTTAGATTTTGTGATTTTTTTCTAAGTCTTGCTTGGTTTTAAAATCTTTTCTTTCCCAAAGGTCTTATATGTATTCTTCTCTGTGTTCACATAATTTACTTATAGTTTCCATCTTTATGTTTGAGTCATTCAACCATTTGAGTTCATCTTGAAGTAGAGTGTAAGATGTTTATAGAAACCTAGCCTCTCCCACATTGTCTTCCAATTTTCCCAGCAGTTTTTAACAAATAGTGCATTTTGGTACACAAAGCTGGAATCTTTGGGCTTATGGACTTTCTTGCTGAGGTCACTTACCCCATGTTTATTCCACTGATCCTCCCTTCTGTCTCTTAGCAAGTACCATATTGTTTTGATGACCACTGCTTTATAGTATAATTTGAGATCTGGTACTGCAAGGCCACCTACCTTCGCATTTTTTTTTTCATTATTTCCCTGGATTTCCTTGATCTTTTTTTCTTCCAATTGAACTTTGTTATGTTTTTTTTTCTAACTCAGTAAACAAGATTTTTGGTTGTTCAATGGATATGGTACTAAATAAGTAAATAATTTTGGGTAGGATGGTCATTTTTATTTTTTTCACTCATCCTAACAATAAGCAGCCAAAGTTTTAAAAATTGTTTAGATCTAGTATTAATTGTGTGGAAAGTGTTTTCTAGGTGTGTTCGTATAGTGCCTGTCTTTGTCCTGGCAGATAGGTTCCTAAGAAATATTATATAGGGTGATTTGAAATGGAATTTCTCTTTCTAATTCTTGCTGCTGAAATGGGTTGGAGATATATAGAAATGCTACTAGCTTATCTGGGTTTATTTTGTATCCTGTTATTTTGCTAAAGCTGTTGATTATTTCCACTAGCTTGTTAGTTGATTCTCTAGGAGTCTTTAAGCAGACCATCATAACACAAAGAGTGATAGCTTGGTCTCCTCATTGCCAATTTTTGCACCTTCAATTTCTTTTTCTTCTCGAATTACTACTGCTAGTGTTTCTAGTACAATGTTAAATTGGGAAGGTGATAATGGGCATGTTTGTTTCACTCCTGATCTTATTGTGAATGCATCTAGTTTATCCCCATTGGGGATAATGTTGACTGATGGTTTTAGATAAATACTGTTTATTATTTTACTTTGTAGTGTTTTCAATAGGAATGAGTATTGTATTTTGTCAAAGGACTTTTCTGCATCTATTGAGATAATCATGTGGTTTTTGTTGGTTTGCTTATTGATATGGTCATTGATGTGGATGGTTTTCCTAATATTGAACCATCCTTACATTCCTGGTATAAATCCTACCTGATCATAGTGAATAACCCTCATGATCAGTTGCTGGAGTCTTTTTGCTAGTATTCTATTTAAAATTTTTGCATCTATATTCATTAAGGAGATTGGTCTATAGTTTTCTTTCACCATTTTTTACCTGCCTGCCTTTCGAATCAGTACCATATTTGTGTCATAAAATGAATTGGTAGAACTCCCTCTTTGCTTATTATATCAAATAGTTTGTATAATATTGGGATTAGCTGTTCTTTGAATGTTTGATAGAATTCACTTGTGAATTCATCAGGACCTTTGGATTTTTTCTTAGGGCATTCTTTGATGGCTTGTTCAATATCTTTTTCTGATATGGGGTTTTTTAAGAATTCTTTTTCTACTTCTTTAATCTAGGCAATTTATATTTTTGTAAATATTCATCCATATCACCTAGATTGGCATGTTTATTGCCATATAATTGGGCAAAATAGTTTTTAATGATTGCCTTAATTTCCTCTTTATTGGTTGTGAGGTCTCCCCTTTCATCTATGATACTGTTAATTTGTTTTATTCTTTCTTTTTTTATTAGATTGACCTGTACTTTGTCTATTTTGTTTATATTTTTCAAAATATCAGCTTCTAGATTAATTATTAGTTCAATAATAGTTCTTTTACTTCTGATTTAATTAATTTCTCCCTTATTTTTTAGGATCTCTAGTTTGGTTTTCTTCTGGGGATTTTTAATTTGTTTGCTTTCAAATTTTTTGATTTGCATGTCTAATTCATTGACCTCTGCCCTCCCTAATTTGCTAATATATGTATTCAAGGATATAAAATTTCCCCTGAGTACTGCTTTGACTTTATCCCATAGATTTTGAAAGGATGTATCATCATTGTCATTTTCTCCAATTAAATGAGTAATTGTTTCCATGGTTTATTCTCTAACTAACTGATTTTGGAGAATCACATTATTTAATTTCCTATTAATTTTTTATTTGGCTCTTCATGTAACCTTACTGACCATTATTTTTATTGCATTATGATCTGAAAAGTTTGCATTTATCATTTCTGCTTTTCTACAATTGTTTTCCATATTTTTATGCCCTATTACATGGTCAATCTTTGTGAATGTACCATGTACTTCTGAAAAGAAGGTGTATTCATCTTTTTCCATATTAATTTTTGTCCATATATCTATTAATTCTAATTTTTCTAATATTTCATTCACATCATTTACCTATTTCTTATTTATTTTTAATTTGATTTATCTAAATTTGATAGTGGTAGGTTCAGATCTCTCACTTATATAGTTTTACTATCTATTTCCTCCTTCAATTCCACTAGTTTCTCCCTTAGAAATTTGGATACTATACCATTTTGTGCATACATGTTGATTACTGAAATATCCTCATTGTCTATACTCCCTTTTATCAGGATGTATTTACCTTCCCTATCCCTTTTAATCAGATCTATTTTTATTTTGGCTTTGTCAGATATCATGATTGCAACTCCTGCTTTCTTTCCATCAGTTCAGGCCTAAAATATTTTGCTTCTAGCTTTAATTCTAACCTTGTTAGTATCTATCTGCCTCAGGTGTGTTTCTTGTAGACAACATATGGTAGAATTTTAAATTCTCATGTACTCTCCTATTATTTTAATTTTATGGGTGAGTTCATCCTATTTATATTCAAAGTTATGATTGTCACTTGTGTATTCCCCCTGCATTTTTATATCCTCTTCTAGTTCTGTCCTTTCTCCTTTTTCTATATCCTTTTAAACATTAGCTTGTGTAAAATGGAGATTTGAACCCTAGTCTTCAATCCCCAGAAATCCTTGGCATTTCCCAGATTTCCCTATAATATCACCTGAGTCTCCACCTGGGCAATATCACAATGAGTATTTAACTGGCTCTTCTATGCTCATGCTTGATACTTGATCATTGCAAGATATAGTGGGTGAGGTAAGAGTGGGAGTTTTGAATGGGCTAACCAGCCCTAGGCACATGTTTTTTTTTCCATTTTGTATTTTCTTTATTCCTTGATTTCTAATAATCTTTAATAAACCTCTTAAATATAATATTTCTATTACTATAGACTAAAATTAATTTTTATACTTATGGCAACCAGAAGGGGTTTGGATGAGAACTTCTCATTTTTTTTTAAAGTGACATGGATTAGATAATGTTTTTAAGCCATGTTTCTTCAAGATTTTTCAGCAAAGCCTCTTCACTCAGCTAGCTCCTGTTGCCTGCTTGCCTGCTTGCCTGCTATCCACTCCTTCCTGCATTCATCTGCTCCAAACCTGCTTGACTCAGATCACTCTCCTTGTCCTGACCTTCCTTGGCCCAGCCCCAGATGATCTCCAGCCTCTGAACCAGATCACCCCAGTTCATCCCCAGGACCCAGGTTGCTGGTAGCTGTCCCAGTTTCTTCAGGACTCACAAACCAGCTGGAAAAAAATGGGGGTTATCTTTCATTAGGCTACAATTAGCCTACACATGGCAGGGGAATGGGGAGGGGGTACAATGAGGAGAAGGAAGAGACTTTTCCAAACGAAAGTTACAAGCATGGCTTATTTAAAAGGATATCTTTTGAGTGCACTGATTCTTTTATTTATCTCACCTGAGATTCAGGAGAGAATTTCATCTCCCTGCAACTCTTTGGCCCAATTTGAGATTCCCAAACCCACCCTCACTATAGGTAAGCAGCTCAGTGGTTCAGTGCTTTGAGAGCCAGGCCTAGAGACGTGAGATCCTGGGTTCCAATCTGGTCTCTGACACTTCCTGACTGTGTGACCCTGGGCAAGTCACTTCAACCCCATTGACTATCCTTTACCAATCTTCTGCCTTCTGACAATAGGCACCTAAATAGATAAAATAATGAATGAACTTTAAAGAGAATGGAGGTTATATTTTAAGTCTTTTCAGACTCCAATGTTTTATAAAAAATCTCTGTATTTTATTGCATTTTACTGATTGTTTTGTTTAAGGTTTAATTTTGTTGGTTTTAAGTTCATATATTAATGTATTCAATACTAATACTATTATGTTACACTAAATAATTTTAATGTATTGTGTTTGAACTACTTTTATATTCTGTTGCTTTTCCCCTATAACTATGCTGAGCAAATATTATCGAATAAGCCTTTTCTATTTTTGAATTTGTAAATTGTCACCTAAAGGATGCATAGACTTTATAAAAAACTGGTTATAATTGTATAACAACCTTTTTTAATGATCTAAATATCCCAAACTGATTTTAAGGGTTTTTTTAGACATGATTTTTAGATTTTTTTTCCAACTCTGATCATTTTCCCCGCCTCTAACAGGAGGTAAGGTCCATTTTAGAAACTAAAGTGAAATACAATTATAATCCCCACCTCCCACATTTATAAAAATGTGAATGCATGGGACATCACAGTCTCATACCAAAGGACCTGGTAAGTTAATCCCAGGGCATTGTACCCCTGGATGACTCCCCAAAGAGGAGCATCTCTCATTTATAACTCTTCAGCTCACTTTACTTCTATCAGAACAATCTATATTTATTGATGATTTTCTAGACCCAAATAAGTTTTACTTCGTTTAAAAATATGTTTGTCAAGTTTGAAACATTGCTACACCAGAAAATCCTATGACAAGTATCCATTTTCTTTATATGTCATATAGCAGATTTATGTAAAATATGATAGTGGGTTTGTTTGCTATTGTAATTAATTGGGCTATTGAGAATTTTGGGGACTTTGAAATACTGTTCTTTATATAAAAAACTGTTACTAAGTAAAAAATCATTTGCTTGTCCTCACAGTGGATCATGACCAGATATGAAGAAATGGATCTCATTTTTGTTGAGAAATCTTTGTATTCTATATTTCCTTAGCTGACACAGTGTGCCAATGATTGTAACCTATATTTTTGAATTAAAAAAACTCTTTTATTATTATATTTTTCTTTCATGTGCAATATACTAATCAGTTTTTTTTTTTATTTTTCTCTCCTTTTTTATATTTGAATTACATTTCACCAGTATTAAGATTTTCATTAACTTTTTTGATTTACAGTAATAAAAGTTTAAAATATATTTCCTATAATGTCAATGCATGCCCCAAAAGCTTGAGACTATAAAAAATGATGCCATTTATTGATAAAAATTATGGGACTTTGCTTAATGATTCTGTCTGATTCCAGGACAAGATATACAAAAGAGCCATTGCACAGTGCCAATCAATCACAAGGTCAGAGACAAACCAATCCCAAAGTGGTTGATGAAAATTAGAAGCCAATACTAAGGACTTGAACCTAGTGTAAGACTCGAGGTTATGACATTTAATATACATTAAGACATAGGCCTTCCTTGTATCCACACTCTTTGTGAAAATACTAACAGACAAGTATCTCATATTTGGCTCCTACCTGGCTCCTATAATCTAGTCCCTATTTTGTCTTTCATAGAGTGGCAAACTTTCTGTAGTCCTGGCTACTGATTGGGTAAATGCTAAAATGATTATATCATTTTAATTGGTCCCTGATTCAAAGACCTGTTATAGATTTACTTTTCCTATACTTAGAATTTTTACACATAAGACTTTGATAGTCTATATTCCGTCCAGAAATTTTTTTCTTCACATGGATTTTTTTATGATTTTTTATTTTTTATGCCAATTGATTCATACACCTCACACCTCAGCCATGAAAATTCTCTGTGTTTTTCAATCAATGTTCTCAGGGCGGGGTAATGTATAAATATTATTATCTTAAATTGCAAAGTTTAAATTCCTTTTGAGAGTAATTTTAGGTTAAGAAACATGCTACCTCTCCAAATCCAGAAACTGAACTATTTGGAGAAGACACCATGTAGATGCCTCCACAGAACACAAGCTGTGCATGAGAAGATCAAGAATGAACTTTGAGTGTGGTTGATTGAACATTTATTTCTATGTATACTTTCATGCCAAAGGGGACTACCCCCTAACTGGCTTTTTGTCAATGCACCTAGCAATCATTGGTTTTGTTCTCTTTTCCTCTTATCCTCAAATTATTGTAATTTCAAAGTTGGTATATTTACAAACCCCAGTGGAGAGACTAGTCTTCCTTGGGCCTCAGGGGGAAATTGTAAAATGGAGATTTGAACCCTAGTCTTCAATCCCCAGAAATCCTTGGCATTTCCCAGAATTCCCTATAATCTCACCTGAATCTCCACCTGAGCAAGATCACAATGAGTAGTTAACTGGCTCTTTTATGCTTGCTACTTGGTCATTACAAGATATTGTGGGTAAGGTAAGAGCGGGAGTTTTGAATGGGCTAACCAGCCCTAGGCACATGTTTTTTTTTTCTATTTTGTATTTTCTTTATTCCTTGATTTCTAATAATCTTTAATAAACCTCTTAAAATATAAGATCTCTATTACTAGAGACTAAATTTAATCTTTACATTTGCTTTTAATCAATCTCCCTAATCCCCTCCCTTAATATGATTCCCTTTTTGACCCCTCCCTTTTTGTTCCCTTCTTATTTTTTTAGGGTCTGTTAAGTTCCCTTCCTCCTCAGTTTCCCTTCCTTTCTGTACTACCTCCCCCTTGCTCCCTTAGTTTTTCTTTCTCACTTTCCCTGTATGATAAGATAGAATTCAAGACCCCAATGGATCTAGATGCTTCTCCCTCTCAGAATTCATTTCACTGAGAGTAACGTTTAAGTATTACCTATTAAACCTCTCTTCCTCTTCTTCTTATGAGAGTATTTTCCCCTCCCCCCATGCGTATCTTTGTGTGATAAAGATTATAGTATTTATTTTATTTCTTCAAGTATCTCTTGGTGCTATCTTTGAACTCTCTTTTTTTGCATATCATATTGTAGCATTTATTACCCTAATCTCTTCCTGTGAATGATTCTTCTAATGACTATAATAGTGAATATAATTTTTGAGAGTTATAAATAACATTTCCCCATATATTAATATAAATAATTTGATCTTATTGTAGCCCTTAAAGCAGAAAGTTTGAATAAAAAACATTTTTCCCCTTTTCCCTCTCTTTCTTTTTTACCTTTTCATGTTTCTCTTGATCTTTGTGTTTGGATATCAAACTTTCCATTTAGTTCTGGTCTTTTCTTTGCAAATATTTGGAAGTCTTCTGTATTGTTTAATGTCCATACTTTACCCTGGAAGTATATAGTAAGTTTGGATGGATAGATGATCCTTTTTTGAAGACCCAATGCTCTTGCCTTTCTGAATATCATGTTCCAGGCCTTGTGTTACTTTAGTGTGAAAGCTTCCAGGTCTTGTGTAATCCTGATTGGTGCTCCTTGGTATCTGCATTGTCTCTTTTTTGCTTCTTGTAGAATTTTCTGCTTTGCTTAAAAGCTCTTGAATTTGGCAATTACATTCCTGGGAGTTGTCTTTTGAGGATTTAGTGTAGAGGGTTTTCTATGAACTTGTTCAAGAACATCAGGGCAGTTTTCTTGGATGATTTCTTACAGTATGATCTCAATATTTCTCTTTATTTCTGACTTTTCAGGTAGACCAATGATTCTCAAATTCTCTCCTTGCTCTATTTTCCTGATCTATCATCTTCTCAATGAGATATTTTATGTTTTCTTCTATTTTTTCAGTCTTTTGACTTTGCTTCAATAATTCTTGAGGTTTTGCAAGATTATTGTGTTCCAATTGCCTAATTCGGGATTTTAAAAACGGTTTTGCTTTTCAGTTTGTTGTATCCTGCTTTTCATGCCTTTTAGCTCTTTCTCCAATTGGGAGTTCTTGTCCTTTAAACTGTAATTTTCTCTTTGATCTATTTTCATCTTTTTTTGCCAGATGGCTTCCATCTTTTTGATTAGCTCCAATTTAAATTCTTCAAGACCTTGTGGACAATTTCCATTTTTTGGAAGGTTTTGGTGCATTTAATTTTATATCCCCTTCTATTTCCTCTGTAGCCT
This sequence comes from Monodelphis domestica, assembly GCF_027887165.1. Classification (NCBI taxonomy): domain Eukaryota; kingdom Metazoa; phylum Chordata; class Mammalia; order Didelphimorphia; family Didelphidae; genus Monodelphis; species Monodelphis domestica. The sequence continues at coordinate 162,211,448 of NC_077232.1, forward strand.
AGTTTTTCCTCCATAAAAATTTTCCAGTGTCAATCACTTCTTGTTTTTCTTAGAGGGAGGTTGTTGATCCTGGGCACAACTTCCCATCACTGTGGAGGTTTTTCCTTCCATTTTTTGTCAGAAATCTGAGTGAGATGGTCAGGCTCTCTGTGTATGGAGTTAAGGAGCAAGGATTTTGCCTGAGGCAAGTTCTTGGTTCTCCGCAGGTTCTGCTGTTTACTGCCGTTCTCTGTGCTGCCTTCCCGAGAGCAACCATAGTCTGCTCTTTCCAGCCTGCTGGGATTTCAGGTCTAGCTGCTCTCAGGGGTAGGTCTTTCATGGTTTTATTCAACAACCAAGGACACAGAGTTTCCCCTTACTTACTCTAGAGGTGCCCCTCACTCACTCACTGATTCTGGTGCATGCTGGCTCTGACTCTGGCTCCATAGGTGGTGTGGGAGAGAGTAGTTCAGCTGGGGTTTTGGTGGGAACTTTTTCATCCACTTATAGTGTGGAAATGTTCAAATCCCATGTACCTTCAATGCTGCTCCCTATTGTCTAGTCCCTTCATCTCATGAATTTAGTTTTTTTAACCTTTTTGGGTAGTTTATATCAGTGGATGCTGAGGAGAGGAAGAGTCCTGGGTCTAGACTGACACCATATTTACCCAGAAAACCCTAGTATTGTGACTTTTAACAAACTTACCATGAGATAATCCATTTAATTACGTGATATTTTCTTGATCAATGTATTTGTTCACATGTTTTAATTATTTTAGGTATTTGGACCTTTTTTCCCTCTCTTACTATAGCTGTCCCTTTCTTCAATGAATAGATAAGAGAGAAGGGTTTTGAAACCATGTCCTTTGTCTATAAATCCAGTATATTTACCTATGTATTACACTCTCCCTTCTATTCCATTCAACTAAAATGCATCCAGCCGCAGCAGCATCAGTAATGGATACAAGGACACAAAACCAAACCCCTTAAAAATAGATCTTGTGTTCCAAGATTTTACATTCTTTAGGAAGTTGGGTAGTATACACAATGTTTACATATAAGTAAAAAAGAGAAAACCTGAGGAAGAAGTAAAAATCTAACAAACTTGTGAATGTGAAGGGGACAAGGACCCTTATCTGAGTTCTTCAACAACAGGATTCCAAATGGCTATAGTAAAGAAAGAGTGAAAGCAATTCAATAATATAGCCTGATTAAAGTTATGGAATCTTGAAATGAATTTTGTGTTCATAGGATCACCTTTTCAAATAGTTTGGCTGAAAATGTTTATGGATAATTAAAGGGATTAATGTGAAATAAGCATTGAAATGATATGTGGAAATTAATTTGACAATTTCAGGAATCTTTTTTTATGCTAGAGGTTAAAATAAGTTTCATAGTCATTAAATTATGTTATAAGAATTTTAAAATCCATATTTGTTCTGAGTTTAAGCATTTAAAAAATATTTAAAACTTTTAAATATTTAACAATATATTAAATGATCATATTTAAATACTTTTCAAAAATACTAATAATTGAGGTGAATTAATATGAATAGATTAACTGACATACACTTTCATGAATATCTTTTATAAAATAGTATTTTATTAATTCTTTTGATGAAATAATGAATACAGTTGTTAATACCTATAGCTTTCTATCTTTCTTTTATTTTGTCTTGAACAAAATCATTTTTACTTTGTGAACAAAAACCGTAAATAAATTTGAGAATATTATAGAAGAAAATATGAATTTTTAAAAAGTATATGTTATAATTGAAAGAAAATTGGACTCAAAATTTTAACAGAGGTGTTTGAAGACTTGATTTTCTATTTCTTGTATATGCAACCTTGTGCATTTTGTTTTATCTTAGAGGACTCCATATTCTCATCTGTAAAATTAAAATAAGACTAGAAATCAGGACTTCTGGTCAAGATGGCGGCTTAGAGAAAGCTAAAGTTCAGATCTCCGGAAAACCCTTCCCAACCGATCTCAAACTATAAGCTCCTAAGGCACCGAAATTCAAGACGATCAACAGCATAGACCCTGGGAACCCTACTCCGGGACCTGGACCCGGATCAGAAGGTACGGCCCCACTCAAAAGCCAGAACCCGAGATCACTCGGACCTAAGGGGTAGGAGCGCAGAGTCAAAGGCTCTGGGAAGCCGCAGACCCGACCCGCTCAGAGAGCAGGGTCGGCTGAAACAACAACAATCCTCAGGGCCTTCTATCCGAGTCCCAGTGAAAGTCACTGCCCTCGGAGCTCCCCCCCGCAGAGAGCAGGGTTGAAACAACAGCAACCCACAGGGCGGGCAAGACAGCCTCATGGCCTGGATCCTGCTATCCAAGTCTCAGGGAAAGTCACTGCCCTTGGAGCTCCCGGAAGCCGCAGCCCATCCCCCAGCAGGCCGACGAAACAGCCTCACGGCCAGCTATTCTGAAGGCAACTTCCAGAAAGCAACCCGACCCAGAGAGCCCGGGGAGAGTGTGGCCTCCTGGTCCGACCCTTCCATTCCAGTTCCAGTGAGGCATATTCAGTTTAACCCAGGGAAATCTCATAGAACTGACAATCTGCCCAGGACTAAAGTCTCTGAACACCAGATAGAGATAAGAAAAACTAATTCTCCACATTCAGAGATGGCAAACTCCACAGAAGCACAGAAGCCCCAAAATACCAAGAAAAATAAGAAGAAAGGGGCATCTTTGGACACATTCTATGGAGCCAAAATACAAAATACAGAGCAGATAGAAGACGAGATACAAGAAAATGCTCCAAAATCTTCCAAAGGAAATGGAAACTCTCCACAAACCCATGAAGAATTTGAATCAGAAATGACCAAAAAGATGGAAGCCTTCTGGGAGGAAAATTTGGAAATAATGCAAAAGAAATTCACGCATCTACAAAACCGGTGTGATGAAACTGAAAAGCAAAAATAGGCTTTAAAGGCCAGAATCAGGCAGCTGGAAGACAATGATCGTGTAAAAGAGCAAGAATTAATAAAGCAAAGCCAAAATACCAAGAAATTAGAAGAGAACATAAAATATCTCACCGACAAGATGACAGATCTGGAAAATAGAGGGAGAAGAGAAAATTTAAGAATAATTGGACTCCCAGAAAAGCCAGAAATAAACACCAAACTCGATATGGTGATACAAGATATAATCAAAGAAAATTGCCCAGAGATTCTAGAACAAGGGGGCAATACAGCCACTGACAGAGCTCACAGAACACCTTCTACACTAAACCCCCAAAAGACAACTCCCAGGAATGTAATTGCCAAATTCCAAAGCTATCAAACAAAAGAAAAATTCCTACAGGAAGCCAGAAAAAGACAATTTAGATATAAAGGAATGCCAATCAGGGTCACCCAAGACCTTGCAAGTTCTACTCTGAATGATCGTAAGGCAAGGAATATGATCTTCAGAAAGGCAAGAGAGCTGGGTCTCCAACCAACAATCAGCTACCCAGCAAAACTGACTATATACTTCCAAGGGAAAGTATGGGCATTCAACAAAATAGAAGACTTCCAACTTTTTGCAAAGAAAAGACCAGAGCTCTGTGGAAATTTTGATACCGAAAATCAAAGAGCAAGGAATACCTGAAAAGGTAAATATTAAGGAAAGGGGAAAAATGTTTTCTTCTTTTACTCAAACTCTCTTCTATAAGGACTACATTTATATCAATCTACATATAGTAATATGTGAGGAAAATGTAATGTATAAATAGGGGGTAAAGAAAGACAAAATAGAATAATCGTTCTCACACAAAGATTCACATGGGAAGGGGAGGGGAAGAAAACTCCTATAAGAAGGAGAGGGCGAGAGGGGGGTCCTTTTTACTTAAACCTCAATCTCAGGGAAATCAACACTGAGAGGGAAAAACATCCAGATCCATTGGGATCTTGAATTCTATCTTACCCAACAAGGGTAGGGAGAAGGGAAAACCAAATGGGGGAGGGGGAGAGGGAGAACAAAAAGGGAGGGAAAGAGAGGGGGGAGGGGGAGGGAACAAAAAGGGAGGGACTAAAAAGGGAAACATCAAGGGAGGGGACAAGGGGGACTGATTCAAAGTAAATCACTGGACTAAAAGGTAGAGCCGAAGAAGAAAAGGTTAGAATTAGGGAAGGCTATCAAAATGCCAGGGAGTCCACAAATGACAATCATAACTTTGAACATGAATGGGATGAACTCACCCATAAAATGTAGATGAATAGCAGAATGGATTAGAATCCAAAACCCTACCATATGTTGTGTTCAAAAAAAACACATGAGGCGGGTTGACACCCACAAGGTCAGAATTAAAGGATGGAGTAAGACCTTCTGGGCCTCAACTGATAGAAAGAAGGCAGGAGTGGTAATCGTGATATCTGATGAAGCCATAGCAAAAATAGACCTGATCAAAAGGGATAGGGAAGGTAATTATATTTTGTTAAAAGGGACTCTAGACAATGAGGAAATATCATTAATCAACATGTATGCACCAAATAATATAGCACTCAAATTTCTAATGGAGAAACTAGGAGAATTGAAGGAAGAAATAGACAATAAAACCATACTAGTGGGAGACTTAAACCAACCATTATCAAATTTAGATAAATCAAATCAAAAAATAAATGAGAAAGAGGTAAAAGAAGTGAATGAAATCTTAGAAAAATTAGAATTAATAGACATAGGGAGAAAAATAAATAGGGATAAAAAGGAATACACCTTCTTCTCAGCACCACATGGCACATTCACAAAAATTGACCATACATTAGGTCACAGAAACAAAGCACACAAATGCAGAAAAGCAGAAATAATGAATGCAGCCTTCTCAGATCACAAGGCAATAAAAATAATGATTAGTAATGGTACATGGAAAACCAAATCTAAAACCAATTGGAAATTAAACAATATGATACTCCAAAATCATTTAGGTAAAGAAGAAATCATAGAAACAATTAATAATTTCATCGAGGAAAATGACAATGGCGAAACATCCTTTCAAACCTTTTGGGATGCAGCCAAAGCGGTAATCAGAGGTAAATTCATATCCCTGAATGTTTATATTAACAAACAAGGGAGAGCAGAGATCAATCAATTGGAAATGCAAATGAAAAAACTGGAAAGCGATCAAATTAAAACCCCCCAACAGAAAACCAAACTAGAAATCCTAAAAATTAAGGGAGTAATTAATAAAATTGAAAGTGATAGAACTTTTGATTTAATAAATAAGACAAGAAGCTGGTACTTTGAAAAAACAAACAAAATAGACAAAGTACTGGTCAATCTAATTAAAAAAAAGGAAGGAAAAAAAAGCAAATTCACAGCATTAAAGATGAAAAGGGGGACAGCACCTCCGATGAAGATGAAATTAAGGCAATCATTAGAAATTACTTTGCCCAATTATATGGCAATAAATACACCAATTTAGGAGAAATTGATGAATATATACAAAAATACAAACTGCCTAGACTAACATAAGAGGAAATAGAATTCTTAAATAATCCCATATCAGAAATGGAAATCCAACAAGCCATCAAAGAACTTCCTAAGAAAAAATCCCCAGGGCCTGATGCATTCACCTGTGAATTCTATCAAACATTCAGAGAACAGTTAATCCCAATACTATACAAACTATTTGACATAATAAGCAAAGAGGGAGTTCTACCAAACTTCTTTTACGACACAAACATGGTACTGATTCCAAAACCAGGCAGGTCAAAAACAGAGAAAGAAAACTATGAGCCAATATCCCTAATGAATATAGATGCAAAAATCTTAAATAGGATACTAGCAAAAAGACTCCAGCAAGTGATCAGAAGGATCATTCACCATGATCAAGTAGGATTCATACCAGGGATGCAGGGCTGGTTCAACATTAGGAAAACCATCCACATAATTGACCACATCAACAAGCAAACTAGCAAGAACCACATGATTATCTCAATAGATGCAGAAAAAGCATTTGATAAAATACAACACCCATTCCTACTAAAAACACTAGAAAGCATAGGAATAGAAGGGTCATTCCTAAAAACAATAAACAGTATATATCTAAAACCATCAGCTAATATCATCTGCAATGGGGATAAACTAGATGCATTCCCAATAAGATCAGGAGTGAAACAAGGATGCCCATTATCACCTCTACTATTTTACATTGTACTAGAAACACTAGCAGTAGCAATTAGAGAAGATAAAGGAATTGAAGGCATCAAAATAGGCAAGGAGGAGACCAAGTTATCACTCTTTGCGGATGACATGATGGTCTACTTAAAGAATCCTAGAGATTCAACCAAAAAGCTAATTGAAATAATCAACAACTTTAGCAAAGTTGCATGATACAAAATAAACCCACATAAATCATCAGCTTTTCTATATACCTCCAACACAGCTCAGCAGCAAGAACTAGAAAGAGAAATCCCATTCAAAATCACCTTAGACAAAATAAAATACCTAGGAATCTACCTCCCAAGACAAACTCAGGAACTATATGAACACAACTACAAAACACTCGCCACACACCTAAAACTAGGCTCGAGCAAATGGAAAAACATTAACTGCTCATGGATAGGACGAGCCAATATAATAAAAATGACCATCCTACCCAAACATATTCATCTATTTAGTGCCATACCCATTGAACTACCAAAATACTTCTTCACTGATTTAGAAAAAACCATAACAAAGTTCATTTGGAAGAACAAAAGATCAAGGATATCCAGGGAAATAATGAAAAAAAAAACACATATGATGGGGGCCTTGCAGTCCCTGACCTAAAACTATATTACAAAGCAGCAGTCATCAAAACAATTTGGTACTGGCTAAGAAACAGAAAGGAAGATCAGTGGAATAGACTGGGGGAAAGCGACCTCAGCAAGACAGTCTACGATAAACCCAAAGATCCCAGCTTTTGGGACAAAAATCCATTATTCGATAAAAACTGTTGGGAAAATTGGAAGACAGTGTGGGAGAGACTAGGAATAGATCAACACCTCACACCCTACACCAAGATAAATTCAAAATGGGTGAGTGGCTTAAACATAAAGAAGAAAACCATAAGTAAATTGGGTAAACACAGAATAGTATACATGTCAGACCTTTGGGAGGGGAAAGGCTTTAAAACCAAGCAAGATATAGAAAGAATCACAAAATGTAAAATAAATAATTTTGACTACATCAAACTAAAAAGCTTTTGTACAAACAAAACCAATGTAACTAAAATCAGAAGGGAAACAACAAATTGGGAAAAAATCTTCATAGAAACCTCTGACAAAGGGTTAATTACTCATATTTATAAAGATCTAAATCAATTGTACAAAAAATCAAGCCGTTCTCCAATTGATAAATGGGGAAGGGACATGGATAGGCAGTTGTCAGATAAAGAAATCAGAAGTATTAACAAGCACATGAAGAAGTGTTCTAAATCTCTTATAATCAGAGAGATGCAAATTAAAACAACTCTGAGGTATCACCTCACACCTAGCAGATTGGCTAACATAACAGCAAAGGAAAGTAATGAATGCTGGAGGGGATGTGGCAAAGTAGGGACATTAATTCATTGCTGGTGGAGTTGTGAACTGATCCAACCATTCTGGAGGGCAATTTGGAACTATGCCCAAAGGGCGACAAAAGAATATCTACCCTTTGACCCAGCCATAGCACTCCTGGGTCTGTACCCCAAAGAGATAATGGACACAAAGACTTGTACAAAAATATTCATAGCTGTGCTCTTTGTGGTGGCCAAAAACTGGAAAACGATGGGATGCCCATCAATTGGGGAATGGCTGAACAAACTGTGGTATATGTTGGTGATGGAATACTATTGTGCTAAAAGGAATAATAAAGTGGAGGAGTTCCATGGAGACTGGAGCAACCTCCAGGAAATGATGCAGAGCGAGAGGAGTAGAACCAGGAGAACATTGTACACAGAGACTAATGCACTGTGGTATAATCGAACGTAATGGACTTCTCCATAAATGGTGGTGTAATGTCCCTGAACAATTTGCAGGGATCCAGGAGAAAAAAAAAAAAACACCATTCATAAGCAAAGGATAAACTATGGGAGTGGAAACACCAAGGAAAAGCAACTGCCTGAATACAGAGGTTGAGTGGACATGACAGGAGAGACTCTAAATGAACACTCTAATGCAAATACTATCAACAAAGCAATGGGTTCAAATCAAGAAAACATCTAATGCCCAGTGGACTTACGTGTCGGCTATGGGGGGGTGGGGGGGAGGAAAAGAAAATGATCTATGTCTTTAACGAATAATGCTTGAAAATGATCAAATAAAATATATTTTAAAAAAAAAGACTAGAAATCAGTTTAATGTTTCTTCTGTCTCTACCATATTATAACTATCTTCCTGAAATATTTAGAAATGGCTTCTAACATTCCATAATAAAAATTAGTTTAAAAAAGGAAATAAAAAGGAACTTCAATTTGAACTCAAGACCCAAAATACTTCCCTAATTTTTATAAATTCAAATATGATTTGAGTTCTTTTCATACTGCCATGAGCATTGACATTTTTATGAAAACTCTGTTCTTTTTTATTTAATAGTTCTGTTTACAATCTAAAAAAGGATGACCAAAGTCTCTATATTGACATCTTTCTAATTCAAGTTGACTAAGCCATGAATTAATGATGCTTAAAATTTCTATTCCTCTCTAACAGTATTATTGCCAGGAAATACCTTGTTTAAGTGAATTCTCAAAGAATACTCAGCTGTGTAGACAAAAGATATTCAAGCCCTGACTGACTGTCTTACTTGTAAACTTTTTTTTAGTGGTTTAAATATACTAATTAACATCTCCTCAATGTTCAGTTCAGTGATGGGACCCCCAAAATAGCATTTAACTCTTGGACTAAAAACATAATCTCTGGTTTAGGTGATGAATGATCAAGGTAAATATCACAGTTCCATAACAGACTATAAACTTTTAGGGATAAAATATAGCAAAAAGTAAAAAGTTCAGGTTAAAGCAACAGCCTGACTTCTTTCAAAGTTTATATGCTGAACTAAAAGTTTTAACATTTGTGAAAGCTATGAAAAAAAAAAAATCTGTCTTCCAGGATAGAAAGTCGATATTAAAACTTAGAGAACACACATAAAGAAAAAAAGTGTGTAATAGAGATGTTTGAATAACTACATACCCTTGGAAAGGGGAGATAGGAGTAGATAGACCCTAAGAACATTAACTTAGTGGGAATAATTAACTGTGGATAAAGGTGGAATATAGAAATTTAATTGATTGCCTTTCACTTAAGGTATTTCACTAGGTCTTAGAACATTAGAAATGGAAGAGGTTTGCACTTGTTTTCAGCCTAATTATATTATTTTGCAAATGAGGAAACTGAAACACAGAAAAGTTAGAAGTGACTTTACTAAAATTACACACATATCTTTTTTTTTTAATTTTTTTTAATTTTTTTTTAAAATATTATTTTATTTGGTCGTTTTCATACATTATTCACTGGAAACAAAGATCATTTTCTTTTCCTCCCCTTCCCTTCCCCCCCCCCACCTTTCCCTCTCCCATAGCCGACGCATGATTCCACTGGTTATCACATGTGTTCTTGACTCGAACCCATTTCCCTGTTGTTGGAATTTGCATTATAGTGTTCATTTAGAGTCTCTCCTCAGTCTTATCTCCTCCAACCCTGTAGTCAAGCAGTTGCTTTTCAGCCGTGTTTTTACTCCCACAGTTTATCCTCTGCTTGTGGGTAGTATTTTTTTTTAGACCCCAGCAGATTGTTCAGGGAAATTGCATTGATACTAATGGAGAAGTCCATCACCTTCGATTGTACCACAATGTATCAGTCTCTGTGTATAACGTTTTCCTGGTTCTGCTCCTTTCACTCTGCATCACTTCCTGGAGGTTGTTCCAGTCTCCATGGAATTCCTCCACTTTATTATTCCTTTTAGCACAATAGTATTCCATCACCAACATATACCACAATTTGTTCAGCCATTCCCCAATTGAAGGGCATGCCCTCATTTTCCAATTTTGGGCCACCACAAAGAGCGCAGCTATGAATATTTTTGTACAAGTCTTTTTGTCCATTATCTCTTTGGGGTACAAGCCCAGCAGTGCTATGGCTGGATCAAAGGGCAGACAGTCTTTTATCGCCCTTTGGACATAGTTCCAAATTGCCCTCCAGAATGGTTGGATCAATTCACAACTCCACCAGCAATGAATTAATGTCCCCACTTTGCCATATCCCCTCCAGCATTCATTACTTTGCACAGCTGTCATGTTAGCCAATCTGTTAGGTGTGAGATGATACCTCAGAGTTGTTTTGATTTGCATCTCTCTGATTATAAGAGATGTAGAGCACTTTTTCATGTGCTTATTAATAGTTTTGATTTCTTTCGCTGAGAATTGCCTGTTCATGTCCCTTGCCCATTTGTCAATTGGAGAATGACTTGATTTTTTGTACAATTGATTTAGTTCTTAATAAATTTTAGTAATTAAACCTTTGTCAGAGGTTTTTATGAAGATTGTTTCCCAGTTTGTTGCTAGCCTTCTGATTTTGGTTACATTGGTTTTGTTTGTACAAAAACTTTTTAATTTGATGTAATCCAGATTATTTATTTTGCATTTTGTAACTCTTTCTAATTCTTGCTTGGTTTTGAAGTATTTCCCTTCCCAAAGGTCTGACATGTATACTATTCTGTGTTCGCCTAATTTTCTTATAGTTTCCTTCTTTATGTTCAAGTCATTCACCCATTTTGAATTTATCTTGGTGTAGGGTGTGAGGTGTTGATCTAAACCTAATCTTTCCCATACTGTCCTCCAATTTTCCCAGCAGTTTTTATCAAATACTGGATTTTTGTCCCAAAAGCTGGGGTCTTTGGGTTTGTCATATACTGTCTTGCTGAGGTTGCTTGCCCCCAGTCTATTCCACTGATCTTCCTTTCTGTCTCTTAGCCAGTACCAAATTGTTTTGATGACCGCTGCTTTGTAATATAGTCTGAGATCTGGGACTGCAAGACCCCCTTCCTTTGTATTTTTTTTTTCATTATTTCCCTGGATATCCTTGATCTTTTGTTCTTCCAAATGAACTTTGTTATGGTTTTTTCTAAATCAGTAAAAAAAATTTTTGGAAGTTCCATGGGAATGGCACTAAATAGATAGATGAGTTTGGGTAGGATGGTCATTTTTATTATATTGGCTCGTCCTACCCATGAGCAGTTAATGTTCTTCCAATTGTTCAAGTCTAGTTTTAGTTGTGTGGAAAGTGTTTTGTAGTTGTGTTTATATAGATCCTGTGTTTGTCTCGGGAGATAGATTCCTAAGTATTTTATTTTGTCTTGGGTAATTTTGAATGGGATTTCTCTTTCTAGTTCTTGCTGCTGAGCTGTGTTGGAATTATATAGAAATGCTAATGACTTATGTGGGTTTATTTTGTATCATGCAACTTTGCTAAAGTTGTTGATTATTTCGATTAGCTTTTTGGTTGAGTCTCTAGGATTCTTTAAGTAGACCATCATGTCATCTGCAAAGAGCGATAATTTGGTCTCCTCCTTGCCTATTTTGATGCCTTCAATTTCTTTTTCTTCTCTAATTGCTACTGCTAGTGTTTCTAATACAATGTCAAATAATAGAGGTGATAATGGGCATCCTTGTTTCACTGCTGATCTTAATGGGAATGGATTTAGTTTAGCCCATTGCAGATGATATTAGCTGATGGTTTTAGATATATACTGTTTATTATTTTTAGGAATGACCCTTCTATTCCTATGCTTTCTAGTGTTTTTAGTAGGAATGGGTGTTGTATTTTATCAAATGCTTTTTCTGCATCTATTGAGATAATCATGTGGTTCTTGTTGGTTTGCTTGTTGATGTGGTCAATTATGTGGATAGTTTTCCTAATGTTGAACCAGCCCTGCATCCCTGGTATAAATCCTACTTGATCATGGTGGATGCCCCTTCTAATCACTTGCTGGAGTCTTTTTGCTAGTATCCTATTTAAGATTTTTACATCTATATTCATTAGGGAGATTGGTCTATAATTTTCTTTCTCTGTTTTTGGCCTACCTGGTTTTGGAATCAGTACCATGCTTGTGTCATAAAAGGAGTTTGGTAGAACTCCCTCTTTGCTTATTATGTCAAATAGTTTGTATAGTATTGGGATTAACTGTTCTCTGAATGTTTGATAGAATTCGCTGGTGAATCCATCAGGTCCTGGGGATTTTTTCTTAGGAAGTTCTGTAATGGCCTGTTGGATTTCTTTTTCTGATATGGGATTATTTAAGAAAACTATTTCTTCTTCTGTTAGTCTAGGCAATTTATATTTTTGTAAATATTCATCCATATCACCTAGGTTGGTATATTTATTGCCATATAGTCGGGCAAAGTAGTTTTTAATGATTGCCTTAATTTCCTCTTCATTGGAGGTGAGATCCCCCTTTTCATCCTTGATGCTATTAATTTGCCTTTCTTCTTTCCTTTTTTTAATTAAATTAACCAGTACTTTGTCTATTTTGTCTGTTTTTTCAAAGTACCAGCTTCTAGTCTTGTTTATTAGCTCAATAGTTCTGTCACTTTCTATTTTATTAATTTCTCCCTTAATTTTTAGGATCTCTAGTATGGTTTTCTTCTGTGGGTTTTTAATTTGTTCATTCTCAAGTTTTGTGATTTGCATTTCCAATTCCTTGGTCTCTGTCCTCCCTAATTTGTTAATATATGCACTCAGGGATATGAATTTTCCTCTAAGTACTGCCTTGGCTGCATCCCATAAGGTTTGAAAGGATGTTTCGCCGTTGCCATTTTCTTCAACGAAATTATTAATTGTTTCTATGATTTCTTCTCTAACTATCCGATTTTGGAGTATCATGTTATTTAATTTCCAATTAATTTTTGATTTGGGTCTCCATGTACCCTTGCCAATCAATATTTTAATTGCCTTGTGATCTGAAAAGGCTGCAGTTAATATTTCTGCTTTTCTGCATTTGAGTGCCATGTTTCTATGACCTAGTGTATGATCTATTTTTGTGAATGTGCCATGTGGTGCTGAAAAGAAGGTGTATTCTTTTTTGTCCCTATTTATTTTTCTCCATATGTCTATTAATTCTAATTTTTCTAAGATTTCATTCACCTCTTTTACCTCTTTCTTATTTATTTTTTGGTTTGATTTATCTAAATTTGATAGTGGTTTGTTCAAGTCTCCCACTAATAAGGTTTTACTGTCTATTTCCTCCTTCAATTCTCCTAGTTTCTCTATTAAAAATTTGGATGCTATACCATTTGGTGCATACATGTTGATTAGTGATATTTCCTCATTGTCTATACTTCCTTTTAGCAGAATATATTTACCTTCCCTATCCCTTTTGATCAGGTCTATTTGTACTTTGGCTTTGTCAGATATCATGATTGCAACTCCTGCCTTCTTTCTATCGGTTGAGGCCCAAAAGGTCTTACTCCAACCTTTAATTCTAACCTTGTGAGTGTCAACCCGCCTCATATGTGTTTCTTGAAGACAACATATGGTAGGGTTTTGGGTTCTAATCCAATCTGTTATTTGTCTGCATTTTATGGGTGAGTTCATCCCATTCACATTCAAAGTTATGATTGTTATTTGTGGATTCGCTGGCATTTTGATATCTTCCCCTAGTTCTGACCTTTCTTCTTTAGCTTTCTTCTTTTGAACCAGTGAGAAAGTGTCAGTCCCCCTAGTCCCCTCCCTTGAGATGCTTCCCTTTCTAGCCCCTCCCTTTTTATGCTCCCTTCCCCTCTCCCCTCTCCTTCCCTCCCTTTTTGTACTCCCTCCCCTCTCCCCTCCTTGATTTTCCTTTCTTTCTTGCCCTAATGGATAAGATAGAATTCAGGATCCCACTGGATCTAGATGTTCTTCCCTCTCAGATTTGATTTCACTGAGAGTAAGGTTTAAGTAATTCCACTTCACACTCTCTTCCTCTCCTTCTCATATGAGAGTTCTTCCCCTCCCCTTCCCATGTGTATCTTTATATGGGAAAGATTATTCTATTGATTCCCCCCCTATTTCTTGAAGTTAATCTTAGTATTATCGCGGTTCCCCCCTCCCTTTTCTTTTCTTTGCCCCAACTTTCCCCAAATCTTCTTAATGCCCCAATCTTTCCCTATGCATGTTTCTTCTAACTACTCTTATTATGATACAATTTATGAGAGTTACACAAAACATTTTCCCCACATATTAATATATATAATTTGATGTAAATGTAGTCCTTATAGAAGAGAGTTTGACTTAAGGAAAAAGATAAGATTTATCTCCTTTTCCCTTTCTTTCATATTTACCTTTTCATGTTTCTCTTGCTTTCTGTGCTTGGATATCGAACTTTCCACAGAGCTCTGGTCTTTTCTTAGCAAATGCTTGGAAATCTTCTATTTTATTGAATGCCCATACTTTCCCCTGGAAGTATATAGTCAGTTTTGCTGGGTAGTTGATTCTTGGTTGGAGACCCAGCTCTCTTGCCTTTCTAAATATCGTGTTCCATGCTTTGCGGTCTCTTAGTGTGTTAGCCGCTAAGTCGTGTGTGATCCTTATGGGAGCCCCCTTATATCTGATGCTCTTCTTCTTGGCTTCTTGTAGGATTTTCTCCTTTACTCGGAAGCTCTTGAATTTGGCAATTACATTCCTAGGCGTTGTCTTTTGGGGATTTAGTATAGAAGGTGTTCTATGAATCCTTTCTATTTCTATTTTGCCCCCTTGCTCCAGAATGTCGGGGCAATTTTCTTTTATAATCTCCTGTAGAATAATATCCAGTTTGTTGTTTACCTCTGGTTTTTCTGGGAGACTGATAATACGGAGATTTTCTCGTCTTCCTCTGTTCTCCAGGTCTGTGACCTTCTCAGTGAGATATTTTATGTTTTCTTCCAATTCATTAATTATTTGGGTTTGCTTTATTGATTCTTGCTGTTTTATCATCTCGCTTTCTTGGAGGTGCTTAATTCTGGTCGTTAGGGACTGGTTTTGCTTTTCAGCCTTGTCTGCCCTTCTATTGGATGCTTTGAGTTCTTTTTCCAATTGAGCATTCTTATCTGTCAGACAGCTGATCTCTTTCTCCCATTTTTCTTTCCAGGTTTCCATCTTTTGGATAAGTTCCAGTTTGAGATCTTCCAGAGCTTGTTGATAGTTTCCATTTTGGGAGGCGTGTTCTGAATTTTTTTGGATTTCCTCCTCATTCTCCTCTTTTCCTTGGGTACTTCCACCATAAAAGTTTTCAATAGTCACTTTTTTCCCTTTCTTCCTGGAGGCTTGATTTTGGGCCATGTGAGCCATCCCTTTGGTGATTTTATTCCCCTTTCCTTTTTGGTTTGGGGTCTGGGTTATATGAGCGGTTTTTCTGTGAATTTAGGTTGCTTCAGACTAGTTCTTCCCAGCCTCCAAGGTTTCTTAGAGCGCTGGGTCCCTGATCACAGCCACACTGCCCAGGTGTTCAGCTCCACCCAGATAATCAGCGTGTGATCCGCGGTGTTCCGCGCAGCCCGCCCCAAGTACAGTTCTGCTGGATTCTCCAGTGAAAGCGCCCTGAGATGTTTTTTCCTGGCAGTCCCCAGATCCCAAGGACCCTGGAATGCCCCCCCCCAGACAGAGACGCTCCCCACTCACTTGCTGTCCCGGTGAGCGCTCAGGTAGCTCACTCTGGTTTAGTGGGGGAGGTGGGGTGGGGGAAGGGCGGCTCAGTTCACTTTTCTGTGCAAGCTTTTCCTTCTTATTTTAGTGTGGAAATGTTCAAGCCCCATGTACCTTTGCCTCTGTGGGGTACTGGGGAGTCCTTCTGTTCCTCCAAAGGTGATTTTATGCTCCTTTGATGTAGTCTATTTCGTTCGGTGCTGGGGAGAGGAAGCGTGTGGCGTCTAGATTGCAGCCATGATTACCCGGAAGTCCTCAATTTAATACACACATATCTTTTGATGCCATATAGATAATAGGAATGCAGGACATCTGATAAAAACTTTACAAGGAGAATAAATGTTCAGTGAAAATTTGTTAGTAAAATTTTTCTTTCTACCAATTTTCATACAAGACATCCAGGGTCTCTTACTTCTAGTATGTCATTTTCCCCAAGCTCTTTTGCTTTCATTTCTTTTTAATTATATCAATTTTCAACTAAGTAATTTTAAGAATGTCACTTCTAACTTTTCTGTCTGCTCCTGAGATCATTTTGTGAAATCATTATCATGTATCATAATCAATGTCATTTTACTAAGCCTTACTGAAAATTTGAAAGGCTCATTTAATTTAATTTTAATATATGTTTAATGAACAATTTTAAGTTATAATATAGAAGAAATAAATTCATCATAGTCTTATGAATGAAATAAATACATAATAGATAAAATAGATAAACAAAACATGATATGTATTATTATTGTTAAATTGTCCTTTTTTCTGTAAAAATTAGCCAGTTAGAATTTTAGTGATAGCAAAAAAGATTTACCTCATTTTCTATAGTTCAAAATCTATAGTTAGATAGGTCTTGTTTTCCAAAATATAGTTGGAGTCAGCATAAAGGGCAATTTCTGGATGTCTTAGGTTGATATCATACATTAGATGTGTTAAAGTTTATTAACTAAAATTTTAAAAAAGGGTTTAAGTTCCTTACTCAGCACCTATTTAGTCTTATTTTACATTAAATTATAACTTTCTCAATTTAGTTTCCCAGGTCATAGAAGATTAAATGCTGCATGCTTAAAGTAGGGTGAGAAGACTTAGAAAGATAAGACACATTTATTGCATAAATTATGTGATAATAATATGAACATTGTAAAAACATACAAAAATTAGAACAATTAAAGCCAGGAGCATTTGATATAATTTAGTATAGTGGCAAATAACCTTTGCATATCATTAGAAATTAATGGTTGCAATATTATATAATTAAACTGAATAATTTTCATTCATCATAATGAACAAAATGTTTTTTATCTCTGAATAAGAAGTCAGGTGAATGTGAACATTATTTTAAATAGTTCTCATAATTCTTTAAGATGAAAAAATGTTTGGGGAAGTTAAATCTTCCATTATCTAAAATGCTTATTGATTTGAGACACCACAAAATTCAATTTAAATGAAGTTTCATGGTATACAAAATGCAAAGTGTATTTAATTTGGCAATATAATCATCAAGGTTCTATTTATAATAATTTCTACAATTTGCTGGTGGAAATTAGTACCCCCCACACATGATAATAAGAATAATGACAAAGTGTTTATATTACGCCTTTATTCAAAGAAACTCAAATTCCTTTCCCATACTAATTAATTCCCAAAGTACCCGTGTGAGATACTTAACGAGTATTATTTTCTTCATTGTGCATATGTAAAAACTGAACAGCAGAAAATGTTAATTGAAATTTCCAAGGTAATCAGAAAAATTCAGTGAAATCTTTCAAGAAATAGATTTTTAATGGTAGATTTCTTTAAAAATACTTTCCTTTTGCCTCAATATCTTTTTACTATTCACAATGCTGTTTTAGTCTAAAGTAACCACAAAACTGAAATATATAACTTTGGTGTAATCACTAGGCAAATGAACATTTGAGAAGCTTCCCCCATTCTAAGCCAACTGCAATCAATCCTTCCTAGTACATAGCGGTTTTTTTTTTCACTGATTCAAAATGGTAAGGGACAATGTAAAGATTATCCAGAACAATACTGAAAAATAATTATCTTGTTCTCAATACTTCATTGTTCTATGCCTTCTTTCATTTGTGAATATATTACTGACTAGTTGCCCATTAATCATAAGATTTCATTAATTTAACTTTTTTTCCTTCCACCAAAAATAACATTGAATTGGTAAGCCACAGGTGCAAAGGGTGGTAGTTTCCCTGGTGAATCACATGTATACAATTTAAGTAATTGTACTAGATAGCAGATAACAGTTCCCTATAAGTTAATTCTAGTGTCTGCAGCTATTTTTCCAATGAATATAATGCAAATTTAAGACAAGCATGTCATCTTTTTTAAAAAAATCACATTATTGTTTCAAAAGATGAAATAAAAAAGTTTTGACATAAAGCAGCATTTATTTTTGTTAAAGCCTTTATGTCACATAGATAGAAATATCCTTCTTTAAAATGATCAAATTAATATAATCAAAACTAATAGCTATTGTGATTTGTAATGCATTTAACTCTAGAAGCAATTCTGATACAGACAGAAGTAAAGCAAGGGTCCTTTGCCCAGCCTAGTATTCATTGGCACAATTATAGAAATAAATTAGATCAATATGGCAAGAGTATTAAATGAAAAATAGAAACATCAACACAGAGAACAGTATTTTTTTGCATATCACATGATTGTTAATCCCAGGTAATCCCAGGTACTTAGTGAAGAAACTAACTGATGATAAATATGTACAGTAAAATAATAAAAATAATAGCAATATATAGACACTTACATATACCTATATACATCTTTAAGTTTGATATGGCACAAGAAACCAAAAACATAGCTAAAATAAGATAAATTAAATTAAACATAATATTGGAGCCTGCTTTCATCAGGATTTCTTAGTGGTTCCTAGAAGAATGGGTAACTATGGCTATTACATACTCTTTGCATTAGGAAAAAGTAAAACATGATGATTAAAATTATCTGACTTCAAATTTTTCAAGTTGACCAAATCTGATCAAACCAAGAATAGATTATCATTTAAGGTTTATTTTTTTTTATCAAAGAACAATGTTTTAGATAATTAAAAATACATACATTCACACATATTCACATGCACACATATATACATAGACTATATATAATTTCTATGAGTTAGGGAAATGTAATCACTTTACAAAGAAATAATAGCAAAATTTCAAAAAATATTAATTTGAAAACCTTCTGTGATTGGTAGATGTAGAATTAGGGGTAGTCACAGGAAGTAATGCAAGAGAAATGTCTTTAAAAGGGAGTGACAACTTCCTGAAAGGAGTTCAATTCTTTTTGCTTTTGAGTTGAGAGGCTTGTGAAGAGGGCAAAAGGATCTGCTGACTGGACCTGAGACCCTGTACCTTTAGAATGACATGTGGTAAGTGAAAAGCTGACTCTTAACTGCTGAATATTCAGAAGATACTAACCTCAGGAGAGACCTATTCTTTTGAGAAAGATTCCCTGCATTCCCAGGGCCTCAGCTACAAGGGCTGAGGCCCATCCATTTAAGAAATAACTCTCCCTGCCCAGGGGCTGGGAGTAAACTACTTAGTGTTTAGGCTAGATATCTTATCTTATCCTATCTCTGATTTCTTACTTCACTCTTTCTACATTTTGTAAATAAATTTAAAATAAAATATCTTTGGAATTAATTAAATTTCTTGAGACCACACTCTTAAATTATCAAGCCCAATCATTTTAAAATTAACATCATTCCCCCCCTTACACTTCATTAATATATTTTCTTTTTTCAAGGTCCTTAAATTCTACTGGTTGGATACAGTACACATAAAACACACACATATGTGTTTAGATAAATATTTAATTATAATACATAGTGATATATTATACATAGCTATATTATACATATTATACATGACCAATTTCAAATTCTGTTCATAGTAACTGAAAATAATTTCAAATTTTGATTTTGTTGTTGTGTCATTCATTCAATTTTGCCTAATTCTTTGCAACCCATAAACCAATGCTTACCAAGCCTTCCTATCCTCCACTTTATCACAAAGCCTGTCCACATTCAAGCTCATTACTTCCATGACACTATCTTATCCTTTTTCAACCTCTTTTCTTTTTGCTTTAAATCCAATAACTGGGTCTTTTCCAATGAGCCCTGCCTTCTCATTATGTGACCAACGTATTTAAGTTTTAACTTCAGTAGATAACCTTACAATCAAGAGTCTGAGTTACTGTCTTTAAGTAGTGACAAATTTGATCTCCTACCTGTGAAGCTTTTAAAAAATCTCCTCTAGTACCATAACTCAAAAGTGCTGATTTTGAGATGTTCAGATTTCCTTATGGTCCAATTCTCAAAGCTATATTCTATGAGTGGACAAAAACATATTGTTATGCTTTTTATTATGTTCTCCATATTTGCCATAACTTTACTTCCAAGGAGCAAGTATTTTTTAATCTCGTGACTGCCTTCACCATTTGCTGTGATCATTGAGTCCAAAAATACAAAATCTGACATGGCTTCCATTTCTTCTGCCTCTATTTACCAAGAGGTGATGGGAACAGTTTTTAATGTTTTAATGTTAAGTTTCAAGGCAGCTTTTATAATTTCCTCTTTAATTTTCATTAAGAGGCTTCTTACTTCTTAATTTTCTATTATCAGAGTGGTATCACCTGTATATTTGAGATTATTTATATATTTTTGATATTTCCTGAGCAATCTTAATTCTGACTTTTGATTTCTCTAAGGTAACATTTCACATGATATACTCTGAATATAAATTAAATAAGTTGACAGTTTATAGTCTTGCCATAATCCTTTCCAAATCTTAAACAAATTGGCTGTTCCATGTTTGGTCCTATTTCTGCTTGAATCACAAACAGGTGTCTCAGGAGATACTTAAGATGATCTAATGCTCCCATCACTTTGAGGACAAGACTTGTTACATTATGTTGTGATATAAACAAAGACTTTGGTGTAGTTAATGAAACAGAAGCAGATTTTTTTTTCTGGAACTCCCTTGATTTCTGCATTATCCAACAAATGTTGGAAATGTGGTCTCTAGTTCCTCTGCCTCTTGAAAAACAAAACAAAACAAAACAAAATAACACCCTGCACTTTTCATAATGCTGTGTTCATGTATTCCTGAAAACTAGTTTGCAGATTCTTAACCATAATCTTTGATGGTGAATGAAATGTGTACAATTATTTAGTAATTGTAACATTCTTTTCAATTGTCCTTCATTAGGACTGGAATATACACTGATTTTTTTTTTCCCAATCCAGTGGTTCCAATACAATTTCTAAATTCACTGGCATATTAAATACAACACTTTAACAGGATCATCTTTTAGGATTTTAAATAGCTCAGCTGGTGTTCTGTCAACACCACTAGCCTTATTGTTAGCAATTCTTCTTAAGGTCAAATTGATTTTATTCTCCAGAAATATTCCTAATTGCTAAGAAAAAATATTACTGTATTTTTACATCTTTATGCACTGATTAATTGGTAGTTCTTAAATTATATGTTTTGAAAAGAATGAAAAATCACCTTTGTTTTTTGATGATACTTAAAAATAATTATCCAACTGTTCTTTACAATAGCTTATAAAATATAAAAATAATGAGAGCTGACAGAGTTGATAAAAGACCACCACCTGGTACTGATTGTATATGGCTAAATCTTCACTAGGCATATAAAATAGTATGCACACATTGCTGTATTGACAGATGTAAAGGCACAAAAAGAAGAAACATTCACTACCCTTGAGTTTATAATACAGCTGAATGATATCAACCCTCCAAAATTTCAGGCAGAAAATCGATATATAGTTTTATGATCTCTGAATTTGGAACCAAGAGCTCTATGTTTGAATCATGGTTCAAACATTTATTATCTCTTTTATTAGGAGGAATATAAATGTCTTTAATTCTTTTAGTCTCAATTTTTCTCATGTATAATATGAGGGGTGTTAGAATTAAAATTTAGGTTTTATGCTAATTATGAAAGTTCTAACATAATATTGTGGTCACTGATTTAAAAAATTAACTCTTAAGTCACAAGTCTGTTAGCCACTCTTAAAAGTTTAGTTTAATAGAGATACATTAAAAGAGAGAAAATATAGGAAGGAAATAGAAAGTATTGCCTCACTAGATACCCTATAATTTCTGTCCAGCTCACCACCCTTCAAGGACTTTTAAGTCCCAATCTCCATGTGGAGTCATGGTAGTCTCTTAAGCCAGGAGTCTCAGTGGTGTCTTCAGCAAGGATTCCACCAACACAGCCTCCTCCAGGAAAGGAAGGCCTCTCTGAAACCAGTATCTCTAGAAGCCAGGAAAGGAAGCCAGCTAACTGAAGCAGGATACAGGGAAAGAGTCTCCTCCTTCAGTCTAGCTAATCAATGACAAGTTCAAAGACTAACTCCAAAGGAGAAGTTCAAAGGAGAAGTTCTTTGGACAGGAAGATCAGGATTTTTTATAATTCTTTTCCCACATCACTTCCTATCTCTTTCCCACTTTATGGGAACCAACTGCAATCTTTTAATTTGCCTAGCATTTCCCAGGGATGGGACAATGGCCTCTGGAGTTGTCATCCACTCTAACAAGTGATTTGCTAACTCTTATTTAGAGTCAGGTAAGGGGTACTTTAAGTTCTTTATTTGATTAAATTAAAAGCTATTGATTGATAAACAAAGAGTTTTGATTCACTCTTTACAGGGGACTGGATATACAGTGTTTTGGGGGATAGCTACTTTGGACACTGTGAGGAAAACAATAGAGCACAAAACTACTTATCTTTCAAAAAATATATTTATTTTTTATTCCAGTTTTTTCTCCAGTTTATTTTCTATATATGGTAACTGATGTGATAAGGGTGAAATGACTTGCCTAGGATTCCACAGATAATAAGTGTATGAGGCAAGATTTGAATTTAGAAAGATGTCTTCCTGATTTCAGGATTGGAAGTCTATCCACTGTGGCAAGTAGCTGCCCAAACCTTTAATAGCTTAGAAGTTGAAGCGATACACACACACACACACACACACACACACACACACACACACACACACACATACATGAACTGGATGGTTTTTAAAAGACACCAGACATAAACAGATGAATAATGATGTAAATGGGAATGGAAAAATTGTGCTATTGAATTAAAATTATAAAAATAAATTATCTTGAGGATTCTTAAATATTTGAGGAAGAAATATAATATTAATAAAGCAATAAAGACAACTAAATTTGGAAGTTTTAAGAAGTATAATCAAAGAATATTATTTATCCATAAGACAGAAAAATTGGATATAATTTTGCACCTGAGATCCATTCTAGATTTATCATGCCTCATAATAGGTTGTGTCATACAATAGAACATCTGGAATTATGAATGGGTGTCTTAATGACCCATTTCATTCTTTATCTATTTATCTCTTTTTTCATGTCTTTTTAAAATCACCACGTTATTGATTTCTTATATAGTACAATAACTATATCACAATTTTTTCATCATTTCTTCAATTTTTGGTGTCTCCTTAGATTCTAAATATTTATCACCAAAAATGAGCTACTATGAATGTTTTAATACATAAATAATTCATTCTTTCTTTGATCTCTTTTGTATATATATCTCACAGTTATTTAGTTGGGTTAAATAGCATGCATTTTAGTAACACATTCAGTGTAATTAAAAATAGCTTTCCAGAATGGTTTACCCAATCACAGAATCATCATCATTGTATCAATATGCCTATTTTACAAAACCCATACAACATTTATCATTTTTCTATTTTTGCCATTTTTGTCTGTTTTATAATTATGAGATATGTCATAAATGCTGTTATTTGTATCATTCCATTTAATAATTTGATGTAGTCCCTTTTTGAGAATGAAATTTCTCAGAAAAATAGATCTGATTGGTATTTTCCCCATGTTTCTCAAGTTTTCTAATGATGTGATTTTTATAGATAGGATGCATCTATTTTTTATGATTTCAGAACATGTCCCATAAAACCCGTTTTAGTACCTTTGTTTAAATTGTTCCACTTGCCTAGAATGCCTTTACTACTTCATTTTCTGAATTATACCTTTTTCATAAAATTAATTTCTGCATCTTTCAGTAAGTCTTCTCAGAACATCCTATTGTATGTTTATCATTCCTTCCCTAGCACATCTTCATGGTTTATTCTCTATCTCTCTCATTTATCTTTTAATATACCTTTTATTGCATAATTTATCTTCATGAATATTTCCCCTGCCAATAAGTGAAAAGTTTAGCTTTCCTTTCTGCTTATTTCTATGTGTGTAGAGGCTGTGGATATTGTCTTTATGGAGATTATAGATATCCATGTGGGTTTGTCTAAATGTTGTTCTCAGGGAATATTGACCTATTTTCTGAGCTTTCTCTACCCACATTTCTTCAAAGGAGACTATGATACCTACCAGGCTAAAAAGTATAAGGACAAAGCCAGATAATGGGTATTCTAATCTCCTTAGAGAGCCCATCCAAACAAAAATCAGAGTTTTTGAAGATAAGATATGTCAATAATAGAGAAAAAGAGAGGACACAGAGATAGAAGTAGAATGATTTTATTCTCATCTCGAAACCTTTTTCTTAAGAGAATATGTATTTACCTGTGTTGTCTCTTGAAGCTGTAATACAGATAAGAATATCTCTTCTTCCAAAATCTTGATATTTGTTGTTGTTCAATCATTTCAATAAGTCTGAATTTTTGTGCCTGAATTTTGGATTTTCTTGGTTTTTAATTTAATTTGGAATTCTCTCATGAAAGCATTGTTATTTGTTTTTTTTTTTTAACTATATGATTTTGAATGTCTAAGATTTCTTTGAGTTTGTTTTTATACTAATTTGGAATCACAACACTTTTAAATTAAACTTGGTGGTATTTGACATAATTTTGTAATGTTGATAGTGACACATAGTTTACATATGAATTAGTAAAAAGGTAACTGTTTACTTCAGACAGAATGATAGCTAACATTTTATAATGATTTAAAGTTTGCAAAAATAATTTTGGATATATACATTTTAAGTAGAAATGAGTTAATTCCCTCAAAAAGCAGTCTAATATATTCTTGTACAATTATTTTCTAGAAATGGTAATTTGAAGCATAATAGCAAGATACAGAAAGATAAATCTAAATTAAAATAACTCAGTGCATGTTCAAAGTGCTTTAACTGTCTACCTATCCTTTAATCCAGTCATACCACTGCTGGGTTTGTAACCCAAAGAGATAATAAGTAACAATATGTGTACAAAAATATTTATAGCTACACTCTTTGTAGTGACAAAAAAAAAAAACAAACTGGAAAATGAGTGAGTGTCCATCGATTGGGGAATGGCTTAATAAATTGTGGTATATGTTGGTGATGGAATACTATTGTGCTAAAAGGAATAATGAACTAGAGGAATTCCATGTGAACTGGAACAACCTCCAGGAAGTGATTGTGGAGTGAAAGGAGCAGAACCATGAGAACATTGTACACAGAGACTAATACACTGTGGCACAATAGAATGTAATGGATTCCTCTATAGCATCAGTGCAATGATTCAGAACAATTCTGAGGGACTTATGAGTAAAAACACTACCCACATGCAGAGAAAGAACTAGGGAGTAGAAACTCAGAAGGAAAAAATAACTGCTTGATCACATGGTTCAATGAGGACATAATTAGGAATGTAGACTCTAAATGATCATTTGATTACAAATATTAATAATATGGAAATAAATCTTGATCAGTGATACATGTAAAAACCAGTAGAATTGTTTGATGGCTACAGGAGGAGGGGAGGAGAAGAGGGAAAGAGCATGAATCATGGAAACATGGAAAAATAAATTAAATAAATAAAAAAAATAACTGTGTGCAATATAAAATGCCTGGCAATTCAAATGCCAAGATGAAGTCAGAAATTATATGATCACAAATATGAAATACTTTTCACAAAAATAAAATTATATATAAAATATTAGGAAAACATTAATTTCTCTTGGTTTGATCAAGTCAGTAGAACAAAAATAATAATACTTCCTTAATTAACTTACTTATTCAATGTCATACCAATCACATTACCCAAAATTGTTTCATAGAGCTAGAAAAACAACAATATTCATCAGAAATAATAAAAGACCTATAATTAATGAAAATTAAAATATGAAGAAAAGTGGCCTAAAAGAACTATATCTGAAATTATACTATAAAGTAGCAATCATCAAAATAATCTTTTAATACCTAAGAGTTATATTGGGGAACCAATAAAATAGACTAGAAACTCAACACATTTGTAAATGAACTTAGAAAACAGCATTTAAAAAACTCAAAGAGACAAAAATTTGGAAGAAGAACTTATTTTGCAACAACAAAAAAACTGCTGGAAAACACTGGAAAAAGTATGTCAAGAATATACCATCATTTGATACCATTTACCAAGGTCAAGTCAACATGAATACATGATTGAGAAATAAAGGTAGTATCATAAGAAAAATTAAGGACATATTCTCCAAATCACTATTAATTAGATAAATGCTAATTAAAACAACTCTGAGATACTACCTAATATCCATCAAACAAACATGCCGAAAAAGGAAAGTAAATGTTGAGGGATTGTAGAAAAAATGATTCACTAATACACTGTTGATGGAGCCATGAACTGACAAAACTATTTTAGAGAGCAATCTGGAATTATGTCCCAAAGGCCATCAAATTGTGTGTAACCTGTGACCAAGCAATACCACCATTAGGTCTGTGTTCAAAAGAGATTAAGGATAAAGGTAACAAATCCTACTATACAAAAATAGTTATAGGCTAAAGGGAAAGAACCTAAATATACAAAAATAGTTATAGCAGACCTTTTAGTGGTGGCAAAATACTAAAAACTGAAGGGATATCAGTCAATTAGGTAATGGCTTTGATCAAATTGTAATTTTTATAATGGAAAACCATTGTACCATAAGAAAAGACAAACAAAATAACACACACACACATTCACACACACAAAGAAAAAAAACCTATGGAAAGACTTATATGAAGTGATGCAAAGTGAAGTGAAAAGAACTAGGAGAATGTTTTACAAAGTAACAAGAATAGTGTACAATCATTAATCATGAGTGACAACAATTATCAACAAGTCAAGAACCCAGACAACTCCAGGGGACTCAAAAAAAGAAAGGATTTCTACCACCATAGACAGAACAGATAAAGACTAAATGCAAATTGAAACATACCATTATTTATTTTATTTTTCCACAAATTTTCTCTAGCGAAAGCAATATATCTTATATATATATAATCTATAATTATAATTATATAATTATCTATTATATATAATTATATAATTATAATTATATATAATAGATAATTATAATATAATTATCTATTATATATATATTAACTTGTTGAATGTTGAAATATATATTAGATAATAATATATGTACAGCCTATATCATATTACTTGCTTTCTTTGGAAGCAGGGAGAGTTGAAAGAGTGGGAAAAGATATGGATTACAAGGTGCCAGAGGACATATATCAAAAATTTGTACTCACCTATAATATGGAAAAGAAGAAAAATGTATTATGATTTTTAAAAAAGAAAAGAAAATGTAACTTGCAACCAGATTACATAGAGGGTTGGGATAATCCTCCCTCCCCCTCATATTAGTCAGATATAGACAAAAGAAAAAAAACTTTAATAATAGTCAAATATGTTGAAATTGTAGCTGATTGAGTAACTTTATCCATAAATGGATTTTAATTCATCAATAACACAGAAAGAGACAGTGAGACAATAGATAATAGAGACAGTGAGTTAGGAAAAAAACACCAAAAATAAATAATCTTAATTCATCACTGTCAATTTTCATGCCTCTTTCTTTGAGTGCCTCTATTACTTGTCCTTGTGAATTTTGTCCAGTCACTTTTTCTATTTCCCTAAAATCACTATTTTTTAATGTTGATATTGGAGTAGATAATTCCCACCCCCCCCTAATCCTATTTCTATAGCTGACTTTCCTCAATTAATTTTTTTGGTATTTTATAAAGATGTTCTTGATATTGGAATATCTCTCATTTAATTTTAATTAGAATACTTGATTAATACTTAGATGCTTAATTGTATTGAGCTTCAGTTATTCCCTTTGAAGAATAACTTTAGGGAAATATATTGTACTTTGGATTCCTGATTAAAATATGTGGATTGAAAATAATCATTAAAATGATTAAATTTTAAGTAGGGAATATATTCTAGTCAATAACACATTATATGGTTTTCTTTCTATGAGATTATTAAACAAAATCTACTCACATTCTTTTTATTATGTACATGGGCATAAAATATCATGTATCCTGTCAGACATGGTAGACACTTATCAATTGATGTTGCTTAATAATTTTGTTCTTGCCACAAATGAAGATTCCCAGTGAGTGCATGTGTAGTGCTGTGGTTATATCTTTAAAGGGCAATGAACAAATAAACAAAATGCATCAATATAAAGTCAAAATTTTTAAGCAAATAATAAAAAGAATGAAATAGGATTAAATATTTTAATTTGTAGTTCAACATTCTCTTCCCTTTAAACCATGGCTATCAAATTAGATTTTGATATATAAAATAAATCCAATTCCCCAAGAAAAGTGTTACCCTGAGCTACTTGTCTAAAATGGAATAGACATTTAATTTTATGAGGATTTCTCCTAGAAAATAGCCTGAATTTTTTCTTTTTCTTTTTTTTCTTTTTTAAAATTTTATTTGGTCAATTATAAACAATATTCCTTGGTTACAAAATTCATCTTCTATTCCTCCCTCCGTGACTCCCCTTCACGTTGTCAACACAAAATTCCACTGGGTATTACATGTGTCCTTGATCAGAACCTATTTCCACATTTTTAATGTTTGCACTAGGATGTTCATTTAAGTCTATATCTCCAATCATATCCCCTCGACCCATGTGATCAAGCAGTTGTTTTTTCTTCTGTTTTTCTACTCCCACAGTCTTTCCTCTGAATGTGGATAGTGTTCTTTCTCATAGACCACTCCAAGTTGTTCAGGATCACTTCATTGCCACTGATGGAGAAGTCCATTACATTCAATTGTGCCACAGTGTATCAGTCTCTGTGTACAAAGTTCCCCTGGTTCTGTTCCTTTCACTCTGCATCACTTCCTGGAGGTTGTTCCAGTTACCATGGAATTCCTCCAGTTTATTATTCCTTTGAGCACAGTAGTATTCCATCACCAACATATACCACAATTTGTTCAGTCATTCCCCAATTGAAGGGCATCCCCTCATTTTCCAATTTTTTGCCATCCCAAAGAGCACAGCTATGAATGTTCCTGTACATGTCTTTTCCCTTATAACCAATTTGGGGTACAAACTTAGCAGTGCTATGACTGGATCAAAGGGCAGACAGTCTTTTAGCACCCTTTGGGCATAGTTCCAAATTACCCTGCAGAATGGTTGGATCAATTCATAGCTCCACCAGAAATGCATTAATGTCCTGACTTTGCCACATCCCCTCCAGCATTCATTACATTTCCTTGCTCTTATGTTAATCAACCTGCTAGGTGTGAGGGGATACCTTGCATCACTCTGATTATGAGAGATTTAGATCCCTTTTCATGTGCTTATAATTAGTTTTGATTTCTGATCAATTGACTGAAAATTGCATATTCATGTCACTTGCCAATTTATGAATTGTAGAATGACTTGATTTTTTGCACAACTGGTTTAGCTCTTTATAAATTTGAGTAATTAGGCCTTTGTCAGAGGTTTTTGTAAGGAAGATTGTTTCCCAATTTTTTACTTCCCTTCTAATTTTGGTTACATTAGTATTGTTTGTACAGACACTTTTTAATTTGATGTAATCAAAATTATTTATTTTACATTTTGTGATTTTTTTATAACTCTAGCTTGGTTCTAAAATCTTTCCTTTCCCAAAGGTCTGATATGAATACTATTCCATGTCCACATAATTTACTTATAGTTTTCTTCTTTATTTTAAAGTCATTCATCCATTATGAGTTAATCTTGGTGTAGGGTGTGAGATGTTGATCCAAACCTAATCTCTACCATACTGTCTTCCAATTTTCCCAGCAGTTTTTATCAAACAGGGGATTTTGGTCACCAAAACTGGGATCTTTGGGCTTATCATAGACTCTCTTGCTGAGGAAACTTACCCCAAGTCTATTATACTGGTCCTCCTTTCTGTCACTTAGCCAGTACCATATTATTTTGATGACAACTGCTTTATAGCATATTTTGAGATATGGTACTGCAAGGCCACCTTCATTGGTACTTTTTTTTCATTATTTCCCTGAATATCATTTATATTTTGTTCTTCCAAATGGACTATTTTATGTTTTTTTTCTAATTCAGTAAAAAAAAAGTTTTTTGATAGTTTGATGGGTATGGCACTAAATAAGTAAATGAGTTTGGGTAGGATGGTCATTTTTATTATGTTAGCTTGTCCTACCCATGAGCAGTTAATGTTTTTCCAATTGTTTAGATCTAGTTTTAATTGTTTGGAAAGTGTTTTGTAGTTATGTTCATATAGTTCCTGTGTTTGTCTTGGAATATATGATCCTAAGTATTTAATATTGTCTAGGGTGATTTTAAATGGAATTTCTCATTCTAATTCATGCTGCTACGATGTGTTGGAGATATGTAGAAATACTGCTGACTTGTGTGGGTTTATTTGTATCCTGCAAATTTGCTAAAGTTGTTGATTATTTCCACTAGCATATTATTTGATTCCCTAGGATTCTTTGAGTAAACCATCATATCATCTGCAAAGAGTGATAACTTGGTCTCCTCATTTCCCATTTTACTACCTCCACCAGTTTTTATCAAAAAGTGGGTTTTGGTCTCAAAAACTGGGATCTTTGGGTTTGTCATAGACTGTCCTGTTGAAGTCATTTACCCCAAGTCTATTGTACTATCCTCCATTATGTCTCTTAGCCAGTACCAAATTGTTTTGATAACCACTGCTTTATAGTATACTTTGAGATCTGGGACTCCATGACCTCCTTCCTTTGCATTTTTTTTTCATGATTTCCCTGGATATCCTTGATCTTTTGTTCTTCCAAATGAACTTTGTTATTTTTTTCTAATTCTGTAAAGAAGTTTTTTGGTAGTGCAATGGGTATGGCACAAAGTAAGTAAATTAATTTGGGTAGGATTTTCATTTTTATTATGTTAGCTCATCCCACCAATGAGCAATCAATGTTTTTCTAATTGTTTAGATATAGTTTTAATTGTGTGGAGAGTGTTTTGTAGTTGTGTTCATATAGTTCCTGTGTTTGTCTTGGCAGATAGATTCCTAAGTATTTAATATTGCTTAGGGTGATTTTAAATGGAATTTCTCTTTCTAATTCTTGCTGCTGACATGGATTGGAGATATATAGAAATGCTTATGACTTATGCGGGTTTATTTTGTATCCTGAAACTTTGCTAAAGTTGTTGATTATTTTGACTACCTTTTGCCAGATATCATGATTGTGACTCCTGCCTTCTTTTTATTAGTTGATGCCCAATAGATTTGGCTCCATCCTCTGATTTTCACCCTATGATATCTACCTTCCTTAGGTGTGTTTCTTGTAGACAGCACATGGTAGATTTTTGGATTCTAATCCACTCTGCTATTTGCTTGCTTTTGATGGGTGAGTTCATTACATTCACATTCAGAGTTATGATTCCTAGCTCTGTATTTTTCAGCATTTTGATTTCTACTCCTGATTCTGCCTTTTCTTCTTTCACTATTTCCTTGTACACCAATGTTTGTTTTTTATTAGTCCCCATAGTTCCCACCCTTATTTTACTTCCCTTTCTCCCACCTCCGTTTTTATCCCCCCCCCCCCATTTTCCCTGTAGTCTTTCTAAAATCATCTGAATGACTTATTTTTGACAGCTTGTAATATATTTTCTTTGGTCTGATAGTTCTTGAATTTGGCTATAACATTCCTGGGTGTTGTCAGTTGGGGATTAAGTACAAGAGGTGATCTTTGGATTCTTTCAATCTCCACTTTTCCCTCTTGTTCTAGAATATTGAGGCAGTTTTCTTGAATAATTTCCTGTAGTATTGTGTCCAGGCTTTTTCTTTTTCATGGTCTTCTGTTAGACCAATGATTCTTAAATTGTCTCTCCTCAAAAGATTTTATAAATCCTCTGTTTTGTGAGTGAGATGCTTTATATTTTCTTCAATTTTTAAATTCTTTTGGTTTTGTTTTATAGTGTCCTGCTGCCTTGTGAGGTCACTTAATTCTAGTTGTTGTATTCTAGTTCTTAAAAACTGGATTTCATCCCTGGCTTTTTGGTCATCCTTCTCTTTCTGGTATGATTTTTTATGGAGGTCATTTTTCATCCTCTTCATTTTATCCTTCATCTCCTTTGCCTCATCTTTCATCTCCTTTGCCTCATTTTTCAAATGATTACTTTTGGCTTTCAAGACACTGTTTTCTGTTTCCACATGACTTATCTTGCTGTTAAAGTTGTCTTCAGCCTCTCTTAATTGTGTTTTGAATTGCATTTTGAGTTCTTCCAAATCCTGTATCCAATTTGCTGGGATTTCTGATTTATTGTTTGCTGATCCCTTCTCCTCTTTTCCGTTCACTATATAGAAGCTATCTATTGTAATTACTTATTTCTTTTTCTGTTATATGCTCATATCCACCCCTTCTTTGCTCCCTATATTTTCCTGTGCTCTTGCTCCTCCCATTTTTTTTTTATTTTGGTGGCTTCTGTCACTGTTCCCTCTTGGCATCTTGACATAAGATCTCTCCATCCAGTCTCTGGGGAAGGGTTGTTGGGGATTTGAGTTTCACTGTCCTCTTTAGGCTTTTGATTGGATTAAAGTTCATCAGTCAATGAGGGAGGGGTGTGGTGCCTGAACTTCCCTGAGTTCTGAAGACATTTGAAGTGATTAAATTCAGCTTGGTTGGGCTGGGTGTGCTCTGAGGCCTAATCCTCCTGTAAGGTTGGAGCAAATGTGGAGGATCACCAAAGCTCTGGCCTGATTGCCAGCTGTATGTTTGCTCTCTAGCTCTGAGCTTAGCATAGCTGTGCCCACAATGTACACCCACCAGACCAGCACTTTTGCTGGCACAGATGTTTCCACTGCCGTTGGAGTCTCACAGCTGTAGGTGGGGGGAGGCTAGGGGTCCTGGGATCTTCTTTCTGTCTTCCCCTTAAATCTGAGTGTTCTCAGATTCTGCCTTTTGTTGGGGTGTACCTTTTTATTTGAGTTCATCAGAAGGGTTCCTTTCGTCTGTCTTGTTTTTAGGTTCGATTTTTAGTCCCCTAGGAGCATTCAGTTTGTGATCTGTAAGGAAGTATATTCAGAGGTCTGAACTTCTGCTCCTTCTAGGTTGCTATTTTTACTCTGCTTCCTTCCCTTATCCCTTTTAATCAGATACATTTTTACTTTGGATTTGTCAGCTATCATGACTGTAATTCTTGGCTTCTTTCTATCAGTGCAAGCCCAATAGGTTTTGCTCCTACCTTTAATTCTAACCTTGTGAGTATCTACCCATCTCAGGTGTGTTTCTTGTAGACAACATATGGTAGGATTTTTGGATTCTAATCCACTCTCCTATTTATTTTAGTTTTATGGGTGAGTTCATCCCATTCATATTCAAAGTTATGATTGTCACTTGTGTATTCCCCAGCATTTTGATATCCACTCCTAGTTCTGTCTTTCCTTCTTTTGCTAAATCCTTCTAAACCAGTGGTTTGCTTTTAATCAATCTCCCTAATCGTCTCTCTTAATATGCTTCCCTTTCTGTCCCCTCCCTTTGTGTTCCCTTATTGTTTTTTTATGGTATGTTAAGTTTCCCCCTCTTCTTTCCCTCCCATTTTGTACTCCCTTCCCCCTACCCTCTTAGTTTTCCCTTCTCACTTTTCCTGTAGGATAATATAGAATTCAAGACCCCAATGAATCTAGATGCTCTTCCCTCTCAAAACTGATTTCTCTGAAAGTAAAGTTTAAGTATTACCTATTAGCACTCCATTCCTCTCCTTATTATAAGAGTATTCTTCTCCTCCCCTTCCCATGTATATCTTTGAGTGATAAAAATTATAGTATTTATTTTATTTCTTCAAGTATCTTTGGGTGCCATCTCGAACCCCCCTCCCTTTTTCTTTTTTTTCATATCATCTTATAGCAGTTATTACCCCAAACTCTTCCTGCTAATAATTCTTCTAATAACTATAATAGTGAATATAATTTTTGAGAGTTACAAATAATATTTTCTCCATATATTGATATATATGATTTTATCTAATTGTAACCCTTAAAAATGAAAGCTTGAATAAAAAAATTATTTTCCCCCTTTTCCCTCTCTTTCTTATTTACCTTTTCATGTTTCTCTTGATCTTTGTGTTTGGATATCAAACTTTCCACTTAGTTCTGGTCTTTTCTTTACAAATACTTGGGAATCTTCTATTTTATTGAATGCCCATACTTTCCCCTGGAAGTATATAGTCAGTTTTGATGGATAGGTGATCCTTGGTTGAAGACCCAATGTTCTTGCCTTTCTGAATACAATGTTCCAAGCCTTACAGTCCTTTAGTGTGGAAGTGGCCAGTTCTTGCGTGATCCTGATTGGTCGCCCCTTCGTATCTGAATTGTCTCTTTTTGGCTTCTTGTAGAATTTTCTCCTTAGCTTGAAAGCTCTTGAATTTAGCAATTACATTCCTGGGAGTGTCTTTTGAGGATTTAGTGTAGAATGTGTTCTATGAACTATTTCAATGTCTATTTTTCCCTCTTGTTCAGGAACATCAGGGAAGTTTTCTTGGATAATTTCTTTTGACTTTGCTTTATTAATTCTTCCTGTCTTGCAAGATCATTGTTTTTCAGTTGCCCAATTCTGGTCCTTAAGGCCTGGTTTTCTGTTATTATCTTTTGGTTTTCTGCTTTAATCTTATGATTT
Organism: Monodelphis domestica; assembly: GCF_027887165.1. Taxonomy (NCBI): domain Eukaryota; kingdom Metazoa; phylum Chordata; class Mammalia; order Didelphimorphia; family Didelphidae; genus Monodelphis; species Monodelphis domestica. The sequence goes on from NC_077232.1 coordinate 162,245,959, forward strand.
TCTGCTAGAATCTTTTGAATTTCCTTTTCAGTTTGGTCTATTCTGCTTTTCATGGCTTCCAGCTGTTTCTCCAATTGGGAGTTATTGTACTTTAAACTATTATTTTCTCTTTGAATTATTTCCCACTTTTCTTGCCAGAAGGATTGCATCCTTTTGATAAGCTACAATTTAAATTCTTCAAGAGCTTGTAGACAAATTCCATTTTTGGGAAGGTTTTGGGTTTATTTGAATTCCTCCTCTATTTCCCCTGTAGACTGGAATTTTCCTCCAAAAATATTTTCCACGGTCAACTCCCTCTTCTTGTTTTTTTTTTTGTTTGTTTGTTTTTTGGTGGAGAGAGGTTGTTGTTCCTGGGCACAATTTGCTATCATGGTGGAGGTTTTTCCTTCCCTTTTTAGTCAGATATCTGAGTGAGATGGGCATACTCTCTGTGTATGGAGCTAAGGAGCAAATATTTTGCCTGAGGCAAGCTCTTGAAACTCTTCAGCTTCTGTTGTTTGCTGCCCTTCACTTGTTATCTTCCCCCAGCACCCACAGTCTGTGCTCTTCAGCCTGCTGGGGTTTCAGGTGTAGTTGCTTTCAGGGGCAGAACTTTGGTGGTTTTAGTCGGCTCCCAAGGACCTATAGGTGCCCCTTACTCACTTGAGAGGTGCCTCTCACTCACTTGCTGATTTGGCTCTGACTCTGGCTCTGTAGTTGGGGTCAGGAAGATCAGCTCACATTTTGGTGGGAGATTTTTCACCCCTTATACTGCGGAAATGCCCAAATATCATGTACCTTCAATGCTGTGCCCTACTGTAGGGTCCCTTCATTCATATGAATTTGTGTTGTTTTTTTTTTGTCTCTTGAGGTAGTCTATATCAGTGGGTACTGTGGAAGAGGCATGCATGCAAAGGACAGAAACTGGAGATGGATCAGCTGTCAATCAAAGGAAAATTCCATTTGGCATTTTACCAGGAAAAGCACTTTGGAGTCAAGCCAACAGTGATTGTTTTTCAGATCTTTGTGGTTTTGTGGCTGATATGAAGGATGAAACTGGGTTTATCTCTGGGGCTTGGGATAATCAAGTTGGAGGTGACCTGATCTGATTTGAAGAAGAAGAAGGGCTATAATCCTTATATGTCACTCTCTGTCTGGCTTTGTTTTATGATAGTGGCTGAATTGCCTTTTCTCTCAATATCCTCCAACCTAACACTTATTATAGATAATAGGGATATCCTACCTCTCTTACTTCCATCCACCAAAAGGGAGGAGGTTAGGCAAAATGAAGATAACTATCTGATCCATTAGTTATCTAGTATCAATCAAATATCATCTATTACAGTGCTGAGGAGAGGACTAGTCTTATGTCTAGACTGCCGCCATGTTTACCCGGAAGTACCTTTCAAATAAGGATATTAGAAACCTGTATTTTCCTTCTGTGTCTACGGCACTATGTATAGAATGCAAGGATTCAAGTTTTCAGAGGAAAAGAAGAGAGAGAGAGAGAGAGAGAGAGAGAGAGAGAGAGAGAGAGAGAGAGAGAGAGAGAGAGAGAGAGAGCGCAAGAGCTAAACAGGAAAATGCATGGGATCCATGATCTCCATTTATTATGACAAAAAGGAAGACTTTATAGAGAGCAAAATGCTAAGCATTACACCATTCTGGGGGGGGGGGGCATTGCTCTCCCCCAGCATATTGTTTTTGAAATGACTTCACACAAGAAAGTTACCAGGGTTCCTTTACAAATGTAAGCAAGTAGAAAAAGAACGACAGCTAATCTATTCTGAGTAACTTGGGAAAAGGAAGGTCTGGTTTGTACAGTCATGATATTACACAGACTTCTTAGCTCTTCAGAATGATGAAGGACTCAAGGTTTGATGATCACCATCCTGGAGTAGGAATTCTTTCTTATCTAAGTTATACCCTGTAGAACAGCTGTGACCTGAGACTGGCTTTGCCAAGAGACTCATGCAAACAAATAAGCGTGCCTTTTCTGGATACTTTTCTTCAGTGGACTTAATTTGTCTTAGGTTCTTCCATACCTTTATGGCATAAAAACAAAACAAAGTTAAATTAAACTAAACTAAAAGCTAATTTTGAAAGTACATTTTGAGCCTTATTATCCTTTTGTCTACAGGGTTCATGTTGGGAGCATTTTGATGTGAAGTTGCAGGCCCTGAAGAGCTTTGTATACTTATGGATCCAAATTTAGTTAAATTTTCAAGAAAATCAATAAATGTTACGCTTTATGAGTAGATGAGGTCCCAGAAGTTAAAATGGTCTTGAAAAGAAAAAGGCAATTAAAAACATTTTTAATTGTGACTTTCCAAAGGCTTACTTGACTATAGTTACACTAGGTAAATGTTCCTTTGAGATATGAGGAAAATATTTTTTTCTCTAATCAGGTGAGAAAGTAATTACTTTCAAATTCACAGAGTGGTCTTCTTATCAAAATATCTATTTTAAATATTATACAGAAAAATAACATCTAATTATAATTTCCTTAGTGTTTCTAGTCTGGGAAGGTATTTCTAATAAGAAAAAATGATGTCTTCAATGGCATAGATTTTAAATAAAACATGGTTGGCAATGATAACTTTCTCTGCATAATTATTCAATATTTTTTCTCCTAAAAGAAGAATGATTAAATGAATTAAACAACAGTTTAAACTCTTAGATCCAGTAGAAGTATATTGCCCTCTATGCATATTTTAATATTTTCAAGGTCAATCACTACATACATTTCTATTTTTTCCCCATTTTTAGACAACTAATGCACTATTTAACCTCTAAATTCGAGCTTGCCAACAAAGTTTACCAAAATATAGTATATAACAAGGAGAGCTGGAAGAATGCAGAGCTTATAATCCATTACATGGATTTGATTTCTTAAAAAGATAATGACAAAGAATTATGTTATTCAAAAAGGAGATGATATAGTCACAAAGGCAGTCTGAGGGAAAACTGAACAGTAACTGCATTCAAGGAATTCTTGAAATGTCAGAACTTAAGGAAACTCCATATAAACTCAAGTTCATCTACTGAGGCAAACATGATAGGATGAACTAGTTGCATAAGTTGTGAAATCACAAGTGAATTTGATGGTACATTATTAAAGCCAATAAAGGTGGTAATCTAGATTCACTTGAATATTATGTAGTCTTGCATAGTAGAGAAAATTTGCAACTATTATTTTTTCAAATAAATAAATCAGAGGGTGGAAGTCATTGTACCAAAGTCAAAGGTAATGAGTAACAGAGCTGAATTTATACCCAGACCTCCTCTTTCTAATTTTTTTTAATTCTTTAATTACTCAAACACATTTTTAATTATATCCAGGAACTTGGATACTACTTTCAATGATACATATTGAAATCTCTACATGCCTTCTCAGACAGAATAATTCTTATCTATATAATGATATATATTAGTAAGTGGCAATCCAGTCTATGTGGTAGATATGCCTTCCACAATTTCTGTTGTGATTACATGTTAATTATATTAAAATATAATTTCAATTGGTTATTAATCACTCTTGTCACATAAGTAACTGTTTTTTTTTTGTATCTCCTTCATTCCATTAGGGTATTATTTTATGATGTGCTCATATCTAATAAACAGACTTCAAAAATAATACACTTTTCTTCATAGAAGAATAAACTAATACAATCTTCTGGAGTATGATTTGGATCCATGCCCAAAGAGCAATAAAACTGTGCATTCCCTTTGATCCAGAAATCCCACAACTGGTTAGGCATCTCAAAGATATCAAAAACAGCAAGAGATAAGCTACTCATATAAATATATCTTTATCCACTCTTTTTGTGGTAGCAAAGAACTAGAAATTAAAAGGCTGTCAATCATTTGAGGAAGGGCTGAGAGAGTTGTGATAGTTGATTGTAATGAAATCAAGTCTAAGAGGGAAGAGCATCTAGATAAATTGGGGTCTTGAATTCTATATTATCCTACAGGAAACATGAGAAGAGAAAAGTAAGGGAGAAGGGGGGAGGGAGTACAAAAAAGGAGGGAAAGAGAAGAGGGGGGAACTTAACATACCATAAAAAAAACAATAAGGGAACACAAAGAGAGGGGCCAGAAAGGGAAGCATATTAAGAGAGAGGATTAGGGAGATTGATTAAAAGCAAACTACTGATTTAAAAGGATATAGCAAAAGAAGGAAGGTCAGAACTAGGAGTGCATATCAAAATGCTGGGGAATACACAAGTGACAATCATAACATTGAACATGAATGGGATGAACTCACCCATAAAACAAAATTAATACTCAAGTGGATTGGAATCCAAGAAACACATATGAGGCAGGTAGATACTCAGAAGGTTAGAATTAAAGACTGGAGTAAAACTTATTGAGCCTGAACAGATAGAAAGAAGGCAGAAGTTACAATCATGATATCTGACAAATACAAAGTAAAAATGGATCTGATTAAAGGGGATAGGGAAGGTCATTCATCCTGATAAAAGGGAGTATATACAATGAGGATATATCAGTAATCAACATGTATGCACCAAATGGTATAGCATCCCTATTTCTAAAGGAAAAACTAGTGGAATTGAAAGGAAACACATAGTAAAATTATACTAGTGGGAGACCTGAACCTACTACTATCAAATTTAGATAAATCAAATCAAAAAATAAATAAGAAAGAGGTAAAAGAGGTCAATCAAATCTTGGGGAAATTAGAGTTAATAAATATATGGAGAAAAATAAATAGGAACAAAAAGGAATACACCTTCTTTTCAGCAGCACATGGCGCATTCACAAAGATTGACCATACAATAGGTAATAAAAACATGGCATACAAATTCAGAAAAGCAGAAATAATAAATGCAACCTTTTCAAATCATAAGGAAATAAAAATAATGATCAGTAAGGGTACATGGAGGGCAAAATTAAAAATTAATTGGAAATTAAATAATATGATACTCCAAATTTAGTTACTTAGAGAACAAATCATAGAAAAAATTAATAATTTCATTGAAGAAAATGACAATGGTGAGACATCCTTTCAAACCTTATGGGATGCAGCCAAAGCAGTACTCAGAGGAAAATTCATATCCCTGAGTGCATATATGAACAAATTAGGGAGGGCAGAGAACAATGAATTGGACATGCAACTCAAAAAACTTGAAAGCGAACAAATTAAAATCCCCCAGAAGAAAACCAAATTAGAGATCCTAAAAATTAAAGGAGAAATTAATAAAATTGAAAGTGATAGAACTATTGAACTAATAAATAAGACTAGAAGTTGGTACTTTGAAAAACAAACAAAATAGACAAATCACTGGTCAATCTAATTAAAAAAAGGAAAGAAGAAAAGCAAATTAACAGAATCATATATGAAAAGGGGGACCTTACCTCCAATGAAGAGGAAATTAAGGCAATGATTAAAAATATTTTACCCAATTATGTGGCAATAAATATACCAATCTAGGTGATAGATATGAATATATACAAAAATATAAATTGCCTAGACTAAAAAAGAAGAAGTAGAATTCTTAAATAATCCCGTATCAGAAAAAGAAATTGAATAAGCCATCAAAGAACTTCATAAGAAAGAATCCCCAGGGCCTGATGGATTCACAAGTAATTCTATCAAATATTCAAAGAATAGCTAATCCTAATACTATACAAACTATTTGACATAATATGCAAAGAGGGAGTCCTACCAAATTCCTTTTATAACACATATGGTACTGATCCCAAAGCCAGGCAGGTCAAAAGCAGAGAAAGAAAACTATAGACCCATCTCCTTAATGAACATAGATGCAAAAATAAATAGGATACCAACAAAAAGACTCCAGCAAGTCATTATGAGGGCTATTCACTATGATCAGGTAGGATTTATACCAGAAATGCAAGAATGGTTCAATATCAGGAAAACCATCCACATAACTGACCATATCAACAAGTAAACCAACAAAAATCAGAATTATCTCAATAGACCCAGAAAAAGCCTTTGACAAAATACAACACTCATTCCTATTGAAAACACTACAAAGAATAGGAATAGAACAATCTTTCCTAAAAATAATAAATAGTATTTATCTAAAACCATCAGCCAACATAATCTGTAAGGTGGTAAAATAGATGCATTCCCAATAAGATCAGGAGTGAAAGAAGGATGCCCATTATCATTGCTATTATTTTACATGGTACACAAAACATTACCAGTAGCAATTTGAGAAGAAAAAGAAATTGGAGGTATTAAAATTTGCAATGAGGAGATCAAGTTATCACTCTTTGTGATATGATGGTCTACTTAAAGAATCCTAGAGGATCAAATAAAAAGCTAGTGAAAAATATCAACAACTTTAGCAAAGTTGCAGGATACAAAACAAACCCACATAAGTCAGCAGCATTTCTATATATCTCTAACACATCTCAGCATCAAGAATTAGAAAGAGAAAATTCCATTTAAAATCACCCTAGACAGTATTAAATATTTTGGAATCTATCTACCGAGACAAACACAGGAACTATATGAAAACAACTATAAAACACTTTCCACACAAGTAAAACTAGATATAAATAATTAGAAAAAAAATTAATTGCTCATGGTTAGGATGAGCTAACATAACAAAATTGACCATCCTACAGAAACTTATTTACTTATTTAGTACCATACTCTTTGAACTACTAAAATTTTTTTTAGTGAATTAGAAAAAAAACATAACAAAGTTCATTTGGAAGAACAAAAGATCAAGGATGTCTAGGGAAATAATGAAAAATAATGTGAAGGAAGGTGACCTTGCAGTACCATATATCAAACTATACTATAAAGCGTGGTCATCAAAACAATATGGTACTGACTAAGTGACAGAAAGGAGGATCAGTGGAATAGACTTGGAGTAAGTGACCTCACCAAGACAGTCTATGATAAGCCCAAAGATCCCAGGTTTGTGTACCAAAATCCAGTATTTGAAAAACTGCTTGGAAAATTGGAAGACAGTATGGTAGAGATTAGGTTTGGATCAACATCTCACACCCTTCACCAAGATAAACTCAGAATGGGTGAATGACTTGAACATAAAGAAAGAAACCATAAGTATATTAAGTGAACACAGAATAGTATATATATATATCAGAACTTTGGGAAAGGAAAGATTTAAAAACCAAGCCAAACTTATAAAAAGTCACAAAATGTAAAATAAATAATTTTGATTACATCAATTTATAAAGCTTTTGTACAAACAAAACCAATGTAACCAAAATTAGAAGGGAAGTAACAAATTGGGAAACAATATTCATAACAAAAACCTCTAACAAATGTCTTATTTCTCAAATTTACAAAGAATTAAATTAATAAAATCAAGCCATTCTCCAATTGATAAATGGCCTAGGGAAATGAATAGGCAATATGCAAAGAAATTAAAACTATTAATAATCACATAAAAATGTGTCTTAAATCTCTTATCAAAACAACTCTGAGGTATCACCTCACACCTAGCCGATTGGCTAACATGACAGCAATGGAACGTAATGAATGCTGGAGGGGATGTGGCAAAGTGGGGACATTAATGAATTTCTGGCAGAGTTGTTAATTGATCCAACCATTTTGGAGGGCAGTTTGGAACTATGCCCAAAGGGAGCTAAAAAACTGTCTGCCCTTTGATCCAGTCATAGCACTGCTAAGTTTGTACCCCAAAGACATAATAAGGAAAAAATACATGTACAAGAATATTCATAGCTGTGCTCTTTGTGGTGGCAAAAATTGGAAAATGTGGGGATTCCCTTCAATTGGGGAATGGCTGAACAAATTGTATATTTTGGTGATGAAATACTATTGTGTTCAAGGGAATAATAAATGGGAGGAATTCCATGTGAACTAAAATGACCTCCAGGAGTTTATGCAAAGTGGAAGGAGCAGAAGCAGGAGAACAGTGTACACAAAGACTGATACATTGTGGTACAATCAAATGTAATGGATTTCTCCATTGGTGGCAATGCAGTGATCCTGAACAACTCTGAGGGATTCATGAGAAAGAACACTATCCACATTCCATTGGAAAAACTGTGGGATTAAAAACAACAAAGAAAAACAACTGCTTGATTACATGTGTCAAGGGGGATATGATTGGTGATATAGACCCTAAATGAACATCCTAGTGCAAATATCAACAACATGGAAATAGGTTCTCATCAAGGTCACATGTAATACTCAGTGGAATTGCTCTCATGGGCTGCGGGAAGGTTTGTGGGGGTGTAGGAGGGGAGGAGAATAGAAAATTTTTATTGTAACCAAGGAATAATGCTTGAAATTAACCAAATAAATAGAAGAGATAATCCAGAAAAAAATAAAACAAAACAAAACAAAATACAAACAAGCAAACAAACAAAAAAAGAAAAACAAAAAAAAAGAGTAGGCATTATCATTTGTCTTTAAGTACTACAAATTTTAGCATTTGTTAAATCTTTGCAAAGTTAAAAGCAAAATGTGAATGCACTTTTAGACAATGCTAAAAGAAACATAGTTCTTAGCATTAAGGAGGAAATAATTTCACTGCTCTAAGACCTAATCTAGACACATCTGACCACTTCTGCTAGATCTAAACATACTACATTTAGTGTTTGGAGTTCAATTATGATATAATTTCTATCAAAAAACACATAAAGAACGTCTAGAAAAAGAAGAATAGTATATTTAATGACTATAAGACCATATAGTGTGAATATCAATAGAAGAATCTAGAATTGTGGGGTCCTATAGATTATTCATGGATGTTTTGTTTGAAATGTTCTTTGATTAAAAATGATCTGCGATAATTTTTTTTTCAATTTGAGATACCACAGTCCTGTGAAATCAATGGATGTAGGAAGACACTAAATAGTGGGGTCTAGTCTTCCCTTTTTAATTTAAAAAAAGGAACCTGAGATTCAAGGGATTTAAGCATCAAGGTGCTTGAATAGAGCAGGATTCCACGTATATGCTCTAAGAACTACCCCAGATGAATGAAAGTGAGGATGTAAATGAAAACTTGCTAACCCCCAACATATGGAATAACATTTTCGTGTACAAACCTATTGATGATAAACTTTAATTGACAAATTAAACATGCAGTAAGGAATGGCCAACATTAAATACAGTAATATTTTAAGGTATATTGCACATCATTTAAATTATTGTATAATACTGTTCCAGGACAACCCCATTGGATACTGGAAACTGAAGATAATATCCAAAGTTATAGAGATAGTTCTCCCTTTAAACTTTACTACCCATGTTAACTTTATTATATAATATCATGTTCTCTTTCTAGGCCACTCCTGCCCTTCAGATCATCTTGGCTTCCCCATTCTACCCCAAACAAACAAAAAAAAACTAAACTAAACTAAAAATACTATTCAAATGAAATCTAAATAAGTGGCACCTGGGTAGACCAAATTTCTGCAGACCTCAGGCACAAAGAGAGAAGACTTTTACCTCACCCCATTCATCCGGCCACTTGTTGGCCTACTGTATGTCAGTTTTCTCTCTGACTTTCCTGGTATATGGCTTCCAACTGTCTTTAAACTTTGTGCAGGGTCTATCCTTCATATAATACTAGCCCCCTTCCTGCTTCTCCCCATACCAGGTGAATAAGATTCTAGGTTGCTAAACTAAGGATAAGTCATGGGAGTGGAGGACTACTGTATGTTAAAATGTGCATATCTTAACAGTTAATAAGTAGGTTTGTGTTAGTTTGTGAAATATCTACACAATTAACAGAAGTATTCAGACTTTACACAATAAGTAAGATGTTGGTCAGAAAATGAATGGACATGAATTTTTGTTTTATATGAATTTACAAGTAAATGACATAATAGCTCCCAGAGGCCAGATATTTTGCCTTCAAGTCAAATTCTCTATCCACTAGGACAGAAGAAAAAAAAAACAACTTTTTTTTTAATTCCTTAGAATTTCATTATACCTTAAAGCTTCATTTATTTTGGTTTGAGCTTAAAATGTGTGTCAATGTGTGTTTGTGTGTGTATGTATGTGTGAGAGATAGAGACACAGACACAGAGATAGAAAAGGAGGTAGAGAGTATGACTTTGTGATAGTATCTAGGAAACAAGGATGATGTGTGTTGGGGGGAAGGAGAGATTCAATACAATTTTTCCAAATAGGTTTTTTTGAATACATATTTGCAACAGTATCCCTTTTTTTCTGGCCTAAAGATCACTTCTATCATGTTTTCAAATATCCTACTACTTCTCCCTAGTTAACTCTTTGATAAAAGCTTTTTAGTAGTTGTATAGGTTGTGATGCTAGAGATGAACCAATCCTAATTTACCATGGTAGTTGTCATATCACTGTCTTTCTAAGTCAATACACAAACATGTACACACACACATACATATTAAATTACTTTATGTGAATTTTAGATGTACTCCACCATGCTTAGTCTTTAGAATTCTAGCAACCAGAAATGTATACATCCCCACTTAAGGATTAAGTGTGGGGGAGGAAGGTCTATGACCCACATGTGCTAGAAAGTGACAAATCAGAAACAACTGACTGACCCCTGGGGCCATTAAACACCAAGTTTAAGCCACCATTGGTACATGTAAGACCAGAAGTGATGTAAAGAACTGCCTTTATTTTTCCCATCACTTTCTCTGAGAGGGAGTTGACCTTGGAACTTGACTGTGGATGTGCTCTAGTGTGAGATATCAGACTACTTCCCTTAGACTGTCACATGGTGAGTGTAAAGGCTGATTCCCTTTCCCTTGGTTTTCTGGAGTCACCAGCCTCTGCAGAGGCCCCTCATCTTGAAGCAGGCCTTGTGACTAGAAGCCATGTTAGATTCAATCCTCTGATTCTCACCACCCCCTCCCTTCCCCTTTGGCTGTAACCTCTGAACTCCTGTCTGGTTCAGACCAGGCCAGAACAGTCATCTCTCTCTTTCCCTCTCTCTCTCTCATTCCCTTAATTTCTTCCCTCTATTACAAATATACCACCATAAATTCCATTCTGATGAGTATTTTCACTAGGATTTAGAATTAAAATCCCTGGCTACCAACTAAAATTATATCCAGTCCAACCTTAAATTTTACCCCTTACAAAGAAACCCACAAAAAAACAGTGCTTTTTAAGTTCTAAGATCAAAGATCTATGTAAGATTGAAAGGAAGTAAACTAATGGCTCTGATGATTCATTTCTATGTCAAACATACTGATATAATTAATGTAAAACATTATGTAAATAAAGTCTAACATTATGAGGTACTTTTCATGGGCATTTTTCTACATTTATATAACTCCTAAATTTTGTTATCATAACAACAAAACAAACCCCTAGTAAAATATGATTTTTCTGTCACTCTTGGTTTCTCTAGAAATATATCACATGTTTTTCTCTAGATAATTTACTAATTGAGAAAATATGGCATAATGAGTTTCAATTTCATATATAGATTCTTAGGAAGTCATTTACCTGGATAATATTCTCTCAGAAATACATGAAGTAATATAGATCTAAATGTTTTTGCTAAGTAAAAAAAAAAGAAGAAGAATTGTTAACATATTTAACAATTTAACTTCTGAGATTAAGTGCCTTGTTAAGATTCTCTTCTTTAAGGATTAGGATAATTTCTATAAAAATGAGTTAAAAAAGAAGAAAAAACTCATAACTTGTTTTTCTCAAAGTATTCCATTTAATATACTTTTAAATACTTTTAAGATTTTGATAACATATATTTTTGAAACACTCTAGATAAAAATGTTTTAATATTAGGAGTTGAATAAATAAATTTTATCCAGGATAGGCTTGAAAGGCATTTCTTTTATTTATTTTTTAGCAGTGTCTGATGAATCCTACTGTGTCATGTTCCTTCTTGAAGGGCAATAGGTTTTCTACATAAGGTCCCAGACTTATCATTTATAGAGTGGTGGAGTATTAGGCAAATCCTATGTGTAAAGTTAGAGCTAATTTAAAAAAAAAGTATATTTAAGAAAAAAATGTATGCCAAGATATGAAATATGCTTTTCTTAATACTCATTGTTATATTCTATAGGGCCATAAAAAGAGTCTATATTCCATTTGGACTTTATTATTTTGGATAAACAGTAACTATGATATAAAAAATAGATTTAGAAATCCTTGGAGTCAAAAAAACCTGGGTTTGGACTACTCACTGTGTAACACTATGCAAGTCTCTTTAATTTCTCAGCATGTTAAGTAATTACAGAAATTGTTGAATGGCAATACAAGTTCTAATATGCATTGGTAAAGGGAGGTTTTTTTTTTCTCTAAGATTCTTTTTATACTAATGAGATGACAGGTTTTATACTCTAGCAAAAAAAATTGAGAAATGTTTTTATTTACTCATAAAATCATGGATTATATCTTAATTGTCATTGAGTTCAGTCATTCTGAACTCTTCCTGATCTCATTTGGGGTTTTGGGAGAAAAGATCCTTTCCCCAGCTCATTTTACAGATGAAGAAACTGAGGCAAGCAGGGTTAAGTGAGTTGTCCAGGGGCACATAGCTAGTAAGTGTCTGAGGTCAGATTTGAACTCCATAAAATGAGTATTGCTAACTCCAGGCTTGGTATTCTATTCACAAAACCACTTAGCTAACTCACATTAGAGATTAATAAATCTATAAGCCAACCAATTTTTAATGAATGCTTACTTTGTGGTAGACACTGTGCTAGTCTTAAGGAATACAAAGATAAACAAAACCAGGGTTCCTGCCTTAAATGAGCTGACATAATAAAGGGACAGAAAACCTATAAAATGTGCATATGAGACATAGTACTATAAATAAAAAGTAATTCTCAGGAATACTACTAGCAGTGCATAGTTGTGAGAAGTGATAGGTGGAGCTTCCTGAAGAAAGTAGGATTTGAGTTGAAATTTGAAAAAGTTCAGGGAATCTAAAAGGCATAAATGAGTAGAGAGAGGATTACTGCAATAGAGATTATCTACTCAAATCACTAGGGAAGTGATGGTGAATCTTTGAGAGACTGAGTGCAGTGCCCTGTCCCCCAGAGACTGAGTGACACTCCTCCTTACCCTAAGCAAGTAAGGAATGAAGTGTTCCCAATGAACGACAGGGAGAGGGGCAGGTGATTGAGGTGCCCAGAGTTGGGGAGGGAACTGTCCCTAGTATATTGCTCTCCTCCAGCTACATGCCATGTTGTAGTTCCACTTAAACCTATCTCCTCTCCAACCCCACCATGGGAATCACCTTTGCCATAGACTTAATAGGCTGCTAACTGTACCACACCCTCTTGAGGTCATGTGAGGAAATTGGGCTGTTAGGTAGAGGAGTGGGTGATGGGAGAAATGCCTTCATGCTCATGGAGAGGGGGAGGGAGCAGCTTGGTCCTAGTCCTTATGCTTTCTAGTAATGAACTCTGGTGGGTGATGGTGTACATGCCCACAGAGAGGGCTCTGTTTGCCCTCATTGGCATGCATGCCATAGGTTTGCCACCACAGTAATAGGGCATGGCCTCTGAAAGACTTGAGTACTGCTGCAAGTATAGATATTCTTCACTGACAGGCCTTTGTTCATACTTTAAAATAAAATGGCATCTATATGGATTTTCTGGAATTTGTTATGTTATTGAAAGAGAAACTGTTATCACAGCCTATGAGAAGACAAATTTAGGGGGAAAGTCCCCTGATGGTCAATATTTCCTCCTCACCAACTTAGATCATGTGGTCCTTAGAAATGGACTTCCAAATTTAGTCTTTTCCTTATTTATTTTTGTTTTGAATTGAAGGCAGTCTCTAATCTGGCATAGGAATCCAGGGACCTAGAAATCCAAACCAAGTATTATAACTAATTCATCAGGGAAACCCTAAAGAGCAAAAGTTCAAGGATGTTAATCCAGAAGAATTTTGGACCTGAATCTCTTTGCACTAATGCTATGAAGAATCTGAGTTCAGATGTGAGATGATTCCCCTAAATGTAGTGGGATAACCCTAGGATTAAGGGGGACTATTTCCTAAGGTATTGGAGAAAATATTGTCATATTTGTTCATTCTATATTTTTCAAGTAAATTTCACTTCATGTAATAGTAAATTTTCACTAAACCCAATATTAAGTGGTAAAATTGTACTAGTGTGCAATTCAGATCCTCTAAAATGAAAGGCATATTATTTGCAAAAACTATTGTTAGTTATAAATAAAATAGTCTTTGAAACTCCTCAGGGGAAGAGATCATCTCCCCTACATAGAAACATAACAGATCTGATGAGTGGTCAATGGAGTTAGAACCTACTGATGTTAAAAAGAAGATGGAAAATAAGATAGGAAGTGTACAGTTTGTGAAAGAATTTAAAATCCAAACAAAATTTCCTATTTGGTCACTGAGGTGATGATGATAGATGGCACATTTCTGCATGTATGTTTAAATATATTTACTTATAAATATATTTATAAATATTTAAATTTATTTATTTAGAGTTGGTTCTTTAAAAGTCTTTAGAAATATCTTATTTTATCCTTACAACAATCTAGGAAGGTATGTGCTATTACTATCACTTTTTACAGATAAAGAAACTAAGACAGAAAATAAGTGAGTTGCCAATGGATACAGAACTAGTAAATCATTTGAGGTCATATTTGAACTCAGGCTTATTCTGATTTCAGATACAGTGCCCTCTCTACTCTGCCATAAAACTACCTCTATTAGATAGGAGAGCAAGAGTAAATACATATATCTCAATCTCATATACATGGAATCAGTAAATTATAAAAAAGACTTTTATCTTTAGTATAATGCTTTCATTTTAACAATGCGGATGTTGAAGAGTAGAAATATTAAGAAAATCTTACCTGTGGTATGAGAGATGATAAATGAGAGAACAAGAATTTGAATTCACATTCTCTAACTTCAGATCTAGCCCTATTATAATTATTTTCTTATTTCCAACATCTATTTATTATTTTCATTTTAACATTTCAGGTTATGCTTTAGAAAAATCTATGGAGAGGAGGGTATACTTGAAATATAGTGTGAAGGAAATTAAGTACTCTTAAAAGTGGAAATGAAGACAGAATGTGTTTCTGGCATGAGGGACAGTTGCTCAGGATGAACTGGAGTGGAGCATTGGATGTCAATATGTGGGAATGGCTAGAGTAATGATCCATTTTGGTTTTTAACATAGAGTAATCCCAGAGACACTTACATACTTCAGAAACACAATTTTTAATGAAGGGGGATGTTTAGTTTTAAAAGATAAAGCTTAAGAAAGAGAACTGAAACTTTGTAATTTGGGAGATAGATTTGGAGAGTTGTGGCTAATGTCATATGGTATAAGTGACAAGGAGACATAATCCAGTTTATTGTAAGAAATCATTTTAAATGCATTGATGACAATTATAAAGAAGCTGGTTATGCCCAGTTTTCATAGGCTTCTAACCAAAATACTTCAGGAGGTCCTCTCTCTTTATAACTTAGATTATTTCTTCTTAGGTTATGTTGTGATGGCAAAAAAAAACACACATACTTAACTTCTTGCTTCTTTTGATCATCCATTTGATAGTTTCTTAAGATATATCTTTGAAAAATTAAACATTCCCCCTTCATTCAAAATTATGTATCTGAAGCAGGTAATTCCAACTACATCTGAGCAGATATATGCAATGAAGTTCACTGTATCCTATTGGTATTGCTTTGCTTTTTGGCAGAGATTTCAGGAGAGTACAGACTTTCTCCATTATAAGTTTTCAATAGTGAGTGTTATAGAATTTATCAACAGGCAACATCTCATCATTGTTCCCCCAATATATAGTTTGGTCTAAAGCTGTAGATAATGTTAATATTATTTTTTTAGCATGTGAGGAATGCCATACATATCAATCAATGACACCTATTTAGTGTCTACAATATGTCAGGGATTGTGTTAGTCATTGGGGATATGAAGAAAATAAATCAAAGCTACTGCTATAAAGATTCTTATAGTCATTCTATTAAATAAACACCAGGATTGGGGGACTTTCTTTGAGTACCAGAAATCAGAAAATTCATAGTTTGTAATGAATAAAATTTGATTCAATGCAACATTTGGTAATTAATGACTTTGCAGGGGAAAACAATAATCAATACTCTCATTCTATGGGAGGTTAGGGGAAAATTCATGATATAAGGAGGTGATAAAAATAAAATTTAGGGATCAAAGAAGAATAAACACCTAAAAAAATTAAATAAAGTTTTAAGGAAAATGTAGACCTGAGGTGAACCTTCAAGAAAGCTAATCATTCTAAGAGCTAGAAGTAAAGTTATAATTTGAGGTAGTTGGTGGTACGGTGACTAAAGTTCTGAATTTGGAGTTAAGGATAGCTAAGTACAAGTACTGTTTCAGATACTTACTAATTCTTTGACTGTGAATAAGTCATTTAAACTTCTTTTTTTCTCTCTCTCAATTGTCTCCCCAGTCAAATACAGAAAATCAGATCACTTCTTTTGCAATTATTGTCAGGATCAAGTGAAGTAGATGCTATATGGATGCTTGCTCTCTTTTCCTTTCCATTCAAGTAATAGAATCTGTGCAAACAGAAATAAAATACAGAATACCATCTTTAGAGAATAGACATCAGGCTCTATAGGTTAAGGGGAATACTGTGAAATAATACTAGAATAATGGATTGGAGGCAGATTGTGAAGGGATTATATTTTAAGTTAAGGATTTTTGTCTTTTATTCAAGAACTATTGTAAACCACTGAAGCTTTTTTGAGCAGAGAAGTGAAATGGTGCCTTATCTTCAAGTTTCATCTTATGGAAAATAGATTGGAGATAGAAGGGACTATAACCTGAGAGTTCAAATAAGATTTTGATATTGTCTAAAAAGGACATAATGAGATCTAAACTGAGCTTGTTTTCTTGTGATGGGGAAAGGATTTAGATATATGATAAGCTATGAAAATAGCACTGAGACAACTTGGAAAGTAATTGGATTTGAGAAATGAGGACAGGAAAAATTTGAGGATTTTTCCAACTTTGGGAGATTTCATGATTAGAAGGGTGAACTCAGTGCAATTTTAAAAAATGGGCGATGGATGAGTTTCTGAGGAAAAAAGGAGGAGAATAAACCCCAAATATATAAAAGGTATATGGTTCTGCTCATGCCTTTTGCATATCTTCAATCAACTCCCCCCAGAGCTATTCATTAAACCTCTATATATTGAACAATGTGCAAGGCACTGGGATTCAAAGACAAATGTAAAATGGTCTGTATATTTAAGAACTTGTGTTTGTCTTGCAGTATTTTCTCCAATTCATTTTCTACTTTTTCATTTCTTTTGATAAGCATGGCTGAGGGATTCCTAGATAAAATACTCATTATATGACATGGATTTGTTAAACTGTGTGTTTAGTAGGATGCCTTAGAATTTTCAAGTGTATAGGGTATAGTAAGTGAGGAGAGAATAGAAGTACTAAGAATGAGAAACATAGTGAAAATAACTTCTTTTTCATTCTTTTGCTCTAATCGTAAGATATTAACACCTTTTCATCTGTAGTAAATACATATAAAGAATATTTCAGAATACTACGGAAAATAAAGGTTATTTTGTAATGTCATTTTGGAGAAAAAAAACTGGGGGAGGTTTTTAGGGCAAAGGGATTTTTATTTAATCATGTCACCATTCATCTATGCTCATACCTGAAAAGAAACAAAAATGCATATGATTTTCACTCACAGCACAAAACTGGAGATAAAAAGAAGATTTTCAGTAATAGCATTTCATTTTGAGTTTCACCAATCCATTTGGCTTTGGTATAACAAGAAGGCTATTAGTTTTATATTTCTCTGCTGAATGTTGATGGTTTCTGACAGCTATCACTGAGAAACTCAAAGAGACGTGGCTTACCCATTGAATAACATAAGATTTTATTGAATTTAAGAGGAACACAAAAGCTGGTTCTGACTCCTAGATTTTTGATGCATTCCCTTTTTTTTTTCCTAATCTCCAGTCACAGTCTGCTTAAAAAGGTAGGAGCTCTTTTTACTTAGGGTCAGTCAAAGTCAAGTCCTTTGGCTTCCATAAACAAGAGGAATTTCTAATTATGCCTTTAGTTATGTTTCTAATAATCATATAAGTAAAAGACTGAGAACATGAAGAATAAATAAGCACTATTGAAAGAAATTTAATGGTAAATCTGAAGATTTTAATTTTAACATACTTGACCTTTTCTTTCTGCTTATTTTGGTTATCTTCTTTCTGTTTG
Organism: Monodelphis domestica; assembly: GCF_027887165.1. Lineage (NCBI taxonomy): Eukaryota > Metazoa > Chordata > Mammalia > Didelphimorphia > Didelphidae > Monodelphis > Monodelphis domestica. The sequence continues at coordinate 162,264,129 of NC_077232.1, forward strand.
TTTGGAATTTATTTATCATGAGAGTATGTATTTGTTGTGGTATCTCTTTATCTAGGTCTAAGCAGATAGGTCATGGGTTCATCAACTGAAATCTGGAAGAGACTACTGAGGCTGTCTATTCCAAATCTCTCATTTTACCAATTTAACCAGGAAGTTAAGGTATTTCACTGTGACAATCCAGTGATAAACATGAGAAGTGATATTTAAACCCACATCTCTATGGTACCTCTGAACCCACTGACAATTTAAGGTTTTTATTATATTTTGCTAAATAAAGGTTAATTAACTGATTGAATCTTGGAAAATTTATATAGTTTTGGAAGGTGTCTTGTAGGACTAAAGGAGCTTAAAAATAAATAAGATATATACTTATGCTTTTGTCTGATTTTTGCCTTTGAACTCTAATAGAATCAAAGAATGAACTGCTACTCTTCATATATAATGAGTTATAGTTATATAATAAGATTTCAGGGAAGGAAAATATATCTGGAAGAAGCCAGATGTTAATTTGATTTCTTAGAATTTAATAAAATATAAAAAACTTACCTTCGATGATCTGCATGTATTTTACCCATCACATCAATTCTGGAAGGAGTTTCATCTGTGGACTGATGCTATAAGACATTTCTGGGAGTGGGAACCTTTATCTCTAATGGAAGGTGATTATGCCAGTGGAAACAAGGATGAGGAAAAATCAATCTGATATTACATTGACTGATAGCAGATATCAATTACTTTACTAAGAAAAAGAAATGAAGGAAATAACTAGACAATTCTGAAATGTTTATAGAGTTTGAATATAAATACCTGAAGAATAAATGTCTGAAGTCTTAGAAAAATGTGCAAAGTTTTACATGTCTTTTCAGAAAAAACATACATATTGTTCTAAGTATTCTAATTTCCCCAGTCTTTGATTTGTTTTCCTTCTACCATGTAAACTATTCCTGTTGATTAATTCATTTTTTCACTTATTCTTTCATTTAACAAACAGTTATGGATGATCTATCATGAATCAATTTTTGTGAGAAGCATCAAGGAAGACAAAAGAAAAAGAAGATGCTCTTCACTTCCATTTTCATTAGATCTGGGGAAAAAACTCTGTCTTTCTATCTTAAGCAATCCATAGAAAATCACTTAAGTCTTTAAATGCTTTATTCTCTTGTAATACTACTCCCTTTCTACCATACATCATAACACACAAACCAGACCTCTTCACACCTCCAGAATTTGTCACTCAATATTTCTCTCATTATTTAAATGCTTTACATGGATCTGTCTTGAATTTCACAAACCTCCTTTCCTTTTTATCATAACAAAAGTAATTCCTAATATGTTTTTAGTATGAAGTATTGATTTATAAGGAGATATTCTTATGTTTTCTTTAAAAAATTTTCCCATACACTCTTTTTTTTTAAACCCCTACCTTCTGTCTTGGAGCCAATATTGGCTCCAAGGCAGAAGAGTGGTAAGGGCTAGGCAATGGGGGTCAAGTGACTTGCCCAGGGTCACACAGCTGGGAAGTGTCTGAGGCCAGATTTGAACCTAGGACCTCCCATTGCTAGGCCTGAATCTCAATCCACTGAGCCACCCAGCTGCCCCTCCATACACTTTTAAGGGATTTGGAAGTTTAAAAATGTCTTTGCTCAGTTCCTCTTTCTAATAAACTTTCTTTTAATTTCTCTTTCCAATGTACTTTAAAAAATACTCATGAAAGAGACTAAAACAAGAAATGATATCAACAGTGTAAGGATTTATCTTTTTATTATCACAATGTGCAGGCACAATATTCAGAGAACTAGAATGTGGTATATGTATATGTAATGTAATGTCCTTTTCAGAAAATTATATGAAGGAATCTTAAGGATTGTTTTCACTGGTTGGAATTTTATTCATTTTTATTCATGGTTATCAAGATGGTTGTTTTTTTTTTTTATCTTTTGCTGACCTACACTTTTTTTCTTTTTTTTTTAATATATTTTATTTGATCATTTCCAAGTATTATTCGATAAAGACATAGATCATTTTCTTTTCCTCCCCCCCACCCCCCATAGCCGACGCGTAAGTCCACTGGGCATTACATGTTTTCTTGATTTGAACCCATTGCTTTGTTGATAGTATTTGCATTAGAGTGTTCATTTAGAGTCTCTAATCTGTCATGTCCCCTCAACCTCTGTATTCAGGCAGTTGCTTTTCCTTGGTGTTTCCACTCCCATAGTTTATCCTTTCCTTATGAATGGTATTTTTTTCTCCTGGATCCCTGCAAGTTGTTCAGGGACATTACACCGCCACTAATGGAGAAGTCCATTTTACGTTCGATTATACCACAGTGTATTAGTCTCTGTGTACAATGTTCTCCTGGTTCTGCTCCTCTCGCTCTGCATCACTTCCTGGAGGTTGTTCCAGTCTCCATGGAACTCCTCCACTTTATTATTCCTTTTAGCACAATAGTATTCCATCACTAACATATACCACAGTTTGTTCAGCCATTCCCCAATTGATGGGCATCCCCTCTTTTTCCAGTTTTGGGCCACAACAAAGAGCGCAGCTATGAATATTTTTGTACAAGTCTTTGTGTCCATTATCTCTTTGGGGTACAGACCCAGCAGTGCTATGGCTGGGTCAAAGAGTAGATATTCTTTTGTCGCCCTTTGGGCATAGTTCCAAATTGCCCTCCAGAATTGTTGGATCAGTTCACAACTCCACCAGCAATGAATTAATGTCCCCACTTTGCCACATCCCCTCCAGCATTCATTACTTTCCTTTGCTGTTATGTTAGCCAATCTGCTAGGTGTGAGGTGATACCTCAGAGTTGTTTTGATTTGCATCTCTCTGATTATAAGAGATGTAGAGCACTTCTTCATGTGCTTGTTAATAGTTTTGATTTCTTTATCTGAGAACTGCCTATCCATTTCCCTTGCCCATTTATCAATTGGAGAATGGCTTGATTTTTTGTACAATTGATTTAGCTCATTATTAATATGAGTAATTAAACCTTTGTCAGAGGTTTCTATGAAGATTTTTTCCCAATTTGTTGTTTCCCTTCTGATTTTAGTTACATTGGTTTTGTTTGTACAAAAGCTTTTTAGTTTGATGTAGTCAAAATTATTTATTTTACATTTTGTGATTCTTTCTATGTCTTGCTTGGTTTTAAAGCCTTTCCCCTCCCAAAGGTCTGACATGTATACTATTCTGTGTTTACCCAATTTACTTATGGTTTCCTTCTTTATGTTTAAGCCACTCACCCATTTTGAATTTATCTTGGTGTAGGGTGTGAGGTGTTGATCTATTCCTAGTCTCTCCCACACTGTCTTCCAATTTTCCCAACAGTTTTTATCGAATAATGGATTTTTGTCCCAAAAGCTGGGATCTTTGGGTTTATCGTATACTGTCTTGCTGAGGTCGCTTTCCCCCAGTCTATTCCACTCATCTTCCTTTCTGTTTCTTAGCCAGTACCAAATTGTTTTGATGACTGCTGCTTTGTAATATAGTTTTAGGTCAGGGACTGCAAGGCCCCCATCATATGTGTTTTTTTTTTCATTATTTCCCTGGATATCCTTGATCTTTTGTTCTTCCAAATGAACTTTGTTATGGTTTTTTCTAAATCAGTGAAGAAGTATTTTGGTAGTTCAATGGGTATGGCACTAAATAGATGAATAAGTTTGGGTAGGATGGTCATTTTTATTATATTGGCTCGTCCTATCCATGAGCAGTTAATGTTTTTCCATTTGCTCAAGTCTAGTTTTAGTTGTGTGGCGAGTGTTTTGTAGTTGTGTTCATATAGTTCCTGTGCTTGTCTAGGGAGCTGGATTCCTAGGTATTTTATTTTGTCTAAGGTGATTTTGAATGGGATTTCTCTTTCTAGTTCTTGCTGCTAAGCTGTGTTGGAGATATATAGAAAAGCTGATGATTTATGTGGGTTTATTTTGTATCCTGCAACTTTGCTAAAGTTGTTGATTATTTCAATTACCTTTTTGGTTGAATCTCTAGGATTCTTTAAGTAGACCATCATGTCATCCGCAAAGAGTGATAACTTGGTCTCCTCCTTGCCTATTTTGATGCCTTCAATTCCTTTATCTTCTCTAATTGCTACTGCTAGTGTTTCTAGTACAATGTCAAATAGTAGAGGTGATAATGGGCATCCTTGTTCCACTCCTGATCTTATTGGGAATGCATCTAGTTTATCCCCATTGCAGATGATATTAGCTGTTGGTTTTAGATATATACTGTTTATTATTTTTAGGAATGACCCTTCTATTCCTATGCTTTCTAGTGTTTTTAATAGGAATGGGTGTTGTATTTTATCAAAGGCTTTTTCTGCATCTATTGAGATAATCATGTGGTTCTTGCTAGTTTGCTTGTTGATGTGGTCAATTATGTGGCTAGTTTTCCTAATGTTGAACCAGCCCTGCATCCGTGGTATGAATCCTCCTTGATCATGGTGAATGATCCTTCTGATCACTTGCTGGAGTCTTTTTGCTAGTATCCTATTTAAGATTTTTGCATCTATATTCATTAGGGAGATTGGCCTATAGTTTTCTTTCTCTGTTTTTGGCCTGCCTGGTTTTGGAATCAGTACAATGTTTGTGTCGTAAAAGGAGTTTGGTAGAACTCCCTCTTTGCTTATTATGTCAAATAGTTTGTATAGTATTGGGATTAACTGTTCTCTGAATGTTTGATAGAATTCACAGCTGAATGCATCAGGCCCTGGGGATTTTTTCTTAGGAAGTTCTTTGATGGCTTGTTGGATTTCCATTTCAGATATGGGATTATTTAAGAATTCTATTTCCTCTTCTGTTAGTCTAGGCAGTTTGTATTTTTGTATATATTCATCAATTTCTCCTAAATTGGTGTATTTATTGCCATATAATTGGGCAAAGTAATTTCTAATGATTGCCTTAATTTCATCTTCATCGGAGGTGCTGTCCCCCTTTTCATCTTTAATGCTGTGAATTTGCTTTTCTTCCTTTTTTTTTAATTAGATTGACCAGTACTTTGTCTATTTTGTTTGTTTTTTCAAAGTACCAGCTTCTTGTCTTATTTATTAAATCAATAGTTCTATCACTTTCAATTTTATTAATTTCTCCCTTAATTTTTAGGATTTCTAGTTTGGTTTTCTGCTGGGGGGTTTTAATTTGATCACTTTCGAGTTTTTTCATTTGCATTTCCAATTGATTGATCTCTGCTCTCCCTTGTTTGTTAATATAAGCATTCAGGGATATGAATTTACCTCTGATTACCGCTTTGGCTGCATCCCAAAAGGTTTGAAAGGATGTTTCGCCATTGTCATTTTCCTCGATGAAATTATTAATTGTTTCTATGATTTCTTCTTTAACTAAACGGTTTTGAAGTATCATATTGTTTAATTTCCAATTGGTTTTAGATTTGGTTTTCCATGTACCATTACTAATCATTATTTTTATTGCCTTGTGATCTGAGAAGGCTGCATTCATTATTTCTGCTTTTCTGCATTTGTGTGCTATGTTTCTGTGACCTAATGTATGGTCAATTTTTGTGAATGTGCCATGTGGTGCTGAGAAGAAGGTGTATTCCTTTTTATCCCTATTTATTTTTCTCCATATGTCCACTAATTCTAATTTTTCTAAGATTTCATTCACTTCTTTTACCTCTTTCTTATTTATTTTTTGATTTGATTTATCTAAATTTGATAATGGTTGGTTTAAGTCTCCCACTAGTATGGTTTTATTGTCTATTTCTTCCTTCAATTCTCCTAGTTTCTCCATTAGAAATTTGGGTGCTATATTATTTGGTGCATACATGTTGATTAATGATATTTCCTCGTTGTCTATAGTCCCTTTTAACAAAATATAATTACCTTCCCTATCCCTTTTGATCAGGTCTATTTTTGCATTGGCTTTATCAGATATCATGATTACCACTCCTGCCTTCTTTCTATCAGTTGAGGCCCAGAAGGTCTTACTCCATCCTTTAATTCTGACCTTGTGGGTGTCAACCCGCCTCATGTGTGTTTCTTGAAGACAACATATGGTAGGGTTTTGGATTCTAATCCATTCTGCTATTCGTCTACATTTTATGGGTGAGTTCATCCCATTCACGTTCAAAGATATGATTGTCATTTGTGGACTCCCTGGCATTTTGATAGCCTTCCCTAATTCTAACCTTTTCTTCCTCAGCTCTACCTTTTAGTCCAGTGATTTACTTTGAATCAGTCCCCCTTGTCCCCTCCCTTGATGTTTCCCTTTTTAGTCCCTCCCTTTTTCTTCTCCCCCCTTCCCCCCTCTCTTTCCCTCCCTTTTTGTTCTCCCTCTCCCCCTCCCCCCTTGGTTTTCCCTTCTCCCTACCCTTGTTGGGTAAGATAGAATTCAAGATCCCAATGGATCTGGATGTTTTTCCCTCTCAGAGTTGATTTCCTTGAGATTGAGGTTTAAGTAACCCCCCCCTCTTCCTCTCCTTCTTATAGGAGTTTTCTTCCCCTCCCCTTCCCATGTGAATCTTTGTGTGAGAACGATTATTCTATTTGGTCTTTCTTTACCCCCTATTTATACATTACATTTTCCCCACATGTTGGTATACATAGATTGATATAAATGTAGTCCTTATAGAAGAGAGTTTGAGTAAAAGAAGAAGATAACATTTTTCCCCTTTCCTTAATATTTACCTTTTCAGATATTCCTTGCTCTTTGATTTTCGGTATCAAACTTTCCACAGAGCTCTGGTCTTTTCTTTGCAAAAAGTTGGAAATCTTCTATTTTGTTGAATGCCCATACTTTCCCTTGGAAGTATATAGTCAGTTTTGCTGGGTAGTTGATTCTTGGTTGGAGACCCAGCTCTCTTGCCTTTCTGAAGATCATGTTCCATGCCTTACGATCATTCAGAGTAGAATTTTCAAGGTCTTGTGTGACACTGATTGGCATTCCTTTATATCTAAATTGTCTTTTTCTGGATTCCTGTAGGATTTTTTCTTTTGTTTGATAGCTTTGGAATTTGGTAATTACATTCCTGGGAGTTGTCTTTTGGGGGTTTAGTGTAGAAGGTGTTCTGTGAGCTCTGTCAGTGGCTGTATTGCCCCCTTGTTCTAGAATCTCTGGGCAATTTTCTTTGATTATATCTTGTATCACCATATCGAGTTTGGTGTTTATTTCTGGCTTTTCTGGGAGTCCAATTATTCTTAAATTATCTCTTCTCCCTCTATTTTCCAGATCTATCACCTTGTCAGTGAGATATTTTATGTTCTCTTCTAATTTCTTGGTGTTTTGGCTTTGCTTTATTAGTTCTTGCTTTAAAGCCTGGTTTTCTTTTACAGTTTGGTCAAACTGGTTTTGTATATGCGTGAATTTCTTTTGCATTATTTCCCACTTTTCCTCCCAGAAGGCTTCCATCTTTTTGGTCATTTCTGATTCAAATTCTTCATGGGTTTGTGGAGAGTTTCCATTTCCTTTGGAAGATTTTGGAGAATTTTCTTGTATATCTTCTATCTGCTCTGTATTTTGTATTTTGGCTCCATAGAATGTGTCCAAAGTCACCCCTTTCTTCTTATTTTTCTTGGTATTTTGGGGCTTCTGTGCTTCTGTGGAGTTTGCCATCTCTGAATGTTGAGGATTAGCTTTTCTTATCTCTGTCTGGTGTTCAGAGGCTTTAGTCCTGGGCAGATTGTTGGTTCTATGAGGTTTCCCCGGGTTAAATTGAGTATGCCTCACTGGAACTGGAGTGGAAGTGTTGGACCAGGAGGCCACACTCTCCCTCGGCTCTCTGGGTCAGGTTGCTTTCTGGAAGTTGCCTTCAGAATAGCTGGCCATGAGGCTGTTTCATCGGCCTGCGGGGGGATGGGCTTCGGCTTCCCAGAGCTCCGAGGGCAGTGACTTTCGCTGAGACTTGGATAGCAGGATCCAGTCCGCGAGGCTGTCTTGCCTGCCCTGAGGGTTGCTGTTGTTTCAGACCAGCCTGCTCTCTGCGGTGGGGAGCTCCGAGGGCAGTGACTTTCACTGGGACTCGGATAGAAGGCCCTGAGGGTTGCTGTTGTTTCGACCCTGCTCTCTGCTGGGGGAGCTCCAAAGGCAGTAACTTTCACTGGGACTCGGATAGAAGGCCTTGAAGGTTGTTGTTCCGAGGACCCTGCTCTCTGAGCCGGGCGGGGCTGTGGCTTCCGGGAGCCTTGGACTCTGCGCTCCTACCCCTTAGGTCTGAGTGATCTCGGGTTCTGGCTTTTGAGGGGGCCGTACCTTTTGATCCAGGTCCAGGTCCAGGAGGGTTCCCAGGGTCTATGCTGTTGATTGTTTTGAATTTCGGCGCCTTAGGAGCTTATAGTTTGAGATCGGTCGGGAAGGGTTTTCCAGAGATCTGAACTTTAGCTTTCTCTAAGCCGCCATCTTAACCGGAAGTCTATTTGAGGTAATCTTAAAGAATATGAACCTATGAAATTGGGAAAAAGATGGTTTCCTTAATAGATAAGAGGGAAGTGAGATAACAGGATAGATTTGGGGTGAATGATGGTAAATTCAGTTTTTGAAAAAAAATGTTTACCATACAGTACATTCAGTTAGTGAGGTCCATTAGCAAGTTGGTGATGCTACAATGTCAAAACAACTCCTCAGCTGTCTAGCTGCATGAACAATAGTGCCTAATATCCAGTTTAACATCTTCTTCTAATAAGAAATGGAGTGGCAGCAGGCTTGAAAGCATTTTAATAGTGAAGTCTAAGGTGAGTGTTTTGCTTGAGCTTAGCAGTTAGGGGTTGCAGTTAACTAAAGCAATTGTGTGTCTCAGTGAGTAGGGCACCATTATGGTGAGGTCCCTTAAGCAGGAGAACAGCGAATTCACTAAAGAGAAGCAAACCTGTTCAGGTTGAAAATGGAACATGTCAAAGTTCTGAAGATAATCAATAGATTTCATCCCATCAGTGAATGATGCATTTTTAGTCCAAATGAGATAGGGGAATCTAATCTTTTCTTTTAATGTAGAATAGAGAAAAATAATTTTTAAAGAGCACTTTAGAATCATTTCATGGAAACGAGTATACTCAAAGAAGATAAACTGTCAAAATGTTATGAGACATATAGTAGATTCCAGTAAAAGGTTGGAAAGAAGATAAGGTTGACCATTATTTTTGATAGTTTAATAACTCAAAAACATCCCCCCTCAATATTAACTGTATATATGTTCCTGCCTATGTGCCCATTTATGTTTATTGACCTTCTGATGGTCTAGCTTTCTATTACCTTTAGAAAGACAAATTCAGTTCCTCAAGGATTACTTTGAAAAGGCTGTCATTATTAAGAATGGATCATTTAATTGAGCTGCAGTTGCTTCTTGTAGTAAAATTAATCAGGGTAGGTGTATTGCTTTTATGAGATGTAATTAGTAGGCAAATAGGTGACTGCTCTCCAGAGCTATTGTAATTCAAGTGTGCACAGGTTTATAGAATTTAGGTACAGGGTCTGTTTATTATTAATTATACCTCATGTCATCCACCTCATTTAGTCTATAGCTAATGTGGCACATAATTAATTTATGTAGGTTGATAATTGTTTCCATTTAATCATTGAACACAAGAGAGATCAAAGGGGCTTGTGGTAGGACTCAGGGACTAACTCGGGTAAAGGGATGGAAACTAACAAATCAATTCATTAAATCATTATCCTTGGCCTATGATTCTAGAGGTCATTATTATTATTATTTTTCTTGTTCAGTGGGCTTCTTTGATTAAGAAATGAATCAATCTTGTCATTGTTTTTATCTTTTCAAAGGAAATTCAGGTCTATGACTTGATTATAGTTTTAAATCTCCCCTATTTATCGTTCTGACTTTTTATTGTTATTTGGATTTATCAAGTGAAAAATCTACATGTTAACAAGACATCATTGGAAATTTATTTTAGGGAAAAATCTAATATTTAAGGTCACAATAATTTTTCAAGAACATTAGAAAAAACTTCAATTTTAGGGGTGCTGAAAAACTATTGTTTTGTCTCCTATTTTTTCTGTGACAAATTCATCATATTTCATATAGAATTACTCATGTAAATTCATCAGATTTCAACAAGTTTTAATGATGGTGATTGGGGATCTTTACTTAGTTTTCATGTAGCAAATTATGCCCATAAGTTCTAATTCTTCATTAAGAGGAGCCATAGAGTGTACCATGGAATTTGTGTTTGAGTGATATTTATCTTGCTAGGAATAGAACTCTAAATCTCATCCTGACATTAGGTTTAGAAAGATTCTGGGACTTTTCCAGACCCACAACAGAAGAAGAATTTGTTCTGGAAAGCAAGGTATCTTGAAGAGTCCAATACCTGTAGCATTACCAGAATTATTATAGGTTAATTATGATTAACCAATGCAATTTATGGCCATATGTGATTCAAGATATGATGTAACAGCATCTGATAAATCACTTGGTTTGTCCTTTTTTGAAAGTTCATAGTGACTAGGCTGGTAACTATTTTCATAATAATTGTGGCCATAATTTTTACCAAAGAAATAGTCCTAAGATACCAAATATTACAATTCTTGTTTCTTGCTGAATAAGTTACAAATGATTCAACTTACATTTAATATTCCACTTTCTTTTTGATGTTGAAAGGCCATCACAATATTACAGTAGCCTGTATATCTGGAATTATTATCCCTCTTCCAGTTCTTCATGGAATCGCTCAAATGGACTACTTAATATTTGATATAAGTAATATTTAATCTCTCATACAGATATATATCCATAAGGTTTCTCTTAGGACTAAAACCTTTCTCCTTTCATTTTTCTATTCCTTGGTATCATTTTTTCAATGGAATTTTTTCTTCAAGAATCTGCTCAAATAACATTATGTAAACAAAGGCCATCTTAATTCCCCTCCAGGGGTTATATCCCTCATACTTGCTATTAAGTGTACTTATAACTATATAATTTTGCAATTCTTTACATTAACTCAAATGATTTTTACTACAACATAATATAAAAATCTTGCTAGACACGAGAAGTGTTGCTTTTCTTTAATTTCCTTATAGAAACAGTTCCTAGCCCATAAGTACTTAAAAATGTTGATGAATTAATACTTAATGAATTAAATGGAAGACAAAAGAGAACACTGTGAAATTTCACTTCAACTTATTTGATTTTCCCCCAGCTAATGGGTCTTTGCTTTGTTTCTCATTATTTTGTTTCACAGAAAGCATTGCTATGAAAACTGTAATATGCATCAGAACTCTCAATTTCTCTTGGTCCTCTGAGATATATATCCAAATATTGATATTTAGGACAAAGACTGTAAGCAATTTAATGAGTTAATGAATTTTGATTGATTGATCATAGAAGATACTTCTTAATTTGGGAGTGCTTTGTATGAATTAATTCATAGCCCTAGCTACTATACTAATCCTATCCACAATGGTGGCACAGTATCTTAGACAATAATCATTAATAAAATCCTTTTAATTGGTTGATTTTTAACGAACCAATTGATTCTAACTTATTGAGTGCTGGACTTCCAAACCATCAATTAAATAACACACATTTAAAAAAAAAAACTTTTGTTCTCTAATCAGACAGTATAATGAGCTCTTGAAATAAATCATGATGATAATAATGATAATGAAATAACATCTTCACTCAAGAGCTTATATTATTTTGCCAAAATAGTATGCAAATACACTTCCACTCATATAATATAAAGAGAGGGTGACTTGGGTGCAGAGACTCTTTAATCAAGCAGGTGGTATTTGAATTAAGCTTTGAATGAAGCTAGAGATACTAAGAGACAAAGGTGATGAAGCAATCTATCCCATGAATAGCAAACAACTTGTTCAAAGCATCAAATCAGAAGACTGAATATCTTGTGTAAAGAATAGCAAGACATTGTTTGTGAATTGATTATATAGAGTGTGAGAAAGGGAGTAATATAAAATAATCATGGTGAGGTAATTTGGATACAGGGGGTGAAGTGCTTTAAATTACAAAAAGAAGAGTTCATATGGGGTGCTATAAGTAATGTATAGTCACTGAAGATTATTGACCAGCATACTGATGTAGTTATATCTGTACTTTTTCAGAATTTTGCATCATTTTGGCAACATGAATTGTAAAGAAGGGTTAAGACTAAGAAAATATTTCCAATCAGCAAGGATTTAGGAGATTAAGATATTCCAGCTACTATACTAATATACTAATAATAATACTAATACTATACTAATACTAATAAAATAATAATAATATAATAATAATGATAAAAATAACAACAACAACAACAATAATAATAATTAACTCTAACCCTACTCTCAATTGAATTCTACTAAATGACAAAAAGTACAAATATACAGGTATATGAAAATATAAAGAAGGTGCAAAGTAAATTCATACAGGAAGTTGCTTGAAGAGGAGGGAGTGAGTAGAATCTTCCTGAAGAGACTTATTGAAGTCTGGTAGAAAATTAGAATTCCAAAAAAGGAAAGAAAGAGAACATGACAGAGTGGATGTAAGCCTAGACTCCTTTGATCAACTAAAAAAAATAATAAACCAATTCAAGTAAAGTAAAAGAACAGTAATCAAAAAGTGAAAGAAAAGAACATAAAAGAATCATCACAAGCAACTTATTTGGACTCAGGAAGACCTAAGTTAAAAGCCTGTCTAAAACATTTCCTGCCTAAAGAGAAATTTTCTCAGACTAATTTTCCTTAATCGTACTTTTTTTTTTTGTATTCTTCAAGGATTTAAAAATTGTATGGTGTTTACTTTGAAAGTGTGTGCATGTGTTTGTGTGTGTTTATGCATACGAATTAGATTTATCTCTAAAATTCTGTGATCATGAAATATTTCTTGCATTGGGCAGAATTGATCTAGTGTTAATTACTAGTTATTTTGATGTAGGAAAATTAATATTCCTTGCTTTCCCTGTTATATTAAAATTATTAATATTTAAATCTCTCAAAACAATGAGATGTTTCAAAGGACAAAATATGAACTTTTTTTCATATGTTCCATGTATATAAATCCAAAATATGTTTAAATTATCTGTTTAAAAACTCTGTTACTCAAATACGGTTGTAGTCTGATCAATTGGTAGTTCCCTACAACAATGTAGATTCTGATTTCCCTGTATTTACCTATCTTAAGTAATTCATCCATGCCCTCTGAATGGTTCTCCATTGGGGTTTCAGCCAATATTCTGGGGCCTTCCTTGCTTTCTGTTAATACTATAAGAATAACAGTGGAGTAGTCTGGCCATCTATGCACCATTTATTGGTTTCTGCACTTAATCAATTCATCTTTCTTTAATATTTTTTCCAATTCTTTAAAAATATATATACTATTCTAACTAGTTAGTTAATAGGAGATAATTATCCACATAAATAAAATTTTATAACAATGTACATTACCCCAAAGGTTATATTGTCCAAAAATCATTTGTCTTTCATTTTAAGAAATGTTTTAGATAAGTATTGTAATATTTCATTTAAAGTCTTCATTTTTCCTTTCATATTTTAACTTCATAATAATTATTACATTCTATTCATTGATGAGACTGGGAAATATATGTAAAATATCTTTAAAAAACTTCAGTTTGCAAGATCCTAGATTATTTGGGAAATGTCTGGTTAAAAAAATTCTTTCTTTTATTTATTTCAGCACCTCATGTATTAGGGTGGAAAGATCCTGTTAATGTCAATAAATCTTAATTAGTAGTTAATTAGTAGTGTTTTTGAAAAAGTCAATCCAAACATGAAACCAAATTTGATAGCAGATAATTAATCTGAAAATAGATTTCCATCTTGAGCTCATCTTATAAATGGCATCTTCATAGAAATAATACAATAGCTGGTATCAAATTTAGAGATTATTAATTCATAGGATCATAAATTTAGAAATGTTAAAAAAATGAGTCTATAGCTCTTTTAAGCAAAATCCCTCTTTTTCATAATAAGGAAATAGAGTCCAGGAGTCATGAAGTGATTTTCTCACTGTTTTGCACAATAAAAGGCAAAGTTAGGAATGAAGTCAAAGTTAATATTTGATTTGAAAATCTTCTAACTCCTCTGACTCCAAATCCAACTCCTCTGACTCCAAATCCAACAGTATCTACTAAATTGTGCTTCCACTATGGACACTCTTATTTCACAAAAGAAAAAATATGTTCAGAATGATTTAGTGACTTCAGAATATCATAGTTATCTGGTGAAATATATGATGTTATGAACAAATAAAAATTTATTATTACATTACATCCATTTGTCAATGAATTCTTGATCTTAATTGGTAGGAGTATATTCATGATATGTGTTGATGCCAACAAAAACATGTTTTCTTATCACTTGTAAATTTTGGACATGGAATTCCAGAAATCTCACGTGATGCACATGTTGGGTACTTAATGTATTTTAAGTTGATTTGTCCACGAGTAAATTCTAAACACAATGTAACGACAACTTTAGTCTTAGTCTCTTCTTTACTTGTGTATGACACTATGAGACAGTATAGTAAATATGGGGTGTTCAGGGAGAACTAGCACCTCTAATATGAGAGATTATTGAGCCATTTTCAGGGCTGTTCATCCTACTTTGGTGTGCACTTTTATTCAACTGTCACATTTGGCTCCAAATAACTATAGCATGAGCAGTGGCTATAATCTGGTAAAACTATGTTGAAAGTTGGGCTAAATAAGGATAAGATTAAGCAACAAAAGTTGAACCCATAGGTGATTTAGGGTGATGTCTACTTCAAGCATGTGGAGATTTCCTCTGCTGGATGAGGTATATAAGAAACAATTTTTTTTTCCAACTTGCCATGAAGGCAAGTGAAATAGATATTGTGGAGTGCTTAAAACTTGGTCAGACTTCAAAATTCCCAAGGGCATCCACTGTATCCAAGACAACCACGATTTGCCTTGGAAGCTTAGTCTTAACTTACGTTCTAGTTAATGCTGGGCTTTGGTGACACTAGAAGAGAGAGTGAGGAGGATGTCTCTGAACAACTTTATCCAATAGATGAAAAAGTTGACATTACCCTATGAATTCATTGATACTTGTGAAAAATGAAGAACCAAGAGAACAAGAGTAAGTGAATAGCTTCTTTCACATTTTGTCTCTCTCTGGCATGAGAGAATCTCCTATTCAGTTTCATTAACAATGAAATGAACTTTTTAGATTAAACTCATTCTAAATTAATATTTATCAAAATTTTGCAAGATGAAACATGGAGGTATAAACAAATATGAATAGCCATGACAAAGAAGAACAAACCTCTTCCCAAAATATATTGATCTAAATATTTTTCATGCCATATAATATGTATATTATAATCCTCAATTCAAGTGTTATAGAAACAAAAGAACTGAAGCAGTGTTCTCAAATTTAACTGCATACATTTCCTGAAACATCATAAGTTAGTGTTAATTTTATTAATTTTTTCCTCTATGTATTATGTATAGTAAATTCCAACAAGTATTTTAAAGTTATCTATCAGGAAAGGAATATGAGAAATTTATCCTACTATTTTAAAAGGAGAAAAAACTTATCTGTATTTATTTGTATCTCTTCTAAATGAAAATTCACATGGTTTTATAAGAATGAAAGTTTTGCAAACTTAGAATCTGGTAATGTTATACTAATGAAATCAGTGATTAATTCCTCTGATAACCATTGCATATGGATATGGGCATTATTTTTTCATGTCTTGATGCTTATTTATGGCTTTGTCAATCAATTACAGGCTGGGTAAGGAGAGTTCCACTCAAATAAAAGGGGAATATTGTTAGTTAATAATAACAGACACGTGAAGGACATTGTTCTCGTTGTCTTTTGTAAATGATGATGACATGCACATATATTATCATATAATGTAATCATATAATAATATAACCATATACTTGAAATTCTGTCATGTGAAAGTGGATTAGATTTGCTTAGTGAGACACAGGAGTATTAAATTTGGAGTAATGATTAGAAGTCACAGAAAGACAAGAAAAGCCTATATGGAAAGTGTGGAAGAGAGAAATGCTAAAATGAATGAAAAGACTGGATTTTGCAAAGTTATCTCCTGAAAAACATGAGATAGAACTCTGCTATCATTGGAAGATGGGAATGGAACATTCAAGTTAAGAAAAGGAGGACCAGTTAGAGGCTGCTGGTTTCTTTCCTCTCTTTGAATTGAAGAAGGAAGGAGCAAAAATTCTCATTGAGCCTACATAGCTACAATCTACTAAATCCCTTGTTGAGCAGGAAAATATCCAAACCATTCATCATGTTACAGTGGTGGGATAGAGACTTTTTCACTTCAGGTAAGGAACTAGCCTATCCTTTGTGTATTTTAGATTTACTCCACCCTGCTTAGTCTGTAGAATTTTAGCAAACATGAATATATACAGCCCCACTTAAGGATTAAGTGTGGAGGAGGAAGGTCTATGACCCATGTGTGCTAGCAAGTGACAAATCAGAAACAACTGACTGACCCCCTGGGCTGTCCAAAAGCCAAGTTTAAGCCATCATTGGTACATGTGAGACATAAGAAGTGAAGTAAAGAACTGCCTTTATATTTTGCATCACTTCCTGTGAGAAGGACTTAGTGTTGGAACTTGACTGTGGAGGAGCTCAAGTGTGAGACCACAGATGTCTTCTCGTAGACTATCATGTGGTGAGTTCAAGACTTACTCCCCTTTCCTTGGATTTTCTGGAGGCAAGAGTCTCTGAACTCCTGTTCTGTTCAGACCAGGGTGGGGCAGCTATCCTTCCCTTCTCTCTCTCTCTCTCTCTCTCTCTCTCTCTCTCTCTCTCTCTCTCTCTCTCTCTCTCTCTCTCTCTCTCTCTCTCATTCTTAATCTCTTCCTTCTATTGTAAATAAACCACCATAAAATTTCTGTCTGACTTGAGTATTGGGATTTATCATTGGGATTTAGAATTTAAATCCCTGGCAACCAACTAAAATATATATTGAATCCAACCATAAATTTACCCCTAACACCTTCAAAGACTCACTCAAAACTATATCTCTGAGATAAGATATACTATCATCTTGAATCTAAAAAGACATTAAGATAGTCTGGGACTTAGTCCCCAGACTTGTGCCTTAAACTCCTGAAGACATCTATAGGAGGGGGTAAGTCAGGGACTTCCTGTTTCTTCTCTCCTCATTTATATCCTAACCCCTTATCTAATAAATAGCTATTTTTACTTTACTGAAGACTCAAACATCTTAAATAAGCTAAGAGAGGGATTACAAATACATCAACTAAAGAAGAAAGAAACTGAAGGGGATTTACTCTTACTCTTCAACACTAGTCAGATCTGATTCCATAGTTCAAACCCCTCTGCTGTTTGAGAGAGAGAGGGAGGGAGCATTGGTGTTACTCTTTATCTGTTCCCTCTCTCTCAAGTATCTGTCAAAACTTAGGTTCCTTTTGATTCCCTACTAGTACAGAAGGAATCCTTCCTATTAAATTTCTCAATACAAGGCATAGAATAATATATCCAAATATTTTCATGTGAAAATTATATAACCCCTCTTTTAGCATGTCATATCAGTGAGATATTTTAAATTAAATGTAGGACTTTGCTAAAAGTTATATTTTATTAATTTCTCCTTTTCATATTTAAGAGGAAAAGGAGCAATACTATTTTAGTAAGAGACCCTCTGCTGTGCATTTTGGCAGCTAGAGACCCCCTGCTGTTCCACTTGGCAGTTGGTAACAGTTAGAAGGGTATGGTTGAATGTGCTTTGTAAGTTGCAGACCATTGGAAAGGGATTTTTGGTCTCTCGGTCTCCTGGAGAGAGGTTGTACTGCTAGCAATCTCTTGGGTTGGATCCAGAGAACTGAATTAATGACTTAATAACTTTATTGATTATCAATCAACTTGTGTAGATAAGGTAGATAGATGGTGGTTATATTATCAGATAGAGAGAGTAGTGAGAGTAGGCAAGAGCTTTGGTCTAGCATAAAATACTAACTTCTGGGGTAGATAGAGTAGGATTTTCTAGAAAATTTTAGTTAGAATTAAGATCTTGGGCATAGTTATAATCTATTATAAGATTGCTTTTGCTTTCCTCCTTCCTATTTCTTATCCATATTTCCTAATAATAAACTAAGTGTTTTGCATTTAATAAACTGTGCACTGGCTTTTGATCAACCCCTGCCCCTCCCCCAAATTTAACCCTTCACAATTTGTAGTCAGGAAGACTTGGGTTCAAACCCTGCTTCAAACATTAGTATAATGAGAGTCTAGTTAAATTGCTTATAATCTCTAAGAACTCAGTTTCCATATCTCTTAGATGAAGATAATAGTAGCACCTACTACCTGGTGGGATTTTTCAAATGAGGTAATGTATGAAAAGAACTTTCCAAAGCTTTAGGCTCCATATAGATGTTAAATATTCCAATTTGATGCATGAAAAAGAAAATAATGTTATATATATATAACTAAATTGATACTTAAGATATCTATGATTTTATTTATGATAATAATGCTAACATTTATATAGTATATGCTTTGTGTCAGGTAGACCCTAAGAACTTTCTAAATAGTATTTCATTTAATCTTCACAATCCTAGGAAGTAAGTGCTGCTATCATCCCCATTTTGTCATTAAGAAAACTAGGGCAAATAGGGAAGAAATGATTAACTCAAGTTCACATAACTGATAACAGTGGTCAGATTCAAACTCAGGTCTTCCTGCCTTCAGGCATAGTCTTCTATATACTGAGCTATCTAGCTGATTGGAACTTCTCATCAATTCAGTTACAAGTTCTCAAAGCTTTCCTCTTTTTGATTTGGGCCATATTTGAGTGAAATTTCTATGGCTTAGGGTGAAAATTTATTAGCAGAGAAGAAAAAACAAAACAAAACAAAGTCCCCAAGCCAAAAATAAATATGTTTATTGAGAGGGGGCTTGACTCACAATAAAACTGGACTCTGGTCAAGGCCAAAGACCTTAAGCTGTCCTAATGGTCTCCTTAAATACCCAAAAACTTGTTGCTAAAAATACAATATTTGAATATATGTGTAACAAAAAATATCATTAAAACAGTAACATCAGAACAAAAATAGGTAGTGTAGCATCCAAAAATATTTAGCTCTAAAGAAATAGGTTGAAATATTCTCCTTTAAATGGTGAACAGAATAATGCTAAATTATCTTAAAAGGGAGTGTACCAAAATTTAAATGCAAAATTTCACTATGGGTGGTAACCAATATCTATTTTTAGGACTTTTCTTGCAATAATGATTCTATTAAAATCACAGCTAATACACTCTTGACTTATATTAACATTCACTTAATTATGATAGAGTCATATCTGCTAGAGTCAATTATACTAGTCATATCATGTGAATTTCAAAACTACTCCACCCTATTCAGACCATTCTTTAGAAGATCAGATTTAGCTATTTCCTGAACAATAACAATAGAGATACTTGGAATAACAAAATCAGGTCGTGGAAACTACATTCTCCACCTTACTCAGTGTAACAAGATTAGGAAGGGCTTCAGCAAACTCAAGATTTAATTATTTGAGAATATGGTCTTCAACAGACTTGTGTAAAAAGAGGACAGACGTCTGGGCAGTCCTAGGTCAAGCTAGAGCCACAATTGGCGCATGTGAGATGCAGGAAGTGAGGTAGAGAACAGCCTCTTGAGTTCTTGGGACTTCCTGTGAGGAGGGCTAGAGTTCAGTTTAAGGATGATGCTTGGGATTGGAGGAGCCCTGCTGACTGCTTTCCTTCAGATTGGTCACATGAGTGATAAGGACTGATTCCTTTCCCTGCCTTGTCTATCCAAGGCCTTAACTCCTGATTTTGCTCAGCCTGAGCCAGAGTGGTTATGAGTTAAACTTCTTTCCTTCTCTCCCTTGTCCTCTCTCTCTCTCTCTCTCTCTCTCTCTCTCTCTCTCTCTCTCTCTCTCTCTCTCTCTCTCTCTCTCTCTCTCTTTCTCTCTCTCTCTCCCTCTAATATTTTCTTCCTCCTGTTGTAATTAAAACACCATAAAATTTTGGCAGCTGATTTGAGTGTTTCATTTAGGAATCACATAAGTGAATTCCTTGGCTACCTTAAATTAATATATATCAGTCTTTTAAAATGATTTCAATATCACAATCAAGAAAGATAATTTAAAAAATCATAAAAAGAGAGGTAGGGGATTTCACATTCACAAGTTTAAAAAATGCGTCAATCTCAGGCTGGCCTGGGAATCTCTATAAATTTAAATAGATGGGGCTTCTGATATGGGACATGGAGTCAGTCATTAGGTCTATACATTAAGTACAATGAGATCATTATGACAAAGAAACATCATAAAAGTTTTGTTTTAGGAAACCACACAACCATTTGTGAATACATGTTTTTCATAGATATCATAAAGTACTTTTTTACATAATTTCTCTGCATTATTTTTTTCAGTTCTATCTTTTCTTTCTATCTTTTCTATCTTTTCTCTATCTTTTCTTTCCCTAGTTACTTAAGAGATTATTTTCAGAAAAAAAGTGTTGTAAATATTTAAATCTTCCAACGAACTATTATGAAATCCTTTTTGTTTATGAGCAAATTTTGGAGATTTAGCATTATTTCAAAAAACTAATTTTGGAGATGCAGTATTACATAATTCCTAATATTCTTCTGAAAGGAAGGGATACATCTTAGCATGTAAGTAACAGTGAATAATTAGCATCAAGGAGTCAATTTTAGGAATTTTCCATAGCTAATATTCTTGCTGTGCTGAATAATTGCTTTTAAAATTATTTAATATTTGCCTGAGTGTTGCTACAAAAGCAAAAACATTTATGACAATTCCCAAAGCTGTCGAGGATTTTTCAATAATTTAATATTAATAAATAGGGATGACTAATTATAACGAGTCTAAATTTTATTTTTAATTAAAACTAGAGTATAATATATTTTAAAATACATATTTTAAGAAATTTTCTTTTACTTGATTAGTTTGTATTACTGTTATGTTTCCATACATACCCATATGTATATACATATTGTGATTGAAGAAATTTGGTCTCAGACAAAAGAAATGACCTGCCATGCAAAGAGAAAAAAAAATCACATGGAGCACATATCATTGGGGAAGGAAAATGAGAGGAAAGGGTGAAAGTCCCATGGAAGCTTGAAAAAAGAAGTGGTCAGTTATACCCCAGCTATCCTGGTCTCACTTCTTTCCCTTCTTCTGTAGAGAGTGGTCTGAAGACACCATTTCATATCCTCTTTTGTCATTACCTTTTCTACTTCTAATTGGAGCTATAGAAAGCAGTCTTGCCCAGAAAAGTCTCTGGCAGGGTTACTGCCATCTTCCCTCATGGGAAGAGATATTTTTGTCCTTTTGAAGACATGTATTTCAAAGCTTTCAATCAATTTAGAAATAGGGAGAACCTTTTCCCTCTTTCCCAGCTTCATTTTTAATCCCTTCTCCCCAAAAGAATAAGAGATCCTTTAACTAAAGAAATTAGTTTGAAGGATTATTGGTATTAGAGAGAGGAATTTGACATCATCTTTGAGGAAAATTTCCATTAGGTTGCTTGGTAAAGGAAGAACAGGAAGTAGAGGGGGAGGGGGCTCAAGATTCAGCTTCTTTAATTCAACTATTTCCTGGTGTGACATCTTTTAATCTCCCTAATTATATCTCACCAATTCCCATATCTAGTACAATTTGGCACACCAGGAAAAGCCTGAATCCACACCAGTCTTCTGGATATAAATCAAACAGGGAGGGAATAAGTCAGAATGAAAATAGAAAATGATGTTGCAAATACCATTTTGGACATCAATGCTTGCAATTATTGCATGGCATTGGATATATAACATCATATATAATACCTTGACAGGAGTTGTAATGAATACTATAGATCTTATGGCCAATTCAACCTCATTCATGACAATGATGCCTTTTACTGATAACACAGTTGTGTGGCAAGTGGTCACAAAATTTTATATATTTACAATGGCAACCATTCAAACCTTTGTCTATATAAGGAATGTTCTCAAGTTTTTTTACACCTAGGAACGCAGCCCAGATTTTAGTGCTGGATGACACCTTGGAGCAACTACTTAAAACGATGTGTGCTGAAACTTAGAAAAACAGGGAAGAGGACAGGTCAAGGAAGAGAAAGGGAAAAAGACAAAAATAGTTGCAGATGCAGAGAATGAGAACAAAGAGAAGAAAACAAAAGACCAAAATAAGAATGAGGCAGAGGGAAAAGATAAGAATGATACAGTAACCCAGAAGATCCTGCCATTAAGAGGTATTGAAAAAATCACAGATAATTCTGGTGTCCATCATTCCAATGTCCATAACCATTTTCAACTCAAGAATTGGATTTGATCAAATGCAGATTCCCAAAATTTCTATCAGAACCTTATAGGGCCCTAAAAGAGCTGAAAAGAGCCTTTATATATTCGAACCCAATTTTGAAGATACTGACTTTCTTTTATCTGAAGTATTTAGCCCTCATGAGCATAGGCAGTTTGTAGATAAAACCAGACAAGACAAGAACAGACAAGACACTTCCCTGACAAGTTGGTCTGAATTAGAAGAGAGGGATGATTTCGACTTTTCAAACCCAACAAGCTTGGCATATCTTAGGAAATTCAGGAAAGGTCTCCTGTAAGCTATCAAGTCATTTTGATCTAAGCCCAATGCTTGAAGCAAATTTGAGAAGATGAATCAAGAAAAAAAAAGAACATCCAGCAACATTTATTGAAAAACTGACTGAAACTGTTGAATCCATCATGGGTCTGAATTAAGATTCACTAGAATCTGTGGCTCATGTCAGGAGACAATTTCTGAGAGGTTGTAACTCCATATAAAAATCTTTTTCAGGAATTATTTTCCAAATATGATAGTATAACAATGAATGAATTTAAAGATGCTGCCACATATTTGTATTAAAATTATAAGCAACAAGAATGGGAAAAAAAAAGAATTGAAAGAAAAATTACATAACAAGGAGGAATTTCTTAAGAAAAAAGAAATTGAAGAAATTAAAAATCTATAAAAAATATAACATACTCTAGACCCTCATACCAGCAACAGAGAGGTCAAACAGAGATGAGAAAATCTTTTTTTATGCCATAGAGTGGGCCACATAGTGAAAGGTTGTTATTTAAAGAGGAAGTATGAACAAAATAATAAAAATAACAAAACTCGGGGAAGAACATATTATAGATCAAACACAAACAGATGTTGTGAGTACTGTAATATTAAGAATTTAGAAACACCAGACCTTGAAAGCATGAGCCTGGCTATAAAGACAGGGGCAAAGCCTAAATATTCATAAATTGTGGCAAAGGGGAGGTATTCGTCATGATGTCAGGATTTTAAAATAATTTAAAATAAGAAAGGGCATGGGACAAAGGAATGGTAGAGTATGAAATTTAATAAGGGACTTACAGGATTGAAAACTAAAGATAAAAAGGTAGAAGAAATTACATGGGTGGTACCTAAAAATTAATTTATAAGGTCTGTGAGAATTTCTGATGAAGAACCAAATCAAAATATAAGTGAAAATCAGAAACAAATTAAGGATATAGAACAAGAGATCCAATATATGATAGCAGAGATTAGAAAATATATTGGAGATTCATACAGAAAGTGCATAGTAACCAGTCAAGAGAAGAGCAAAGAACGGATGAAAATATATCTAGAAATTTCTATGAATGCAGATTGGGTTCAGGAATTGAAAAGGAGAAAAAAGAAAATTCATAAAAACTCATATAAACAAAATCATAAATTGATGAAAGAAACAAAGAAACAAAATTTCAATTCCCTGCAACAAAATAATTATATGAATTGACAGACTAAAGTTACTATTGTAGATGTATCTTTATTTATTTATTTTTAAAACCCTTACCTTCCATCTTGGAGTCAATACTGTGAATTGGCTCCAAGGCAGAAGAGTAGTAAGGGCTAGGAAATTGGGGTCAAGTAACTTGCCCAGGGCCACACAGCTGGGAAGTGTCTAAGGCCAGATTTGAACCTAGGACCTTCCATCTCTAGGCCTGGATCTCAATCCACTGAGCTACCCAGCTGCCCCCTGTAGATGGATCTTTAGAAGCTACATGTAATGTAAACAATCTCACAGACATGGATAAATCCCCACTTGGACCAATTGGAAATTCAAAAAGCAGTTTGTTGCAGACTTCCTTAGAGAAAAGATCTAACTTTAATTTTTTCACCATATACAAAACAACAGGGAATATTCAAATCTAAAGTGTATTGGAGCTAAAAGTATAGTTGATATTGATAACCATATTCAAAGTACTGGAAATGTAACTTCAGTTAGATTTGAAAACATAAATGGAATGCAGGGCACAACAACTGCCATGATGGACAAGGATTCAAGAAGCATCTATGAAGCCAACATTCTGAATGGAGGGGGTAGGTCTGTCTAAGTCATAGTATATGAACTAACAGATAGCTATGGTTTAAATTCATATTATAAAGAAAAGAAAGATACTACAGATTCAAGTGTAAATAAAGATCAGACTGGAAATGAATTAAATCAAGAAAGTTTAATTGGTCCAACCATACAATTAGCAGAGGATGAAAGTGCAGTGCAAAGTGACAACATTACAATTACTTCATTATCAATGGAAAAACATGAACCATATGTATGGAGTAAAGTAGGGAGAACAATATACTCATATCCCAGTGATGCAGTGGGAAATGCATCTGTACTAGAATCACTCCCAGAAGATACCATCATAGAGGGAAAGATTTCTACCTTAACAGATTCAAAAGAGGGGGCAGATGAACAAAAACATGAGGCTGAAGATAGGGTAGAACCTGCAAACTTTAGTAACACCATAGCATATTTGCAAGAAGCAGTGAACCCCATAATATCCAGTTTGTCACCAGAGAACACAAATCTAGAGCTCGTTACTGAGAAACAATTAGGAAAGAATTGGGCAATATAAAAGTTGGTGACATAGGGTTAGATCAAGACATAAAATCTGAGTTAAGAGCATCTGAATAGTTATTTAGAAATTGTAGACCAGGCCACAACTGCACCTCCCGTAACAACTGGTGTCCCATGCCCCATGTGCCACAAACTCTGTGCCTCAGCCTTTGGACTCCAAAGCCACATGAGGATACACCGTAGATGAAACTGCACAAAGACAATAGTCATTCTCGATCACCGAGAGACTACTATATATATATAGAAATTGTAGAGTAATTTGACCTTGAGGGGAACTGTGATGATGAAGGAGAAACATCTAGCATGTTTTAAAATTACAATACCTATACAGATAGTGATTATGAATGGGAAGACACATATTAGAGAACAAACTGGAGGAGAGATAGATATATAATTTCATATCTATTCTCTAACTTCAACATCATAAAATGATGAATACCATCTATTGAGAAGGGTTGAAACCAGTATTAGTTTGAGTTCCATAGGATAACATACAACACAAAACCTCATGAGAACAAAGAGTAGTCCCAGGTATAAAATCTGACAGAACAACTAAGGAATTTAATTACATCAGGAAAACCCCTAAGCTCTTATTGACAAACTCTAACTTCATAACTATGACAAGTACAAAGACAAGATATGAAACATGTAGGAGGCTTTTAAAGCACTTACCTACACAGGATAATTCTGTTATCAAAGGCTTTTGATACCAAATTACATCTGAGAACTGAAACAGATTACTGTGACAAGGAAATCATTTTAAAAGACTGATATATATTAATTTCAGGTCGCCAAGGAATTCAGCTATGTAATTCCTAAATGAAACTCAAGTCAGCAGTCAACCTTTTATGGAGTTTTTAATTACAAACAGGAGGAAGAAAGGTATGAGAGAGAGAGAGAAAGGGGAGAGAAGGGAATAGGGCTTAAATATCCCCTCTGTTTAGGCTGGGCCAAAAGGCCCAAGCCCTTAGATAGCTGAGGCTAAGAAAAGAGATCAGTCCCTATCACTCAAGTGACCAAAATGGAGAAACAGTCTCAGGGGCCTCCACCTCCAGCTTCCTTCAGAGCAAGCTTCTCAGAGCACAACCTCTCAGAGCAAAACCTCTCCAACCCCCTAGTCCTCAGACCCCGCTATCTTTAAGGAAACCATCTCAGTTCCCTCCCCTCAGTTCTCACATCTACCAATCACTGTCCATGTCTTCCCTGTGCCAATGGTGGCTCTAGCTTAACCCAAGACTGCCCAGAGGTCTTCCCCTTTGCACATGTCTGTTGAAGGTCATATTCTCAAATAATTAAATCTTGATCCTTTGCTGCAGCCCTTCCTAAATCCTGTTACTCTAAGTAGGGTGGAAATTGTATTTTCCAAGACCTGGTTCTGTCATTCCAAGTATTTCTATTGTATCAATTCTAAAATCAATCATGACTCAAAGAACTTCTTGTTCTATGCTTAAGCATAGGTCAAAGCCCTTTCCATCGTTTAGCAAAAAGGTTTATGTCCTAAAGTAGTCTTAGGTAGGGAGGAGAAGGACCGTCCCTACCTAATGTTGGAAATGGGGAAATTTCCAACATTCATAAGTCTAAGAAATTTTAAGGTTTACATTACTCATATCTTAACCTCCACCTAAAACCAATTCTCTACTGGGGGGAGGAAGAGAGGGAAAGTACATCATGAAGATATTACCTCATAGTTTCAGGCATCTCACAAGAAACAACACTATTCCCATAATTAACTAGCAATGTAGAAGAGCAAGGATTAACATCCTAATGAAAATTCAAAAGACAGAATCTGAAATATTGCCAGTAGCCCTAACAGTATCTTAACAATTGTACCTATAAATTGAAATCAATACAAGAGAGTAAAAGAAGAATAATGAAATGAAAGCACTGCAACAATAATAACAACAATACAAATGAGAGACATGAGAGTACAAGATAAAACAGAATATAAGCACTGAAAAACAATGGTGAAATAGTCCCATATATGAAGGAAAATAACAATAACAATAATAATGAAACAAGGTTAATTAACAAAGAAAACACATCTCTGTAAAACACATTACATCACATATAATTCTATCTATATCAACAAGAAAATAAGAACCATAGAGTAAAAGAAATTTCTGTCTCCAAGAAAAATCCAAGTCAAAATAATCTCCTAATATAAACATCTCAAGTCAAATCTCCATGAAATAATACTTCATGAAAAATAAACAAGAAATGATAAAGACAATAGTGCATTTCAAACTATAGAGATATTTTAAAATCTAATTAGTACAAAATATTACATACACCCATACATGAAGATTATCACACAGAAAAAGCACACATCTACTCATGAAGAAACAAACCATGGAATATTGACAGGCACGCATGAAGAATTCAAACTTACTTCTATGCATATGCAAACAAGAAAAAAAATCAATCTTATGCACAGGCATACAAAGATCTTACACACATGCATGTTCCTATATGCTAATGAACATGGGACTTCAATCAAGGTGATATGACAGGCCACATGAGTAACCTGAAGAGATGAAAAACCCAAGACGTATGTTTCCTACAATCAACATCAAGGAAGTGTAAAGACTTTGAAATCTAGAACTGATGGTGATGAGGTCATGTAAGAATTCATTATACATGTTAATTTCACAGTAGGTAAATGCATATGAAATCATATATAAGTACAACATGAGAAATATTTTGCATGGGGTAAGTATGTAACATCTCATCATTATAACTCACAAATTCATACTGATATAATTTTGAATTTCAATAAAAACTCAAAGAAAATAATTATCTGAATGACCTTTGAATAGAACTCTCATGCAAATGCATCATAATTTTACATATGTAAAATTTATACAGACAGAACCATGTACATTTATAAAATAATAATGGAATTAACATTCTGACAATATAATTTTATGATACTAACATTTCTAATAACTAACACACAGGGCAAGATTAAACGAGGCAGTTGAATCACTGGATAGATTGGAGACTGATTGATATCATATCTAAGATAAGTTGTTACATAGTTATTTAAGGAATTGATATGGTTTATAAAAGTTTTATTTAGAATAGGTTATAGTTTATTAGGGCAAAAAAGTTTACATTGTTGCTAAAAAACTGTTTGAATTATTGCATTGGTTATTATTG
This sequence comes from Monodelphis domestica, assembly GCF_027887165.1. Lineage (NCBI taxonomy): Eukaryota > Metazoa > Chordata > Mammalia > Didelphimorphia > Didelphidae > Monodelphis > Monodelphis domestica. The sequence goes on from NC_077232.1 coordinate 162,292,155, forward strand.
TTTTCAAAACCATATTTCTATATTGCATTTGTATTTTATGACCCATCTCATTTTCATTTAATCCCAAATCTTAGATTAGGGTTAGAGAAATTAGAATAGTAAAGATAGACCAGGATTTTTTATTTAGGGTGTTGTAGAATACTTTAGAATAGTATAGTCTCATAACTTAGATAGTTAGGAGAAATTAAGATATAATGAGTAAGTGTGAAAAATAGGGTACAAAATTTCTGGTTGAAATTTTGCCAAAGTTAAAAATAGGGATTTTGTGAAAGGGATTTTGTGAATGAAGAAATTTGGACACAGAGAGAAGAAATGACCTGCAAAGCAAAGAGAAAAAAATCACATGGAGCACATGTCATCGGGGGAGGATAATGAAAGGAGAGGGTGAAAGTCCCATGGAAGCTTGAAAAAGAAGTGGTCAGTTAGACCCCAGCTATCTTGGTCTCACTTCTTTCTCTTCTTCTATGGAGAGTGGTCTGAAATCACCATTTCATATTCTCTCTGGTCATTACCTTTTCTACCTCTAATTGGAGCTATAGAAGGCAGTCTTGCCCAGAAAAGTCTCTGGCAGGGTTACTGCCATCTTCCCTCATGGGAAGATATATTTTTGTCCTTTTGAAGAGATGTATTTCAAAACTTTCAAGCAATATTTCAATTTAGAAATAGGGAGACCCTTTTCCCTCTTTCCCAGCTTCATCCTTATTTCCTTTTCAACAAAAGAATAAAAGATCCTTTAACTAAAGAAATTAGTTTGAAGGATTATTGGTATTAGAGAGAGGAATTTGACTTACCATCTTTGAGAAAAATCTCCATTAGGTTGCTTGGTAAAGGAACCTATACAGGGGAAATTAAGTAGTAAAACTGTAATGACCAGAATAGATACAAAGCATGGAACGTATGTAGTCATGGACTTTGTTCTGCTTTTTACCCACCTGGAATCTTTAAAATGTCATTATAGTACATTTCTATTATTTTTAATAGGGGACTAATGGTAATACATGTGTATATGTATATATGTATATATATGTATATAAATATATAGAGAGAGTAAATGATTTTACTATGTATAAATAGATATAAATATATATACATACATACACATAAATACATAGACATATAGACATATATGTATACATATGCTCATGTGTTTTACAAAAAAATTACTATATCAGGTTCTAATAGACTTCAGATATTGTTTTAATACCTTACTCTATAATAAAAATATGCTTCTCAATTCTATGCTACTCCCCATAAAAAATAGAAAAAGAAAAGACAATTAGCATAGTAGGGTATGAAATGTCCTTGCCCTTCTAATAGCCCAGAAAAATAATAGAAAATAATTGCACAGAATCAAATGCTAAAATTAAAAAAAAAAACAAATGCAAAAACAGACAGGAGTCAAGAATGAAACTGAATGGACAAGGACAACTAGGGAAGAGGGCCCATGAATTCCCTGGACTCAGTCCTACCAGGTAGCACATACACCCAGGAAAAACATTATAGAATTAACAAGTTGCAGGCCCTGTGGGTAGAACCAGAGCAAACAATGTGGAATCAACAAGGCACTGTTTGGGTGCAGGAATTGCATAATTAAGTGTGTATTGATTTAGAATTTTGAACCCTAGAGACTACATTTCCCACAATTCCCTTTCCCTTTTCCTGCCTGTGGATCATTGGTTAATTTGGCTTTTAGTTTCAGTTTTGACAAGGCTGCACTCTCACTCCCAGTCCCCTACATGCCACTTCTGTCAGAGGAAGGGTCACATAATTATGTAATCTAGGACTTTGTTCCAGTCAGTAAAAAAACAATATTCACTGGAAAAATTATCAAAGAAACAATCATAGAAATAGTTTTAATGGCGATTTCAGAAAATGTAACTTTAGGACTAATAATAATGATTCTAGGATTATAATTGAGGCATTTGACAACTCATACCAAATGACCCCATAGCAGCATATTTTGAGTGGATCTCTCCCCCAAACCACCCAGGGTGCTACTGTCCCTCAAGGAGGAGCTCAAGGAAGTACCCAGATATTACGAAGGTGTAAAGGGGGAGGGGGTTGGAGCAAAGGAATCAGAGTATACAACCTTTGATTTGCCAGACACTAATATCTTACTACTAGTTTTCCCTATCCACTGTGCCCTCCATAGTGATGAGCCTAAACTTTCCTATAGAATAGTATTCATAGGACCCCTTAGTGTAGAACACTTTCCTCTTAATGCCTAGTTCCCCTATTAATTTGCTGGGGAGAGATCTTTTAAGTAAGCTTAGGGCCATAATAATTTATTCCAAAGATTTCTCTATTACACTGAAATTGCCTGAGGAATCCTTAACTTTACTTCCTGTACTTCTTTGAGATGCTCATGAGATGAAGGAGATTCCTATTTTTGAGAACCCAACTGATATACCTGAGAGTCTCTGGGCCACACCATCTTCTGATGTTGGCCTACTAAAATCGGCTGTCCCTGTCCAAATTCAAACAAATTCTAGCCCATCTCCTTCCATTCCTCAATGCCCTCTTTCAAAGGAAGCAATTTATGTCTTTACACCTGTAATAAATTCACTGATTGACCAAGGCATCATAATTCCTTGCAAATCTGAATATAATACAACTATCCTGCCTGTTAAAAAGCCAAAACTGGGGCCCAATGACAAGCATCTGTGTCAATTTGTCCAGGATTTGAGAGCAGTGAACAATCACATTATAAAGAGACACTCTGTAGTTTCCAACATAAATACTGTTATACATACTTTACAGTAGTAGACTTGTGCTCAGCCTTCTTTTCTATACCTATACATGAGAACTCCAGGCATATCATTGCAGAGATGTAAAGCAAAACAGATTAATGGAGTATGGGTATGATCATATGGCAAACCCTTGGTCCCTAGAGCTTTCTATAGCCAGATTTGTCACTCCATTCATAAAGATGATCATTTTGGCACCCAAGGCATTGTGGACTCTGTTAAAAGTGTATGGATAGCATGTGGAATAACTACAATTGCCTCCAAATTATGTATAGCTTGTCCTATCTATCAGACCTTTAATCAATACATCTTATGAGGAAAAGCATTTGGTAGACATCCTCTTGCTTACACACCATTTGAGCACCTACAAATTGACTTTATCTCTATGCCAAAAGCTAGATAGTATAAATTTTATTTGATCATAGTTGATCAACTGACCAAGTGGTATGAAGCATTTACTACTGCTCATGCCACAGTGGCTTTTATTGCCAAAGTCCTTTTGAAAGAAATTATCCCTTGTTATGACCTGCCAGCACATATTGATTCAGATAAAGGAACTCATTTTACTGATTTGGTCTTATCTCAGATTTATTCAGGTTTGGAGATAACTCCTAAATTTCATATGCCATATCATTTCCAGAGCTCTGGACAAGTTGAAAGGATAAATAAAGAACTTAAAATCATGATTTTCAAATTGTGCACAGAGACTCATTTAAAGTGGCCTGAAATTCTAGCTCTGACCCTATTTTATTTCAGAAGCAAACCCAGAGGTAATTTACACATCTAACCATTGGAGATGCGATTTGGACATGCACCTATTCAGGAATAACCATTTATCCCTGCCTATACCTCATTGTTAGTGTGAATTTTAGATTTACTCCACCCTGCTTAGTCTTTAGAATGTTAGCAACCCGGAATGTGTACACCCTCACTTAAGGATGAAGTGTGAGAGAAGATGGTCTATGACCCACATGTGCTAGGATGTGACAAATCAGAAACAACTGACTGACCCTCTAGGCTGTCCTAAGCCAAATTTAAGCCATCGTTGGTACACGTGAGATACAGGAAGTGATATAAAGATTGCCTTCATATTTCATGTCACTTCCTGTTAGAAGAACTTTTGTGGCCTTGATCATAGTACTGGACTTGGAGGAGCTCCATCATGAGACCTCAGACTGCTTCCCTTAGGTAACTACATGGTGAGTGTTAAGGCTGATTCCCTCACTTTTTTAAGCCACCAGCCTCCGAGGAGGCTCCTCATCTTGGAGGAGGCCTTATGGCTTGAAGCCTAGTTAGATTTAATCTTCTGGGAAGGGCCCGTGGCTGAGGCTTCTGAACCCCCTGTCTCAGGCCAGGTTGGAGAAGAACTTCTCCTTCCTCTCTCTCCCCCTCATTCTTAAATTCTTAGTTCTGTTGTAAATAAACCACCATTAAAATCCATTCTGACATGAGTATTTCATTGGGATTTAGAATTTAAATCCCTGGAGACCACTAAAAATATATTCAGTCTCAACCCTAAAATTTACCTTTAACATTATGAGGGGATACAAACATTGCTACACATATCAGATAATTACAAATAAAATTGCCAGAACCCAATGACTCTGGAGCTGCTGTTCAGGCAGGTCCCATAGATTTCTGAATTCATGATTTAAACCCAGGTGATCGTGTGTACATAAATAATTTCAAAGTACTGGGTCAATTGAACCTGTTTATGACAGACCATTCCAGATCCACTAACTACACCAACGGCCATAAAAATTGGAGAGAGGAACTCATGGATTCATTGTAGCCATGTAAAACAAATACCTTCTATTGCTGATGAATAATTGCTTTCACTGATTGTATTTGACTATTGATTGTGATTAGATTTCTTTATTGCTGGGTTTGTACTATTTTGTTTCACTTTCTTTGATTGATCCTTGAATTTGCACAAGTTGCATTGTAGGGCAACTCATATACTACCTCAAAGAAGAACATCTGTATTAGTGACCTATATTGAAATAATGTGCCTTTTTGTAACATTTTGTTCCCTTACTGGTTTTTTTTTATTTCCTTGAATCTATTATTGCTTCATCTACCTCATTTTTACTCACAGTGTTTTAAAAACATTATTTGCACTCACACTGCAGATCATGGTAAGTCAAAGAGAAAATGAATCTTATTTTTTGAAAACCAGCCTCTATAATTTACCCCTATAATTGTGAAATATACACAACTTTAATATTTTGTTTTATTCCTACATGTTTCATACAGTATTTTATTTTTACCTTCTTTTTCATTTTTTACCTTTGAAACATTATCAGTAGTATTGAAAAAGATTTTTTAAATATTTTTGCTTCTTTCAATAGAATAAGCTAAGATGTCATTTACCTAACATATAAAAGCATATTCCAAAAGGCTTTGGACTATAGCAGCCTGCCACTAGTTATTTAAATATTCTGAGACTTTTGCTTGATAACTATGTCTAATCAAAGGAGAAAAGGATCACAAAAGAACATAAAATTTGACTTGCAATGTGCCAAAAGAGCACAAAAAGGTGAAAGAAACCAAGCCAATCATAAGGGGATTAATGACATTATGCACAAAAAGCACAATGACTTGATCATGTGTGGGACTTGAGGTTGTGTCTGTTTAACATGTGTTAAATGCAGGACTTCCTTGTACCACACTCTATTTCAAGAACATATAACATCAATTGTTCTGGCTCCATTATTTCGAAAAAGCAAAGAAAATTTTTGAATCAGGGAATTCTATTTCTCATTTGTTTTGAGATCTAGTCTCTTTTTCTATTTTCTCTCATGATTGACAACTTACTGTAGTCCAGACTGCAAAACTGGGCTAGTGACTGATAGTTGTTGTATTTTTATGGGACATGGATCACTAAAGGAATATGTTGTGAGTTGTGATATTTTTTCTTTTTTCCTTCTTCCCAGAATTTTTTCAAGTTTTCTTTTTACATTTTATATATTACTCAGAGGTTATTTTTTTTGAAATTTCTTTGACTTCTTTGATACTTGATTCATATGCCTTATGACTCAACCATTTATCCCCATATAATTCCTATGTGTATCCCCGTATCCTCCTCAGGTGGTGAATGTATTATTATTTTCCTCCCAGATGACTATTTTATTGTTGTAAATTTTGACTTGAATTTGAGCCTAATTTAGAATAAGAGCCTACCTCCCAGAATCTAGAAAGTGAAATGAAAATACCTGCAGAGACCACACCCTCCACCAGAAAATCTAGGGTGAACATTAAGATATGACGAATTTGAACTTTGGGGAGGTTGAAATGCTTTTATTTGGAATTTACACTCTTATGCCAAAGGGGACTACCCCTAATTGACTTTTTGTCAATGCACCTATTTCTTTACTTTTTTATTTTCCTCTTATCCCCCAAATTATTGTAATTTCCCTTTAAAAAACTCTAATATTTGTAAATACTTCCAGTTCAAGTTATAGGTTATTTATGTTTTCATGATTCATTGGGGAGACTGGTCTCCCAAAGGATCAAAGGGGCAAAGGGGTGAATGTACTGATTTAGAATCTTGAACCCTAAAGACTACATTACCCATAATCCCATTTTCTGGTCTCTATCACTGGTTAATTTTTTTTTTAGTTTTCATTTTGACAAAGCTGCACTCTCACTCCCAGGAGGCATTCATTCTTTCTCTCTCTTTCTCTCTCTCTCTCAATCTCTCTCTCTCTCTCTCTCTCTCTTTCTCTCTCTGGCTGGAGCAGTGTGGAATAAGGTGTGGCTGGGTTTTTTCCTCTGGTTTTACTTTTCCCTTTGCTCTAAGTTGATATTTTAATAAATAGTATTACAACAATACTTCGAGAATCATATATTTATTTTAATTATTACACCTTATCTGCTGAACTCAGGGGCTTGAAGAATACTACTGGAATCTACTTGTAGGAGGTCCTAGGAATAGTTGTATCAGCTGCAACTTCAGCTCTGGCCCTGCTTTACCATAGCTATGGGTTGAATAAGTGGACACTACAGAGTCTATTGGGACCAGATTCTAATGGCAGGACATTGTTCTTGCTACTGACCAGGAAAGGACTTTAAGGACCTGAGACACATGAACTGGACACCTGCTCTATGATGGGCTGTAGCACTGGAAAAGAAGAAATGAAGAGAAAGCATATATGAGTGAATATGTTTGCTAAGGGATCAAGATTCCATTGGCTGTGGTCATGCCCAGGAGAGTGGAATCCCTTTTTTTTAAATCAAAAGTTATGATTTTATTTTGAATATTAATACACCAGAAAAAAATAGTTCTTTTATGTCATGAAATGCACTTGAAAATGGTAACAATCCTGACAATGCTCTGATTTGCCCTATCAGGCTTACATGGATGGCCTTCTAGCTGAGCACAGTTTACAGACTTCCAAAGAATCTGCATCTTCCAGTGGTTTTCAAGGAAACCCTGTGACAGGCTAGCCCCTATGAAGCAGAGCCAAAGAAAGAGTAGGATCTCTTGCTAAGGCCCTTCATCTTTTTGTTAGGGTTACCCTCACTTTTTATCTAGTAGGGAATGACCAAAGTGGGAAAATAATTCATTATAGGTATCAACCTGCTACTGAGGACCCACTTCCCCAGCCCTAGGCAGCTTAACTCATTTCTTTGAATGATACTTCAGGAGAAGCCCACTACAATGTGGACCCTCACACCAAGGGTTTGGATTTATTGTAGTATAGGGAGACATATCTTCCTACATGTGAGCCTTGGCCCAGTAGAGACAATTGGACATGGAATCCCTTTTTGCTGCCACTAAGTGAGGTGGACTGTATGCTTTCAGTCTCAATGGCAGCAATTCCTATGGGATCTGGTTGGAGTACCTGAGATCAATCCAGAACTGGTCATGAGCAAGTTACCAGGGATCCCACCTGGCCCCATATTATTAAAATTGAAAGAATGAAATAGGGCTCAGGAAATAAACTCAAAAATTCCTGAAACATAATACACCATCATACAGTACCTTAGGAGCACTGGGAATCCATGATAAGCTAATAATGAAGTCTATTGACTAGGCTGCCATTTTTTTAATGAGCAAAGGAGAAAGAGCCCAACTTATGAAAGCTATTATGGGGACAGAGAAGGCCTGGGTTCAATTTCAGAGAATAATGAATTAAAAGTGTTTACCTCTAAAACAGCAAAGATATAAAACCAATCATCACAAGCTCAAAAAGAGCTTATGGAGAACTTTAAAAAAGACTTCAAAAATCAAATGAGAGAGGCTCACAAAATGAAATAATTATTTATGAACTAGAATAAAACAAGGTAAAGGTAATGAATCTAATACAAGAAGTAAAAAATTCAAAGTAAAATGAAATATCAGAAAAAGAATTGCTGGAAAACATATCAAGGAGAGATAATATAAGAATAGTTGAACTCAGGATAATTTATGATAAAAAAGAATTAAGACATTATATTCCAAGAAATCATTAAGGAAAAATACTAAAAAAATATAGAAAATGAGAGGGTAAAATGGAAATTGAAAAAAAAAACACTGATCAGCACATTGAAGAGATCCAAAGTTGAAAGTGCACAGGGGCATCATTGTTAAGTTCTATAGATTCCAGGTTAAAAATACTACAAGCAACTAGGAGGAAAAAACACAATTGAAATACTCTGGAGCTACAGTCAGAATAACACAAGACTTATTTGACTCAACATTAAAGAATGAAAGGCATGGAATATAATATTTTGAATAGTAAAAAAAATAGGTTGAAAGTCAAGAATAACATACCTAACAAATCATAGCATAATTATGCAAGGTAAGATGCATATTTAATACACTAAAGGACTTTCCACTACTCTTGGGGGGAAACCCAGAACATAGTAGAAAATTTGTTCCATAAGTAACATACAAAGATAATTATAAAAGATTAATTATAAGCAATCTAAAAGTTCAAATTGTTTAAATCTTGTCTGGGAAAATGTCATCTATAATCCTTAATGACATAATTTCTTAGGTACTTAGAAAGGGCATATATATATATATATATGCATATATATATATATATAATATGAGATAGATGAGATTGAATTGAATATAATAGAATGCAATAAAATAAGAATAAGATAGAGCAGGAAAAGCTAAAATGAAATAATTATCTCATATAAAAAGTGAATGGGTTGAAGAAATACCACAGAGACATAAGAGGAGGAGATAGATGGAAATTAACCCTAGAGTGGTACTCTCATCAGATCTGAGTTAAAGAAAAAATATATTCAAATAGATGTGTAAAAGTTTCTTAACATACAGAGAAAAAGGAGAGAAAGGGGATAGGATAAAGGAGAGACTAAGTGTTTACTTAAAGGACTGAGGAATTAAGAGAAGGAAATGTAAGATAAGGGAAAGGGAGGGAAAGGGGATAAGAAAAGGGAGTACAAATTCATCAGGGAGTATATATAAAAATAGAATAATATGAAGGAAGTAGAGAGGGAGGCTTAGGACAAGATACGGGAGAGATTTTTAGATTTGAAAGAGCATCAGTAAATAGAAGGGTATGACTGGGGGTATAAGGAAGGAATTGTTGGAAAGGTAGATAGAATAAGAACTAAAAAGTGATGGGAAAAGGGAAAGGGAAAAGGAAGGGAACTTTAGAAATATAGGACAAATAGAGAGGGTAAAGATTTCTTTCTTTTTTTTTCCCATGTGAAGCTATTAATGCTATTTTATTGGCTTGGGTCACTTGTGATAAAAAAAAAAAAACATTTTCTGGCAAAGTCTTCATATAAGACATAATAAAAAGCCCCACATGTGGACAATGAACACCTGTTTACCACAATAAATGGGGCTTTTTGAATCAGTTTCTCCTTCATATGTCACTGCTGTCTTTAAATGCTAAGACCTTACTTCAGTCAAATGGGTTCATTGGGGAGGTAGCATTGTATAGTGGAAAGAGCATTGGCCTGGAATCAGGAGTTCTAGCTCTGCCACTAACTAGCTGTGAGACCTTAGACAAGTCCTGAGGGTAAAGATTTCTAAGATGAGATGCAAATTGAAAAGAGTGTATAGAAGCAATTGGACATCTGAGGAGGAGAATGACAAAACAATAGGGAAAAAAAAAAAGGACAAATAGGAAAAAACAGAATGGAAGGGAATAAAAAATTAGGAATTATTACTTTTAATGTGAATAGGATGAATTCACTCAGAAGAAGAAAATAGATAGCAGAATGAATAAAAAAAACCTCAACAATATGTTGTTTACAAGAAACATACTTTAAAAAGTGTGAGACAGACGTAAGGTAAAAATGAAGGGCTGCAGCAAAATATACTGTGCTTCAGCTTATACAAAGAAAGAAGGGGTAGCAATTATGATTCCTGAAAAAGGTAAATCTAAAAAACATTATCAAAAGATAAACAGGGAAACTATCTTGTGTTAAAAAGTCCCTCAGATAATCAAGCAAAATCAATATTAAAATGATATGCACAAAAATTATACTGTCTAATTGTAAAGGAAAAGATAAATGAATTAAAGATGGAAATAGATCACAAAATAATGGTGAGAGACGTTAATTTCTCCTCTGAGAACTAGAGAATCTATCAAAAAAGTAAGACAGAAGTCAAAGAGATGAATAAAATCTTAGATAAGCTAAATATGATAGGTTTCTGTAGAGAATTCAATGGGAAAAGAAAAGACTATACCTTCTTCTAAGTAATACATAGCACCCATATAAAAATTGACCACATATTCAGACACCAAACATTAGTTAAATGTAGAAAAGCAAAACTATTTTAATACATACTTTTAGATGGTAATGCAATGAAAATAATATATAATTAGAGATAATGGAAACAAAAAGTAAAAACTAATTAGAAACAAATAATTATTCTTAAAAAATGAGTGGGGGGGGGGGCAGCTGGGTAGCTCAATGGATTGAGAGCCAGGCCTAGAGATGGGAGGTCCTAGATTCAAATCTGGCCTCAGACACTTCCCAGCTGTGTGACCCTGGGCAAGTCACTTGACCCCCATTGCCTAGCCCTTACCACTCTTCTGCCTTGGAGCCAATACACAGTATTGACTCCAAGATGGAAGATAAGGGTTTAAAAAAATGAGGGGGTTAGAGAACAAATTATAAGAAAAAATAATTTCATTTAAAAAAGAATGATAATAATGGGACAACATAACCAAACCTATGAGATACAGCAAATGTGGTAACTAGGGGGAAAATATTTTAAATGGTTAATTAATAAAGCAAAGAAAAGGAAGACCAATAAATTATGAATTCAATTAAAAAACTAGTAAAAGAACAAATTAAAAATCTTCACCTATATTACAAATTACAAATCCTAAAACTTAATGGCAAGTGCAATAAAATTGAATATAAAAAACATTGAATTAATAAATTAATATAGGGACATTTTAGTGAAAAAACAACAAAATATAAATATTGGTTGGGAGTAAAAAGAGAAGGAAACCAAACAACTAACATTAATTATTGTAGTCGAGGCAGGGCCTCCTCTTTCCCTTGTTTGTCTTTGCTTCAGACAAAGATGTGGATTAGCCTTTACCCATCCCAGGACCAAGGTTGGAACAGTAAACATGAAGGAAGCAGGATAACATTTATGAAAAGCAAATTGTGATAAAGTGGGTGCCTCTTCTCCTTGTTTGCCCCTCTTCCCCTTGTTTGTATTTGCATTAGAGGAAGATGTGGATTAACCTTTGAACACCTGCCTATCCCTGGGCCAAGGTTAGGATTTCTGGAATGTAAAGTCATAAATTCCTGTGGGTTTTGTCTAAGTAGTCTTTGCCTTTAAAAGTTCTGTGTGAAGCAAATAAATTTGGCACTATTTCTCTCTTTCATATAGTGTCTTTTCTCTCTTTTGTTACGCCTCATTTTTCGTTACCCCAAGTAAGGTCACACAGCATTGGCCGACCCTGTGATGGGGTCTTACAAATGGCTGCCCAGACAGGGACTTGCCTTCGTAACCCCAATTCCTTTGCTGGTCTTAGGATGATGAGGAGTAATGCCCCCCCCACTATGAGTTTGCAGCTCAAGTGAGCCTCTGTTCCCCCACTTTCTCTTTCTTTCTTTCACTTTCTAGTTCATCTTTCAGCAAGTTATGGGCTCTCGAGAAGAGCTTTAAATCTGGTGTTCTGCTTACAGTAAAACATTCATTATCCCTCTTTGATAATGTTCCAGTCTTTCTTTCTTGCAACTTCTCGGACAGCTCTAAGCTGTCCCCCGACAGTTCTAAAACTTCCCCCTATTAGGGACCCTCTTCCCCCCGGTTCTTTTATTGGAACCCTCCCTTCGGTTCTTTTTGGAGAACCCCCGATGCTGTGTGCTGGTCATGCAAAGTTTCAAGGCTACGGACATCCCCTTGGTGGTGAGTATACGAGATACTCTAAGGGTGAGAGGGAAATTATATTTTTTCTTTAGTATGGATCCTAAAACACTGATTTTTTTTTCAAAGCATGCTTGTCACAATGTTGTGTGTTTCTGTTTTTTGTTGTCTTTGTAAAAGTCTCGTCTCTATGTATTCTTAAATAGGACACTCACAAAAAGAAAGAATATAAAATGGGATAGTTGCAAGATTGAACTTGTCTGTCAAAAATCCTCAGCAGAGGACAAAAGCAAATACCTGTTCAATGATTTTTTCCTCTTTCTTCCTTTGGATGGGCCCCCAAAGGAGCAAAAAAGAGAAAAATTCAGAGCAGAAAAAGGGAGATTTTTACTCCACAATTAGAGGTTATTTTTCACTGAAGATTAATTCTATGGTTTGATGTTTGAAATTTGGGAGGATTGTTAATGATTTTAATATGATCTAAATATAATTTTGTGTAACTATTTGCCAGTTAAATGTAAAATGTTAACCAGATTTTATTGAGTACAATAAAACTCCTGGTTAGAAGTTTATTTTGTTAAATATTGCTATGCTTAATGGTTTCAGTGAATTTGAGAATTGTCTAAATGTGGCTGATAGTCAGCCTGACCCAGAGAGGAAATGTTTATTCTATAAGTACAGAAATTGTACTGGCTACTTTATAGATGTAAAAGTCATCCAGAAAAAGTTGTTATGTTGTTGAGAAGAACTTATTCTAGAAATTAAATTTGGGATTTTTTCAAATCAGATTTATTTTAATGTGTGTGCTGTCTAGCAGCAAGAAATCATATGACACACAAGAAGCTTTTAAAGTGGTTAATCTGTTCATGGAATTCAATAATATTAGTACTAAGAATTTGGTATTTTGTAAGAGAAAAGTTCTAAATGATGTTTTTGATCAAGGTTATATGAATTGTTTCTGAATGTGCAAAATGCATAGGAAGGAATTTGTAATCTAGAGATGAACATGTATGTATTCACATACTAAATGCTGGAAATTAGTGATGCTGAGTGAATACAGAATATGTATGCATTTGTATTATGAAGAGAATTAAGTTTTCCACCTAAACAGGTTAAGGGTATAATGATATACAAACTGTATGTCCTTAACAAGACAAATTTAACCAGCCCTGAAATCAAGAGGGCTTGTCATGAAGATTGAATACAATTCCATATAGTGCCTTTCCTCTACTTATAATAATAGTAAAGAGGGGAAGCCAGGAGAAATAATGAAGTATTTCCAATAAGAGAAAATAATCAAATTAAAGTAGATAAAGCAGATCTATCCCTTCCTATGTTTTCTTTAGGAAACAGACCCAGCTCCGTCACCCTCAGGAGGTCAAACAGTTTTTGCAGGCTGCAAAAAAGACTAATTAGCTGAAGGATAAGAATTAGGAAGGTCAGAAAACAAAAGGAACTTCAGGAATATCAAAGAGGTCCAGCTGGAATGCCAGGTAACATATAGCTAACTAGGGATGTGATTAAGTAACTGTGAAAGTAACCAGCCCCTGAGGACAAACCTAAGGATCTCTGACCTCACATAACTATGTTTGTGATAAGGTTTGTTTGATTGTCAAATAAGAATCTTTATGTGAAGGGAAATAACTTTATATCTTATAATCTATCTATATAAGTTTATAATTGAATCTGGGGCTGTCTGGATTTGTTTTATGAAGTGTTCCACTTCAATAAAGAGTAATGACTAGAGATACTAACTGATATTCTTAAATTCTAGTATGAAATAGGTATAATTGTAATAATGTTGATGGAATTTAATCAGGAATATAGCAATATTTTGGGCTAAAAGAAAACTAAACTGTAGGTTTTATTCTACTTTAGACAGGTTTTGAGGAGTGCATGTAAATGCTTTGTACTCCAGTTTGGTTAAACACTGAAGCATTGCTAAAGGACTTAATCAAAGTTATTTGGGAGTTGTGGAGTTTAAACTAAAATCCACTGAGAGTAAATTATTATGAAAGAGGTTTGATAAATTAAATATTTTAAATTCTGGTAAGCTCACTTGTTAAAGAAGGATGGGACAAGGCTGTTAAGTAATAAATCTAAATCGAGCCAAGGAGCCGTCAGATAAATTGCTCAGAAGCTATTAACCCCTTCCTTGCGCACAGGAAGGAGAAGGAAGTGCTTATAATTATTCTACACTGATACTTAGGGACTGAAATAGGGACCTCAAAGAGTTAACAACCACTGTGTGATAGAACTTAAGATAAGTGTATTTTAATTGTAGATTCAGAGGTTTTAAGATGCTCAAACAAACAAACTTTGCCAGCCCTGTCTGACCAAGTAGCTTGTTTGAAGCTGTGGAATTTCAATGCAAACATTCCATGTCCAGAATGATAAGATTATTCAGTGAACAATATGTAGTTTCAGCCCTTCATTCTGTAAGACTACACTTTCCTGCTCTGTACATCATCCATTATATGGATGATATTCTTACCGCAGCTGAAGATGAATCGCAAATAAGCAAGTGCTATAGTTCATTGGAAATTACCTTGCAAAAATACCATTTAGTTATTGCTCAAGAAAAGATTCACAAAACAAGTCCCGTTCTCTATCTAGGGGCTCAGTTATATGTAACATCTGTTATGCCTCAAAAATACAATTAAGAAAGGACTGCTTTAATGATTATCAGAAAATGTTAGGTGATATCAATTGGGTTAGGCAATATTCATTTCTTACTACAACTGAATTACAACCTTTATTCAAAATACTGGAAGGGAGTTCTGATTTGAATTTCCCAGGAACTTTGACACCTGAGGCCTCTCTTGCTTTAGAGATAGTAGAAGATAAATTGAATCAGGCTCCACTTAACCATTATCAGCCTCTATTAGCCATGGAAGTGACTATTTTTGCAAGTTTAATATTACCAACAGGTGCCTTAACTGAGAAACAAAGAGTCATTGAATGGTTTCATTTAAAAAGCAAAACAGGAAAGGCTTTACAGAGTTATGACTGTCTTATGGCTCAATTAATATGGAAAGGCATATAACATATAATATAAAAAGGTCTCAGGTTTAGGACAGTATCCTCATGAAGTCCGGGTACCCATTGCTAAAGATATACTACAGAAATATTTAGTCTTTACTATTAGCATACCCCATTGCTATTACCACCTACACTCCACAAGGCTTATTTTCTTTTTTGTCACAACATCCTATTGTTTTTCCTAGTATTCTAAGAGATCCTCCGGTATCAGGACCTAATGTTTATGTTGATGTAAATGCTAATTACAAGACAGGAGTATACAAGGAAGGTAGTTCACCTGTCATTTTTACCACTCCTTATTCTTCTACCCAACAAAATGAATTAACAGCTGTTTTACTAGCTTTTTGGTTATTTCAGGAACCTTTCAACCTTATGTTGGTTGTCTCTCGAACCGAGGATGACCATTGTCTTTGTGTGTTTTTGTGCACAAAGACACTTGTGCATGAAGATTTAAGTGGAAAAGTCGATGCACAGAGACAGTCCCACTCTCTCGGCGTTGGAAGCCTGGGTCCAGTGGCACAAAAAGTCGTTACGAGACTTCCTCAGCTGCATTGGATGGCTGTGTTGTCTTTTGTGCTCCATCACGCCCTAAGCACTCCACAGTGCCTTGCTGCATCGCCATCTCAGCCATTGAACCTTCTTGTTGGTTTCTTCCTCCTGTTCTGCCGAAGCAGTCTTCACATGCTGGGTGAGGAAAGCCCTGGTTCACCAGGAGTCGACAACAACCCGATGGCTACCCTCACAAGGTTTAGCTAGCCTGTTGAAGCCGTTGCCCGAGGTGTGGCCACTGCCGCATGCTAGCAGCTACTGGGAGCCACCAGTGAGAGCTGGGTGTCAGGTGAGGGTCAGAGGCTGGAGAGCTGCCCTAGAAGGGCATGACAAGCCCTCCATACCGGAGATATTACCCCTCCCTGAGCACCCCATACACCCCTTTCAACCTTATAATGGACTCTATGTTTTTCAGTTTTTGCAGGGTATAGAACAAGCTGTACAAATGTAAATTACAAACTGTCATATGACAAAGGACACATCCAGTATATGTCATGCATGTACACAGTCATACCAATCTGCCTGTACCTATTTTTAAAGGAAATGATGTCATAGATCAAGCTTTGATTGCTCAATGTTATCTAACTGATATAAAATTAGCTGAGGAATCACATCATAGATTTCACCAAAATAGTACTGCTTTATGCCAAATGTTCCAACTCACTAAAGATCAAGCCAGAAGTATTGTTAAAAAGTGTCCTAATTGTGTTCCAAACCACCCCTCAATGCATATTGCTGTGAATCCCAGAGGCTTAAATAGTACAGAGATATGGCAAATTGATGTGACCCATGAACTGTCCTTTGGACGACTTAAATATATCCATGTCACTGTGGATACTTATTCAGGATTTTTATAGGCTTCCTACTTGATGGAAGAAAGAACTTCTCATGTTATTAATCACTGATTAATGACTTTTGAGATGGCTGGTCCCCCCAGAACATTTAAAACAGATAATGGACCTGCTTATACTTCCAAATAATTTTTTTCTTTTTTGCCAAACTTGGGGTATTCACCTCACAGGTATCCTGTACAATACACAAGGACAAACTATTGTGGAGTGCAGTAATCAGATATTAAAAAACATTTCTTTTAAAACAAAAAGGGGGAGACAGCATCCCACATCGATGATTGGCAATAGCTATATATACTATAAATAATTTGATCTTTACTTCCAATAATATATGCAGAGCTGAAATTTTTTTCTCTGCATTTTCTTATGAATGAAATTCAGGCACCACTCCTGTGCTCCCTGCCCCAGAACAAAAACTTGGCATGTGGAAAGATGATAACCAACTTGGCAAGAGGCAAGGACCACCCAGTGGTCCTGCAAGGCCAAGGTTTTGTTTGTGTCTCCACAGATAAAGACAGAGTATGGCTCCCTCCCTGCTGAGTTCGAGAAATTGACCATAAAGAGAAGGACAAGGAGAGGACGCAGGAAGCCTCGCAAGAAGACTCAACAACATCTCCATAAGATACTGACTTTTCTGCTTCTATTCCAGAATTTAAGTACAGCTACTGGAGTAAAGAGATGGTCTTTGGGGAACAACCACCTTGGGTAGAGTATGTCAGCATGAGACACACTTTACCAGAAGTCATCTTATATACAAAAACTAACTGATATTCCTGGCATTTACCATTTTGAGAGACAAGCTAAGGACAACAATCAGGCCAACAATTTGTTTGTGCCTTTCAATTGGAACTGGACTAGTTGAGGCACCCCCAGTGGGCCTCGCACAAGACTATCCTGCATGCCTGCCCCTCAGATCTCTGCAAGCACATTATTATGGTCATCCTGACCTGTCAGACTCTTTCTGGATAGGACCTTATCGTGTAGATAAAAAGGACAAATATGAAGATTACGGCCAACTGCAATATCTAGGTTGGATAGGGGAATCTTGTGATAGTATTTGGGGACAAGAAAGACCTATTTGTCCATATGTGATGGGATATGAACAAAGAGACACTGTTAATATGTTTCTGCCCTTGCTGTCATGTAGATCTAAAAGGGAATCATGTATCCATTGGAAAAATATGATTTGGGTGTATTGGCATAACGACACAAGGTGTATTGGAAAGAAACTGGATTCTTATAAATTTCATGATTGTTTTATAGGAGGATACAGCTTGCCTTTGTGGGTGATGCCCCCAGAACTAATTGGGTACATTCTGCTAATTTCACACAGATTTTGACTGATTATGGAAAGATAGCCCTGGCATTGGATAAAGTAAATATGTCTCATTATGTTAATGTTACTCATAATGGAAAAAACCAGTAAATAGAAGTATTACATTAGACATTCAAGCTAGACACCCAGGGGGATGGTATCACTCACCAGCAGATAGAGCAATGGAAAAACTGTCTCAACTAATCAGCTCTAGGAAAAGAAGATGTATTTCTTGCTTAGTTTTAGGTATTGTAGCTCTTATAGCTGCCATAACAGCAACAACGGTCAGTAGTGTTTCTCTAGCACAAAGTGTAGCTAATGTATGGACCCTGGAGCATGATGCAGAATATTTACACAGGCTAGCGCAGAATGTAATCCAGGTTTTGCACTTACAGCAAGATATTAATAAAAGGGTTTTTTATGCTTTACAACAAATATCTAAAGATGTATTGTTATTAAGCAATCAAGTAGAAATTTTAGCTATTAAGGGGAAATTAAGGTATGATTATCGCTATTCAGCCTTTTGCCTCCTTCCTGTTAAGGCTAACACGTCTGATGCATTTGAAGAAATTAGAAATGATTTACAAGGTCTTTGGTTAAAGAGCAATATCTTGGAGGATATCTAACAATTGGGCCATATTATTGATGATATGGATAGCTCTTTAGCTGAGGACCTTCATCCCAAACATATTGCTGATTCCTTGTACAATTGGATTAAATCAGTCCAAAGTTGGCTATCTACTTTAGCTCAAATGAGTATAACTATATTGACTTTTGTACTGTTCATAGTTATATTACTGATCCTTCTTCCCTGTCTGTTCCAACTCCTTTTGTCCAGCTTGGGTATAATTGGCCAGACTTTGGCCCTCCAAAGATCGCTGTTGCAAAACAAAAAGGGGGAATTGTAGTCGAGGCAGGGCCTCCTCTTTCCCTTGTTTGTCTTTGCTTCAGACAAAAATGTGGATTAGCCTTTACCCATCCCAGGACCAAGGTTGGAACAGTAAACATGAAGGAAGCAGGATAACATTTATGAAAAGCAAATTGTGATAAGGTGGGCGCCTCTTCTCCTTGTTTGCCCCTCTTCCCCTTGTTTGGATTTGCATTAGAGGAAGATGTGGATTAACCTTTGAACACCTGCCTATCCCTGGACCAAGGTTAGGGTTTCTGGAATGGAAAGTCATAAATTCCTGTGGGTTTTGTCTAAGTAGTCTTTGCCTATAAAAGTTCTGTGTGAAGCAAATAAATTTGGCACTATTTCTCTCTTTCATATAGTGTCCTTTCTCTCTTTTGTTACTCCTCATTTTTCGTTACCCCAAGTAAGGTCACACAGGATTGGCCGACCCTGTGATGGAGTCTTACAAGCCATAGAGTCTTACAATTATAAAAAAGGTAATATGCCATCAATGAAGACAAAATTAAAACAGTTATTAGGTATTATTTTTCACACTCATATAAACAAATATAATAATGCAAGAGAAATGGAAGAATACTTCAAGAAATTGACTCTATAGACTATCACAGCAAGAAATAAAACTTCTAAAAACACTAATTTTAGGTAGAGAAATTCAACAACTTATAAATGAACTTTTTTTTAAATTTTAAACATTATTTTATTTGGTCATTTCCAAACATTATTCACTGGAAACAAAGATCATTTTCTTTTCCTTCCCCCCCCCCACCACCTTTCCCTCTCCCATAGTTGACACACGATTTCACTGGTTATCACATGTGTTCTTGACTCGAACCCATTTCCCTGTTGTTGGAATTTGCATTAGAGTGTTCAATTAGAGTCTCTCCTCAGTCATATCCCCTCCAACCATGTAGTCAAGCAGTTGCTTTTCATCGGTGTTTTTACTCCCACAGTTTATCCTCTGCTTGTGGATAGTATTTTTTAGATGCCTGCAGATTGTTCAGGGACATTGCATTGACACTAATGGAGAAGTCCATCACCTTCGATTCTACCACAATGTATCAGTCTCTGTGTACAATGTTTTCCTGGTTCTGCTCCTTTCGCTCTGCATCACTTCCTGGAGGTTGTTCCAGTCTCCATGGAATTCCTCCACTTTATTATTCCTTTTAGCACAATAGTTTTCCATCACCAACATATACCACAATTTGTTCAGCCATTCCCCAATTGATGGGCATCCCCTCATTTTCCAATTTTTGGCCACCACAAAGAGCGCAGCTATAATACTCTTGTACAAGTCTTTTTCCTTATTAGCTCTTTGGGATACAAACCCAGCAGTGCTATAGCTGGATCAAAGGGCAGACAGTCTTTTATCGCCTTTTGGGCATAGTTCCAAATTGCCCTCCAGAATGGTTGGATCAATTCACAACTCCACCAGCAATGAATTAGTGTCCCCACTTTGCCACATCCCCTCCAGCATTCATTACTTTCCATAGCTGTCATGTTAGCCAATCTGCTAGGTGTGAGGTGATACCTCAGAGATGTTTTGATTTGCATCTCTCTGATTATAAGAGATGTAGAGCACTTTTTCATGTGCTTATTAATAGTTTTGATTTCTTTGGCTGAGAACTGCCTGTTCATGTCTCTTGCCTATTTGTCATTTGGAGAATAGCTTGATTTTTTTTATAATTGATTTAGTTCTTTGTAAATTTGAGTAATTAAACCTTTGTCAGAGGTTTTTATGAAGATTGTTTCCCAATTTGTTGCTACCCTTCTGATTTTGGTTACATTGGTTTTGTTTATACAAAAACTTTTTAATTTGATGTAATCCAGATTATTTATTTTGCATTTTGTAACTCTTTCTAATTCTTGCTTGGTTATGAAGTCTTTCCCTTCCCAAAGGTCTGACATATATGCTATTCTGTGTTTGCCTAATTTTCTTATAGTTTCCTTCTTTATGTTCAAGTCATTCACCCATTTTGAATTAATCTTGGTGTAGGGTGTGAGGTGTTGATCTAAACCTAATATTTCCCATACTGTCCTCCAATTTTCCCAGCAGTTTTTATCAAATACTGGATTTTTGTCCCAAAAGCTGGGGTCTTTGGGTTTGTCATATACTGTCTTGCTGAGGTTGCTTGCCCCCAGTCTATTGCAATGATCCTCCTTTCTGTCTCTTAGCCACTACCAAATTGTTTTGATGAACTCTGCTTTATAATATACTCTGAGATCTGGGACTGCAAGACACCCTTCCTTTGTATTTTTTTCATCATTTCCCTGGATATCCTTGATCTTTTGTTCTTCCAAATGAACTTTGTTATGGTTTTTTTCTAAATTAGTAAAAAATAAATTGGAAGTTCCATGCGTATGGCACTAAATAGATAGATGAGTTTGGGTAGGATGGTCATTTTTATTATATTGGCTCATCCTACCCATGAGCAGTTAATGTTCTTCCAATTGTTCAAGTCTAGTTTTAGTTGTGCTGAAAGTGTTTTGTAGTTGTGTTCATATAGATACTGTGTTTGTCTTGGGAGATAGATTCCTAAGTATTTTATTTTGTCTAAGGTAATTTTGAATGGGATTTCTCTTTCTAGTTCTTGCTGCTGAGCTGTGTTGGAATTATATAGAAATGCTGATGACTTATATGGGTTTATTTTGTATCCTGCAACTTTGCTAAAGTCGTTGATTATTTCAATTAGCTTTTTGGTTGAATCTCTAAGATTCTTTAAGTAGACCATCATGTCATCTGCAAAGATCAATAACTTGGTCTCCTCCTTGCCTATTTTAATGCCTTCAATTTCTTTTTCTTCTCTAATTGCTACTGCTAGAGCTTCTAATACAATGTCAAATAGTAGAGGTGATAATGGGCATCCTTGTTTCACTCCTGATCTTAATGGGAATGGATTTAGTTTATCCCCATTGCAGATGATATTAGTTGATTGTTTTAGATATAAAGTGCTTATTATTTTTAGGAATGAACCTTCTATTCCTATGTTTTCTTGTGTTTTTAGTAGGAATGGGTGTTGTATTTTATCAAAGGCATTTTCTGCATCTATTGAGATAATCATGTGGTTCTTGTTGGTTTGCTTGTTGATGTGGTCAATTATGTGGATGGTTTTCCTAATGTTGAACCAGCCCTGTATTCCTGGTATAAATCCTACTTGATCATGGTGGATGACCCTTCTGATCACTTGCTGGAGTCTTTTTGCTAGTATCGTATTTAAGATTTTTGCATCTATATTCATTAGGGAGATTGGTCTGTAATTTTCTTTCTCTGTTTTTGGCCTGCCTGGCTTCGGAATTAGTACCATGTTTGTGTCATAAAAGGAGTTTGGTAGAACTCCCTCTTTGCTTCTTATGTCAAATAGTTTGTATAATATTGGAGTTAGCTGTTCATTGAATGTTTGATAGAATTCACTGTTGAATCCATCAGGCCCTGGGGATTTTTTCTTAGGAAGTTCTTTGATGGCTTGTTGGATTTCTTTTTCTGATTAGGGTTTATTTAAGAAAACTATTTCTTCTTCTGTTAGTCTAGACAATTTATATTTCTTTAAATATTCATCCATATCACCTAGGTTGGTATATTTATTGCCATATAGTTGGGCAAAGTAGTTTTTAATGATTGCCTTAATTTCCTCTTCATTGGAGGTGAGATTCCCCTTTTCATCCTTGATGCTGTTAATTTGCCTTTCTTCTTTCCTTTTTTTAATTAGATTAACCAGTACTTTGTCTATTTTGTCTGTTTTTTCAAAGTACCAGCTTCTAGTCTTGTTTATTAGCTCAATAGTTTTGTCACTTTCGATTTTATTATTTACTCCCTTAATTTTTAGGATCTCTAGTTTGGTTTTCTTCTGGGGGGTTTTAATTTGTTCGTTCTCAAGTTTTTTGATTTGCATTTCCAATTCCTTGATCTCTGTCCTCCCTAATTTGTTAATATATGCACTCAGGGATATGAATTTTCCTCTAAGTACTGCCTTGGCTGCATCCCATAAGGTTTGAAAGGATGTCTCGCCTTTGCCATTTTCTTCAATGAAATTATTAATTGTTTCTATGATTTCTTCTCTAACTATCCGATTTTGGAGTATCATATTATTTAATTTCGAATTAATTTTTGATTTGGCTCTCTCTGTACCCTTGCTGATCAATATTTTTATTGCCTTGTGATCTGAAAAGGCTGCATTTATTATTTCTGCTTTTCTGCATTTGAGTGCCATGTTGCTATGACCTAGTGTATGATCTATTTTTGTGAATGTGCCATGTGGTGCTGAGAAGAAGGTGTATTCCTTTTTGTCCCTATTTATTTTTCTCCATATGTCTATTAACTCTAATTTTTCTAAGATTTCATTCACCTCTTTTACCTCTTTCTTGTTTATTTTTTGGTTTGATTTATCTGAATTTGATAGTGGTTAGTTCAAGTCTCCCACTAATATGGTTTTACTGTCTATTTCTTCCTTCAATTCTTCTAGTTTCTCTATTAAAAATTTGGATGCTATACCATTTGGTGCATACATTTTGATTAGTGATATTTCCTCATTGTCTATACTCCCTTTTAGCAGAATATGTTTACCTTCCCTATCCCTTGTGATCAGGTCTATTTTTGCTTTGGCTTTGTCAGATATCATGATTGCAACTCCTGCCTTCTTTGTATCAGTTGAGGCCCAAAAGGTCCTACTCCAACCTTTAATTCTAACCTTGTGAGTGTCAACCCACCTCATATGTGTTTCTTGAAGACAACATATGGTAGGGTTTTGGGTTCTAATCCAATCTGCTATTTGTCTACGTTTTATGGGTGAGTTCATCCCATTCACGTTCAAAGTTATGATTGTCACTTGTGGATTCCCTGGCATTTTGATATCTTCCCCTAGTTCTGACCTTTCTTCTTTAGCTATCTCCGTTTGAACCAGTGATTTACTTTAGGTCAGTCCTCCGAGTCCCCTCCCTTGAGATGCTTCCCTTTCTAGCCCCTCCTTTTATATGCTCCCTTCCCCTCCACCCTCTCCTTCCCTCCCTTTTTATACTCCCTCCCACCTCCCCCTCCTTAATTTTCCTTTCTTTCTTGCCCTAATGAATAAGATAGAATTCAGGATCCCACTGGATCTAGATGTGCTTCCCTCTCAGATTTGATTTCACTGAGAGTAAGGTTTAAGTAATTCCACTTCACGCTCTCTTCCTCTCCTTCTCATATGAGAGTTCTTCCCCTCCCCTTCCCATGTGTATCTTTATATGGGAAAGATTATTCTATTAAGTCCCCCCTATTTCTTGAAGTAAATCTTAGTGTTATTGATGGTTTCCCCCCTTTCCCTTTCTTTGCCCCCACTTTCCCCAAATCTTCTTGATGCCCCAATCTTTCCCTATGTATGTTTCTTCTAACTACTCTTATGATGCTACAATTTTTGAGAGTTACACAGGACATTTTCCCCACATATTAATATATATATATATAATTTGATGTAAATGTAGTCCTTATAGAAGAGAGTTTGACTTAAAGAAAAAGATAAGATTCATCTCCTTTTCCTTTTCTTTCATATTTACCTTTTCATGTTTCTCTTGCTTTCTGTGCTTGGATATCAAATTTTCCACTATGTTCTGGTCTTTTCTTAGCAAATGCTTGGAAATCTTCTATTTTGTTGAATATACTTTCCGCTGGAAGTATATAGTCAGTTTTGCTGGGTAGTTGATTCTTGGTTGGAGACCCAGCTCTCTTGCCTTTCTAAATATCGTGTTCCATGCTTTGTGGTCTCTTAGTGTGTTAGCCTCTAAGTCGTGTGTGATCCTTATGGGAACCCCCTTATATCTGAAGCTCCTCTTCTTGGCTTCTTGTAGGATTTTCTCCTTTTCTTGGAAGCTCTTGAATTTGGCAATTACATTCCTAGGGGTTGTCTTTTGGGGATTTAGTATAGAGGGTTTTCTATGAATCCTTTCTATTTCTATTTTGCCCCCTTGCTCTAGCACATGGGGGCTTTAATCTCCTGTAGAATAATATCAAGTTTATTGTTTATCTCTGGTTTTTCTGGGACACCGATAATTCGGGGGTTTTCTCTTCTCCCTCTGTTTTCCAGATCTGTGACCTTCTCAGTAAGATATTTTATGTTTTCTTCTAATTCATTAATTTTTTGGGTTTGCTTTATTGATTCTTGCTGTTTTATGATCTCACTTTCTTCGAGTTGCTTAATTCTGGTCTTTAGGGATTGGTTTTGTTTTTCAGCTTTGACTGCCCTTCTATTGGATGCTTTGAGTTCTTTTTTTCCAATTGAGCAGTCTTATCTGTCAGACTGCTGATCTCTTTCTCCCATTTTTCTTTCCAGGTTTCCATCTTTTGGATAAGTTCCAGTTTGAGATCTTCCAGAGCTTGTTGATAGTTTCCATTTTGGGAGGCATGTTCTGATTTTTTTTGGATTTCCTCCTCATTCTTTTCTTTTCCTTGGGTACTTCCACCATAAAAGTTTTCAATAGTCACCTTTTTCCCTTTCTTCCTGGAGGCTTGATTTTGGGCCATGTGAGCCATCCCTTTGGTGGTTTTATTCCCCTTTCCTTTTTGGTCTGTGGTCTGGGTTATATGGGCGTTTTTTCTGTGAATTTAGGTTGCCTCAGACTAGTTCTTCCCCACCTCTGAGGTTTCTTAGAGCGCTGGGGCCCTGATCACAGCCAAACTGCCCAGGTGTTCAGCTGTGCCCAGATAATCAGGGCGTGGTCCACCCCTGGTGTTTAGCTCCGCAGAGATGTTCAGCGCACCCGCCCCAAGTACAGCTCCACTGACCCCTCTGATCAGCACCGGGTTCTCCTGTGAAACCGCCCTGAGATGTTTTTTCCTGGCAGTCCCCACATCCCAAGGACCCTGGAGTGCCCCCCTCCCCCCCAGACAGAGACGTTCCCCACTCACTCACTGTCCTGGTGAGGGCTCAGGTTGCTCACTCTGGGTTTGGTGGGGGAGGTGGGGTGGGGGAAGGGCGGCTCAGTTCATATTTCTGTGCAAGCTTTACCTCCTTCTTATTATAGTGTGGAAATGTTCAAGCCCCATGTACCTTCACCTCTGTGCAGTACTGGGGAGTCCTGTTCCACCAAAGGTGATTTTTATGCTCCTTTGATGTAGTATATTTCGTTTGGTGCCGGGGAGCGGAAGCGTGTGGCATCTAGATTGCAGCCATGATTACCCGGAAGTTGAACTTTTTTTAAAGAATATTTTTTTATGGTTACATGATTCATGATTTTTCCTACTCCTCTTCCCTCCTCTCCCTCCTGGAACTAACAAGCAATTCCTCTGGGTTAAACATGTATCATTTTTCAAAACCAATTTCCATATTATTCATATTTGTGATAGTGATATTTTAACATCAAAAACCCTAATTATACATGATCAATCATATGTTTTTCTTCTTCGTTTCTGTTCTCACAATCCTTTCTCTGGATGTGGATAGTTTTCTTACTCCTAAATTCCTCTGAATTGCTGTGGATCATTGCAAAGCTGCTAGTAGAAAAATCTATTACAATCAATTGTGACACAATGTATCATGCTCTGTATATAATGTTCTCCTGTTTCTTGTCCTTTTGTTTTGCATCAATTCCTGGAGGTCTTTCCAGTTCACATATAAATCCTCCAGTTCATCATTCCAATAGTATTCCATCACCCTTAGATGACACAATTTTTCAGCCATTCCCCAATTGAGGGAAGCCCCTTCATTTTCCAAATTCTTGCCACTAAAAAGGATGTGGCTATAAATATTTTTGTTCAAGTATTTTTCCTTATCATCTCTTTGGGGAATATAAATGAACTTCTTAAGAAAAACATCATTAAGACCAGATGAATTTACATGTGAATTATATCCATTATTCAAAGATCCAGTAATTCCAATATTAATAAAATATTTTAATAACAGGTAAAGAAGTTTTAACAAATTCCTTTTATGAAGGAAATGTGATGGTGATAATTTAAACCAGGAAGAGGAAAAAGAGAAAAAAATTTATATTCTAATCTCATTAATAACTATGGATGCAAAAATCCTAAATAAAATAATAGTTAGGAAACTATTGCAGTATGACACAAAGATAATATATTGTGACAAAAGAAAATTTATTCCCAGAATCAATGATGATTTAATATAGAGAAAACCATAAACATAATTATTAATATCAATAATAAAAGTACTAAAAATCCTATGATTTTATCCATAGATGAAGAAAAAGCCTTTGACAAAATATAGCACTCACTAAAAACCCCTGAGAGCATAGAGATAAATTGATTATTTTTATTTAAATGATATGAAACATCTACCTAATAAAATCATCAAATATTATTTGTAATGGGGATAGGCTAGAAAACTTCCTGCTAAGATCAGGAGGGAAAAAAGAATGCTCATTATCACCAATATTATTTAACAAAATATTAGAAATGATATCAAAATAATAAATGAAGAAAAATAAATTGAAGGAATCATAATGGGCAAAAACTATCTGTTTGCAGATGACATGATGATATATGTGGAAAATCAAAGAGATTCAAGTAAAGTTAGTAGATACTATCAATGGTTTTAGCAAAGGAAGAGTTTATTTAAAAATTATTACTCACAAAGCCATAAGAGAAGATATAAAAAGAGATAATTCATTAAAACAAACACAGACATAATCAAATACCTGGCAATAATGTGCCTAAAAAATCTTAGTAAATAAATGAACATAATTATAAAATCCTTTTTTATACAAAATCACATCTAAATAATTGAAGAAATATTAATTGTTCATGGATGGTCAGAGCCTATATAATTAAAATGACAAAATGAAAATTATCTAAATTAATTAACCTATTCAATATTATATCAGTTAAATTGCCAAAAATGTTTATTGAATTAAAAAAAAATTACAAGAGTCATTTGGAAGAACAAAAGACCAAGTATATGCAAAAAATAATGAGAAAAATGAAGATGGTTTATCACTATCAGATTTTATATTCTATTATAAAACAGTAATTATCAAAACTATTTGGCTCTGGATAAAAAAATAGCATGATGGGTCAGTGAAACATATTAGACATACAACTAATAGCAGTAAAAGATTATGATAACTTTATATTTGACCAAGTCTTAAATCTAGGTTTTGCAGATAAGAAAGCATTATTTTGCTAAAATAATTGGCACATCTGAAAAAAAAATTAGCTGAAACTAAATTTAAATCAAACCCTTACTTCATTCACTATGATCAAAATAAATACGTGATCTGGAAATAAAGGAAATATATGTAAATTAGAAAAAAAGGGGAACATATTATCTTTTAGATTCATGTATAGGAGAGGAATTTATGAGCCAACAAGATATGGAGAACATTGTGGGATGTAAAATGGATAATTTTGAGTATATTAAATTGAAAAGAACTTGTACAATAAGCTAGCCAATATTAGAAGAAAAGTAGAAAATTGGTGGTGGGGATTATAGACAGCTTCTCAGACAGAGGCCTCACAATTAAATATATAGAAACGTTTGTTAAATTCATTAGAATACAGCCATTTCCCAATTGATAAATGGGTAAAAGATATGAACAGACAACTTTTGGATGAAGAAATCAAAGCCATATATAGGTATGTGGGGGGGAAATCCTCTAAATTACTACTGATTGGAGAAATGGGAAACAAAACAATTCTGAGATAACATCTCATACTTATAACATTGGCTTAAATGACAAAGGGTTAAGTGGCAAATGTTAGAGGGGATGTGAAAAAATGGGGACACATACATTATTGTTGGAGCTGTAAGATAATCCCACCATTTTGGAATTGAACCTAGGGTGATATAAAACTGTGTACACCCTCAGGCACAACAATATCATTGCTTGATCTGTTTGCCAAGGGAAAAAGAAAAATAACCTATATGGTCCAAAATAATTGTAGTGGCTCTTTTTGAAGTGTCAAAAATTTTAAAACTAAAAATATTTTAATTTCATTTCATTTGTGGAATGGTCAAATAAATTCTGGTATATGATTGTGAGGAAATACTCTTATGCCATAAGAAATGATAAGAAGACAAATTTGAAAAAATAGGAAAGAACTATGGGAGATAATTAACATAGAATTGAGTAGAACCAATAGAACTTTAGACATAGCTACAAAATTAATACTAGAACAGTTAATTATGAATGTCCTTCAGAAAGTAAACTAAAAGTTGAAACTATGAGAAACTTAATTTATATGAATATTAGTCTACTAGATGATACCTTCTGTGAAGTTGGGAGGGTGGGAAAGGGCTAGGACAAATATGGTTATTATTTAATGTGAAGGTATGAAGAAAAGTAAAGAATATATATGAGATATTGAAAATTCTATTTCTGTTTAATCTTATTTTTCCTTGTATATTGAAATTTTTGTTTTATTTGGTTTTGAAAAATATGGTATAAAACAAAAAGAAAACAATAAAAATAAGCAAACAAAAATCCCATTACAAAATACATAATTAAAATAATTTCTCGCATTTGTTATATCAAAGAAAGCATATTCTTCATTCTGCACCATGAATCCATCATCTTAATGGAATAGAAAATGACAAGCATTATAAAATGTGCAATTCCTGGAAAAATTATGACATAGGAATATAATGGAATCCTAGTAAGCCATAAGAAATTATAAAAGGGGCAGGACTAGACAGGTGGAATTTTATAAATAAATGCAGAGTAGAATGAATAGAAACAGGGTACAAAGTTATAAAATTGCAAAAACAAATCTTTATGAAGACAACTTTGAATATTGAGTATTTTGAAAGTCTTAAACACTCAGTGAACAACTTATATTTCAAGGGAGCAATGATAAAAAAATATTTTAGGTGTTTGATTTTTTGCTTTTCTTTAACTCTCCTTAAAAACTGAATATGAATTGAGCTTTTGATGCTAAAGAATTTAATATTCTAAACAATCTGGTAAAAATATGATTAATATCACAATCATTTTCAAAGTTCACATGTAAAACTTTCATATTTACAAAACATTTTAAATAAACTTGGATTATATTCACAACAACCCAATGAAGTAATATGTTATTAAATTTCTTGATAAGGAAATAGATCAGAGAAATTAATCAGTTTATAAGTGGTCATCTAGCCAAAAATATCAGAGACATAATTGAATTCAAGTCTCCTTTTATATGAGGGAAAAATTCTATGAAATTATGTCTTTAGATAAGGCAGTAAGTTTCAAGAGAACTGCAATGGAAAGCTACTTTAGAAGATTTAGTTGGGAATGGTAAAGTACAAAAGGTCCCTGATGCTGAGTGAGAGAACAACAAAAAACATACTTTCTTAATGGCCTCAAAGAGAACAGTCCATTTAAGAAGGAAAGAATTCCCTGTCCCAAATCCTAGTCCTATCAATCTGCCCTTCTGCAAGAAGTCCATTACATTACTAAATTAAATGTCTAAAAATTATGTCATCATTGTTTTAAAGAAAATGACTTTTATTTCCTCCCATTTTTAGGACATCATTGAAGAAATCATTAATGACAGAATATCAATTTTGTGTTGAGGAAACTACCACTTCTCAACTCTAAAATAAATTTGTTCACAAAGCTATCTCATGGTAATTGTGAACAAGAATAGAAGTTAATTTTTTTCTTTTATAATTTAAATATTATGAATAGAATTTCAGCATATTTAATTTAACTTAATTGATTTACTATGCTGTTAATTGTACATTATTCTATTTTTATTGCTAGGTGTCATCTTTACACTGTGAGAGACATTATTTTTTTGTTTTCTTCACCAATATTAGTTGTAATATCCCTAGATTTATAAGTATGAATTAGCAACTTTTTATGCTTCGTTGAAAAGATAAAAGAAATGATGTTTTGTGGTCAGACAGTGGTCAAATAGTGAGCCATTCAGTATGTATTTGATGTAGATGCCCATCAGAGCATGTCATAATATTTGGGTGAAGTATAGGTTGAATAGCACCGGAGCAAGGATGCAGCCTTGTTTCACACCATTGGAGATGTTGAAGTGGTCGGAAGTCTCTGACGGCAAAAACAAAGACAACAGAGAGACTCATGATGGAAGCTCTCTTCGCAGATGACTGTGCTCTCATGGCCCATCAAGAAAATCACCTTCAAATCATTGTGGACAGATTCTCTACTGCAACAAAACTGTTTGGCTTGACCATCAGTCTCAGCACAACAGAGGTGCTATTCCAACTTGCACCAGGGAGGCCAACTAACCAGCCGTGCATAACTATCAGGGCACACAGCTTTCTAACATCAACACTTTCAAGTACCTGGGCAGCACCATTACCAACGACGGGTCCCTAGACCATGAGATCAATGCCAGGATCCAAAAGGCCAACCAGGCACTTGGGAGGCTGTGCTCCAAAGTCCTCCAACACAGAGGTGTAAGCACTGCGATGAAGCTCAAAGTGTACAACGCAGTGGTCCTCAGCTCGCTCCTATATGGTTGTGAGACATTGACACTGTACCAGAAGCACATGAAACAGCTGGAGCAATTCCACCAACGCTCCCTCCTGTCAATCATGAGGATCCAATGGCAGGACCAAATCACCAATCAGGAAGTCCTCGACAGAGCCATCTCCACCAGCATTGAAGTCATGGTCCTCAAAACCCAGCTACGATGGTCTGGACACGTCATCCGCATGGACCCACAGTAAATACCAAGACAGGTATTCTATGGTCAACTGTCAGCTGGACTCAGGAAACAAGGCCGACCAAAGAAAAGATTCAAGGATCAGCTAAAGTCAAACCTGAAGTGGGCTGGCATTACACCAAAGCAACTAGAACTCGCTGCCTCTGACAGAAGCAGCTGGCGAACCCACATTAACCATGCCGCCGCCACCTTTGAAGATGAACGACTTCAATGTCTTGCTGCTGCACGTGAACGCCAACACCAGGCCACAACCGCACCTCCCGTAACAACTAGAATCTCATGCCCCATGTGCCACAAACTCTGTGCCTCAGCCTTTGGACTTCAAAGCTACATGAGGGTACATCAATAGATGATAATGCACAAAGACAATAGTCATTCTCGGCTTCTGAGAGACTACTACTACCATATATCATTCCATTTTCCCAAGCATTTCTGGTTGAATAATGAATTCCTTTCACAGTACTTTATGCACTTAGTCTTGTAAAATTAGAATTCATTTCTATCTGATCTCTTTTATTGATTTATTTTAAAAATATTTATCCAATTACAGGTTGTTTCTATATTTATTGTTGTATCTATAATTTGAGATTCTATAATCACAATTCCAATTCCTTGCTATGGCATTGCTTTATTTTTTTAATTAATTTTAACATTTTGAATCTTTTGTAATACTTTTCCTTTATTTTATATAACATCTCCTTGACAATTTGTTAAGAACAGAAATAGATATGTATATCTAGGTCGTGCTTTCATGATTATTTTATAAGCTAGTCAATTATATTCTTTGAATTTTTCTCAAGTCCTTTGGTTATTTCATTCTGTGAAAATTGCTTTGTATAATATTTCTATTATATCTATTGATGTTGATTTATTGTTATTATGCATAATGAAGCTTCTTTATTTGTTTTCTTGACAGTAGCGTTTTACTATTATTTTATGTAAAATCCTGATGATGTTACAAATTTTTCCTTTCAGCTAAGGCATAATACATTTTATCATGTCCCCTCACTTTAACTCTGTTCCTTTATGTTAACTTTCTGTTTTTGTATAAATTACGTTCCCATGATCTATTTCACTATCTATCTGGGTCTTATCTTCCATTGTGTGGGCATTTTTTTCATCTTATAAAATTAATTATTATAATTGTGATGAATAGTTCCCCTCTCTCCAATTGTACTATAAGATCTTTAATTTTAATCCATACTATTTAACTGGTGACTGGTTGTCTTAAAATTAGGCAAACTTTGTCTCCACCTTCTTTCATATATGTGCAGCCACATCCTATTCTTAAACCTTGCTATAGGAAAAAAGGAATTTAAAGCTTTTATTTTTAGACAAGGTGAAGAAAACGATGTCTCTTAATTTCCAATGATTTCTGTCCTATATCTAACTCCAGTGAAATAATTATACACTACCCATTCTCATGTGAATAAATTCATGATTTGAGTTGGTGTAGTATTTAATTTTTTTATCTACTGTAACCTAAGTGGATTGAGATCTAGGCCTAGATATGGGAAGTACTGGATTCAAATGTGACCTAAGGTGTTTCCTAGCTGTGTGACCTTAGGCATGTCACTTAACCTCCAAGGTAGCCTTAGCTGACTTGGAAACAATATACACTTGCTTCTAACTTGAAAGGTAAGGGTCTTTTTTTTTTTAATAATTAACAATGTAGATCTCTACATAGCTCCCTAAAATTCAAAAACTTGTGTTAGTAATCATATATAGGTCACATCTTCTCCAACTGGATTTTATGAAGTCTCTATTCTGGTAAACATTATAAATTTTCATATGTAATTCTGATTCAGTGAAACTTTACCGTGACTTATTTTTGCTATTGTAAATAAAGTTATTTGTTCTTCCATTTTGTGGTTCTCAGTGTCTTCATGCTATACCTAGTGTCCCTGTGTCCTAGTACTTCATGACTGAAGACCAGAATATCAAAAATCTCCACTAAACTATCTCAGACCTACGACCTTAGATATGACTTTATTAAAAAAAAAAAAACAGTGCTATATTTAGGGGTCATGTTTTTCTTAGTAACTTCCAGACCACAAAAATAAGTTCCTTCTCCTACTCATCATAGATCCAAATCCCTTATGTCTATTTTTTATTGATATAATTTCATTTATTTATTTATTTATCTTTCTATTTATTTGTTTGTTTATTCATTCATTCATTTATTTATTTGTTTGTTTGTTTATTTTTACTTAGTCTAGAGAAGTGAAATTCCTGAAACTTATTCTGACTTTTAAAAAAATATTCTCACCTGTGATTTAGGTATTATTTCTGAAAAAAATAATTTTTTCCTAGATCCCACAATTACCTACCCTTTTCTCATTTTCAATGTTTATTCTTATCTTCCTCTA
The DNA here is from genome assembly GCF_027887165.1 of Monodelphis domestica. Taxonomy (NCBI): domain Eukaryota; kingdom Metazoa; phylum Chordata; class Mammalia; order Didelphimorphia; family Didelphidae; genus Monodelphis; species Monodelphis domestica. The sequence continues at coordinate 162,325,858 of NC_077232.1, forward strand.
GTGGATTAAAACATCATGTCTATCTTTATCACCTTCACCTAAAATCACAGATCAGAGTAGTATTCTTCATATAATATTTTGATTTCAAATAATTAATTGACTTTCTTTTAATCCTCTTCTTAACTACCTTACATTTCAATTTTATGCTGTGTTTGAATGTCAAAGGCTCACAGATATTGCATCTCTAATGCTCCTCTCTTTCTGTCTTTTACTCTATCTATTTCCTACACTTTCATAAATTTTGTAAACTTATGAGTCTATTAACATATGTATTAAAATATAAAAATATTAATTCATTTCAATATAATTAGATTCCTCTTTTTTAAATTATTCATTATTTTTTCTAAGTATGGGTCCATAGGCTTCCCTGGATTATCAAAGGAATCCATGACCCAAAAGGATTAGGAATCTCTGTTTTCTATGAGTGTGACTTTGTTGAAGATTTTTACTGTCATATGAAGGAATATACTCACCTTTCCAGTAAGTTACAATAAATTTCTTTTATTTTTAGATATATATTTCATGTAATCAGTAAACTATTTAAACTGATGTTTCTTTATACATGAACTGTTTCCTCCTAGATGCTTGTAAAATTCTTTAATATTGTAGTTTGGAATTTCTTTTTCCTTTTCTAATATTGAAAATGTATTCCTTTTCCTTTTTTTCTTTTCCATTATTTAGTACATTTCTTTCTGTTTTTAACTGATGAAAGGGAGCTGAATTTAAGCAACTTCTCCTTCCATTCTCCTGGAGGAAATGTATAGGCCAGTAAACAGGGAAAGAAAAAAAGATAAAGTAGATAAAGAAAATGACCAATGCAGCAAGCTTCTAAATTTAAAAAATATATAAACAATTTCTCAAAGTAGAAAATAAAACACCTCTTGCATATTCAGAGTTTAGAAAAGATGTGAAGAGAAGAAAAAGAATAGTGAGTTCATTAATATAGAACAAATATATGGTAACAGATATTTTTCCAATTATTTCCAATTATATTTCATGCTCCATCAAAGCTAGAATTTTGTTTTATGCTTCTTTGTTTTTCTTAGGCTAAGCATCATGTTTTACCGTTAGTGAATATCCAGTAAATATCAGTTTATTAATTTTGAAGGTATGTTTAGAATAATTATATGTGTTATTACATAGTTTAATAATGAAAACCACATGAAAATTGTCTACTTTCATTTCCCTTTCTATAATGCCATCATTGATAAAATACTGATTTAGCTAAGGGTATAGGAAATATTAAAATAAAGAGAAGAAAGGAGAATTATGCAAATTGCTTTTCCTCTTCAGTTGGCTCATGCAGCAGAATACAAGGAGAACATTCCAAAGGCATGTCAAAGATTTTTATAAGAAGGACCAGTGTACTGGATGGCTCTCTTTGGGTTCTTGTCTTTCTGGAGCTGAGAGAGATCACTTCCTGTCAGGGAAATAACTGACTTTTTGTGGGAAGCTGATGAACCCTGCCTCTAAGGTTCCTCTCAACTCATCATTTGGTCTACCAAGAGAGATATTTATTCATGGGAGTTCATTAATCCCTGCTTCCTGTGTTCCTGATTCCAGATTCAAAATTATAACGGAAGTACTGAGAAGCCAACCTGAGAAGTTACCAAATTTCTGTTGTCAAGGGAAACCTTCAGCCTTTAGACTAGAGTCCTTGAAGGTGACTTTACTAAATTGTCATCAACCTATCAAAGCAACCTTGAACTACATTTCCTTACCAATGCCAATTTGGAGAGGCCATAGTAAGGAAAGATGGATAGGATGATTTTTGTGGTAACAGACAGAGAGTTCAGGGTGCCGGATAGCTTCAAGACCAGAAGACAGACTCATGTAAGTCTATTAGCTGGAGAGAGGAGAATTAGAAATTAGAGTTAGGGGAATTTCCCTGGTCCTCATTCCTTTCAATCATTTGAAAAAAACCCTTTTTTTAATAAGAAAAAAAACAACAGACCAGATTCCAGTCCAACTTACCAGCCTGACCCAGACAGAGACAAGCAAATTAACAACTTAACATTTTAATAAGTGAAATAACACTTTTTCCAGAACCGTTTAGTGCCTAAAGGTAAGGTTTACACTGGATACTACATTCTGAATGTCTCTTTATTAGGGGATTTTGTTCTTATCTCATTTCTTTCAAACAATGCTGGATATCATGAGTTTTAATTCCTTACATCTTAATAAATTATGGAAATAAAAGAAATAATAATTCATTATTTTTGATATTAGATTTAAAATATCTGTAATTCTATGACTGAAATAATATTCTTAACAATTTAAAAGAATATTGCAGTTATCCAACATCACTAGAGCTTAAAGGGAAATAATAACAATTTAAAAGGAAGATAAAGAATTTTTCTAGAGAAAGTGGTTTAAAAGAATATTATTATTTCCTCTAATACCCTGGATTTCACAGTCTTACAGTACTTTACAATTATAGTCATCAAAAATACTTTCTTTTAAGCCCTATTCTTATGTTACTCAGTTTCTATTTTCTGATTTAACTAATGATCTTTGATGTCATGATAAAGTTCTAACTAATCAATATAATCATCAGACAATGTCATTTTGTAATTTTAGCTGTCAAACAAATACATCACGATCCAATTTGAACATTATGATATAATTAAAAGAGATTTTGTTTAGAGAAAGAAGATCTGGATTCAAGTTTTGACTGTGTTTTGATTGGTTATATAAAATTCTATATGTCCCTTAGCTTTCCTTGGCCTCAGTTTTCTCTTCTTCACAATTACAGAGTTGCATTACATTAACTCAAAGATTCATTCCAGTTTGAAGTCAAATGATCTCAATGAATGAACTAGGTAATCTTGTTGGTAGTACGTTGCTTTTGCTTTAACTGAACACACATCAGGAAGGTCTCTTGATAGAGAGAAACTTGACTTCTTCACAAGAGGGAGCAGTCACTAAGAGTATAGGACGGTGACTTATCACAGCGATTATTTATTCATTATAGAAGAGGTATTTACAGTAGTTGTATTTGATTTATATAAATTTTGAAACACGTACTTCTTTATGAGATTCTAGGGTTGTAAATTCTATATTATGCTCATCAAGTTTTCATTTTTAATTTACTACATTCCCCCAAAGGCTATACTTTAACTAGTTTACTTGTTGTAAATTCAGCAGTGATAGTCTTTAAATAAACAGAAGCACAGAGCATAATTTTCTACTAACACTGTTTATAAAATGGATCTGAATAAGGCCCCAAAGCTATTCTGATGATGAATTAATTATATGACTAGAAAAAACTATGTTGACACGTAGCATGCTCTGGTGTGGAACCTTATATACTAGTGCCCACTTAATAAATCTGTGTAGATGTTTCTGGATTGCAATAGAATTAGGTATTTTATTTACTAGATATATTTCAAATCAATGTAATGTTGCAGATAAAACAGTAATTTCTTATTTTACTTGTTTATTCCTTCATTTAAATTATTGAGATCTATCTTTATTATGCAAACATGAGGCATTTTATTGCAAAATGAAAGCACTGATTTGAGTAAAAAGAATATGTCTCCCTATACTACTTGAATATTAAAATATGATCCTCAGAATTGCTTTTCTTTGAAATTTGAAATTCTTGCAACATAACTAGACTTTTTCTTCCCTAGGTAATAGAGATAATCTTCTTTTAAATCTCAAATTAAATTGAAATTCCATATGACATATCTAGAATGCTTCCAAACATTTCATTAATAATTAATTGTTCAACTTTGACCATGACAAGGCATGCCTAAAAATGTATTACTCTAGTTCCATGTCGGCTAAACTATGACATGTGTGCCACCATGTGTGGGAGGAGACAGCTCCATCCCCCCTTTTCATAGCACCCAAGGACATTTTTTACATGCCCTGCCACTCTGCCCAGTAGCCCAATGCAAACACTTCCTTCCTCTCCTGTCTGGGACAATATGAGGGGAGTAGGGCTCACAGGATGCTTGAGGGTGCAGTTTGCACACATGATCTCTAATAGGTTTGCTAACACTGTTCTAGCTTATATGATAATATATTTAGAGCTGTAAGAGGACTTAGAAGATATCAAGAACTATCCTCTTATTTCACAGTTTAAGAAAATTAAACACAGAGAGTAATCACAGGGGCAAATTTTTAGTGTATCAGAGGCAGAATTTTCACCCAAATCCTCATAAATATATACCCAGTGCTATTCAATAAATTATTTTGTTTCCAGGTATAAATACACTGGTATAGAAAGTAATCATAACAATAATTTATCATGTAAGGTATTGAGTTCTTTAAAAGAAAGAGTGCACATATATGAATGCATGCATACACACATGAAGAATTATATGTAACATATATACTGTTTGTACTATATATACACTATATACAAATATATATGTGCATGTGTGTCCATATTTTTCTTGTTTATTTAAAATACATTTTCATTAAGGGAGACAAGTAATATATTTTCTTAATTTCCAGAGGCTCTGACATGCCACGCTCCCAGTATGGTGCCTCTTTCTATCAATGGAGAATTATTTCTAACTCCTATGCCTACTATGGTAAAATTTCTTAATTATTGCTTTTGGATGTCAGAGAAAAGATGGTAGAGAGGCAAAGAAAGCTGAAACCTCCCTGAAAATCCTCTCTATGCCACCTTAAAATAATGCTTTAAAACAATAGAGTGGTAGAAGTAACAAGGAAAGGAGTGAAGCAATTTTCCTATAGGAGACAATTTGAAAAAGTTGTTAGAGATGGTTTGTTTCACTGGGGTGATAGGCGAGTGCAATCTGTAGCAAGGCTATGACAAGTAGCATTTGCCCAAGTCAATCTTCCCATCTCTTGAGGTTCTGAACTGGGTCTGAGCCATCAGAGAGATTCTGAGGCTCTGCCTAAGCCAACAACTGAGCATGCCATACCCACTTCTTAAATTCTGAACTCCAACACAAACCTTCAGTGAGGCTTTAAACCTCAGCACAAGGCAGTCCACAGTGTACGCAGAGAGTGCAAAACTAAGGTGAATCTCTGAAGCCCCTGCACAAGCCTTCAGTGAGGCTCCAAGCCCCAGAAAAAGGTAGATCATATGCCACCTGTACCTGCAAGCCAAAGTAGACCCTAGAGTTATCAGCAGTGGTGGGGCAGCTGCTAGAGCTCACAAGCCACAGGCCATCATATCATGCCATGTTGGAAGAACTAAAACTTGCAGACACTCAGAATCACATTTGAGGGTAGCAGAAAAGTAGGGTAATAGAAGGGAGGATGAGGTTGGGGAGGCAATAGTTAAAAACAAAATATGAAGAGGGAAACAAGAAAAGGAATGAAAAAAAGAAAGAGAAAAAGGGGAAAATAAGAAAGAATAATAATTCACAGTAGTCATAACTGTGAATATGAATGGGATGAACTTAACCATAAATTTGAAGCAAATAGAGTGAATTAAAAATTAGAATTCTATGACAAGTTGTCCACAAGAAACCCATTTGAAGCAGAAAGACACACAGTGAAGTTAAAGGGCTTAAGCAGAATTGATTATGTTTCAGATGAAATTTTTTAAAAAGAAGCAGTGTGAAAAATGCATGGAAATGATCAAATAAAATACTATAAAATTAAAAAAAAAGAAGCAGTGTGAGCAACTATGATCACAGACAAAGCTAAAACAGAAATACATGAAATTAAAAGAAATAAGGAAGGAAATAATATCTTGATAAAAGTCACTGTGGACAATGAAGTAATATCAATATTAAACATATAAACCAAATAGTATAGCCTCCAAATTTGTAAAGGGGAAATTAAATGAAATACAGGTTAAAATAGAAAAACTACATTAGTCAGGGACCTCAATTTCCCTGTCTCTAAAGTAGATAAAGCCAATAAAAATAAATAAATAAATAAATAATATGTTAAGGAGATGAATGGTACTTTAGAAAAATTTTAAATAATAGATCTCAAGAAAATTTGAATGGGGATATAAAGGAATGTAACTTCTACTCAGTGGTACATGGCACCTTCTACAAATTGACCATTAAGGCATAAAAACCTTACAACCAAAAGTAGAAAAGGAGTAATGATAAAATGACCATTTGGGGGTCATAACACAATTAAAAATTGCCATAAATGAAGGCCATGGAAAGACAAATTGAAAATTAACTGCTCATCTTCTTTGGATGTGTAATTCCTGGTTGTAAGCCCAGTTCTCTTCCCCCAAGAAATGCTATAAATCCATGTCTTTTTGCTTTAAATGCTGTGGCTGCTAAGTCTTATGTTATTCTGACTGTAGCTCCACAGCATTTATATTTTTCTTTCTTTCTTATCGCTTATAATATTTTCTCCTAACTTTGTAGCTATGTAACTTTGCAATGATGTGCCTGTGCATTTTGCTCTTTGGGTCTTTATGAGATGGTGATTGGTGGATTCTTTCAACTTCAATCTTTCCTTCTGATTCTAGAATTTCTGGACAGGTTTCCTTGATAATTTCTTGGTGTATGGTGTCTTAACTCTTATTGCAACTTTCTAGGAATCCAACTATTCTTATACTTTATTCTTGAACTGTTTTTCAAGTCAATTGTTATAGTCATAAGTTCTTTCATACTCTCTTCTATCATTTCATTCATTTGCTATTGCTTTATAATTTTTTGTTTTCTTAGGAAATTATTAGTTTCTACTTGTCCAATTCTAATTCTTAACACCTTATTTTCTTCCTGTTAGTTCCAAAGTGGCCCACATTTCCAAAGATGCTTACTTTGTCCCTTCTTTGCCTCTTAATTCTTATTCTAGCCATTTTTCCAAAAATACCTTACTTATCCCACAAACATGTCCTCCTACTTCTCAATATGACTTCGGTTCTAAAAATCCCTTCCCTATCTTATCCTAAGAAATCCTCTCTTATCTTCTCATATTACCACCCTACTTCTTGATATATATTCCTGTATAGGTATTCCATCCTTCTTTTCATTTACTTCATTCCTTGACCTCTTCCTGTAACCAACTCTTTCTTCTCTTATTCCATGGTTTTGATAGAAACAGATTGATAATAACAGATTTCACCTTGAGTGCATAAATGTAAAGGACTCCTCTTATGTCAAAGTCATAGTATATCTTGATTGGGTGTGTGATATGCTTACCAGCTAGGTATGGGATTGGAATTCCTATAGAACATAATAACTCAGGAAAATGAGAAGCACTCACAAGTGGTGAAATTTGGAGTCCAAAGTTTCCTACTGTGTTGGTATCTGTTGATATCTCAGGTTATAGCACTCTCTCTCTCTCTCTCTCTCTCTCTCTCTCTCTCTCTCTCTCTCTCTCTCTCTCTCTATTTCTCTCTCTCTCTCTCTCTCTCTTTAAAATAATTCATGATTTGGTATTCCAATTTTGAAAAACAGAATCATGTGAAACTTTACTTTTCAAGACATTACACTTCAAAAATAATAAATAAAGGAAATAATACAAAAAATTAAAATTGTGGAAAATATCTGGAAAGATTTATATAAAGTGATGCAAAGTGAAGTGAGCAAAATGAGGAGAACATTATACCTAGTAACAGCAATAATGTACAATGAGACATTATAAATAAGTTTATATTATCAGAAATGTAAATATCTAGGAAAGCTCTAAGAAATTTGTGAAAATGTATTGTATATATGTATTGTATAATAATAATGTATTGTATAATAATATATATTTAACCTAGATCATATTACCTGTTGGAAGGAAAGGAGAGAACATTGATCATGCAATTTTAGAAAATTATTTTTAAAAATTATACCAACTAAAATTAAATTTAAAAATTAAGTTAAATTTTGGAAAATAATGCAAATAAAAATCAATTTAATTTTAGTCTTCTCCTAAAATGAGAAACTAATATAAAATTTGAAATTATAAAATATGAAATTTTATAGAAAACCCCTGTTAAAATATAATGGCTTTAAAAAATCTCAGCATTTCATATGCATGTAGGGACAATTAATCCAAAATATAACTTGTCAAATTAGTTGGTAAAATGTTAAAGTGAACATCTCCCAGTAGAATGTCATAATAAAATGCTAGATTTGGGACTTTTCTGCTTCTACCATCCCTAGCAAGGTAATAATGTATTATTTATCTTTAGATGCTACAAATTCTGTTGTGAGATAAAAATAACATTTATTCATCATAGTTACATGTTTTTAAGCATTATCCTAATTTTTTTTCATTCAATTAAATTTTATTAAAATTATTGAAAAATACCATTTCAATTTTTAAAATTCCAAGTTATCATTGTTTAAAATGACTTCCAGTGTGGAAAAATCTCTACATCAACAGTACACTAATAACTGACTATAAATTTTCATCTTAATTGTGTAAGATGCATGGAACATAAGTGAATCACATATATTCTAACAACCCATAGACTCACAGAAGATACCACAAAGGAACTTGTCACAATTTTCATTAAAGCAATGTACTACTTATTAATTCTGATATTAATGGTAACTGAAGCAGAATCAAGAGGCAGAATGGCAAGAAGAAGTACAACTTAGTTTTTCAGCAGCAAGCTGTGAGAAGAGTATTCTGACATCCACAGGCTAATAGAAGAGACTGGCATCAGCAGGAAACACAGGAAAATGAAGAGATCCTGAAGGGTCCCTTACTAATGCAGGGTGTTAGAATATATGTCATCTGCTAGCTTTGTTGCTGACTAGGCATTTTTGTATTATAGATTCATGGCAAACTGAAAAGAGGACCTGAGTTGAAAGTTGGCAAAAAGAAACAGTTCCAGCCTTTGTGCAAGAAAGCTGCTCTGGGCCCTGGCTGTGTACTGAGTGGGAAAAAAATTCAGAAATGATCAGTTGTATGACTCTAATCCCAGGAGCAGAGCAGGAATTCATATCTCCTTACAGTCCAGTCTGAAGAATGCAGTGAAATAATAAGAGCAAGGATACAAGAATACAAGGGAACCTATCATGGCTCAAAATTTGGCAAGGCTTCCAGAAGGTTAACAATGACTAAGGTCATCATAAGGATAAGTTCCTTTGTGGTATCTCCTATGGGTCTGTGGGTTGTTAAACCATGTCTGAGTCATTTAGACTCTGTGTATCACAGAATTAAAATGAAAATCTATAGACATGTATGAATCTTCTATGGATGGAGAGATTTTCAACATTAGGAAATAAAACTGAAATTCCTTCCAGGGACACAGTGACAGACTCAAACCTGGGGAATAAATTTGAAGAGTTCAGAATAAAAGGGAAAAAATCATTTTTTGTTCCTGATTTTTGTATTTTTGTAACACTGAAAGTTTGCAGGTGCCTAGGCTGAGCTGTGACAATACAGAAGAATCTAAGATTTTTGAAATATATCAGAGATATTCCTCCAGGAGTATCTAGAATCCATCCCTAATAGAAAACTCAAAGTGAAAAAGGAAACTTGAAGAATGAGGTTAAGCAAACAAAATTTTTTTTAAATCATACTTCCCTCAAAAAAATTATAGTAACAACCTCAAGATATAAGCCCAGAGGAGAAATACTCAAAAAAATCTACAAGCAAAGCCTACAAGAAAAACAAATGTTTGACACAAATCCAAATTAAATTTCTGGAAAAGTTAAATAAAAATTTATTAAATTTTCAATAATCACTTCAAAGATCAAATTAGTCATAGAAAAAATAGGAAACATGGGAGTTATAAAAGAAGCTATCAATTAAAATTTAAAATATCAAATAAAATCAATTAACAACTTAGAGCAAGAGGGGAAAAAGTCAAAGCAAAAAAAATAATGCCTTGAATATTGGAAAAATAATAGCTAGTAATCCCATATTAAAAATACTAAAACAAAATAATAAGACAGAAGAAATTGAAGGTATTTCATAGTAAAAACATAATAAAAATATAAGTTGAGGAAAATAGTTTAAGAATCATCAGACTAAATGAAATACATTACATAAAGGGAAAAATAATCTAGAGAGAGTAATTTTAAAAATCGTAATAAACTGACCCAAACTAGACAATTTAGTAATTCTTAGTGACTTTAATACCAGAGTAGACACACATTATAAGATATGACTGGGAGTCTTTAGGAGCAATGAAGTGAGAAAAAGCAACAGTTACTTAGTAGTGGAGACATGTGTTTCATGACCTTCTCATCACTAAGACTTTCCTTTTACTTAAAGTCAATGAATCTTCATGGATGCATCCTTGAAGCAAAAATTGATATTTAATAGACTTTGTCACTGTGCTAAAAAGAGACAGATAGGATTTGAGAGTGACAAACATGACATGTGGTGCACAATTCAAGACTAATATTTGACATTTTCTCTTCAAGCTAAACATTTGCATTCAACAAAAATGGTGGCTCCAAGGCAAGATGTCTACCAGAAGAGTTAATTTCAATAGATTAGAGCATTTCTCCATAAGGTAATAGTCTGTTCCTGACTTGGAGGGAAAGTTGAACCAAAACATATTTGGCAACAGTGGAACAGAAAAGAAGTAGGCAGTTTTTAGGGGTTTCATATACAGCATCACTTATACAAAACTGGGTCAAAATTCTCACAAATATACAATTGGTTTGATGAAAATGATGGGGAAATTCAGAAACTACTAAATAAAAAATGAGAACTCCTTAACATTTACCAGCAGGATAGTATGTCCTCAAAATGGATAGTATTTAACTCAATCAAAAGTAAAGTGAAGGTGAAACTTAGAGAGATGCGGGGCTCTTGGCAACATAAGAAGGCAGATTAACTTCAGCTTTATGCTAATAGCAATAACTAAAACTCTTCTATGGTTCCTTGAAGGTTATTTATGGAACAAACATCTATGATGCATCTCAATTACTCATCAATGAGGGAGTCACAGTGATCAGTGATAAAAAACATAATCCTGATGACATTGGTTGATCACTTCTGTTAGTGTTCTCATCAGTTCATTATAAATCTATACTGAAGCTAATGACAGTATAGCTATTGTTGAAGTCTATTTCTCTCTAACTGAAAATTTAATTGAATAAGAAGTTTTAAATGCCATTAGGGTCCTCTTTTCTGTCAAAGTACCTGGTACTGATTCTATTTCAGCGAATTTATTAGGCATATACAAAAGCTGGCTAAAATCTTTCAGGTTATAAGGCAAGGAGAGGTTATTTCCCAGGAGATAAAGGATGTTTCCATAGTTCATCTTTCTCAAGGAAAAGGAAATAGGTTGTCCTGTTTCCACATTCCATTGTTCACAATGGGGGTGGGGGTGAGTGGTTATTTCCTTAGTAATTCCTGGCAACATTCTTAACTTAATGTTCCATAATAGACTGATTCTTCAGCTACCACATAGTTATTTACCCAATATCCAGTGTGACTTCAGAAAATGGCAAAGAATAGTCAATATGGTGTTGCCTGTCTGACAATTTCAGGAGAAATTCCAAGCAAATAATAGGGGTCTGAATACAATTTTCATCAATCTGATCAGATCCTTTAACTGTCAGTCATGAAGGCATGAGGAATATCATTGTAAAATTTGGTTGCCCAAAGAAGTTTATCAGTATTGTACATTGGATACATGATGGCATGCTTGCAGGGTTCTGGATAATGGACACTACTATCTCACTTTCCCAGTAACCAGTGAAGTGAAGTGGAGTAATATGCTTGTTTCCATACATTTTTATAGCATGCTATTTTTAATGGCACCTTTATTGAGGACAAAAATGTTATCAAGCTCAGCAACTACACTTGTGGTACATTATTTCACTTGAAAAGCCTAGAAACACTAAAATAATTGGAGAGTTCACATCTTTTTGTTTGTAGATGATTATGCACTCAAGACAGCCTTTGGCATTGGGATGCAATAAAGAATGAATCAATTTTCTGTCACTTGTGGTTTTTTTTAGGCCTGAAAATTTCAAGGAAACAGAGGTTCTTTATCATCCAGCATAACACTATCCATTTCTGGATTGTATGGAGCAAGTGGATAAATCTTGAGTGCAATGCATAGGTTCATTTACCTTGGTAATATACCTTATAAGGATGTACTCAGAAATGATGAAGCTGATGGATCCATTGCCAGTGTAATTTCAGTGTTTTGGAGGCTCAGAACGAAAGTATGGGAGCCTACTGAACTAAAGATCTACAGAATCATTGTTCTTACTTCATTGTTGTATGCCTGTGAAACCTGGATCATCTACTAACTTCATGGCTGGAAATTTAATCGCTTCCATCTGAATTACCTTGGATAGATACTAAAAACCAACCGGAAAGATATGGTAGCAGATACCCAGTCCTTTTTTTGAGCTATAAGGGAAAGCATTCAAATTCCACTGCAGAGAGTGCACCTCTAATGACTAATGATCTGGCCATGTTGTTTGAATGCTAAATGTGCATTTGCCTAAAAGACTACTTTATAGAGAATTCGCACAATGTAAGCACATGAAAGTTAGAAAAAAGTAATGCAAATAAAATATCAAGGTTTGTCTATATAGTTTTAATGCCAATGGTAAGATGTGGGAGACACTACTAAGCAAACATCCAGCATCACATGCTCACATAAAAAAATCTCTGTGCTCTATGAGAAAAGCAGAGTTGTAATATTTTAAAAGAAATGTGAGTAAAAAATGCTTCTTAATTTATTTTTTCTTTTATTTTTTATATTTTCTTTGTTTTTTCATTTTTAAAGTTTTTTCTAAAGGTACATGATTCATGTTTTCTCCATCACCACATCCCTGCCCCATCTTAGAGTTGACAAGCAATTATACTGGGTTATACATACATACATCTATACATATATGCATATATTCACTCAAATCCATTTCCAAATTAGTTATCTTTTAAAAAACCAATCCTTTAAAACTAACACCCTAAATCACATACCCATATAAACAAGTGATAAGAGATTTATGGTAAACATGGTGGCACTGTAGACCCAGGACTCTTGCAATATGATATTCAGAAAGGCTAGAGAATTGGGTCTTAAACCAAGGATCACCTACCCATCAAAACTGACTATACTTCCAGGGGAAAGTTTGGGCATTCAACAAAATAGAAGATTTCCAAGTATTTGAAAAGAAAAGACAAAAACTAAGTGGAAAGTTTAATATCCAAAGAAAAAAATCAAGAGACACATGAAAAGGTAAATAAAAAAGACAGAGAGAAGGGAAAAAATGTTTTTTATTTAAATTTTCTTCTTTAAGGGCTTCAATAAGATCAAATTATTTATATTAATAAATGAAAAATGCTATTTGTAAAATCTCAAGAATTATATTTACTATTATGCTAATTAGAAATATCATTAATAGATAAAATTGGGGTAATTAGTGGTCTAAGATGATATGCAACAAAAAAGAAAAAGAGGGGGGGAAAGAGAAGATGGCAAAAAGAGAAACTTGAGGAACAAGATAAATAGGATAATCTATATCCAAAAAAAAAAAAAGGTGCATGGGAAAGGGAGGGGAAGAATAATATTATAATTAGGAGAGGAAGAGAGTGCTAATAGGTAATACTTAAACATTACTCTCAGTGAAATCAGTTCTGAGAGGGAAGAGCATCTAGATCCATTGGGGTATCGATTTCTATCTTACCCTACAGGGAAAGTGAAAAGGGAAAAACTAAGGGAGGAGTATTCAAAAAGGGAGGGAAAGAGAGGAATGAGGGAACTTAATAGACCCTAAAAATAAGAGAAAGGGAACAAAAAGGAAAATGCAATAAGGGTGGGGATTAGGGAGAATGAGTAAAAGCAAACCACTTGTTTACAAAGATATAGTGAAAAAAAAAAGGACTGCATAAGGAGAGGATATCAAAATGTTGGGGAATATACACATGGCAATCATAACTCTGAACATGAATGGAATGAACTCATACATAAAAGTAAAGCAAATAGCAAAGTGGATTAGGAAAAAAAAATCCTACCATATGTTGTCTACAAGAAATACACATGAGGCAGGTAGATACTCACAAGGTAAAAATTAAAGGATGGAGTAAAATCTTTTGGGCCTCAACTGAGAAAAAGAGGGCAGGAGTTGCAATCATGTTATCTGACAAAGCCAAAGTAAAACTAAATCTGATTAAAAGTTATAGGGAAGGTAATTACATTCTGATAAAAGGCACTATATACAATGACCAAATCTCAATACTCAACATGTATGCACCAAATGGCATAGCATCTAAATTACTAAAGGAGAAACTAGTAGAGTTGAAGGAAGAAATAGATATTAAAACTATACTAATAGGAGATATGAAGGTTCCTCTATTAAATCAAGATAAATCAAACCAAAAAATAAATAAGAAAAAGATAAGAGATGTCAATGAAAAATCTTAGAAAAATTAGAGTTAATAGTTACATGGAGAAAAATAAATTGGGACAAAAAGGAATACACATTCTTTTCAGCAGCACAGGGCACATTCACAAAGATTGACCATGTACTAGGGCAAAAAAGCATGGCAAACAAGTGGAAAAAAGCAGGAATAATAAATGCAACTTTTTCAGATAATAATGCAATAAAAACAATAATCAGTAAGGGTACATGGAAAGGAAAATCAAAAATTGATTGGAAATTTAAATAATATGATTCTCCAAAATCAGTTAGTTAGAGAACAAATCATAGAAAAATTAATAATTGCATTGAAGAAAATTATATTGATGAGATATCATTTCAAAATCTATGGGCTGCAGCCAAAGCAGTACTCAAGGAGAAATGTATATCCTTGAGTTCATATACTAAGAAATTAGGGAGGGCAGAGGGCAATGAATTGGACATGCAAATCAAAAAACTTGAAAGTAAACAAATAAAAAATCCCCAGATGAAAACTAAATTAGGGATCTTAAAAATTAAAAGAGAAATTAATAAAATCAAAAATGAAAGAAATATTGAATTAATAAATAAATCTAAAAGCTGGTGTTTTGAAAAAAACAAATAAAATAGACAAAGTACTGGTCAATCTAATAAAAAAAGAAAGAAGAAAACCAAATTAATAGCATCAAAGATAAAAAGGGACACCTCATCCCTAATGAAGAGGAAATTAAGACAAACATTAAGAGCTATTTTGCCCAATTATATGGCAACAAATATGCCAATCTAGGTGATATGGATAAATATTTACAAACTTATAAATTGTCTAGATTAACAGAAGAAGAAGTAGAATACCTAAATAATCCTGAATCAGAAAAAGAAATTGAACAAGCCATCAAAGAATTCCCTAAAAGCAATCCATGTGACCTGGAATGACCTCCAGGAATTGGTACAGAGTGAAAGGAGCAGAACCAGGAGATCACTGTGCAAAGAGACTGATACACTGTGATACAATCAAATGTGATGGACTTCTCTTTTAATAGCAATTCAATGACCCAGAACAATTTTGAGGGAACTAGGAGAAAGAACCCTATTCACATCCAGAGAAAGAAAGAACTGTGGGAGTAGAAACACAGAAGCAAAACAACTGTTTGATCACAGTATTTGATGGGAATATGATTGTGGATGTAGACTCTAAATGATCACTAGTGAAAATATTAATAATATGGAAATAGGTCCTGAGCAATGCCACATTTAAACTCAGTGGAATTGCATGCTGGCTATGGGAGCCATGGGGTAATGTGAGGGAAAGAACATGTTTCATGTAACCAGGAAAAATATTCTAAATTGAGTAATTAATTTTTTAAATAAATAAAATAAAAATAAATAAAATCAACAAGTGATAAATCAAGTTTTCTTTGGAATTTCTACTCCCAAAATTCTTTTTCTAGATGTGGATAGCATTCTTTCTCATAAGTCCCTGAGAATTGCCTTGGATTGCATTGCTTTTAGTGGCAAAGTCTATCACATTTGATCATCCCACAATGTTATAGTCTCTGTATAATATTCTCCTGGCTCTGCTTATTTCACTTTGCATTGGTTCACCTAGATATTTCCACTTCTTATAGAGAACTATCAATTCATCATTCCTTATAGCATAAAAACATTTCATCACCATCATATACCATAATTTTATAGCCATTCTCCAGTAGAGGAACATCCCTCCATTTTACAGTTTGTTTTTTTTAATATAGAGTACAGCTACATATTGTGGTACAAACAGGTCCTTGCCCATTTAAAAAAATCTTTTTTGAGATATGAAGCCAGTTCTGGTATTACTGAATCAAAGGGAATTAATTATTTTAAATCTTTTTGGGCATGATTCCAAATTGCCCTCCATACTGGTCTGATCAATTCAAAACTCAACCAGCAATGTATTAGTGTCACAATTTTGCCACATCCCCTCCAACATGTATTACTTCTCTTTCCTGTCATATTGATAACTCTGCTAGGTGTAATATTGTACCTCAGAGTTGTTTTGATCTGTATTTCTCTAATCTGGAGAGATTGAGATCATTTTTTCATGATATTATTGTTAGTTTTGATTTCTTCATCTGAAAATTGCCTATTCATATCTCTTGACCATTTGTCAACAAAGGAATGATTTGATTTCTTATGAATTTGACTTAGTTCCCTATATATTTGAAAAATTAGATCTTTGTTAGATAATTTTGTTACAATTTTTCCCATTTTGTTGTTTTGCTTCTAATTTGCATTGGTTTTGTTGGTACAAGCCCTTTTTAATTTAATATAATCAAAATCATTCATTTTATATTTTGTAATGTTCAGTATATCCTGTTAGTCTAAAAATCCTTCTTTTCTCATAGATCTAACAGGTATACTCTTCTAGCTTTACCTAAATTATAATGATTTTACTCTTTATATTTAAGTCTTTGAACATTGGATTTTGGCTCTCTCCTGATTGTAATAATGAAGGTACTTAGCTCTTTGCTGATTGTGAAGATTTAATTTGTAACTCATGTCTATTTTTAGATTTTAATTTAATTTAAAACTTAAGTATAGAGACCTGCCTATTTTTAGATTCAATCACCAAAAGTTCAAACATGGCACTTAAAAGTTAAGTATGAAAATATTCCAATTTATATTTAATCACCAAAAGTGCCAATATCATACTTAATCATGAAGTGGGAGGTATGTGACCCACATGTGTGATAGTGGTTAAGGATCAGAATTTACTAACTGCCTTTTGGGGAGTTCTAGAACAGAGTGTCAGTTGTGATGGGTAGATGTGAAATTAGGGGAAGTGACACAAGAGAAAATGCCTATAAAAGAAAGAGGCTACACAGAGTTGGGTATTCTTGGAGCAGAGTTCAAAGTGGACTTCCATTCTTTTTCTTTATTGCACTTTTTTAAACTTTTTTTTTTACTTTTTAATGTTTTAGTCAATTTAGAACATTATTCTTGGTTACAAGAATCATATTCTTTCCCACCCTTCCCTACCCCACCTTTCCCATAGCCAATGCACAATTCCACTGGATATTTCATGTGTCCTAGATCAGAACCTATTTCCATGCTATTGATGTTTGCACTACAATGTTAATTTAGAATATATATCCCCAATCATATCCCCTTGACCCATGTAATCAAGCAGTTGTTTTTCTTCTGTTTTTCTACTCCCACAGATTTTCCTCTGAATGTGGATAGTGTTCTTTCTCTTTAATCCCTCAGAGTTGTTCAGAATCACTGCATTGACAATAATGGAAAAGACAATTATATTTGATTGGACCACAGTGTACAATGTTCTCCTGGTTTTGCTCCTTTCAATCTGCATCTTTTCCTGGAGGTCATTCCATCTCAAATGGAATTCCTCCAGCTTATTATTCCTTTGATCACAATAGTATTCCATCACCAACATATACCACAATTTGTTCAGCCATTCCCCAACTGAAGGGCATCCACTCATTTTCCAATGTTTTGTTACCACAAAGAGTGCAGCTATGAATATTCTTCCACAAGTCTTTTTCCTTATATCTCTTTGGAGTAAAAACCAACAGTGCTATGACCAAAGGGCAGACAGTCTTTTACCGCCCTTGGGGCATAGTTCCAAATTGCCCTCCAGAATGGATGGATCAGTAGACAACTTCACCAGCAATGCATTAAAGTCTCAACTTTGTCACATCCCCTCCAGCATTCATTACTTTCCATTGTTGTCATGTTAGCCAATCTGCTAGGTGTGAGGTGATACCTCAGAGGTGTTTTGATTTGCATCTCTCTGATTATAAGAGATTTAGAACACTTTATATGTGCTTATTAATATTTTTGATTTCTTTAACTGAAAATTGCTCATTCCATACCTTGCCCAATTATCAATTGGACAATGGCTTGATTTTTTTTGTACAATTGATTTTGCTCTTTAAATTTGAGTAATTAGACCTTTGTCAGAGGTTTTCGTAATGAAGATTGTTTCCCAATTTGTTGCTTCCCTTATAATTTTGGTTGCATTGGTTTTGTTGGTACAAAAACTTTTCAATTTAATGTAATCAAAATTATTTATTTTACTTTTTTGTAATTTTTTTCTAATTTCTTCAGCAGTTTTTATCAAATAGTTGATTTCTGTCCCAAAAGCTGGGATTTGGGGGCTTATCATAGACTGTCTTGCTGAGGTCACTTACCCTAGGCTATTCCACTGATCCTCCTTTCTATCTCTTATACAGCACCAAATTGTTTTGATGACCACTGCTTTATAGTATAGTTTGAGATTTGGGACTGCAAGACCACCTTCCTTTATATTTTTTTCATCATTTCCCTGGATATCCTTGATATTTTATTCTTCCAAATGAACTTTGTTATTTTTTTTCTATTCCATTAAAAATGTTTTTTGGTAGTTCAATGGTTATGCATAAAGTAAGTAAACTAATTTGAATAGGATTGTCATTTTTATTATGTTAGCTCATCCTACCCATGAACAATTAATGTTTCTCCAATTGTTTAGGTCTAGTTTTAATTGTGTTGAGAGTGTTTTGTAGTTGTGTTCATTTAGTTCTTGTGTTTGTCTAGACAGATAGATTCTTAAGTATTGTATATTGTCTAGGGTGATTTTAAATTGAATTTCTCTTTCTAATTCATGCTACTGAGATGTGTTGGAAATATGTAGAAATACTGATGACTTATGTTGCTTTGTTTTGTATCCTGCTACATTGCTAAAGTTGTTGATTTTTTTCACTAGCTTTTTATTTGATCCTCTAGGATTCTTTAAGTAGACCATCATATCATCTGCAAAGAGTGATAGCTTGGTCTCCTCATTGTCTATTTTAATACCTTCAATTTCTTTTTCTTCTCTAATTGCTACTTTTACTGTTTCTAGTACTATGTTAAATAATAGAGTTGATAATGGTTATCCTTATTTCACTCCTGATCTTATTCAGAATGCTTCTTATTTATCCCCCTTGCAGATGATGTTTGATTATGGTTTTAGACATATACAATTTATTATTTTTAGGGAAGGCCCTTCTATTCCTATGTTTTCTAGTGTTTTTAATAGGAATTAGTGTTGTATTTTGCCAAAGGCATTTTCTACATCTATTGAGATAATGATGTGATTTTTGTCAGTTTGCTTGTTAATATGGTCAGTAATGGGGATGGTTTTCCTAATATTCAACCATCCTTGCATTCCTGGTATGAATCTTACCTAGTCATAGTGAATAACCCTCTTGGTCACTTGCTGAAGTCTTTTTGCTAGTATCCTATTTAAGATTATGCATCTATATTCGTTAAGGAGATTGGTCTATAGTTTTCTTTCTCTGTTTTTGACCTGCCTGGTTTTGGAATCAGTACCATATTTGTGTCTTAAAAGGAATTTGGTAGAACTCCTTATTTGCTTATTCTGGACTTCCATTTCTGCTAGATTTCAATTCCTCATGATTTTGAGTTGAGGCTGGTAAATATGTGCAGAAGAATCTGCTGACTGGACTGACATATGGTGAGTGAAAGCTGACTTTTACTGCTGGAGTTTTCTGAAGAGACTTCCCCAGGTTTTGGGCTACAAGGGCAGAGGCCTATTTAGGTGAGCACTAAACTACCCTGCCTAGTTTTTGAGCCAGGGGCCAGAGATAAATTACTTAGTGTTCAGGCTAAATATGTTACCTTATCCTCTCTCTGATTTCTTACTTTACTCTTTCTACATTTTGTAAGTAAATTGTAAAAAAAATCATTTTGGAATTAATTAAATTCCTGGCAACCATACTCTTAAATAATAAAGTCCAACCCTTTAAAAATAACTTCCCTTTTCCCTAATTACAAGTCATTTATCCATTTTGGACTTCTCTTGATATAGGGTGTAAGATGTTGATCTAAACCTAATCTCTCCCATACTTTTTTTCCAATTTTCCCAGCATTTTTTTGTCAAATTCTGGTCTTAGTCCCAAATCCGGGATCATTGGGTTTATAAAACACTAGTTTGCTTAGGTCATTTACCCTTAGTCTATTCCATTGATCTCTACTTCTATCTCTTATCCAGCACTATATTGTTTTGATTATCTCTGCTTTGTAGTAAATTTTAATATCTGGTACTGCTAGTCTCCCATCCTTCCCATTTTTTTTTTCATTATTCCCCTTGATATTCTTGATCTTTTGCGGTTCCAGATGAACTTCATTATAATTCTTTAGGTAGTACTAGGTAAAGTTGTCATTTTCATTATATGAAGTAGTCCTACTCATGAATATTTAATATTTTCCAAGTGTTTCGATCTAGTTTTATTTGCTTGAAAAGTGTTTTGTAGTTGTGTTCATAGAATTCATGAGTTTGTCTTGGCAAAAGGATACCCAAATATTTTATATTGTCTAGAGCGATTTTAAGTGGAGTTTATCTTTCTAACACTTGCTGCTGAGTTTTGTGGAGGCTGCAAGGTTCTATGTGATCCTGATTGGGGCTCCATGATATTTGAATTGTTTCATTCTAGCTATATGTAGTATTTTCTCCTTGGCCTGGGAGTTCTTAAACTTGGCTATAATGTTCCTGGTGTTGTCATTTAGGGATTTAACGTAGGAAGTGATCTGTGGATTCTTCAAATCTCTATTTTATCCTCTTGTTCAAGGATATCATGGTAGTTTTATTTAATAATTTCCTGTAGTGTGATGTCAAGGCTTTTTTTTTTTTTTTGGTCATGACTTTTGGGTTTTTCAATAATTCATATATTGTCTCTCCTGAATTCATTTTCTAGGTAAGTTGTTTTTGTTTTTTTAATGAGGTAGTTCATATTTTCTTTTATTTTTTCATTTTTTTATTTTGTTTTATAATTTATTGATGTCTTTTGATATTGTCAGCTTCTAATTGACCAGTTCCAATTTTTAAAGTCTGGATTTCTTCCATGACATTTTGGTCCTCCTTTTCATTTTGATTTAGTTTTCTTTTCAAGTTATCTTCTAACTTATTTCTATCATTTTCCAATTGATCAATTCTGGTTTTTAAGACACTATTTTCTTCTTCTAGTTTAGGTGCCTCCATTTCCTGATGTCTTATTCTGCTTTTTAAGTTGTTTTTTCCTTTTCTCAATTTTCTTCAAAGTATATTATTTGATTTTTGAGTGCTTTTTAGAGCTCTTCAAGAGCCTAAGTCCAATTTTCTCGATTTTTTGAGGTTTTAATTGATGTTCCTTGGATTCCTTCCTCCTCTGTTTGTTCTTTTCTTTGTTCTTTATATCCAGAGAAGCTTTCAGTCATAACTCACTTTCTTTTCTTCTTTTTTTTACTTATAGTTTTCCTCCTCCTTGTGGACTGTACACTTGTTCCTATGTTTGTTTACTAGACCTGGGTGTTTGAAGTATTTTATCCTAATGAGAATCTTTGGTTTTCTCTCTGCTCTGCTTGTATGCTGTATTATATGAACTGAACTGACTTGCTGAGCTGATCTACCTTGTCTGCCCTCTGAGGCCAAATCTTTACCTGCTTTCATGGATGCCAATGGTGGTCAACTAGCTGGTCACCCCAATTCCTCCCTTGCAAACACCATCAGAGCCCTGAGGTTCATGTGATGGTACCAACATACTCTTTAAATGTTGCAGTTTTTGACCTGGAACCGCACAGTCAGCCTCAGTTTATCTCAGGTCACAGGAAGTAGACTGGGTCTGTGTGTTGGATTTCTCTTGTATGCCATAGAACTTGACTCTCTTTTTCTGACTATCTTTTATGTTGTATTCAGCAGGAGAATCATACAGTTCCATCTTGTTGGGGGTGGGATTGAAGAGCTTTGTAAAGATTTGTATGAAAGGATATTCAGAGAAATTTCAGCTTTTGCTGCTTCTATGTCACCATTTTGACTCCCCCTCAATACTTTTTAATTTTAAAAACATCAAGGTTTTCTACGAAAAGTCATACAAAATAAAGCTGTCAGGTTTTGTTTCAAGTTCAAACCACTTTCATTATTTTTGAAATTATCTTCCCCTAACTTCTCATTGTCCAAATGTAACATTACTACAGGGCAAATAGTAGTAAAGATTCTTCTTGGCCTTCATTTAAAATGTGAAAGGAAGACTTGCGTCAACTAACAAAATTATTATTTATTTCTCTAGAAGAAGGAATATATAAACTAGGGAAATAGCCAAGTAGTCAAATAAAAGTACCATTTTTCCCTTCTGAGTCTTTGTCCAACCTTATAAATCACACCAGATCTGTTAATTTGGGGTAGCCAAAATTTTATTGCTGCATTTAACTGTTACTCCTTTTACATGACTATTATCTGAATTCCTTTAATCATACAACTTGTTTTGTTTGTTTTTATTTAATAATTGACCCTTTGCTTCAGTTGTATTTTAAAGGTAGGTTTGAATAAGTTAACAAAAACACTGCATTTAAACCACATGATAAAATCCCCAATCAATCTCAGAGACCTTTGACTAAATGTGAAAAACCTTTGACAGCCATTTGATGAAATGAAATGAGTACAAAGGGAAAGGTCATGCTGATTGGTTGAGGAATTTCATCACATCCTCTTAATGTTGTATAAAATCATCACTATAGGTAGAATTTAAGAATTTCAGAAACTGGAATATGAATTCCAACTAAACCTTTTGAGAACTATTTTATGCATTAGAAGATAATTCACTTTTTGACTCAGGTATCCTCCTTTTGCCCATTTTAGAAATGTTTTATATTCCAGAAAAAAATGACTTCTCATTTTATTATTTTTTGTCTTAGTGGAATTTTTTAGAGCATCTGATAGCAGTCTCTTCAGCAAGATTCTTTTATTTTGTGTTAGAACTCCATATCAGATTCAGTAAAATAATCACTTTGAGGGGAAAGCCAATTATGTTTTGTGACAGGAATAGGCATGTCTTAGAGATTATAGAGGAAATATAAACATGTGAAAACTGCAAAAGTTGTTTGTTTCAAGTAATCTCCTTTGCTTAATAAACATAAAGCAAAATATTATTACATTTTCTTATTATAAGGTTGCCTAAGATTTGGTATTGTTGTATGGATTCATAAATACTCTACTCTTGCCTTAGGAGTGAGTACCAGGTGCACCACTTTGTAGGAGTGGGGTAGAACATGTACAATCTGGAGACAATTTCTCTTTGGTGATTGGGAGAATCAAGCAAGATACCGTCAGCGTGTTTCAATAACAGGCTTCACTCAGATGTCAATACAACAAATATGCTACTTTCTGCCTCTCAAAAAAAGTGACTTTACTTGAAATCTCAGTGCTGTGTTCTGAGTCAAATGAACACAGAAATATCCTCTAATTATTAGTTACTCAGCAAAGATGTATGATGACTTTTAACAAGATTTGACTAGTTAAAATATTTTAACGCTGACTTTATTTTTATTAAATTGAAAGTGGTTTTTGCTTTCATGTTTTATTCATAAGCTTCCCCTTTGCTTTTTTGGTTTAAATAAAGAACTATGATTATCTGTAAAAACTGATTGCTCAAAGTAATTAATCATTTTCCTTATGAAATTTCCTGGGTAAATTAAGGATCTTATAATTAAAGGGTTTTCTCTGGTGTAAATGGAACATGCTGAGAAACTAGCTAAAAAATAACTGTATAATATATGCCTGTGAAATATTTTCTTGTATCTTGGGTCTATTTTTCCATTTTCTAAGATATAAAAATAGCCCCCATATCCTGTCATAATAAAATTTAGAGTAGAGAATCACAAGTAGGGATTGAAAGAAAACTTAATAAAGGCAAAAGTCATAGTAAATGTTGAAAAACTAACATCAGCAAAATTCCCATCACATGTCATGGTGGCCCAAGAAATTCCCTCCCTCTGGCCTATCATCCTTCAATCTTTCAAATGAAATGTATTTCTCCATTTTAGCTTTTCGCTGATTTTAAATGTTTTGTTCTGCTCCGAACATTACAATTATGTTGGGATGAATTTTCCAGTCCTTATTCAGATGAAATTCATATTGGGTTTGAAAAAGCCATTCAATGAAGTAAGAATAATGTATATTCATTTTCACTTAAAAACTTTGTTAGATTACTTTGTTAAATTTTTTTCCAACTGTAGGACACCATCTTGGAAAGAAAAGATTTAGTCTAAAGATCCAGCTATAAAAAAGTCTTTAGAAGGATATCATGTCTTGAAATGAGCAAAAGTCCTATTAAAAAAATTATTGGAGTGGAGACTATGATCTAAAATATTAAAATTTGTCTCCATTGATGCACAACATATTCTATACATGACTGCTTGTTTTTTGTTACTCTTGTCCATGGTATTCCATATGTTTACTGAAGAAGGATATGTCCAAAATGCACCAGGTCTTCTTTGATTTCTCCTCAGAGCCTAAGTGTGTTTGGGGAATATTCTTTCTGTCTATTTCCAATCACTGGTCCTTTCCATATGACTAGCCTATTTTCTTTTCGTATTATGTAATTAATCAAATCAAGGCAAGTCAATAAGCATTAATTAAGCACCTAACCTATGCCACGTACTGTGCTAAATGTTGGTAGCAAAAAGAAAAAGTCCCTTCCCTCATGGAGATAATGATCTAATGTTTCTTCCCTTTTTTTTAGAAATCTTCAAGATTTATTTTTAATTTCCAAGCCTTATGAGTCCAAATAAATATTGTTTATTTATTAGTGATTTAAAATATTTTGTGTAACATCTAAATGTGATAAGTGAATTTAACATAATAATAGAGTTCTAATGAAACGATAATTACATACTCTACATGTTTTGAAAAATTATATAACCAGTTTTAGTAAAACAATACAATAATACTACTTATATTAATAAATATATGACAAAACAAATATTTGTGCACATAAATTTCTTTTTTTTAGTCATTTTCAGTCATATAAAACTCTATCACTCCTTTGTATATTTTTTTTTTGCCCAACATATTGGAATGCTTGCCATTTTCTTCTCCAACTAATTTCATAGGTGAAGAATTTAAGGTAAACCATGCTAATCAATTTGCCCAAAATCACACAGCTTGTAAGTGTCTCAGGATAGATCTGAATTTAGGTTATATGGAAAAGAAGGGAAAAAAAGAGGATTCTCATTTTAAAAATTGGATTTTATCTGAGATTGAGAGAACTCAATTAGTAAAGAAATTTGAGAAGAAAAAAACTTTCTAGGCATAGTGGACAACTAGGGAAAATGCAATGATTTTTGATATGGACTGTCCTGTTCAAGAAACTGCAAAAATGTCAGATGCACTTAATGAAATATTTCCCTTCTATTCTTCAGGGATCCTCATTGATCATATAGTTGCAAAAAATCATATTGCATGCATCATTTGCCTCTTCATTTCACTGTGCATTATATTCATATTATCTTTGGAGAGTTGAACTCCACTGGGAACTTCAATACTTGGTCTTTTCTTCAATCTCCTCTCTTCTGGAATGGGAAGAGTTGTTTCTCAAACATGTTCCAAACATGTACAACTTCTTTTCTCAAGGTTGAGAGCAGAGAATTAAATTAGCCACAATCAATTAAAATAATTAGTTCAAATTGTTTTTGCCTACAGAATACATAATGTACTTCTCATATATACTTTCTTCTTCCCTATTATTTTATTGAGTATATATTGGGCAGACATATTTCAATTCAATCACTCAATAGCTCAGAGACCCTAGATAGACCCTAGATAACAAAAATTGATAAGATTCAGGATATATTTCAGCAACCCTTTGGATTCTTTATATTTGTGGAAAGAAGCAGGATGCAAGTAATGCATGTATTAAAGTATACTATTACTGAATAGAAATGAGAAGGAGAAATTAGGGGAGAGGGAAGTAGAATTTTGGAATATACTACCTGTCTTTGGGAAAAATGGAATGGAATGAGTTGCTTGAGTCCTACTCCTCTGCTTTGAAATACCTGATGGAACCCAAAAAGACACTTTATTTTTACATTCTCTATAACATTTCAACTCTTCTTTCAATTTGTTAATTGTCTGAATTTTTCCTTTTGTTTTGATTATTGTTTAAAGCTCAGTTTCTTAAATTCTGGGCAGGTCTGGGGATCCCAGTTTTTCATTTTTTCCTCTATCTTCTCTCACAATTGGGGTGAGAACTGATGTCCCTCATAAAGCCCAAAACTTTCAAAATTCTATTTCACTGTCAGGGTCACAAAAGAATGTTTTTCTCTTTGAACTACAAATCCCAGAATTCCAGTTAGTTTTCAAACCCTTACTTTACATATCTTGTGTAATTGATCAAGAGCTCAATTGCAATACCAGTTGAATATGGGGATTACAAATGTAGCTTTTATGGGAAGTTGGGTTCACTTTCAGCATTTTGAAATTTGCCAAGGAAATACAGTTAGATCTCTTCTTGCCCAAATTTTAGACAACTTTGTTGTCCATTCATACTAGCTTTCTCACATGTAGATATTGATGGACAGGATGTATAGGCTATCTATTCAAAAGCCATGTTAATCAACCAATAAGCATGTATTAAACACTATTTGCCAGGTCATCAAATTTAGCCACCTCATTTTACTGATGAGAAAACCAAGGCACAGAATGATTAATTGACTTATCCAGAGTTAACTAGTAATCCAGGGTAGGATTTGATCCTGAATCCTCCTAACTCCAAATTTATAATGCAATAAAACAGTAGAATTTTCACTACTCAGTAAATATTTACTAAGTGCTTACCAAATTTCAAGCAATATATTAAATATTGTCAATACTAATATGAAAAAGACAATCCTTGCTCTCAAAGATTTACATTCTAATTATAAAAGAAAATATGAAAAATAATGAGGAATGAAAGAGGACACAAATGTGTAAAGGGAAGTCTGGGAGTTTACTACTCTACTCTTACTCCTACATTCAGACGGGTAGTGGCCTTGAGTATCAAAATGGAATTAGTCTTCATGGTGATAAAATTTTAGGTATTTAAATTATCCTGGAAGAGGCATAATGTTTGTGGAGTCAAAAGAGAGCCTAGTAGATCTTAGGGGAAACTAAATACTAAATATGTCTCCAGGATCATCATTTATCACTTTATACACTGGAAGGATATTTTAGAATTTGTTTATTAGCATAGTCTTTGAGAATACAGGTTCTAACTATATGACATGATGAAATATTGTAGTAGGAATCAGATAGAGATTTAGATTTATAAACTATATTTCCTTCCATGCAGAATAGAGATTATAACAAATGATTTGGCTTCAGTTTAAACATACTTTTTAGTCACAAAAGGAAATAATAGAGAGAGAGAGAATAGATAATTTGTGTAGAAGAGAGACATATGTAGGTATAGATTTATTATTCTATTTATGTATAATTCTCTCTATGTATAAACATACATATATACATATATATAAAATTGATATGTTTAATAACTGATTAAATGTCTCATTTTCTTTTACTTCAGTAATTCAAAACTTATCTATTAAGTTTCTTCTATGAGAAAGCTACTGTATGTAATGTCAGGTAACATGCAGAAATGAAATACGGCAATTCTTGTTCTCAAGGCATATGAATCTAAATGAAAATTTCATTTAATATCCAATGTCTAGAGGATAGTTATTTAGTTACTATATATAGAAATAAAAGGAATATAAATGCATGACACCAAACTATATATTTCAACTTCAATTTATGAATACTTCCAAATTAAGCTAAAAATCTAAACTTTCATTATTTATTACTTGGATTATGACTGTGAATTTGTGGAAAATCCCAACAGATACATCAATATATTATTATTTCATAAAATAATTTTGGCAAATTTATATTACTGTTGGGTTTCAAAAGCATTAAAAAAGACTTCAATGATGAGAAAAAATGGATATTTACTAAGTATCTATTAAATATGAGGGATTGTACAAAACATTAAATGAAATAAATGTAACATGATATTCTTTGGCTTCATTGCCAATAAATCTATTTTTTTTTTATTTTATAGCTAATGCAGGTAGTATAATCATTAAGGTTTCTTTAAGTATTTAAAATATATGGAGAATGTAAATTTCACAAGACCCCAAAGAATAGTCTTCAAAATCAATTTCTAACTACCCTCAACTTAAAAAAAAATAGTTCCAAATTCTCATTCTTAATTCCTTACAGTATCACTATGCATTTATTAAAAAGTCCAATAGATAAAGTTTTTCCTACAAAAAAATTCTGGAAAATGTATGGTCAAGCTATGCAATGAATGAAGAAAAGAAAATGTAGCACACCAGGCATGAACATCAAAATATATTGGTTACAATAAAATTTTGACAAATATGTAAAGTCATACCATTAAATCATTTCAAATTGGCATTGCATGTTATGACAAACAATTTAACTTACATGCATTTGAAGAGAAAATAGGGAGAAAAGGTTAAATTTCCTTCATTCTTTACTAGTGGGAATAACATCTTCAAAATGATGCAAATGTGTGAATACACTGTTATTAATTAGTGTTAGTAAAGTTTGAAAACAGTGACAAAAAGGGCCCAGATCTTCATGGGATCTGAAAAAAATTCATTAATTGCCTATATATACTGTTTATATTCCAGGCTTGTTTTAGATTTATACATATCTACTGACTGGTATTTATGAGCAATACCACAATAGAAACTAATATAGGATGGGGTTAAATGAGCTTTAATAAAACTAAAAGGTGTGACAAATGAGTTTATTTGTAGGCATTAGAAAATGAGGGATTCTTTTATAGTTGATGTCCCAAAAGATTTGTGAAATAGAGTGGTCAGAAGCAGAGCAAATTTTAAAATATTCCAATAAAAAAGAAAAATTTTGTGAATGCATCCTGACTGACAGTGAATATGATGCATAAAGTATTATCTAATTTTGTAGGAATAAATCAAGATAAATGTTTAGAATCTTTCTGTGGTCTTCAAGCAGTATGAGTGACTATATCAGAATGGCTCTGAGATAGGAGAGCAGAGAGAGCAAAGAGTATCTTCCTTCTACCTAGTAAGTGAATTATTCTCTTAGGCTACCCCTAGAAAAGACTGGTAAATTAGTTTCAAGATTACACAAGAGTGACCTATTGCATAGAACTAATGAGGGCATATTGAAGTGAAATTCTACATGGCCTCTATTTGGGCTGATACTACCTCTTTTCCTTCCTAGAATCTCTCAAAACAACAGAAATTTTCATTTTCTTGCTCAACTCCACATCTTACTCAAGGACATTCAATCTCCCTGAGGCTCTGAACAGAGATTATGATGGTAAACTTTGTCAGATCCTCGTGAAGATATTACACAGTTATTCTTGGTAATTGTTATTTCTTGAACTTCATAATAAAGCCATTATAATTTTCCTTCATCTTTGGTTTCTGAATATGACCCTACATTTATGGTTCAGTGATGGGATTTGACTGATTAATCTAGTGGGGATTGGTAGAAACTAAAGTGTACTGGGCCAAGGACCAGGAAGAGGAGAAAGAGCACAGTACAGTATAGTAAAGTTAATGTAAGTTTTTTTCTGGAAAGCAGAATTCTTTCAGAATTCCTTATGTAAGGGCAAATGTACATAATTGGAATTTATATAAAGCAAGAACTCTGTCTATTGTTTTTCCCCTATCTGTGTATCCATCTATACTGCAAGGGGGAGGAAAAGGTTTTTTTAATAAAAGGCTGGACTGGATTATTCAAGATTTATTTAACAATTCATTTACAAAATATAGAAGGAGTCAAGTAAGGAAATAGAGAGAGGATAGTGTAAGATATCTAGCCTAAGCACTAAGTATTTTGCTCTGACCCCTGGCTCAAAAACAGGCAGGGGAATTTAGTCCTTAGTCAGAGAGGCCTTGGCCCTTATAGCCAAGGATGTGGGGAGGCAGAGAGCCTCTCTCAAGAGTATAGGTCTCTCTTGAGGCTAGTTTATTCAGATAATCCAGGAAATGAGTCAGCTCTTTCATTGGGCTCTTTCACTCACCGCCTGTCAGTCCAAAGGGAGAGATTTAAGAATAGTCTCACCAGGAAAGGTCTCAGATCCAGTCAGCAGATTCTTTACCAGCCTTCAACTTGAACTCAGATCTCCAGAAGAAGTCAGAAGTTAGAAGTCCCAAGAATGAAGAACTTGAGAACTCTCCAAAGATGTCCTCCAAAGATCTCTGAAGATCTCTCTCACAGGAAGTTGTAACTCCCTTTTAAAGATTCTTCTTTGCATCATGTCCTGTTCCTTCCATTACTTTAAGTGCACAAATCATAGTTGAAGTTTTGCCTAGGACTGCCCAGGGGGAAATCAGTTTGATTCTGATTTGGCACTCACTATGGCACATGTGGGTCACAGATCTCTCCCACTTAATGATTAATTGGGATGTATACACTTTTGGTAAATCTAAAAATGGTCAGGGGAGTTAATTTAATCTTCACAAATCAGGGGAGAGTTAATTAATTTCATTTTCACAATCAGGGGAAAGTTAAATTTAATCTTTACAATACAATTGGCTTAGTTACTAAGTATTTCTAAAGAGATATATAGACCTGGATTTTGTTTTAAAATAAGTTCTTAAAGTTAGATGAATTATTTTACATAAAATTTGCATAATAATATAAATAAAATGTAATTAATTTCTACTACCAATTTTGAAGTCTAATAATATTAAGGGAGGTAAGGGCTTATTTAACATCTGACACCCATAGGGCATATTTTTAGATTCTTTTTTCAATTTGTTAATGTCATTTCCCATATTAGGTATGGGGTTTGGGCAAGACAAGAAAGGACAAGTGGTTTATAAAAATGAAATTATCAGAAATTTTACATGAACTATAATTCCCAAGTTGGTGGTATTCTTATAGCTTTGTCATGAATAGGGTTAGATCAATAAGGTGTCAAATGGTTTTCAACATATGAACCAATTACTGGAAGGGTAATATGATTAGATCTTCTTAGATTTTACTAAATTATACTAAGTCTTATCATTAGTAAGCATTACTTTTATCTAGAGAATTTCCACCAGTGAAATAGAACCTGGAGATGGTCAAGAAAATATCTCCATCCACAGATATCTGAAAAACATAAAGGAGTTTCTTACTGGACAAGGAATGAATATAGACACTGCCATATTATTTGATACCTTTAAATCTATAGTTATTTTGGGAATTGTTTAAAACAAAGTATGACACTAGTCATATTTTGAGACTCAAAGGAGTTGAGGATTATAGGTATAACATAACCAAAGCGACTTCAGTGTGGAATGTTCTTCCATCTTGTCTCTCTTCCTTATGTATCTCAGGGCCCTACCACTTTTGATAGCCCAACAAGTATTCAATAGCCAAAGCTCTTACTAAAAGAGATAACAAAATCTTCCCCAAACTATGGAATATTTTAATTGTGTGCCATTCAGATAACCAGAAGATAACCTGGAGTCACCTGGAAAAGTATCTTCCTTTTTTACCCTTGTTGTATAAAATCCTATCTTCCTGACTCCTGAAATATTTATCCTAGATGGGATAGTGTTGATGATGTTGAGAAACCAAGCTTGTTTTGGGTCCTTAGTACCTCTCAGTGAAGGAGGCCTGTGAGTCTGCTTCACTGTGACCAGTGAGTTATTCAAATCTCCCAGACAGGTTTATAAAAACAGGGTAGGGATTTATTTTGGAAACAAGGTAATATGAAGGGGAAGATTGAGGAATTGGGATTCCCTACCTCTAAGAGTTTCTCTCTAACCACTGGCTTTCCTAAAATCTCCTCAAGGAGATTGCTTCAATGCTTCCATGCTCCCTAAGCACTAAACTGCTTGTCTAAATTCCCAGGACTGACTAGCTAACCTGGCACTACTTAATCCTCCCAAATTACTTTGTAGTATAAAACTGGTCTTCTCAGTAGCTTTAGGGTGAACCCTTTATGGCAGAGTTCAACCCTACTTGGATTAGGCCTAAATTGGCTTCTGGACTTCCAACCACAGACAGTTTGAACAGGCTAGCCAGTCACCAATCTTCTGAGTAGACAGGTACTTTCATCATTAAGGAATACTTGTGATTTTAAAGCAAGGAAGGGTTTTCTCCAGTCAGGAACAGCAGAGACAAAGGTATTCAGTTTTAGGGAATAGGAAACCAAATCTCCTCAGTTGCAGAGAGATAGGAAGTTCCAGCTCCAGATAGCCCAAGAGACAGGAAGTCTAAGAGCCCCCAGTAACTGCTGGTGTTCACTTTTTATCCCCTCTCTGTATTCCAGAACACAGCATCATCAGTTCCTAGCATGTGGCCAGGTTCAGCAAACTTCTCTCTTTCCAAAATCCTCTCTGTTACTTCTTGCAACCCCTTTTCTCTTCTTCCCCCACTAAACCCCATAATCATTGGCCCATGCCTAAGTATGCACATAGTCAAGAAAATTTATATTTGTTGAACCTCATAACAAGTTGTTCTAATTTCTTACCAACTTTGTTGTCTGAATCCAGCTCCTAGTGAAATAATAAGGTGTATAAATGAAGTATTAAGGTGATATACTGTGAGAGACTTTGCTTAATGACTGCAAAGTACTTCAGTTGTTCACATTAAAAGGAGGTTCAGTTGTGCATCTCCTCCACTATGTCCAGTGCACACAAAATGTCTTGGAGAGTATATTCTCTATAAAATATATTTATTTGTATTTTAAAAGATATTAATATAAAGATTATAAAAAAGGAAACCTTAAAAATACAGGGAAACTAAATATCCACCCACTCTTCTATATTTGCCGCAAGGCAGTCTTCAGGTTTTGATGCTACACTGAACTCCTTACCTCTACCTAAAATACCCATAAAATGCCATATGATTACTCTAACTAAATCCTCATATAGGAGAATAAATTATTTATAGTAAAAAGTGTCTCCAAGTAAACAGAGTCAATTAGCCCGATATCTTAGAGGCTAACTGACCAGAGTACAGCTTTGAGATGGCTATCAGAGCTCAGGCAAGCAGGCCTTCAGTCTTTCTCCTCTCACAAACAGTTCTCAAATAGCAGATGTGATAAGTTCTTCTCCTCAATGTAATTCCACAGTAAGGAAAGTGAAAACCCTTCAAGATGGTCTCAGAGATTTCTCTTTCTTATCAGCAGCAGAGCTAGATACAGAGAGCCAGATCTCAGCTGGTGTATCTCCTCAGAAGTGAGAGACCAACTGTCAGGACTCTCCTTGCTCTCCTCTCTTCAAAGTTCCAAACTCACACACAGAACTCTCTTGCCTCAGGCACTCTGCAATTTCAGAGATACCTTTTCCCAAATTCCTTCTTATCAAACCTAATCAATATGTATTTTCTATTTCATTCTTATACTAGCACAGTGCTTATGTTTATTGATTTACTGAATCTCCACACCCTCTCTATCACTCTCATTGAAGGCAAAGATGAAGATTATATGTATAGCCAGACTAACACATAATGGATAAAGGCTGTGAAGAAGAATATGACTTAAAGGTCTGACAAGTTCTGGTAGAGTAGTAAAGTAGAAATTTCATAGACTCTCATGTCAGAAAAAATATATTCCCATCCTGCTTCTGACTATCATAACAAATATTACCTTGGGATAGTAACACTTCCAACTAGCTGAGGGTCAATTTCCTCATTTGTGAGATGAGGTGGTTGAGCTAGATAGTTACTAGGATCCCTTTTAGTTCTACTGCTATAATATAAAAGAAGATAAACTGGTCATTGTGAAAGTGAGGGGTAACATAGACTGTCCATGTGAACCAAATGTACTGTTAGATTATCAACAGAAAAAAAATCAGGTTCCCATAATAATGAATGGATATTCTTTAGTGATCCAATATGGGAGGTGCACTGATAAGCAGACATGAGTAGATTATAAGCTACATCCCTGAATCTATATCATGTATATCTCAAATAATAGATAAATTGAAGTAATTTGGAGTATTATATTTGGAATAGGAGTCAAATCTATAAGCTTCCCTCCAAAGAACATCTTGTTTTGAGATGTTGGCTGATACCATTCTATTTATCAACTAAGCATTATTAATATCTTGCTCTCTACTAAATAACTAAAAGAGTATTTCTATGAAAGGAGCTGAGTTTCTATTTTGAGTAATTCAACATGTACCTTTAAAATTAAGTAAAGAATACATATGATACATATTTTATATCTTGTTTTATGAATAGAGATATTAGTGATTAGAGTCGGGGTAGTCTACTAGTAGTATAGTAGGTTACATTTTGACTACAATTGAATAGAATTTAAGGACCCCACAAAGCAGAGCAAAGGAAAGACGTATATTCAGGATGCAGGGAAAATGAGTGTGTTCTGGGAACAGGGGTAACTTTTACAAAGGCATGAAGCTTGATCATAGAAAGGTAATAATAAGAAATCCAATTTATTCATAATGTATTTAGAAAATATGAAGAAGAATATTGAACAGTAATTATAAAAAGATAAGTTAAACCAGATCAGATCTTTAAAATCTGAGAGGCCAAATAAAGGTTGTTGTTGTGCTAGAATAAAGAGGAAACCACTACAAACTGTTTAGCATATGAATATCAACTACTCAAAATGTGTTTTTTTCTGTCATGGTCCTTATTTTTGTTGTAGGTGATGATGACACTATTGTGAAAGAATTTGCCATTATTTGATTAAGATTATTTTTTAATAAACCAATGGGTTTTGTAACCATTTTGCTCCCTTGGATTGGAATCTCTTTATTAATTTTATTAAATGGACAAGAAAACCAAATATAATTTCCTACTTTTCTATTGTCCTCATGGCAGAGGAGCATGCACTTCCAACTTGACCTTGAAGAATGTTAAAAAGAACAAAGAAAAAAAAACAATGGAAGTTTGAAATACACATTATAAAGAGCAGCCCTAAAAGCTTACTAGAAGTAATCTTCATGCCAACCTGGCAGACACAATCCATGAGAAACTTAATCAAAATGAGATTAAAAGTCTGTAGCAATTTCCTTGAAAGACCAGTCAGATATCTCCCATTACAGTCACCAACCAATGTGCTCTTGGGGTCTATTGCAGAAATAAATTGGTTTCTAGATGAGTTGATTCAAGTGAAAAGGGAAAAAATATTTCCTTAACATTGTACCTAAAATTTACCTAGTAACTGAAGAAACTTTTTAAGTCTGTCTCCTGATAACTTCCCCTTTAATACTTTAGCTATTTTTGACAGGATATCAATACACATGTTTTCTAATGAAAACTTGATTTTTCCTTGTGTTAGTAAATGTCATGTATATTTTATAGATGACAAGAAATATATCAACTCATCAGAACTAATAACTTAGTAATGACTCAGATCTTAACTAAACTTTCTTATGTAGTATAGAGATAAAAAGTCTCCATTTCAATTTTAGCCCAAGAAATAATCAATTAAATTTAGAAAAATTAACTATACCCACAATGTATCTAATACTGTGGTATACCTGAAAAAGCACAAACTGAAATAGGCCTTCCATTTCCATATTAAGATGGCTTGAGAGTAGAAGGAACTTCATGGCTCTCCTTACTACCAATCAAAACAAAGCATCTCAAAAGGACAAAAATCAAAATCATATGAGGGAAGGGACTCTTTCAATGGACACAGCCCTGAAGGTGGTCAGGGTTAGGGCATTTCCACACAATAAGGGGATAAAATTACACTTATCCAAGTTTAAGCTGATCACTCCTACCGCATATGACCTACTGTACCAGAGTCAGTGTGAGAGTCTGGTAATCTCTAAATTCTCAGGACCAGTCTGAAGGCACCACAATCTTACCCCTGAGGGAAGCAGAGGGCCTTGGCAGCTAGGCTTGGGACATGAGTCTGGAGTGTGTGGAATGAGGAGCTCAGAGCACAGAGTGAGGGCATGGAGACAGAGCAGACATAGGCTGGCCAAGCAGACCCAGGCTGATCACTGCAGACACAATGGAGACTGGAAAAATAGTTCCAGTGGAAGTCTCACTAAAGCCCACTATACTCAGAACTGCCTGAGTACCTCACTCAGACTTCTGGGTGAGAAGCCAAGATAATTCAGAGAAAAAAAAATATCTGGAAGCCTCTATACTAAAAGACCACAAGGCTTGGAATATGATATTTAGGAGGGCAAGAGAATTGGGTCTACAACCAATGATCACCTACACATCAAAACTGACTATATAGTCCCAGGGGAAAGTATGGACATTTAACAAAATGAAAGATTTCCAAGTATTTCTAAAGAAAAGAACAAAACTAAAGGGAAAATTTGATGTCCAAATAAAAAATTCAAGAAAAACATGAAAAAGTAAACAAGAAAGAGGGGGGGGGTACTTTCATAAGGGCTTCAGTAAGGTGAAATGGTTTATATTCCTATATGGGAAATTATATATGTAACTCTCAAAAAGTGTTTTCACTATCATAGAAGATAGAAGAATTATTTTTAGGTAGTTGTTGAGGTACTAAGTGATTTAAAATGATATGTAAAAAGTGGGGGGGGAGGGCAAAAGAAGATGGCACCAAGAGAAACTTGAAGGAAGAAGAAAACAATATAATGAAATGTTCCATAGAAAGAAGTATATGGGAGCAGGAAAGGAAGAATATTCTTAAAAGAATGTGAGGAAGAGAGAGGTAATAGGTAATACTTAAACCTTACTCTGAGTAGAATCAATTCTGAGATGGAAGAGTATCTATATCCATTGGAGTATAGAATTCAATCTTACCCTTTAGAGATTTTGAGAGGGAAAAACCAGGGACATGGAGTGGGACTCAGATAAACAAAAAGAAGGGAAATATGGGGGGGGGGGGAGGAATTTAATAGACCTGAAAGAAAAATAAGAAGGGAATAAGAAGGGAGGCTGTGGGAAGGGAATTAAAATAAGAATAGGTGATAGGGGATGCTGATTAAAAGCAAAACACTGGTGTAGAAGGAAATAGAGAAATAAGAAAGGGCCGGACTAAAAGAGTAAATCAAAATGATGGGGTATACCCATATGTTAAACATATCTCTGAATGAAAATGGGATGAACTCACCCATAAAACAGAAGCAGATAGCATAGGGAATTAGATACCAAAATCCTACCATATGTTGTCTATAAGAAACACATGAGGCAAGTAGACACACACAGGGTAAAGGTAAAAGGCTGGAGCAAAATCTATTGAACATCAACTGAGAAAAAGGAGTCTCAATCATGATATCTGACAAAGACAAAGTAAAATAGATCAAGTTAAAAGAGATAGGAAAAGTACATCCTTAGAAAAGGCACTGTAGAAAATGAGGAAATAGCAGACCTCAAAATGTATGCAGAAAATGGTATAGCATCCAGATTTTTAAAGGAGAAAATATTAGAGATAAAGGAGGAAATAGATACTAAAACTATATTAGTGGGGGACCCAAACTTTCCACTATCGGATCTAGATAAATCAAACTAAAAATATAAAGAGGTAAAAGATATGAATGAAATCTTAGAAAATTAGAGATAATAGATATATGCAGAAAAATAAATAAGGACAAAAAAGAATACACCTTTTCAGTAGCACATGGTAAATTCACAAAGATTGGATATGTACTAGGGCATAAAACATTGCAAACAAATGCAAAAAAACAGAAAAAACAAATGCAAACTTTTCAGATCACAATACAATAAAATAATAATTAATAAGAGTACATTGTAATGATAATTTTTCACTCACCATGAGACTGTTTCCAAGGAAGCTCCAGTCCTCCACTGAACTCAATCTCCTGAACTGAGTTTCAAATCTCCTGAACTGACTTTTAGCCTCCTTTTAAAGAGAATTT
Organism: Monodelphis domestica; assembly: GCF_027887165.1. Lineage (NCBI taxonomy): Eukaryota > Metazoa > Chordata > Mammalia > Didelphimorphia > Didelphidae > Monodelphis > Monodelphis domestica. Next base: position 162,363,705 of record NC_077232.1, read on the forward strand.
TCTCTTATATCACGTCCCCTAAATTTTTATGTCTACCAATCACACTTTTTCCAGGACTTCCTATTCTTTAATTCTCACCACTCTTTAGTTCTCACCTTCTTTGGTTAGATTATATCTTTTGAGTACTTCACACTTTTTTGTAAAACTTGCCTTTTGTGAGTTACTTGACCTTTTTATGATTAATTTGACCTTTATAGATAGTTAACACCCTTTTGTATTAGATCTAAAAATAGACTTAGCTTAAAGTTCTAGCTTCACTATAAGGTATGAGTTAAGTACCTTCATTGTTCAATCAGGAGTTTACAACTTTATCTTCCCATAAAGTATGTCTAAGTATGGGTGGAGTAATGTAAAGTTCCCAAGACATTCCTGATTCTTGTTAGACCAAGTATCTCCATTGTTACAACAAGGAAATAGTTAAATCAAATCTTTTAAAGTACAGTCTGAGTAGTTTTTAAGATTCACAGCATAGAGAGGTAAATATAAAATTAAATGGAAATTAAATAAATAATAAATAAAATCTCCAAAATTGGTGGGTTAAAGAAAAAATCATAGAAACAATTAATAATTTCAGTGAAGAGAATGACAATGAGGAGACATCATATCAAAATCTATGGGATATATATAAAATAGTACTCAGGGCAAAATTTATATCCCTGAGTGCTTATACCAACAAATCAGTGAGAGAAGAGGTCAATGAATTGGACATGCAAATTAAAAAAAAAACAAACTAGAAAGAGAATAAATTAAAAATCCCCAGATAAAAAGTAAATTAGAAACCCCAAATTTAAAGGAGAAATTAATAAAATTGAAAGTAAAAGAACATTTGAATTAATAAAGACTAGGAACTGGTACTTTGAAAAAAAAAACAAATAAAATACATAAAATACTAGTTAATCTAATTAAAAAAAGGAAAGAAGAAAACCAAATAAACAGAATAAAAAATGAAAAAGGCAACCTCACTTCTAACAAAGAAGAAATTCAAGTAATAATTAAGAACTACTTTGTCAAATTATGTGACAATAAATACAACAATCTAGGTGATATGGATGAATATTTACAAAAATATAAATTGCCTATATTAACAGAAGAGGAAATAGAATACTTAAATAATCCCATATCAGAAATAGAAATTGAACAAGTAAAGTACCAAATTCCTTTTATGTTGCAAATATGATACTGATTCAAAAGCCAAGAAGACCAAAAACAGAGAAAGAAAACTACAGACCAATCTCCTTAATGAACATAGATGTAAAAATCTTTAATAGGATACTAAAAAATAGGAAGGATAGGGGCCTGGCAGTACAAGATCTTAAACTGTACTATAAAACAGTGGTCATCAAAGCAATATGGTACTGGTTAAGAGAAAGAAAGAAGGATCAATGGAATAAACTTGGGGTAAATGTCCTCTGAAAAATAGTATACAATAAACCCAAAAATTCCAGCTTTGGTGACAAAAACTGCTGGGACAATTAGAAAACAGTATAGGAGAGATTCAGTCTAGATCAATATTTTACTCCCTATATCAAGATAAATTTAGAATGGGTAAATGACTTAAATATAAAGAAAGAAAATATAAGTAAATTAGGTGAACCTGTCAGATCTATAGGAAAGGAAATTAAAAGGGTTTTGTACAAACAAAATCAATGCATCCAAAATTAGAAGGGAAGCAACAAATTTCAAAAAAAATCTTTATAACAAAAACTTCTGACAAAGGTCTAATTTCTCAAATATATAAGGGACTAAATCAATTGTACAAAAAATCAAGCCATTCTCCAATTGATACATGTTCAAACAACATAAATAGCCAGTTTGAGATGAAGAAATCAAAACTTTCAATAAGTATGAGGAAAAGTTTTCTAAATCTCTTATAATTAGAGAAATGCAAATCAAAGCAAATCTGAGGTACTACCTCATACCTAGCAGGTTGGCTAATATGAAAGCAAAGGAAAGCAATAAATGTTGGAGGGGATGTGGCAAAATTGGGACACTAATGCATTGCTGGTGGAGTTGTAAGTTGATCTAAACATTCTGGAAGGCAATTTTGAACTATGCTCAAAGGGCTTTAAATGACTTCCTACCCTTTGACCTAGCCATACCACTGCTAGGTCTGTACCCCCAAAGAGATCATAATGGAAAATACTTGTACAAAAATATTTATAGCCACACTTTGTGGGGGCAAAAAATTGGAAAATGAGGGGATGCCCTTCAATTGGGGAATAACTGAACAAATTGTTGTATATGTTGGTGATGGAATACTATTGAGCTGAAAGTAATAAGGAACTGGAGAAATTCCATGTGAACTGGAGTGAAAGGAGCAGAACCAGGAGACCATTATATACAGAGACTAAAACACTATGGCACAACTGAACATAATCAACTTATCTACTAGCAACAATGCAATGATCCAGGACAATTCTGAAGGATTTATATGAGAAAGAACACTACCCACATCCAGAGAAAGAACTGTGGGAGTAGAAACACAGAAAAAAAATTCCTTGATCACATAGTTCAATGGGGATATGATTGGGGATGTAGACTCTAAATGATCATTCTAATTCAAATACTAATAATATGCCAGTAGGTCTTGATCAATGATACGTGTAAAACCCAGTTAAATGCTTGTTGGCTGCAAGAGGTGGGACAGAGGAAGGGTTGGAAAGAATGTGAACCAGGTAATCATCAAAAAGTATTCTAAATCAATTGATTAAATTAATTAGTTGAAAAAATAAAATAAAATAGGCCTTCCACTCAAAAGGCTCAAATTTCCCTGGGGAAGCATAAGGTACACAGAGATAAAATGCAACATCTATTAAATTATTATAAACATTTATTAAGTAACTTCTATATGCCAGGTACTGTGCTAAGTGCTAAGGACACAA